>NC_083413.1:91668065-92332232 GCF_020745735.1 Hemiscyllium ocellatum | reverse complement strand
TGATTTTCCACATTGCCAGGTAGATGTCAGAGTTGGAGCTGGAATGAAACAGCTTCCTCAATGATACGGCTTGTTGTGCAAAATAAGTCTTCAGTCCTACTGCAGGAATGGTGTCAGGGCCCATTGCCTTTATCGATCTATTATGTTCAGCTGTTTCTTCATGTCACGGGCTGAAAATCGATTTGGTTGAAGGCTGGCATCTGTGATTCTGTGGCCATCATGTTGAGAGTGAGGTGGCTCATCAACTCAACACTCCTGGCTGAGAATGTTGCAGATACTACATCGTTGTGTTTTACATTGGTGTACAGGGCAGTTCTATTATGCAGCATGGGGATATTTATGGAATTCTGTCCTCCAGTCATTTGATTAATCGTCCATCACCATTTATTTCTGAATTTGGCAGGACAGCGGAGCTTCAATCAGATCTGTTGGTCAAGTGACGTAGCTTTAATGTGTTAGCATCAGGTTTAAGTTCACATGGTTCTGACACTGACATGTTGACCCTCAGTCATTACTGAAACATGTGTCGTGTTGGTTGTAATGGCAGACTGAGGAGATTATCAAAGGGCAAACATGTTACAGGTTGTGGTTAATGCTGTTCTGCTTCTCCTGCTGCAGTGGTGTATAGAACTACATTCAAAGTTTGTGCGAAGATTTGTAGCTCGGGTGTTCGTTGTTGTGGTTCTGTTTGCCGAGCTGGAAGTTTTTGTTGCAAACGTTTCGTCCCCTGGCGAGGAGACATCATCAGTGCTTTGGAGCCTCCTGAGAAGCGCTTCTTTGATGTTTCTTCCGGTAGTTATAGTCGTTTGTCCTTGCCGCTTCCGGGTGTCAGTTTCAGCTGTCCGCTGTAGTGGTTGGTATATTGGGTTCAGGTCGATGTGTTTGTTGGTGGAGTTTGTGGATGAATGCCATGCCTTTAGGAATTCCCTGGCTGTTCTCTGTCTGGCTTGCCCTATGATAGTAGTGTTTTCCCAGTCGAATTCACGTTGCTTGTTGTCTGCGTGTGTGGCTACTAGGGATAGCTGGTCGTGTCGTTTCGTGGCTAGTTGATGTTAATGTATGCGGATTGTTAGCTGTCTTCCTGTTTGTCCTATATAGTGTTTTGTGCAGTCCTTGCCTGGTATTTTGTAAACTACATTAGTTTTGCTCATGTTGGGTATCGGGTCCTTTGTTCTAGTGAGTTGTTGTCTGAGCGTGGCTGTTGGTTTGTGTGCCGTTATAAGTCCTAAGGGTCGCACTAGTCTGGCTGTCAGTTCTGAAACGCTCCTGATGTATGGTAGTGTGGCTAGTCCTTTTGGTTGTGGCATGTGCTCGTTCCGTGGTCTGTCTCTTAGGCATCTGTTGATAAAGTTGCGCGGGTATCCGTTTTTGGCGAATACCTTGTATAGGTGTTCCTCTTCCTCTTTTCGCAGTTCTGGTGTACTGCAGTGTGTTGTGGCCCTTTTGAATAGTGTCCTGATGCAGCTGCATTTGTGTGTGTTGGGGTGGTTACTTTCATAGTTTAGGACTTGGTCTGTGTGTGTTGTTTTCCTGTGTACCCTTGTGGTGAATTCTCCGCTCGGTGTTCTCTGTACTATCACGTCTAGGAATGGGAGTTGGCTATCCTTTTCTTCTTCTCTCGTGAATCGGATTCCTGTGAGTGTGGAGTTGATGATCTGGTGTGTTTTTTCCTATTTCTATTTCCGTGAATTCCCAGTAGAGAGAAGATTAACTGAAATTAGTTGGGATACCTGAAGCAAGAATTTATAACAAATCCTCATAAGAATGAGAGATTAGAGTAGAGATTTACAGAAATGGAGGGAACATTGAGAGAAGCGGAACATATCACTTTAGATGAGGTTCAAGTAATGTTTGAATGTTTTATAAATTTTGTACATCATGTGCATGATTTTTCGTTAACTGTGTCTCCCTTGTTCATTTAGAAAGTGTTGTGCACATATGAAAAATGTTACTTATCTGCACACACACATTGAATTAGCAGTATATATAAAATCATTTTTCCGCGATTGAAATGGTCCTGTTGTTGTGTTACCAGGATACATGAACACCAATTGGCCACCAAAAGACACGACCCACTCTCACTATATTCCATGCATACAGACAAAAAAAGGCACCACTTTAATTGGGACAACACACACACACACACACACACACACACACACACACACACACACACACACACACACACACAAAGACACGCAAGGACATCATTAGAGGAATGGCATTCTAACCAGAAGACCATCATTTAACTCATTAGTTTAGATCCTAATTTACCTTCTCTTCCAAAACAAAAGAACTGGAAATGAACAACCCACCTGAAGAAATCAAGCCCTATAAATAAAGAGGTGGGACATACCACCAGCTCGTCAGCGGAGACTCTCATTGATGATGTTACCTAGTGATGGTCTCGAAACATCTGAAAACAAACCTTCCAGCACAACGTGCTAACCTGCACACATAAAAACTTATTTTACTTTTATTATTGGAATTTGGGAGTTCTCATGTTTTAACAGATTATGATGTGAAGTGAGGTTTTCTGGGTGTGTGGCGTATGGGATTTGGACAGATTTTAACAGATTTGCGGTGCAAAAGATCTGAGCAGATTACAGCATGTGGCAACTAGTGACCTAGATCTGCAAATAAAATAGGTGGGAAAATTCGTTTAATTTTGTTGGCCTGTAGTTGATTAAATTACAAGTGAGAGAAATGGCTTTTCACATTACTAAAGATGTTCCCAAATTTGCCAAGGACGTTTAGAAAGACAGAAGTGCATTTTTTAGAATTAGCAAATAGATTGGAATTGGGTTTAACCAGCGACAAAAGAAAAAAAATGAAGTTGTAATGGAGTTGGTCAAGAACTTTGGTGTATCAGAGAAACAGACAAGCGCAGTAGAGTTAGAAAAAAATAAAATGCAAATATGGCAACTGAAGTTAGAAGATAAATATAGAGATGGAAACAGAGACCGAAGAAAGAGAAAGAGAGGATAAAGAAAGGGAGAGAGAATTTTAAATTCAGAAGTTGGGAATTAAACAATAAAGTTAAATTAACAGGATGGAGGTGAAGGGAGAACGGAGGGATGTATACAACTTTGTTATTACCTTGCATATTTCGGTGAAAAAACAAATCAAAACCTCTTTTATTTTGTATGAAAAAATGGCTCAGTACATGGCGTATCCAGTGAACTTGTGGGTAATGCTAGTTCAGACTAAGCTGCTGTGCAGTTAGTGAAGTATGTGCAGCGCTGTCAGATGACGGCTCGAGATAAAGCAAATGTCAACCTAACTACTTTGAGTGATTATGCATTGGTACGAGAAGAATATAGACAGAGTGTCAGAAAAATAGAGAGAACCAGGTCAGGCTTATGTTGAGTTTGAAAGAATTAAACACAGTCATTTTGATAGATGGGTGTCGGCCATAAAATTGGAAAATACCTGTGAGGCTCGAAGGGAGATTGTTCAGTTGGAGGAGTTTGAAGACTCACTTCCAGAGATGATAAGAATTCAGGTGAATGAACAGAAAGTTCAAGAAGTGAGAAGCATGGCAGAAATGGCAGGTAAAAATGCATTGGTACATGACATGAAATTTAGCTTCTGGGAGGATTTTCATCCTGTGAGGGATAGAAATTGGGAGAAGGACATAAAGTAAAGCACACTGGCAGTTTTTTACCACAGGAGAAAAATAAGCTCAAGCGGGTTGAAAAGTGGTGAAAGGCCTCATGTGTTCTGACTATAAGGGAGTGGAACACATAAAATTACAATGCCGATGCTTTTAGAAGGGCACTGGGAAATGGTGTTTTCACTGCAGAAAGCTGGGACACATAGTTCTGGGGATTGAAGGAGGACGCTTTGGGAAAAGATGTTGTAAAAGAGGTTAAGCCAGTGGCATTAGTGAACCTGGTAAAGAATACCCCAAGTTTCCAAGGAGCTGGAGGAGAGTGCACAGCCTAGGTATAGAGTCAGTACTTGGTCTCTATTAAAAAGTTCGACTCTGTGTATAAAGTTTACTCAAAAGGTGGGGGTGTTGTGTGGGGAGGGCAAAAAATTATAATTTTGTGAGACAGGGTTCTTCTCAGTCTCAAATGGTTGAGATGTGAGGTGCTAGAAATTCACAACAGATCAGGCAGCATCCTAAGAGCAGGACAGTCGAAGTATCAGGTATAAATCCATCATCAGGAATGTGGCGGGGTGAAAAGGGGGCTGAAAGATAAATAGGAGGGTAAGAACTGGGATGATGGGAGGGTCACTGGGAGGGCAATAGGAAGATGTAGTTGGGAGTGAGAGTGAAATGTCGGAGGGGAGGGTGGATTGGCTAGATGGGAAGGAAGATAGGCATTTCGGACAGTGCAAGAAGGTGGTGCTAATTTGAACGGTTGGATCTGGGATGAGTTGGGGGAGGGGCGATTTGGAAATTGGTGAAGTTGATGTTGATTCTGTATATTTTGAGGTGTTCAACTATCCTACCACCTATCCACATCACCCGCCTCTCCGACCTATCACCGTCTACCGCATCTGCATGTAATTATCGTCTTCCAAGCTCCCGTCCACCCAGCTCCACCCTCACCCTCGCATTTATTTCTCAGCCCCCTTCCCCCACCCGTATCCCCCACTTTCCTGATGAAGGACTTGTGCCTGAAACGTCAACTCTCCTGCGGGATACTGCCTGACCTGCTGTGCTTTTTCAGCAACACAGTTTTCAACTCCGATCTCCAGCATCTGCAGTCCTCACTTTCTCTCGGCCTCCAATAGTAAGAGTTGGAAGTATTTTCACTCTTTCTGACATATTATTCAAGAGTGTGATAATTGTAGAATGGAGACTGAAAGTAAGCATTCCCTTGTGTTACATCAGGCTGGAGTGCCAAATCAAGATTGGGGAAGTAACAGTGAGAGTGAGCGACAGAGTGTCAGTTCCAGGAATACAGTTTGTTCTTGTAGTTGGGATCCAAGATGGGAAAGGCACCCCTTGTGATGGAGAAGATAAAGGAAGAACAGGGAACCGGGAAGATAAAAGAATAAAAAACTACCCAGGAGTTTTTCCAGACAGTGTAGTTACAAGACGCACTGTCATAATTTACAGCAGGATGGAAAAACGAAAAAAAGAGACTAAGGAGTTGATGTTCAGTTACCTGACACTGTTTGATGTAATGGTGCAGGAAATACCTGAACAGGCAGATGGTCAGGCAGGGGTGTTTAGTCCGAAAACACTAATGCACTAGAACAGACACACACACACACACACACACACACACACACACACACACACACACACACACACACACACACACACACACACACAGAAGGAATTTAAATATATTGTCGAACGTTATTCACTTAAAGATAAAATCAACCACAAGGGATGAATGCAGATTTCTCCAGTTTCCTCATTTTCCCTCCCCCACGTTTTCTCAGTCCCAATCTTCAGACTCCGCACCGCCTTCTTCATCAGTCTAACATGACTTTCCTAACAGTTCATATGCCTAAATTCACTCTCCCCACTTGTGCAGTCAGCGTGTGAACCCGTACTGAACGTCATGTTGCTCACAATCCCCAACACCAGCCACAATACCTTCCATCTGAAACAGGTAGCCATTCCCACCAGCTTCCGCCCTATATAGAGAACACCAGGCTGGCTTCTTGGAGAGAAAAGGTGCCTTCCTGAGACTTCACACAAGATATATGGCTTCCCTCCTCACCACTAGAAAACTGTGTTAAAGTCCCACGAGTGTATCATGAGCAACAGAGCCACAAGGAACAACGTGGAGCAGTCTTCTGTGCAGCCTCTGCTCCACTTGGTCATCATGTTAGAGTATGAATTAGGAGACAGTGAGGACTGCCCATGCTGGAGATTGGAGTAGAGAGTGGATTGCTGGAAAAGCACAGCAGGTCAGGCCACACCCGAAGAGCAGGAGAATCCAAGTTTTGGGCATGAGCCATTCATCAAGAATAAGCATCAATCACCTCATTCTGTCCCTTTGTAAGAGCGTTGGGTGGGGGGGAGTGGAATGACCTCCACATGTACTGGGTAAGAGACTGAAGAGGCTGAATGGCCTCCTCCTGTTCCTATGTAAGTGAGTCAAGGGGCTGAACGACCTCATCCTGTTCCTGTTTAAGGGACTCAAGGTGCTGAATGGCCTCCTCCTGTACCTGTGTAAGAGACTCAAGGGACTGAATGGCCTCATCCAGTTCCAGTGTAAGAGTTTCAAGTGGCAGAATGGCCTCCTCCTGTTCCTGGGTAAGTGACTCAAGGGTCTGAATGGCCTCAACTTTTCCTGTGTAAGACACTCAAGGGGCTGAATGGCCTCCTCCTGTGCCTGTGTAAGAGACTCAAGGGGCTGAATGGCCTCATCCTGTTCCCGTGTAAGAGACTCAAGGGGCTGAATGGCCTGATTCTGTTCCAGTGTAAGAGAGTCAAGGGACTGAATGCCCCCCTCCTGTTCCTGTTTAAGAGACTCAAGGGACGAAATGGTTTCTTCCTCGTCAGTTTGGACAGGGTCAAGGGCCTGATTGGGTTTCCCCAGTTCCTGTTTGACCGCTCGATGTACTGACAGGTGCGATGATACTGCAGCTTTAAAAGGTTATTTTGTCCTGGTTTTCTTTCAGAGAGAAATTAAATGATTGTCACCAAGCTGGATAGTTAAGACCACTTGAGTAAACAGCGTGGGAGGCCTTGTGTTTATTTTAATGCAGCCTGAATGGGTGTGGCCAGCACTCACAGATTAGTATCTCTGGGTTTTGGTTTCTCAGTAACATCAGAAACTGTAGGGGTCTCTACAGAGTTGGAGGCCTCAGTGACTATCTCCTGGCTGCTACTCTCTCTGAATTTTCTCTTGGTGCTGTTTTTAATTCCTGGATTGGAGAAATGTTTGTGACATTTTGTGTCTGAATACTCCTTTTTGCCAAGGGCTGTTTTTATGCATTTTTCCTATATTAGAACATTTCATTAGTAATAGTTTCTAGATCTATATTCTGTTAACTTGTCCAATAGAATTACATTATTCTAACTTCCTCTTCCCTTGGTTTCATTTTATCATTTGTGTTTCAATAAATGTTGTTTTGCTTCACACCGAGTAGTTTGATCAGTCACATTGCATCTGGAATAGACACCTTACATCTCCATTAAAATAAGAAAACATTAGAGTCTAGGCTACAGCCTGATAATATTTTCGAGGGGCTCTCGCGTGGACCATCACACTAGACTCCTTCTGTTCCTGAGTACAGGCTGGAGGCACTGAATGGGCTGTCACTGTTTTTCTCCAATAGTGTTAATGGGCTGAATGACTTCCTCATATCCCTGTGAAACCAGCGTGAGGTGGTGAATGAATTCTTGTTTTACTGTGGCAATGTGCAGTGTTCGGCAGTGCTGTTACATGAATGTTATGGACCCTTTAACAGCACACGCCTCAATGTAGTCTGGGTCTTGCTGCATATGGACACAGACCAGTTCAGGAGCTGACGAGGGACAAAATGCTCTGAACATTTTGGAATCTTCAGTGACCATTCTGATCTTATGGTGGGGAGGGTAGGGGCGGGGAGACATTGATGAAGCAGCTGAAGATGTTTGTGAAGAGGAAGCCAACCTGATGATCTCCAACAGAGGTGATCCAGGACTGAGACGATGAACATGTCCCTTTGTGCCGTGTTTGACACCAAACACTAGAGAGTTTACTCTGATTCCCATTAAAGTCCAGTTTTGTTACGCTCCTTGATGTCAACAGAAGTTAACCATTGCCTTGATATAAGGGCCAGTCATTTTTACCTGAAACCTTGTGTCAACCTCTTTTGTTCACATCAGTAGCCATGATATAGGAGCAGCAAGTGTTTTCTTCAAACAGGGTGGCATTGAATGTCAGGATTTCTCTTCTCAAGAGTGTTGGGTTAGCTATATGTCTGAACGTATTTGAAAAGGAAGTAGATGGATATTTACCTGTCAGAGGCACAAGTTGCAGTGAGGGGAAGCTCTGTGAAGCGAGATGAGGGGTCTCTTTCACACCCGTGCCTGGATTTTCCAATTATATTTCCCAAATTACCTTAAATCATGTGTGTCAATCTTGAGAGGCTGAATGTTTCTGTGCACCACTTTACAGCAGTAAGTAGCCTCCAACTGTTCCTGTCTAGCAGGTTTGAGGGGCTGAATGGAACGCAGAAACATGGGACTGAGGAACTGGAGTGGGTCTTGAGACACTTTGACCCTTCTCCGCCAGGCACTAAGATTGTGGCTGATCAGGTTTTGGCTCATCACACTTTCCTGTCTGTGTCCCATTATCCGTGACTCACTTCCCTGTCAAATATTTAACTAACGCAGCTTTCAATCCATGTGAACATAGAGGCAACATAAACTTCCAGTGAAGTGAATTCCCAATTGAAAGGTCCTTTCAGAATATTTCGTCATCCCTCTTATAGAATCAGAGGGTCATGCAGAACGTAAACAGATCCATTAGTCCAATCTGTTCACTCCGATCAGATATCAAATCTGATCCAGTCCCATTTGCCAGCATTTGGCCGATATCCCTCGTCTTTCAGATACTTTTAAAATGTGTGACTGTACCCTCCTTGACCACTTCCCCTGACAGCACTTTCTGTTCGCGCACCACTCTCTGTCTGAAACATTTACCTTTGGGTCCATTCTAAACCAATCGCTGTCTCGCCTTCAACCTAGTACCTCTTGTTCTGGACTCCCCTATCCTGAGGATCAGAACGTGACTGTTCAGAATAGTCATGCTAAATTGTCTGTAGTGTTCAGAGATTTCTAGGTTAGGTGCATTAGTCGAGTTATGTGTAGGTGAATGGTTTGGGAAGGTTGGTATGGGCTTGTTTGTCCGAAGGCCTGTTTCAACACTGTAGGGATTCTATAAGAATGGTAACGATGACTGTAGATTTTTTCGTTTTAGCTCGCACACATTGCTGTGATGAGGAACAATGAAGGAGTGAGAGTGCAATAGGCCATTCCTTCTCGGGCAGATTACAGTTTCTCCCTCTCTGAGCTGAACCACACAGTAATGTCATCCTCTCCCAAACTGGATCATGTGAGGTCTCCTAGTACATTCTCCAAAATTTGTCTCCATCACATTCCCTGTTCCATGTCGGTGCATCATTGCTGCTGTCATACACAGAGCCATATCCTCTGCAGAAAATGGTCTCGGTCCATTTGAAATATGTTTACATGGCCCTGTGTCATTAAAAAAAAAGTTGAATTTATTCCGAACCCCTGTGTTAAAATGAATTCATTTTTTTAAAGAAATACAGAAATTGCTGGAAAAGCTCGCCAGGTCTGTCAGCATCCAGATGCATTTTACATGCTGTAGTTCTACCATCCTCCACCACTTCCTCTGGCAGCTCATTCCATATGCACACCACCCTCTGTGTGAGAAGGTAACATTTAGGCCTCATCAAAACCTTTTCACTCTTACTTTCAACCAATGCTATTTAGTTTTGGACGTCCCTTACCTGGGGAATAACCCTGACTACTCACCCTACCGATGTCCATTCTAATTTTAGAAACCTTTACTGCTGCGAAATGGGACACCAATCAACATGAATAGCTGTCCTTTCAATTATCCCGGACCTACATTCTGAAATTCAAAACTGACTCCTCTTCCTTCTCCATCAAGCCACAATTCTAAATCCATTTTATTCAGTTTGTTCAGATGTATTATGAGACACTTCTGTGGGTTTTATACTTCGACCTTTGTGCCCGGAGGTAGGGACACTAGCACCACTTGGCAATATAATCAGCCTCTTCTGATATGCTGTGACATATCCCTGCTACAGGCAGGACTTGAATCCAGGCCTTCTAGTCCAGAGCTAGGAACACTACCACACCAGTTCAGAAATTGGAATCAAATCCAGAGCTCTGGCTCAGAGACAGGGACACTTCCCACTACACAACCATACCCAGATTTTGGGTCATATTTTAGTGCCCACATTCACCTCAGTGTGGATTTATTATAATCAGGTTACCATTACTGAACTACAATAAAACACTTTGTATTGTATAACAAATGCAAGACATTTGTCTTAACTGTAAGATGTTGAGATTATGTGCTATGTTATCGAAATTAACTATGAACGTCTTTAATCGCTATCATCTGTAGTTTGCAATATTAGGGAAAGAAATCCTGCAGACAACCTCCACACAATGAAGGGTCTCAAATAGATATTTATTACTGAACACCAGAGGCGAAGGAAGAGCTTAATTTCTGGTCCCAAAACAGCGATCACTACTACCCACCTCTAACGTGCGTCTGCGCTCTTCCTAAAACCATGAAATGATTCCAGGCCGATGATTACTGTCCATCCTCTCCTCCCCACTGACTGCGTCTGCAATCCGTCCCTCCTCACAAGGCAAACCAAGCTCAGGGTCTTTGTGAAAATTAAGGCTGAAGTGTGCAGGCCTCCTGGAGAGGGATGGGCATTTTAAATTTGAAGGTGGAGGGTGAGGTGGCAGCAATATCACTCACTGGGCTGAGTGTGGCAGATGGAGTTTAGTTTGGATTAATGTGAGGTATTGGATTTGGTAAATCAAACAACAGCAGGAACTATACAATTAAAAGTAGGGTTTTGGCAGTGTTGTAGGACAGAAACCTAGGCCGTAAGGTATAATTCTTTAAAATTTGCATTTCATGTAGATAGTGTGGTTAAGAAGGTGTTTAACATATTTGTCTGCAATGGTCAGAACTTTGAGTATGGGAATTAGGACGTCATGTTGTTGTTGTACAGGACATTGGTAAGACCTCTTCTGGAATACTGTGTCCATTCTGGTCATCCTGCCCGCTCATTCCACAAGCACACCACCCTCTGGGTAAAATTGCTGCCCCTTAGGTCACTTTTAAAAGTTCCCCCTCTCACCTTAAGCCTATGTCCTCTAGCTTTGGACTCCCCATACCTTTAGAAAATACCTTGACTATTCACCCAGATATTACTGACCTTGATATGATGAAGCTGGAGAAGGTTCAGAAGAGATTAATCTGGACTTTGCTGGGAAAGGATGGATTGAGCTATAAGGAGTGGCTGGGTAGGGTGGGACTTTTTTCACTGGAGTGTATTAGATTAAGGGGAAACTTTACAGAGGTTTATAAAATAATGAGGGGTACAGAAAAGCTGAAGGGCTGATATGTATTCCCTTGAATTGCGGATTCAAAACTGAGGGATATTTTAACTGCAAGGAAAAAGATTTACAAAAGTCATGAGCGGTAAATATTTTAATCTGACCTGTGTAAGGAATGAACTTCCAGAGGAAGTGGCGAAAACAGAGACAGTTACAAATATAATGGACATTTAGATCAGTACATGGATAAGACATCAGTTTGGATGATGCTGTGAGCAGCTGCCCTCTCTCCCCCTCTCTGAATAAATGGTTTTCACCCTCTGCCAATGCCTGTGCAGTGGCGTGTGGAGGCCAGCAGATGGTGGAATTGCATCAGTTTAAGCACCACAGAGACTACCAGACCTGCCCCACACAGAGGCACACAGATACACACACGGGAATGGTTAGGACACGGCGGGAAGTTCATCTGGTAAGTTAAATGAAACATAAAGAAATGCTCAATTCGCCTCGTAAACTGCTAAAATATGAGGGACAGACCTACCAAATTCCACTGTTTAAACAAAAAAAACAATGTAAAATGTTCAATTTCAGAGTGAAAAACAATGTTTCTTTTCACTCTGAAATTGAACATTTTACATGAACTATCCACAAATCTGAGGCCCTCTTTCTCTTAACTGCTTATTACCCGACTCCAGTTCTATAGAAATATACTGTTTCTTTGTCTGCCATCCTCTCATATCTCAGTTGCTTGTAAGCTGTCAGTTCAGAACAGCATTTACTCTCTCTTAAAGGTACACCTTCAACTTCATCACATTCTACCCTGATGAATATCGATAAGTGGAACCTATCCGATTTCTCTTGCTCTGTGGTTTGTCAATATTTCATCTACTCTGTCTCGTATGTGTCAGGATTTCTGTTGCTCCATTGACTCCATTCGACTCTGTCCGTGGGAATATCGCAGTGTTACACTTGCTTACACTCGTGAGTGTGGCAGATTTTCTGTTGTTCATGGGGACTGTGACGCTATAACAATCTCAATGTTTGTAGATGACACCGAACCTGGAAGAACTCTGAAGTCTATGGAGGACAGTGTGAAACTCGAACAGTAGAATCACACGTAGGTGTGGTGTTCAGGTTTATGGCAGATGAGGATCAGTGCAGAGCAGTGAGGCGATGCACTTCGGTAGGAAAGACAATGAAAGACAGTTTAAAATAGGCTGTGCCATTACAAAGGGGCTGCAGGAGCAGAGGGCTCTGGGTTTATATGAGCATAGATTGTTGAAAATGTTAGGACAAGTGACGAGAGCAGTAACTGTCACAGATTAGTTTCAGTATCTGAGCTGTTTCCAGGAGGTCTCCGTAAACCCTTCCTGGGAGGTAGTAGTGAAAATGTGCTGTGAGCCCAGCCATCTGCCCACCGAGACCGTGGGGATTCCATTTGTACCAACTCGACACAAAAGGGGGATGGCATCAGGGCCACGACTTCTAAGTTGTGCCTGGGGATATGGAGCAGCCAGTGGGTTTAAAATGAGAATTGCCTATCACTGAACATTGCTCCTTACTCGGTTGGTGGGACGTGGATGTTTGAGAATCTCCACACGAGGTGTCCCGGTCCTCTCCGGCTCGTACCAGGGCCCTCCCAACATGACGGGGGGAGGGGGGGTGAGGGAACGGATATCGGGAACGCCACCACCTGGCTTGGCCATTTCTTTTCTATTCAAGGCTGTTTCTCCGGGAAAGGGAGGAAGGGAGGGAGGGAGTGAGGGTGGGCGTGGGATGTTCGTGTTAGTTAAGTGGGGAGGGGGTCATGGTGAGGTGCCCGCAGGGAGTCAGTCCACAGTGTTCTATCCATGCATTGGTATTAGTTTGGGGGTGAAATGGAGGGGGGAGAGAGTGGGAGAGAGGAGAGACAGAGAGAGAAGTTGCAGCATGCGGCAGTGAGAGTGGTGGACCATGAGCCTTGTTCGGTGGTTGGTGCTATAACAGATATACAGTGAGTGTGAGGGAGCAGAGAGAATACGGTAGGTTATTAATGTTTGTCCTGTATTCCTGGACATTTCTTCAGACCTCAGATACTGTACTGAGCTGGCTTGTGAGCTCAGACCAAGCGCGGGGGGGGGGGGGGGGGGGGGGGGGGCGGGGTGGTCTGGTTGGTGGCTTCGACCCCTCTGGGAAGAGAATGGTCCCCCTCTGTACTGGCCCAACCACCAGGACCTCCATGCCCCGTCGACAAACTGTGGTGTAATTGTCACGTATCTGCCATGCTCGGGATAAACTGTGCAGGGCAGCTCCTAACGGAGAAAGCTCAAACATGTGCCCATTGGCCTTTTAAAGATGGCACCAGTGCCACGGATCAGGGAATATTCAGGGACACCCGGGTGATGGTGTGTTACTCCAGCCATGATGGGTGGGAGAATCGGGCTGGTATTGAATGGGTGGGTTGGGTAGTTAATGAGGTGAGTTCGATAGCACTAGGAAACTAGCTCAGCCTCGTGAGGACAATCGCTCTGTCACACTCAAGGAAAATCAAACAAATATAAATTATTGTTGGAATCTGCCCAATGAGACGTAGATTCTGTAGAAACTAATTCCAGTTACAAAAATGCAGAACAAATGATCATTTGCCTTCACACAAATATCACTTTTTCCCATCTTTCCTGGGAAGACAGGCTCATGTTACTGGATGTATTCGAAGTGTCTACATTTCAGCATTCTCAAACCCGGGAACACATTCTTCCATGACACTGGCTCTCGGTCTCCCCCTCTCTGTCTATATGGCAAACCCCTCTCATGTGATGATATTTAAACTGATTCCCCCGCTTGGTCTCTCTGGCAGTGATGTTCACACTCACAGCAAACCCTTGTCATGGCACAATAGAGATTTGGAGCTGTAACTGGGTGTAAGCTGCACATCCAATCACTTCCAGCATGGGCTGCAGATTTCCCCACGCTGGGCAGGGTTCTAACACAGTGCTACTGAGCAATGCAGTCGGGTGGAGTACACAGTCCTACATGCTGGAAGGGTGACTGCTCCTGGTTTACAGATCAATGCGCTGAGGTGAGGTACACATCTCTACATGATGGGAGGGTAACAGCTCCTGGTTTACACATCAATGTACTGGGTTGGTGTACAGACGTCTACATGTTGGGAGGGTAACTGCTCCTGTTTATAAATCATTGCACTGGTTTAGTGTACACGGTCCTAGGTGTTGGGAGTGTAACTGCTCCTGGTTTATAGATCAATGCACTGGGGTGATGTACACATTCCTACATGCTAGGAGGCTAACTGCTTCTGGTTTACAGATCAATGCACTGGGGTGGTGTACACAGTCCTACATGTTGGGAGGGTAACTGCTCCTGGGTTACAGATTAATTCACGGGTGATCACTGCACGGCTCGCTCTGCTGGTCAGACTGTATGGTTGAGGTTTATAGATAATGCAATGATGTGGTTTGTGTAGCTCCTTACGCTGGATGGATATTTGTTTCACGTTCACACATTCGTGCCCTGCTGTGTTCTGCACAGCTCCCAGTGCTGGACAGATATCTAGTCCACGATTATAGATCAATGCATTGCTATTGGGCGGCACGGCTCTCCGTGCTGGACAGATATCTATTCCGGGTTCATAGATCAATGCCCTGATGAGGTCTGCACTTCTCCTGGTGCTGTACAGATATCTTGTCCGGGTTAATACGTCAATGCACTGCTGTGGTCTGCACAGCTCTCGGTCCTGGAGAGATATCTAGTCCGTGTTTATATACTAATGCACTGATGTGGTCTGCACAGCTCCCGTGCTGGACAGAAATATTGTCTGGGTTTATAGATCAACGCCCTGTTCTGATCTGTGCAGTGTTCCACTCTAGAGAGATTGCTGGGTTGTACTGAGCAGTAGACTGACCCAGTCTGCACAGTGAACCACGGTGAACAGATATCTCTTCTGGGTTTATGGTGTCTGGGCTGGTTCTGTGAGGTGGATTGAGAATGTGGTATATCTAACCATTTCAGCTGATCTGACAATGCCTATAGTTCCCATTCCTGTTATTGGATCCTCCGTCTCTCACCCCATTAAAGCTACAGTGTGCCCTGTGCACAGTATATCATGTTGGTTGGGTGGGGAGGGGGAAAAGGTGATGGACAGGTCAAGGGGTTTCACAGAACGTTCTGTCCCTTACATTCTATAACTGACATTCCCTGGAACATTCCGTCCCCAACATTCAATAACTGACATTCTCCGAAATGTTCTGTCCCCAACATTCTATTACTGACATTCCCCGGAACGTTCTGTCCCTGACATTCTATAACTGACACTACCCGGAACGTTCTGTTCCTGACATTCTATAACTGACACTCCCCGGAATGTACTGTCCCTAACATTCGATAACTGATATTCCCCGGAATGTTCTGTCCCTAACATTCTATAACTGACGTTCCCCAGATTGTTCTGTCCCTGACATTCTATAACTGACATTCCCCAGAAGGTTCTATCCCCGACATTCTATAACTGACATTCCCTGAAACGTTCTGTCCCCGACATTCTATAACTGTCATTCCCCGGAACGTTCTTTCCCCAACATTCTATAACTGACACACCCCGGAAAGTTCTGTCCCCAACATTCTATAGCTGGCATTCCCTGGAACGTTCTGTCCCTGACATTCTATAACTGACATTCCCCGGAATCTTCTATCCCTGACATTGTTTGTGAATGGCCAGACGTCAGTGAATTAAACAAACGATAAAATCCCGAGGGAAGAGATCCCGTTCCAGGGTGAAGGAGACACTGTTCCAAAGGCCCCTCAACCAGTTAAAGGGATGAATACGTTTTCCCTGCGTGAACATTTCTCCACGACACTGGATCGACCACAATTTAGACCAAAATACAGACATTCCCAAACTCCGTTTGTCCTCAGGAAACTGGGAGAGAATCCTTCAGGACAGCAGCGTTTCCACCTTCCGTATTAGGAACTGGGAAGGAGTGACCTGTGACTGCTCTCGGGTGATCGAGTGTGTGGAAATGTTCTAGAAACTACCTGTGCTTATGAATGTGTCTCTGTGTGTTTGGGGAGCGAGGGTTTCTTGTGGTTTATGTCATATATTTGGCAGTAATGCAGACCTTCCCATTTATTAGTTCAGCTTCAATTATTTTAATAAATCCCTGAATACAGGGACACATTTGAAAATCTCACTGTGTCTCCAATCAAACGGGTCCCTTTGCCTCCAAGCTGATGGATAAGGGGTTTGTTTTCCTTCCTCACAGTTAACGTAGTGACCATCTATGTCCTGCTTTATAAAGAGTGTGGATTGTCTCCATGTGTCAGACGTTACCTGGGGGCCATGGCAGCGGCGGATCTCCTGGTCATTATCCTCGACCTGATCCTGAGACACATTCCCATTGTTTATGAGGAACAGTTTTATTTCCTGAGGGACTCCGTCCCTGTGTGTAATATCCACGCCATCCTGCTTTCTGCAGCCACTGATTGCTCTGTCTGGTTCACCGTCACTATTACCTTTGATCGGTTTGTGGCCATTTGTTGCCAGAAGCTGAAAAGTAAATATTGCAGTGAGAAAACGGCGGCCGAGGTTCTGGAAGCAGTGACTGTGCTGAGCTGTTTAAAGAACATTTTCTGGTATTTTATGCTCACGGCTCGGTATTGGCTGGTGAACATCCCTTGGTTTTGTGATGTAACAGACGCTGTTCTATACTCCAGTGTCTGGGTCACAATCGAGTTCCTCCACTACATTCTAACCCCGTGTGTCCCATTTCTCCTGATTGTGCTGCTCTATGTTCTGACCGTCAGACACATTTTAGTGACTAGCAGAGCCCGCAGGAGACTCCGCGCTCACACCAATGGGGACGCTCAGTCTGACACAGAAATGACAAACCGAAAAAAATCCATCACTTTACTGTTTGTGATCTCAGCCAATTTCATCCTGTTATGGTCAATGTTAATGCTGTATTCTATATGGAGAGGGATGTGGGATATTGGGTATCGGTCTGTGTATCTCCATCGCCCTGTGGAGGAATTCGGCTTCATGCTGCAGCTCCTCAGTTGCTGCACAAACACCACGATTTATGCTGTGACCCAGAATAAGTTCAGGCAGCAGCTGAAGAATGTGCTCAAGTATAGCTTCATCAAATCCATTCATCAATCAAATTCCCTCATTAATAAATCTATCTGGGATTTTCTCATTTCAGTTCTGTGTTTCAGCGATGGAGCAGACTGTCACTATGGTAACAGACTGAGGATAGCGCTGGTTTATCCATTCTCATCCCACATGGGGGTTACAGGGACACATTTCAGTGTTTCTCACAACTCAGGGGCCAGTGAGAAAAGGCACCTTCCCACTAACTGTATCCATCACTTCCATTTGCAAACAATAAAAATGTTGATTAAAGTGTGTCGAGCAGTAGAGTGACCGATGCTGTTGTATTTCTTTGTGTTGGAGAAGCTGAGCTGGAGAGAGACAGACTCAGCCCCAAATCCTGGTCCTGAGGGAAGGGGAGGGCAATGCTGCAAATGCACAATTCAATGGCTGAGCTATTTCAGGTTTTCTATTATACAGTACATACAATACATCATGTACATTGTTGTATAGAACTAATCGTCTATGCATAAACATTGGAGCTGATCTGTTTACATGTAAATATTACTGTGCATCGAACTATCTCAGTTTATTTAGAAATCTTTTTTGTATGGGAACTGTTTGCTTATAAATACAAATATTGTGGAAGGGAAGTGTTCATGTTTATATTTAAAACCTGTTTTCTTTTGGAGATGTTCATGCTTTTTCATAAATATTGTTGTGGATTAGAATTGATATGAATTATATCCCAGACCACAACAACTCGTTCTACCTGCCCCTTGACACCTGTTGCTCAATTTGATGGTCCCTGATAACATCAGCGACAGCACATTTGCCTAGTTTGTCAGAGAGAGCAGTTGCATTTCAAGTAAACCCTTTCACAATCTCATTAAGAAGTGATTAATCAAAGAAACGACATGTTTTTACAGTTCAACCAAATAAAATAACATTTTGTACAAAGTTGGACAGATAGAATATGGAGTGTATATGCCCATTCCCGTTTGCCTTCAGTATTGTTTGGATTTGTTTGGACTGGGAAGAGGGACTGCAGTTTAGAAATAATGGAATGAACAACTGAAAGGAATCTTTCTTTAGATTTCACTGGAAATTCAGTGAAGATTCTGAAGTCTGCTTCATGCCCACCAGATGGCAGACTATTCTAAACTCCCCATGGAGCAGTCAGATAGACTCACAGCAATATCCTCTGACCCCACTAAAGGGCAGACTATTGTAAACTCCCCATGGGGCAGTCAGACAGACTCACAGCGAAGTGCTCTCACGCCACTAGAGGGCAGACTATTGTAAACTCCCCATGGAGCAGTCAGGCAGACTCACAGCATTGTGCTCTGACCCCACTAGAGGACAGACTATTGTCAACTCCACATGAGGCAGTCAGGCAGACTCACAGCAATGTGCTCTGACACCACAAGAGGGCAGACTATTGTAACTCCCCATGGGGCAGTCAGCCAGACTCACAGCAATGTGCTCTAAACGCACTAGAGGGCAGACTATTACATACTCCCCATGGAGCAGTCAGACACACTCATAGAAATGTGCTCTGACCCCACTAGAGGGCAGACTATTGTAAACACCCCATGGAGCAGTCAGACAGAATCACAACAATGTTCTCTGACTCCACTAGAGGAAGACTATTGTAAATTCCCCATGGAGCAGACAGACTCAAGCAATGTGCTCTGCCACCACAAGAGGACAGACTGTTATAAACGCCTCATGGGGCAGTCACACAGACTCACAGCAATGTGCTCTGACCCAACTAGATGGCAGACTATTGTAAACTCCCCGTGGAGCATTCAGGCAGACTCACAGCAATGTGCTCTGACCCCACTAGAGGGCAGACTATTGTAAACTCACCATGGGGCAGTCAGACAGATTCACAGCAATATGCTCTGACCCCACTAGAGGGCAGACTATTGCAAACTTCTGATGGAGCAGTCAGGCCGACTCACAGCAATGTGGTCTGAACTTACTAGAGGGCGGACTATTGCAAACTCCCCATGGGACAGTCAGACAGACTCACAGCAATGTACTCTGACGCCACTAGAGGACAGACTATTGTAAACTCCCCATGTGGCAGTCAGACAGACTCACAGCAATGTGCTCTGACTCCACTAGAGGGCAGACTATTGTAAAATCCCCATGTGGCAGTCAGACAGACTCACAGCAATGTGCTCTGACTCCACTAGAGGGCAGATTATTGTAAACTCCCCTTGGGACCGTCAGGCAGACTTACAGCAATTTGCTCTGACCCAACTAGATCTGAAAGGTCTCCAGCATCTGCAGACCTCACTTTTTACTGACCCAACTAGATGGCAGACTATTGTAAACACCCCATGGAGCAGTCAGACAGATCCACAGCAATGTGCTCTGACCCCACTAGAGGGCAGACTATTGTAAACTTCTTATGGAGCAGTCAAACAGACTTACAACAAGGTGCTCTGACCCCACTAGAGGACAGATTTTTGTAAACTCCCCATGGAGCATTCAAGCAGATTCTGGACAGAGATCAGATCATTACATTAATGCACTGAAGACAAGAAGCAGTATAAAGTTTCCAACATTTTACATCTTGGTAAAGCACGCTGTAATGAGAAAGAGAAAAGATAAATTATGTAGCAATCCAAACCAAACAGCTTTAGGTGAGAATTACAGATTAGAAAGAGGATATCTTCAACTGGACGTTAATTTAATGCAGCATTTTTTCAGGAGAATCCAAATGCAACAGGACCCATGCTTAAACCCAGAAAAGGAAAGGGACTGTGTTCATCGGGAGAAGATGTATTCTCATTCGGATCAAACTCAGCAAGTTCGCAGAGCTCACTGGTGCATTGTATTTGCATCAGTCTGTGCAAACACCTTGTGCAAACATGTGGAATAAACTTGTGTTAATTTGGGCAAAACTGTTGTATCAATCTGCTAAAAAAAACTTTTATCTTAATTTGTGCAATAATGCTGGGCTCATCCAGGCAAAAATATTGGATGAATTTTTCCGAAGAATGTGTGTTAACTTGTACAACCATCTTGTGTCAATTTGTTGGGGAAACTTGTTTGGTTATTTGTTGTGCGTGTCTGGGGTTGTTTAGGATTTGAACCTGTGTGTGTATTTCCAGGCTGTGCTGAGTGGGTGGTTTGGTTGGGGTGGTGGTGATGAACAGACTCAGGAACAGAGTGGGTCAGCCCTGGTCTAACCCATTGAGCTGCTGTTTCCTCCCAGACACTCCTGCAATGTCACAAAGATAGTAGTTGTTGTGTTCCATACCTGAGGGAGCCCTGTCTCCCCTTGCCTCACTTTTCCCTCAGCCTCACTTTCCCCCTTCCCTCTCTTTCTCTGGATCTCTCCATCCACCTTTCTGTCTGTCTTGTGTTCTCTCCTTCTAACTCACTTTCTCTGTCTCTCTCTCTGCCTTTCTTCCATTTTCTCTCTCTCTGTCCTCTTTTCTCTCTCTCTCTCTCTCTCTCTCTTTCCACTTCCCCGCTCGACACTCCCCTTCCCACCTCGTCCTTCACCCCCGGAACCTTCCCCTTCCACCCTCGACCTTCCCATTCCCCCGTCGACCTTCCCCCGAACTTCCCCACTCGACCAACCCCCGACTTTCCCCCGACTTGCCCCCTCGACCTTCTCCCCCTCGACCTTCCCCCCTCGACCTCCCCCCTCGAATTCCCTCTCGTCCTCCCCCTCGACCTCCTCCAGACCTTCCCTCATCGACCTTCCCCCGATCTTCCCCTTCCCCCTCGACCTTCCCCTTCCCCCACACCTTCCCCTTCCCCTCCCTTGACCTTCCCCTTCCCCCTCGACCTTCCCATTCCCTCCTCGATATTCCCCTTCACCCCTCGACCTTCCCCTTCCGCCTCGACCTTCCCCTTCCCCCCGATCTTCACCTGTCCCCCTCGAATTTCCCCCTCGACCTTTCTCCCCTCGATATTTCCCCCAAGCTTCCCCCGTGACCTTTCCCCCTCACCTTCCCCCTCCGACCTTCCCCCCTCGACCTCCCCCCTCGACTTTCCCACTCCACCTTCCCCCCGACCCTCCTCCCGCCCTTCCACTTGACCTTCCCCCTTCGAGCTTCGCCCTCGACCTTTCCCTTCCCCCTCGACCTTCCCCTTCCCCTGCTCCACCTTCCTCTTCCCAACCTCGACCTTTCCCTCCCCCTCGACCTTCTCCTTTTCCTCCTCGACCTTCCCCATCCCCCACTCAACCTTACCCGAGCTTCCCCTTCCCCCCTTGACCTTCCCCCACCCCCGATCTCCCCCCTCCCACCCTCGACCTTCCCTCCGGACTGAATGACAGATTTAAAAAGATCTATTTTAATGCAGCGTTTTTTCTTCATCCAAATACAGGAGGATCCTCACATAAACGCCGCCAAAAGCACATAAGCCCCTCCTCCCCTCTGTGTCTAATATATATCGATATAAAACGTAAAACATCACACAACACTAGCTTCCGTTAAATCGTGTTAACACTATAACCTGGTGTTGTCCCAGTCCAACACTAGCTTCTCCATAATCGAAATAGAAAGATCACCATCGAGCCTTTAACCAGATGCTTGCAAGTTCCCACAAGCAGAAGTGTAACCACAGACAGATCGTGTGTGTCCCTGATGCTGGTTAAGGGTTTGATTCTGTCTCCTGGACAAGAGGGAACAATCCTCCTCTTGAACAAATTCCAAACATTTCCCCCTTTCTTCCCTGAGCCCCGCACTCTCTGATCCCCATCTTGTCCTCTCTCCATCTGAGATCTCTTTCTGTTTTTTCTCTCTCTCTCTCTGTTCCCCCTATCGCTGTCTACATCTCTGATCTATCTTCGCTTCCTCTCTGTTCCCCCTCTTACTCTCTCCATCTCCGAGATGTCTCTGTTCCTCCCTTCTCTCCCTCTATCTCTGAAATCTCTTCCTCCCCCCCCTCCCTTTCTCTCTGTCTCTCAGATTTCTCACGTTTTATCTCCCTGCCCTATGCACATTTCTCTGACGTTAGAATGGGGCTTTGGGGAGGGTTTCTCATGTTAAGGTATGAATTCCCTCCTCCAGGATTCCTTCCTCCCAGACCCTGGCAGTGTAATCAGTTTGTGTCACAATCCCAATGCCCCGGTTCCTTTAACCCCAGGCCTCAAATCCATTTTAAATCAATGAACGTTCTACTGGTAAAGTCATCACTCTCTTTCACTACTTCCTCTCTCTCTCTCTCTCACTCTGTCTCTCCCGCCCCCTTCACATCACCATTCTCCCTCTACCCCACTCTCTGTCCCTGGATCTGGAGTGAGAGAGGGAGGCATTGACATCTGTTGAATCAGATTGTGCAGCAGCCCCCCTCCATCTTATCTCCCCTTTGTCTCCACCAGTCCAGACCAGAACAAGCCCTCTTGAGGTAAAAATCCCAGAGACAGCCTGAAACCCACCATTCGTTTCCCCGGTGAGTGTGTGTGTGTGTGTGTGTGTGTGTGTGTGTGTATGTGTGTGTAACTGAATGAAAAGCAGACAGGATAGTTTCTGAGTATTCTCTCTTCCTGTGTCTGACGATTCCTCGTGGCAGAAGTGATTGAATTCTCTCTCCCTGCGTCATCCCGAGGTTCTGCTCCTGGATCCATTCTCCTCCTCACCCCAAGGGTTAGGGGGAGAGTGGGAGGGGGAAACACACTGAGAAATAAAAACAAATCAATTTGAAATAAAATACAACAGTGGCACCAAAAGCACAGCTCGATCCCACAGCTCTCTGCCTTCCCCGAACTCCCACGTGCCCCTGTGACACTGGTTCAGTTTAATCATTGCAGAATGAATGAATTTGCTGACCATCACAGCGACATTGAAATACACAGACATCACCGCAGATCAGTTGACCAGAGGCTAGAAACATTAATAAACACGGACCCAGCCAGATCCCACAAGCAGCAATCTCACCCCACACACATCGTGGGTGATGTTGGCTAAGGGTTGACGTATTTGAGTCAAATCCCAAGGCCCCGGTTACCTTAGACCTAGGCTTCAAAGCTGTTTTCAAAACGACATGGCCGCAATCCGACCGGACCCGGTTTACCAGGTGTCCCGGTAAAAGCCAGCCCCCCTCCCCAGTGAGAGGAGATTAAACCTCTGGCTAATGCACAGACAAAACTCACCTGGGCACAACAGGCTGCAGCCTGTCAAACAATCCTCAGGACTGCGCTACCCCTCTGGAGGAAGCTCTTGTTCGAAGGTTTCCTGCTCCCAAACACACAGTTTACAAATCCTCAAGTAGCCAGGAAGATCCCTTTGGGAGGAAAGAGGCAGCATTAGTGGAAAGGCTGAGCAGGAAATCTTTCACAGGGAGATAGCACAGCAAGATCCAAGGTTTCCCCTCTCAGTGAGACAGAAAATTTCTCAGCAACATTCAATCACAGACATGTCAGGTGATGAGTTGAATTTACATGTTGAAAAGTTTTTGAAATGACGGATTAGCTGATTAAACCACTCACTGCCTGCAACGATGGCATTAGGGCAATTGACGCACAGCAAGATCCCACACGTGACAGTTCTGCAGAAGCTCGATAATCTGATCGTTTTTATTTCCAGTTTAATAATTTCCTGTCTCCCCAGAATCAAATATTGCAGTTATTTCACAATCTCCCACTGCCCTGCTCTCTCTCTCTCCTGCTTCTCTTGCTTTCACAATTTTCCATTTCTTTCTCTCATTCTCTTTCTCTCCGTGTCGAATTCGATCATCCAATTCTCTCTATGACACACTTTCCTCTGATAGTGTGACAATTATTTCCAGAGAGTCAGATATTTTGGGTTACAGTTTCCTCCTGAGGGAGGCCCGTCTTCCAGATCCTGTTTGTTTCACCTGTTTGTGTCACCAATGCCCCGGTTACTTTAACCCCAGGCTTTAAACCATTTTTAAAACTGACAAGGCCATGATCTGACATGTCCCAGTTAACCAGTGGGACCGACAAACCAGGCTCCCACCCCCACCCCACCCCCCACCCCAAAGGAGATGAAACCTCGAAGGGAAGAAACAGAGCCCCACTCACCTGGGCCCTACGGGCTGCAGCCTGGCCAACAGGCCTCAGGTCTGTTCTCCCGCTGTGGAGGTTGTTCTTGTCCAAAGCTTTCCTGGACCACAGGCATTTTGGATCTTTACTTTCCTGCTTTCCCAACAAAAGTTCCTCTGGATAAAAGAGAGAAGACATGAGGTTTTTTTTAGGGGGATGTGGCGGGGCAGGGGAGCAGAGCACTGCGATGCAAAATTACACAGCAAGATCCAAATTTAACCACAATCCCACCACTCCCTTTCCCCATCCCCAATGCATTTCATAACTTCACAGCAACATCAAAATACAAACAAATCACAAGAAAGCAATTGACCAGTGGCTGTAAACATGATTAAACACACAGACACACACCCGCCCACACAAAAACACACTCTGTATCTACCAGACAGGGAGGGCTGCTCGCTCTCCATACAGAGAAAGAACAGGTTTTGAGAATGAATCTGACCAATTCCTTGAGCACAGTTATTCTGCGTGAGGGGTTAGTGGAGCCCACCCCTGTCCTCTCTGACACGTTGCATCGTCTGTCAGTCTGCTCCCTGGGAAGGGCTCTGACTGATTGCATGTTAATTCCCAGGAAAGGAGTTTTGTGGGATCTTGCTGCCCACTGAGATGTAAATTCTGGGGCAACAAAGTGCCATCTTTCCCAGTTGCTACAACTCTCTTTATTTTGAAGCCTTGTTAGTTGTGCCAGTGCAGTTTGAAAATATTAAAGATCCCTCCCACACTAGCGCATCAGAGCCTGACTGTAAGTAGGCTTCTTGAGACACACACACAGGGCTGGGAATGGAGAGTTGGATATTTGCTGAGGATTTCTTGGGATTTTCCTGCTGCGTGTGTGATTCTCAGAATTAATCTCTGTCTCTTTCCTTGTCTGTCTCTGTGGCACACACAGATAGACACAAACAGACACACACACACACAGACACATATACATCGACACACACAGAGACACACACACAGACACACGCAGAGACACACAGACAGACATACACATAGACAGAGACAGAGACAGACAGACAGAAAGACAAACACACAGACCCTCATATGTGCACACATGCATTCTCTCTCTCAAGCGTGCATTCTCTCTCTCACACAAATGCATTCTCTCTCTCTCTCACTCACACATTTATTCTCACGCACACACGCATTCTCTTTCTCACTCTCATGCATTCTCTTTCTCATGCACACACGCATTCTCTCTCTCTCACAGTCGCATTCTCTCTCATGCACAGAGGCATTCTCTCACTCTCGTGCACACACATTCTCTCTCTGTCACACACACGCATTCTCTCTCTCACGCATTTCGCATTCTCTCTCTCGCTCTCACACGCATTCTCTCTCACACACACATGCGTTCTCTCTCTCATACACATTCTCTATCTTGCAACCACGCATTCTCTCTCACACACACACGTATTCTCTCTCTCATACACAAGCATTCTCTCACTCTCTCACACAAGCATTCTCTCTCTGTTATACACGCACACACACAATCTCTCTCTCGCTCTCACACGCGCATTCTCTCTCACACACAAGCATTCTCTCTCACGCACACATGCATTCTCTCTCTCACACATATTCTCTATCTCTCAACCACGCATTCTCAGTCAAGCACACATGCATTCTCTCTCATGCACACACGCATTCTCTCTCTCACACACACACATTCTCTTTCGCACACAGACATTCTCTCTTTCTCACACATGCATTCTCTCTCTCACACACACGCACTCTCTCTGTCACGCACGCATGCATTCACTCTCTCTCACGTGCACATTCTCTCTCTCACACACACACGCACTCTCTCACACACATGCATTCTCTCTCACATATACACGCATTCTCTCTATCACGCACACACGCACTCATTCTCCCTCACAGACACATTCTCTCTCACGCACACGCGCATTCTCTCTTTCACACACACGCGCATTCTCTCGCTCTCTCACACACACATGCTCTCTCACACGTGCATTCTCTCTCACACACAGACATTCTCTCTCACACAAGCATTCTCTCTCTGTCACACACACGTATTCTCTCTGTCACACACGCGCATTCTGTCTCTCACGAACGCATTCTCTCTCATGCACAGACATTCTGTCTCTCACACACACATTCTCTCACACACAAGCATTCTCTCTCTCACACAAGCATTCTCTTTCTGTCACAAATACGCATTCTCTCTCGCACACACCCATTCTCTCACAGGAATTTCACATTCTCTATCTCGCTCACACACGCATTCTCTCTCACGCTCACATGCATTCTCTCTCTCACACACATTTTCTCTATCTGGCACGCACGTTCTCACTCACACACATTCGCATTCTCTCTCACACACGCGCGCATTCTCTCTCTCACAAATGCATTCTCTCTCATGCACACATGCATTCTCACTCTCATGCAAACGCATTCTCTCACACACAAGCATTCTCTCTCTCACACAAGCATTCTCACTCTAACGCACACCCGCATTCTCTCTATCAAGCACGCATTCTCTTACTCTCTCACACACGCATTCTCAGTCACGCACACAAGCATTCACTCTCTCACACACTAACATTCTCTCTCTCACACAAGCATTCTCTCTCTGCCACAAATACGCATTCTCTCGCTCACACACGCATTCTCTCTCACGCACGCATGCATTCTCTCTCTCACACATATTCTCTATCTGGCATGCACGTTCTCACTCACACACACAAGCATTTTCTCCCTCTCTCACACAATCATTCTCTCTCTGTCACACACACGCATTCTCTCTGTCACACACGCACATTCTCTCTCTCATATACATCCTCTCGCTGGCAACCACGCATTCTCACTCACACACACACGCATTCTCTCTCTCACACACAAGCATTCTCCCACTCTCTCACACAATCATTCTCTCTCTGTCACACACACACGCATTCTCTCTCTCACACATGCATTCTCTCTCACGCACACACATTCTCTCTGTCACGCACACAAGCATTATCTCTCTCTCACACATGCATTCTCTCTCACACACATGCATTCTCTCTGTCACGCACATACGCATTCACTCTTACACACACACACGCATTCTCTCTGTCTCTCTCACATGCATTCTCTCTCACACACAAGCATTCTCTTTCACACAAGCATTCTCACTCTCACGCACACACGCATTCTCTCTATCACGCACGCATTCTCTTACTCTCACATACATGCATTCTCTCTGTCACGCACACAAGCATTCACTCTCTCACACACACGCATTCTCTGTCTCATGCACGCATTCTATCTCACGCGCACACACATTTTCTCTCTCACACTCGCATTCTCTCTCTCACACATGCAATCTCACTCTCTCTCACAAACGCTTTATCTTACTCTCTCACGCATTCTCTCTCACTCACGCATTTTCTCTCTCTCTCACTAATTCTCTCACTCTCGCGCTCATGCATTCTCTGTCTTTCTCTCACATGCATTCTCTCTCTCACGCACACAGGAATTCTCTCACACTCACGCACACGCATTCTGTCTCTCTCACACACACATGCATTCTCATTCTCTCTCACACGCACGCATTCTCTCTGTCATGCACACACACATTCATTGTCTCTCACACACTCATTCTCTCTCTCACGCATGCATTCTCCCTCATGCACACACATATTCTCTCTCACACACACACGCATTCTCTCTGTCACACACACGCATTCTCTTACTCTCGCACACGCATTCTCTCTCTCATGCACACACGCATTCTCTCTCTCTTGCACACCCACATTCTCTCTCACGCACACACGCATTTTCTCTCTCTCACACACACACGCATTCTCTCTCTCACGCACACATGCATTCTCACTCTCTCACACACGCATTCTGTTTCGCTCTCTCGCATACACACATTCCCTTATACACACACATTCTCTCTCGTACGCACGCACTCTCTCACACACGCATTCACTCTTTCTTGCACCCACACACACTCTCGCACACAAGCACTCTCTTTTTATTACACACACGCACTCACTCTTGCACGCGAACACACTCTCGCACACATGCACTTTCATTCTCGTATGCACGCACTCACTCTTTCTTGCAACCATACACCCTCATGCACACATGCACTCACTTCTTCTTACACACACACTCACTCTTTCTTGCACGCTCACACACTCTCGCACGCATTCACTCTCTTCCTCCTATACACACATTCACTCTTTCTTGCACCCACGCAAACTCACACACACATGCACTCTCTTCCTCTTGCACAAACACACTCACTCTTTCTTGCATGTGTACACACTCTCGCACACATGCATCTCTCCATCTCACACACCCACATACGCACTCACTTTCTTGCACATGCACACACTCTCATACACATGCATTCTCTTCCTCTTACACGCACACTCACTCATTCTTGCACATGCACACATTCTCACACACATGCATTCTCTTCCTCTAACATGCACAGTCACACTTTCTTGCACCCATGTGCAGTCGCACACACATGCACTCTCTTTCTCTTCCACACACATACTCTAACACACATGCACTCTGTTCCTCTTACATACACGCACTCACTCTTTCATGCACCCATGCACAGTCTCGCACACATGCACTCTCTTTCTCTTGCACACACACTCACTCTTTCCTGCACCCACACACACTCTCGTACACATGGTGGAGAACTAGAGGGCATAGGTTTAGTGTGAGAGGGGAATCATATGAAAGAAACCTAAGGGGCAACTTGTTCACCCAGAGGATTGTACATGAACGGAATGCACTGTCAGAGGAAGTGATGGAGGCTGGTACAACTGCAACATTTAAAATGCAGCTAGATGGGTATATGAATGGGAAGGTTTGGAGGGATATGCGCCAAGTGCATGTAAAAGAGACTGGAGTAGGTTAGGTTACCTGGTCAGCATGGATGGGTTGGAGCAATGCGTCTGTTGCCATGCTATACATCTCTATGACTGTATGACTCCGTGATTTTGTGACTCACTCCCGGACATCTGTTATTTGGTATGTAAACGACCTCAAACTCTTCGATTAGATTCCAGTCTGAAACTTACTCCTGGGCATCTGACATGCTGTATGTAAATCCTAAACCCCTCGATTAGATTCCAGTCTGTCCCTCGCTTCTGGGTATCTGATATGATGTAAATAAACCATAAACCACTCAATTAGATTCCATTATGCCCCTCATTGCTAGGTATCTGATATGCTGTATGTAAACCCGAAACCCTCGATTAGATTCCAGTCTGGAACTCACTCCTGGGGATCTGCTATTGGATCCGTGAAGTGATCCTTGTTGGATGTTAGACTGAAGACAAGATAAGCTCAAGTGTCAAATGTTACATTGGGAGCAGGAACACTGAAAGCTGCTGGTACATTTTTGTTCTGTTACATATCTCCAAGTTTCAGATTGGGACTGAATTTCTGTCACAATGGAGAAAGTCTCAAAAGCTGTTTACTGCCCTGCATGAATGCATCATCATAACATGAATTCTCTTGCAAGATAGGAAATGGAGACAGCTCCTAGAAGGTGTCTGTATCTCTGTGTGTGTAATTATGTGTGCCTGTGTATGTCTGTTTGGGTGTGATTCTGTGTGCGTGTTCAATGTTAAATATTTTCAAACTGTATTGATGTTGCCAGTCTCGCTTTTCCTTCTTTAGAAACTCAATGTCATCGCTGTGCTGATATAAAATGGTGGCTGTAGACAAATCTAAGATGTCTGCCTGACTGATTTGTGTCAGGAATACTTTCAGCAAAGGAGAGGCGGCAATGGGTCGGAAGCCATTTCCATTCATTGATGCTAGCAGAGATAGGAAATGGAGGCAGCTCTTTGAAGGTGATTAAAATGCAAATCTCAGAACCAGTTTACAGTGAATGCGGAGAGACAATGTGATATTCCAGGAATGTATGCCTTACTTTCCAAGCTCCAAATATATCAGATAAACATAATATATCAAACCTGAAAGAGCTCAGCCACTGAATGGTAGATTTGCAGTGTTGGATCAGAATCCTGCCTTGCCAGGTGTCACCCCAAATTGAAGGGTTTCTCAAATCGCACACTGACCTTTTGTCGCTTCAAATTATGAACCCATTGACCAGATTCGAGGCTGAAACTCACTCCGGGGTATCTATTATTCTGTATTTAAACCATCCTGAACCCCTCGGTTAGATTCCAGTCTGTAACTCACTCCGGGCTATCTTTCTATTCTGTATATAAACCTTACTGAGCCACTCGATTAAATTCCAGGCTGTAACTCAATCCGGGGTATCTGTAATTCAGCGTACAATCCACCCCGAAACCCACGATTAGATTCCAGGCTGTAACTCGATCCGGGCCATCTGTTATTCTGTATATAAACCGCACTGAACCACTCGATTAGATCCCAGTCTGCTTCTCCCTCCAGGGTATCTGTTATTCTGTATATAAAACACCCTGATGCCCACGATTTGATTTCAGGTTGTACCTCATTCCGGGGTATCTGTTATTCTGTACATAAATCACCCTGAACCCCTCGATTAGATTCCAGTCTGCATCTCACTCCAGGGTATCTGTTATTCTGCATATAAACCACACTGAACCCTGCGATTAGATTCCATGCTGCAACTCACTCTGCGGTATCTGTTATTCTGTATACAAACCACCCTGAAGCCGTCGATTCGATTCCAGGCTGTAACTCACTCCGAGGTATCTTTTATTCTGCATATAAACCACCCTGAAGCCCTCGATTGGATTCCAGATCTTAACTCACTCTGGGCTACCTTTTATTCTGTATGTAAACCACTCTGAATCCATTGACTTTTTTTCGACCTCCTGTCATGTGAAGCTCATATTCCCAACACAATCTAATCTCAGTAATGATCAATGTATCACGGGTCCTCCTATCTGCTGGCACTGCCATCATGTTAACTTTCTGATGTTCACATACATGATCAGCCGTAGGCTCTGAACATTACGGTTTTAGAATTATTCATTATTTTACACAGAAACATTCAGCTTTATCGATTCTTACTGCAAATAATGTTCCAGAATATTCTCTTGCATCTGCCAATGCTTTCAATATAATTCACAAAACACTGACAACAATGTAGATGACATGATGGGATGTAGCAAACTGTTACACTCTGTCCCTTCATGTTGCAATGCGATAATATCCAGTCAGAAACCTGCCCTGGGTCAGGGATAAAACCTCCCTGGGTTTGCAAGTGGATACTGGGCACACAACGAGGATTTTCATCTGTCACTGAGTTAGTTTGGAAATCTGTGCTGCACATGGACATTTCTCCACATTATATTCAGTTTCTATGTGTGGGGGTGTCTGATGCAGAGAGTTTAAACTGAGTATAACTCTGCATCTCTGCTTAGGGATTCCCTGTCCTTCAGATATTTGACTGCAACATCATAGAAAGTGTGAGTATCTGCCTGTTTTTCTCCCATCTTTCAGATCAAATGGAAAGCTCCATGTACAGCAGTTGAATCCTGTCTGGTTCTGCTCATTGTTGGTCCGTGGTGGGCACTTTCTCCTCTGCTTTCCCCCCTCTCATATCCCGTTGGTCTGTCTGTAAAACGCCCAATCCCCTCAATTTGACTGCAGTCTGCAACTCACTCCTGGGTATCTGTCATTTTACATATAATTATCCCCAATCCCCTTGGTAAAATTCCAATTTGTAACTGCCTAGTATTTTAGCAACCTCAATCCTTTGATTAGATTCCAGTCTGTATAACACTATTCGGTATCTGTTAGTCTGTATATTAACATCCAATCCGAACCCTGTTAAAATTGCCCACAGTGTTCAGGGATGTGCAGGTGAGGTGTATTATTCAGGGGTAAATGTGGAGAAATGGGTCTGGATGGATTATACTTTGGAGGGTCAGTGTGCGCTGAAGGGCTTGTTTCCCCGTTGTCGGGATTATTTGAATCAGCTCGAACCCTGTCGATTAGATTCCAACGTGTAACTCACTTCTATGTATGTATGACTCGCAAGTTTCAAAACACCCCAAAATCTTCAATTCTATTCCACTTGATGGAATTTAATTTAGATAAACACGAGGTCCTGCATTTTGGGAAAGCAAATTTGAGCAGGACTTATACACTTAATGGTCTGGTCCGAGGGAGAGTTGCTGAACAAGGAGACTTTGAACTGCAGGTTCGTAGCTTCGTGAATTAAAGTGGCAAGTGGATAAGATAATGAAGGCAGCGTTTGGTATGCTTTCCTTTATTGGTCAGAGTTTTGAGTATAGGCATTGAGAGGTCATGTTGCGGTTGGACTGGACATTGGTTCGGCCACTGTTGGAATATTGCATGCAATTCTGGTCTCCTTCCTAACGGAAGGATGTTGCGAAACTAGAAAGGGTTCAGTAAAGATTTTCAAGGAGGTTGCCAGGGTTCGAGGATTTGAGTTACAGGAAGAGACTGACTAGGGTGGGGCTGTTTTCCCTGGAGCATCAGAGGCTGGGGGATGACCTTATCGAGGTTTATAAAATCATGACGGGCATGGATAGGATAAATAGACAAACTCTTTTCCTTGGGGTGGGGACTCCGGAACTAGAGGGCGCAGTTTCAGTGTGAGTGGAAAGAAATGAAAGAGATCCAAGGAGCAACTTGTTCACCCAGTGGGTGGTATGGAATGAACTGTCAGAGGAAGTGGTGGAGGCTAGTACAATTGCAACATTTATAATGAGGCTAGATGGGTATATGAATGGGAAGTTTGGAGAGATATGGGCCAAGTACTGGCAAAAGAGATGTGAGTAAATGAGCATATCTGTTCGGCATAGACGGGTTGGACCAAAGGTTCTGTTTCCATTCTGTGCATCTCCGGATACCCCGGAGTGAGGTACAGCCTGGAATCTAAACAAGGGGTACATGGTGGTTTATATGCAGAATAACAGATACCCTGGAGTGAGATGCAGACTGGAATGTATTCAAGGGCTTCAGGGTGATTTTAATGCAGAATAACACATACCCAAGCGTGAGTTACAGCCTGGAAACTAATCGCGGAATTTAGGGGTTTTATATACAGAATAACTAATAGCCTGGAGTGAGATACAGACTAGAATCTAATCCAGGGGTTCAGTGTGGTTATATACAGAATTACAGATACCTAGGATTGAGTTACAGCCTGGAGTCCAATCGAGGTGTTCGGTGGGGTTTATGTGCTGAATAACAGATACCCCGGAGTGAGTTACAGCCTCGAATCTAGTTAATGGTCTCACAATTTGAACGCAGAAAAGGTCAGTGTGGAATTTGTGATGAGGCCTAGCCAGGCAGGATTCTGATCCAACGTAGCAAATCTACCATTCAGTGGCTTAGCTCTTTCAGGTTTTGTATATTATGTTTCTCACATATATAAGGAGCTTGGAAAGTAAGGCAGCCTTACTGGAATGTCACATTGTCTCTCCGCATTCACTGTAAACATGTTCTGGAATTTGCATTTTAATCACCTTCAAAGAGCTGTCACCATTTCCTGTCTCTGCTAGCATCACGAAAGGAAATGGCTTTTGACACATTGCCCCCTCTCCCTTGCTGAAAGTATTCCTGACAGAAATCAGTCAGGCAGACATCTTGGATTTGTCCACAGCCACCATTTATATCAACACAGCGATGACATTGAGTTTCTAAAGAAGGAAAAGCAAGAGAGACTGGCAACGTCATTACAGTTTGAAAATATATAAAACATTGAACATGCACACAGAATCACACGTGAACAGACATACACAGATGCACAGAATCACACGCAGAGAGATACAAACACCTTCCAGGAGCTGTCTATATTTCTTATCTTGCAAGCGAGTTAATGTTTTGATGATGCATTCATGCAGAACAGTAAACAGCTTTTGAGACTTTCCCCATTTCCCCAATGTAACATTTGACCGTTTAGTTTATCTTCTCTTCAGTCTAACATCAACAGACTGGAATGTAATTGAGTGGTTTATGGTTTATACATAGAATAACAGATACCCAGGAGTGAGGGACAGACTGGAACTAATCGATGGGTTTAGTGTTTACAAACAGCATATCATATACCCAGGATTGGAATCTAACAGATGGAGTTGGGGAGGTTTATATTCAGAATAACTGATAACCGGGAGTGAATCACAACATCGTGGATTCATACAGTCATAGAGATGTACAGCATGGAAGCAGACCCTTTGGCCCAACCCTTCAGCCCAACAAGACCCCACTGACCCTCAGAAGAATAACCCATGACGACCCATTTCCCCACATTTACCCCTGACTAATGCACCTCACCTACACATCAGTGAACACTGTGGGCAATTTAAACAGGGCTTGGATTGCATGGTTAATATACAGAATGACAGATACCCAGGAGTGTGATACAGACTGGAATGTAATCAAAGGATTTGAGGTGGTTAATGTACTCAGTAAAAATGGACGTCAGTTGCAGATTGCAATTTTATGAAGGGGTTTCGGGAAGATTATGTGTGGATTGTGTGTAGAATAACAGATACTCCGGATTGAGATACAGACTGGCATCTAATTGAGGGTTGCAGGGAGGTTTACATACAGAATAACAGGTAGTCTGGAGTGAGTTATAGAGTCATAGAATCATAGACATGTACACATGGAAACAAACCCTTCCGTCCAACTTGTCCATGCCGACCAGATATCCCAACCCAATGTAGGCCCACCTGCCAGCACCTGGCCCATATCCTTCCAAACCCATCCTATTCATATAACCATTCAAATGCCTGTTAAATGTTGCAATTGTACCAGCCTCCTCCAATTCCTCTAGCAGCTCACTCCATACACGTGCCACCTTCTGAGTGAACAAGTTGCCCCTTAGGTCTCTTTCATATCTTTCCACTCTCTAACTAAAACTATGCCCTCTAGTTCTGGACTCACTGAACCAGGGGAAAAAAACTTTGTCCATTTATCATAACCTTTCCAAGCCCGTCATAATTTTGTAAACTTCTATAAGGTCACCCCTCAGCTTCCGACACTCCAGCAAAAACAGCAGCAGTCTGTTCAGCCTCTCCCTGTAGCTCAAATCCTCCAACTCTGGCAACATCCTTGTAAATCTTTTCTTAACGTTTTCAAGTTTTACAACATCTTTCTGATAGGAAGGAGACTAGAATTGCAAGCAATATTCCAAGACTGACATAACCAATGCCCTGTATATCCGCAACACGACCTCCCAAAGCCTGTACTCGGTAGTCTGACAATAAAGGAAAGCACACCAAACGCCTTCTTCACTATCCTATCTACCTGTGACTCCACTTTCAAGAAGCTATGAACCTGCACTCCAAGGTCTCTTTATTCAGCCACACACCCACGGACCTTACCATTAAACGTAGAAGTCTTGCTAAGATTTGCTTTCCCAAAATGCAGCACCTCGCACTTATCTGAATTAAACCCCATCTGACACTTCTCAGCCCATTGGCCCATCTGGTCCAGATCCTGTTGTAATCTGAGGAAACCCTCTTCGCTGTCCACTACACCTGCAAATTTGGTGCCATCTGCAAACTCAATAACTGTACCTCTTATGCTCACATCCAAATCATTTATGTAAATGACAAAACGTAGAGGGCCCAGCACCAATCCTTGTGGCACTCCACTGGTCACAGGCCTCCAGTCTGAAAAACAACCCCCCTCCACAACTCTCTGTCTTCTACCTTTGAGCCAGTTCTGTACCCAAATGGCTACTTCTCCCTGTATTCCATGATATCTAACTTTGCTAATCAGTCTCCCATGGGGAACCTTGTCGAACGCCTTACTGAAGTCCATATGGATGACATCTACTGCTCCACCCTCATCAATCGTCTTAGTTACTTCTTCAAAAATCTGAATCCAGTTTGTGAGACATGATTTCTCACGCACAAAGCCATGTTGTCTCTCCCGAATCAATCCCTGCCTTTCCAAATACATGTCCACTCTGTCCCTCAGGATTCCCTCCAACAACTTGCCCACCACCGAGTTCAGTATCACCGGTCTAAAGTTCCCTGGCTTGTCTTTATCGCCCTTCTTCAAGAGTGGCACCACGTTTGCCAACCTGTCGTCTTCCGCCACCTCACATGTGACTACCGATGATACAAATATCTCAGCAAGAGGCCCAGCAATCACTTCTCTAGCTTCCCACAGATTGCTCGGGTACACCTGATCAGGTCCTGGGGATTTATCCACCTTGAACCGTTTCCAGACATCCCGCACTTCCTCCTCTGTATATCTGGAAATTTTGCAAGATGTCACCATCGAGTTTCCTACAGTCTATATCTTCCATATCCTTATTCACAGTAAATACAGACGCAAAATATTCATTTAATATCTGCCCCATTTTCTGTGGCTCCAACAAAGGTGGCCTTGCTGATCTTTGAAGGCCCATATTCTCTCCCTAATTACCCTTTGTCCTTAATATATTTGTAAAAACACTTTGGATACTCCTTACTTCTATTTGCCAAAGCTATCTCATGTCTGCGTTTTGCCCTCCTGGTTTCCCTCTTAAGTATATTCCAACTACCTTTACACTCTTCTAAGGATTCAGTCGATCTATCCTGTCTATACTTGACATGTGCTTCCTTCTTTTTCTGAACCAAATCCACAATTGCTTTAGTCAGCCAACATTCCCTATAACTACCAGCCATCCCTTTCAACCCTGACAGGACGTTAGAGACTGGAATCTAATTGCGGGGTTCAGGAAGGTTAGTATACCGAATAAGAGATATCCCGGGGTGAGTTGCAGCCTGGAATCTAATCGAGGCATGAAGTGTTGTTTGTATACATAATAACAGATAGCCCGTAGTGTGTTACAGACTGGAACCTAATCGAGGGGTTCAGGGATGTTAGTATACAGAATAGGATATATCCCAGGGTGCGTTACAGCCTGGAATTTAATCGAGGCGTTAAGTGTGGTTTATATACAGACTAACAGATACCCCAGAGTGAGTTACAGACTGGAATCTAATCGAGTGGTTCAGGGAGGTTTGTATACAGAATAACAGATATCCAAGGAGGTGTTGCAGCCTAGAATCTAATCGACGGTTCAGGGTGGGTTTTATATATAGAATATCTGATATCCCGGACTGAGTTGGAGACTGGAATCAAATCGAGGAGTTCAGGCTGGGTTATATACAGAATAACAGATAGCCCAGAGTGATTTACAGCCTGGAATATAATCGAGGGGTTCAGGGAGGTGATGAAACAGAATAACAGATACCCCGGAGTGAATTACAGCCTGGAATATAATCGAGGGATTCGGGGTGGTTTATATACAAAATAACAGATACCCTGGAGTGAGTCAAGGCATGGAATATAATTGAGGGGTTCAGGCTGATTTATATACAAAATAACAGATAGCCTTAAGTGAGTTAAAGCCAGGAATCTAATCGAGGGGTTCAGGGTGGTTTATATACAGGATAACAGATAGCCCGGAGTGAGTTACAGCCAGGAATCTAGTCAAGGGTTTCAGGGTGATTTTTATACAGAATAACAGAAAGACCGGGAAGAGTTACAGCCTGGAATCTAATTGCGGGTTTCGGGGTGGATTACGTGCAAAATAACTGATACCCCAGAGTGACTTATAGCCTGGAATCGATTCAAGGGTTTCAGGGTGGCTTATATACAGAATAACAGTTAGCCCAGTGTGAGTAACATCCTGGAATCTAATCGAGGGGTTCAATGTGGTGCATATAGAGAATAACAGATAACCCGGAGTGAGTTACAGCCTGAAGTCTAATCGAGGGATTCAGTGTGGTTTATATACAGATAAACAGATAGCCTGAAGTGAGTTACAGCCTGGAATCTAATCGAGGGATCCAGTGTGGTTTCTATACAGAATAACAGATACACCGGAGTGAGTTACAGCCTAGAATGTAATCGAGGGTTTCAGGTCAGTTGAAATACAGAATAATAGATACCACGAAGTGAGTTACAGCCTTGGATCTAGTCAATGGTTTCCCAATTTGAACCCACAGAATGTCAGTGTGGGATTTGAGAAACCCTTCAATTTGGGATGAGGCCTAGCCAGGCAGGATTCTGACCCAAAGCTGCAAATCTACAATTCAGTGGCTGACCTCTTTCAGGTTTTGTATGTTATGTTTCTCTCGTTTATTAGGAGCTTGGAAAGTAAGGCAGACCTTACTGGAATGTTAGGTTATCTCTCCGCATTCACTGTAAACAGGTTCTGGGATTTACATTTTAATCACCTTCAAAGAGCTGTTTCCATTTCCTATCTATGTTCGCACCAATGAATGGAAATGGCTTTGGACACATTGCCCCCTCTCCCTTGCTGAATGTATTCCCGACAAAAATCAGTCAGGCAGCCATCTTAGATTTGTTCATCGCCACCATTTTATATCAGCACGGCGATGACTGAGTTTATAAATAAGGAAAAGAAAGAGAGACTGGCAACATCAATACAGATTGAAAATATTTAACATTGAACACGCACACAGAATCACACATGAACAGACATACACAGACACACAGAATCATAGAGATACATACGCCTTCAAAGAGCTGCCTCCATTTCCTATCTTGCAACGGAATTCATGTTTTGATGATGCATTCATGCAGGACAATAAACAGCTTTTAGGACTCTCCACATTTTGACAGAAATTCAGCTCCAATTTGAAAATTGGAGATATTTAACAGAGCAGAAATGAAACAGCAGCATTCTGTGTTCCTGCTCCCAATGTAACATTTGAACGTTTAGTTTATCATCTCTTCAGTCTAACATCCAAAACTAATTACTTCACAGATCCAATATCAGATCCGCAGGAGTGAGTTCCAGACTGGAATGTAATTGAGGGGTTTATGGTTTATATACAGAATAAGAGATACCCAGAAGTGAGAGACAGACTGGAATCTAATCGACGTGTTTGGAATGGCTTACAAACGGAATAACAGATAACTGGGAATGAGTCACAAAATTGCGGAGTCATGCAGACATAGAGATGTATAGCATGTAAACAGACCCTTTTGGTCAACCCCTCCATGCCGACCAGGTATCCAAACCTACTCTTGCCTTTTTTTCAAGCACTTGGCCCATATCCGTCCAAACCTTCCCATTCATATACCCATCGAGCTGCATTTTAAATATTGCAAATTTACCAGACTCCACACTTCCTCTGGCAGTTCATTCTATTAATGTACCACCCACTGGGTGACAAGTTGCTCCTTAGATCTCTTTCATTTCTTTCCCCTCACACTGAAACTGCGTCCCCTAGTTCTAGACTCCCCCACCCCAAGGAAAAGAGTTTGTCTATTTATCCCATCCATGCCCGTCATGATTTTATAAATCTCGATAAGGTCACCCCTAAGCCTCTGATGCTCCAGGCAAAACAACCCCAGCCTATACAGCCTCCCTGTAGCTCAAATACTCGAACCCTGGCAACTCCTTGTAAATCTTTACTCAACCCTTTCAAGTTTCACAACATCCTTCCGTTAGGAATGAGACCAGAATTGCATGCAATATTCCAACAGTGGCCTAACCAATGTCCTATCCAGCCGCAACATGACTTCTCAATGCCTATACTCAAAACTCTGACCAATAAAGGAAAGCATACCAAATGCTATCTTCATTATCTTATCCACCTGCCATTCTACTTTCACGGAGCTACGAACCTGGACTTCAAAGTTTCTTTGTTCAGCAACTCTCCCTCGGACCTGACCATTTAGTGTATAAGTCCTGCTCAAATTTGCTTTCGCAAAAAGCAGCACCTCGTGTTTATCTAAATTAAACTCCATCAAGTGGAATAGAATTGAAGGTTTTGGGGCTTTTTTGAAACATGCGAGTAACATGTACATGTAAGTGAGTTACATGTTGGAATCTAATCGAGTGGGTTCCGGGTGGTTCATATAATCCCGACAGTAGGGAAACAAGCCCCTCAGCCCAACAAGACCACACTGACCCTCAGAAGAATAATCCATCCAGATCCATTTCCCCACATTTACCCCTGACTAATGCACGTCACATACACATCCCTGAACACTGTGGACAATTTGTACAGGGTTTGGATTGGATGGTTAATATACAGAATAACAGATACCCAGGAGTGTGATACAGACTGGAATCTAATCAAAGGATTGAGGTGGCTAATGTACAGAGTCCCTAAAAAATGGAAGTCAGACACAGATTGGAATTTTATCAAGGGGTTTCGGGATGGTTATGTGTAGAATAACAGATACCCCGGAGTCAGCAACAGACTGGAATCTATTCGAGGGTTTGAGGGTGGTTTATACACAGAATAACAGATAGCCCGGAGTGAATTATAGAGTCATAGAATCATAGAGATGTACAGCATGGAAACAGACCCTTCGGTCTAACTTCTCCATGCCGACCAGACATCCCAACCCATTCTAGTCCCACCTGCCAGCACCCGGCCCATATCCCTCCAAACCCTTCTTATTCATATACCCATCCAAATACCTGTTAAATGTTGCAATTGTACCACCACTTCATCTGGCAGCTCACTCCATACACGTCACACCTTCTGCATAAAAAAGTTGCCTGTTAGGTTTCTTTCATATCTTTCCCCTCTCAAGTTAACCTATGCCCTCTAGTTCTGGACTCTCTGACACCAGGGAAAAGACTTTGTTTATTTATCCTATCCTATAATATCTATGCCCGTCATAATTTTGTAAACCTCTATAAGGTCACCCTTCAGCCTCCGACAATCCAGGGACAACAGCCCCAGTCTGTTCAGCCTCTCCCTGTAGCTCAAATCCTCCAACCCTGGCAACATCCTTGTAAACCTTTTCTGAACCCTTTCAAGTTTCACAATATCTTTCCAATAGGAAGGGGACCAACATTTCACGCAGTATTCCAAGACTGACCTAATCAATGTCCTGTACAGCCGCAACGTGACCTCACAACTACTGTACTCCTGACCAATAAAGGAAAGCAAACAAAACGCCTTCTTCACTGTCCTATTTACCTGCGACTCGACTTTCAAAGACCTATGAACCTGCACTCCAAGGTCTCTTTGTTGGACCACACACCCATGGACCTTACCATTAAATGTAGAAGTCCTGCTAAGATTTGCTTTCCCAAAATGCAGCACCTCGCATTTATCTGAATTAAACCCCATCTGCCACTTCTCAGCCCATTGGCCCATCTGGTCCAGATCCTGTTGTAATCTGAGGAAACCCTCTTCACTGTCCACTACACCTGCAATTTTGGTGTCATCTGCAAATTACTAACTGTACCTCTTATGCTCGCATCCAAATCATTTATGCAAATGAGCAAAAGTAGCGGGCCCAGCACCAATCCTTGTGGCAATCCACTTGTCACAGTCCTTCAGTGTGAAAAACAACCCTCCACCACCACCCTCTGTCTTCTACCTTTGAGCCAGTTCTGTATGCAAATGGCTAGTTCTCCCTTTATTCCATGAGATCTAACCTTGCTAATCAGTCTCCCATTGGAAATCTTGTCGAACACCTTACTGAAGTCCATATTGATCACATCTACTGCTCAGCCCTCATCAATCTTTTTTGTTATTCTTCAAAAAACCCAATCAAGTTTGTGAGATATGATTTCTCACACACAAAGCCATGTTGACTATCTCGAATCCGTCCTTGCCTTTCCAAATACATGCACATCCTGGCCGTCAGGATTCCCTCCAACAACTTGCCCACCGCCGAGTTCAGGTTCACCGGTCTATAGTTCCCTGGCTTGTCTTAACACCCTTCTTAAGCAGTGGCACCACGTTACCAACCTCCAATCTTCCGCCACCTCAACTGTGACTATTGATGATAGTCTAATCTAATTGCGGGGTTCAAGGTGGTTTATATACAGAATAACAGATAGCCCGGAGTGAGTTACAGACTGGAATCGAATCGAGGGGTTCAGGGAGGTTAGTATCGAGAATAATAGATAGCCCGAGGTGTGTTACTGCCTGGAATCTAATCGAAGGTCGCAGGGTGGTTTATATACAGAATAACAGACATCCCGGTCTGAGTTACCTAATCGAGGGTTTCAGGGTTGTTTATAAACAGAATAAGAGATACCCTGGAATGAGGTACAGCCTGGAATCTAATAGCGGGGTTTAGGGTGGTTTATACACAGAATAACAGATATACCGGAGTGAGATAAGCTGTGGGATCTAATTAAGGGGTTCTAGCTGGTTTATAAACAGAATAATAGACAGTCCTGAGTGAGTTACAGCCTGGAATCTAAACGAGGGTTTCAAGGAGGTTAGTGTAGAGAATAACAGATAGTCCGGGGTGTGTTACTGCCTGGAATCTAATCGAGGGGTTCAGGATGGTTTATATGCAGAATAACAGATAGCCCAAAGTGAGTTACAGAAAGGAGTTGTTTATACACAGAATAACAGATAGCCCGGGGTGTAACACAGCCTGGAATCTAATCAACGGCTCAGGGTGGTTTATATACGGAATAACAGACACCACGGACTGAATTACAGCCTGGAATGTAATCGAGAGGTTCAGGGTTTTATATATATACAGAACAACAGATACCAGAGTGAGAGAAGACATGGAATCTAATCGAGGCGTTCAGGGTGGTTTATATACAGAAAAACAGATACCCGGGAATGAGTTGCAGCCTGGCATTGAATCGAAGGGTTCAGAGTGGTTCAGATATTGAATAACAGATACCCCGGAGTGAGTTACAACCTGGAACCTAATCGAGGGGTTCAGGGTGGTTTATATGCAGAATAACACATAGCCCGTGGTCTTTTACAGCCTGGGTCTAATCACGGGTTTCAGGGTGGTTTATATACAGAATAACAGATAGCCCTGCGTGAGTTAAGGCATGGAACTTATTCGCGAGGTTCAGGGTGGGTTATATGTAGAATAACAGATGGCCCAGCGTGAGTTACAGCCTGGAATCTAACCGAGAGGTTCAGAGAAGTTAGTATAGAGAGTAACAGATAGCCCGGGATGTGTTACTGCTTGGAATGTAATCAATGTGTTCAGGTGGTTTATATACAGATTAACAGATACCTCGGACTAAGTTCCAGCCTGGAATCTAATCGAGGGGTTCAGGGAGGTTAGTGTAGAGAGTAACAGATAGCCTGGGTTGTATTACAGCCTGGAATCTAATCAACGGTTCAGGGTGGTTTATATACAGAATAACAGACACCCCGGACTGAGTTACCTAATCGAGGGTTTCAGGGTGATTTATATAGAGAATAACAGATACCCCGGAGTGATTTACAGCCTGCAATCTAATCGCAGGGTTTAGGGTAGTTTATATACATTAAACAGATATCCCGGAGTGGTTTAAGGCGTGCAATCTAAAAAAGGAGTTCTGGCAGGTTTATATACAGAATAACAGACAGCCCAAAGTGAGTTACAGGTAAAAAATGAGGTCTGCAGATGCTGGATATCACAGCTGAAAATGTGTTGCTGCTTAAAGCACAGCAGGTTAGGCAGCATCCAGGGAATAGGAAATTCGACGTTTCGGGCATAAGCTTATGCTTATGCTTTCCTATTCCTTGGATGCTGCCTAACCTGCTGTGCTTTAACCAGCAACACATTTTCACCTAAGTGAGTTACAGCCTGGAATCTAATCGAGGGGTGCAGGGAGGTTAGTATAGAGAATAACAGATAACCCAGAGTGAGTTACAGCCTGGAATGTAATCGAGGAATCAAATCGAGAGGTTCAGAGTGGCTTATATGCAAAATAACAGATACCCCGAAATGAGTTACAGCCTGGAATCTAATCACGGGGTTTGGCGTTGTTTATATACAGAATAACAGATACCCCAGAGTGAGTTACAGCCTGGAATCTAATCACGGGGTTTGGCGTTGTTTATATACAGAATAACAGATACCCCAGAGTGAGTTACAGCCTGGAGTCTAATCACGGGGTTCGGCGATGTTTATATACTGAATTACAGAAAGACCAGAATGGGTTTTGCAAGAGAAACATGAGCAGTGTGAGATTGTTAAGTAGCTGAAATATGTGATTCTGGGATGACAGGAAATAATTAACCTGGAAATAAAAACGATCCGATTATCGAGCTGTTGCAGCACTGTCACGTGTGGGATCCTTCTGTGCGTCAATTGCCCTAATGCCATCGTTGCAGGCAGTGAGTGGTTTAATCAGCTAACCCATCATTTCAGAAACTTTTCAACATGGAAACTCAACTGACCATCCGACGTGTTTGTTTGTGTATGTTGCTGAGAAATTGTCTGTCTCACGGGGGGGGGGGGGGGAACCTGGAATATTACTGTGCAGTCTCCCTGTGAAAGATTTTCCTGCTCAGCCTTCCCACTAATGCTGCCACTTGAGGATTTGAAAAGTGTGAGCTCGGGAGCAGGAAACCTTCGAACAAGAGCTTCCTCCAGAGGGGGCACGAAGTCCTGAGGCCTGTTTGACAGGCTGCAGCCTATTGTGCCCAGGTGAGTTTTGTCTGTGCATTACCCCGAGGTTTAATCTCCTCTCACTGGGGAGGGTGGCTGGTTTTTACTGGGACATCTGGTTAACCGGGTCCGGTTGAATTGTGGCCTTGTCCTTTTTGAACAGATTTGAAGCCTGGGTCTAAGGTAACTGGGGCCTTGGGATTTGAGACAAATACTTCAACCCTTAACCAGCATCACCCACGATGTGTGTGGGGTGAGATTGCTGCTTATGGGATATGGCTGTGCGTCCGTGTTTATTAATCTTCCTAGCCTCTAGTCAACTTCTCTGTGGTGATGTCTGTGTATTTCAATGTCGCTGTGATGGTCAGCAATTCATTCATTCTGCAATAATTAAACTGAACCAGTGTCACAGGGTCACGTGGGAGATTGGGGAAGGCAGAGAGCTGTCGGATCGAGCTGTGATTTTGGTGCCACTGTTGTATTTTATTTCAAATTGATTTAGTTTTCTTTCTCAGTGTATTTCCCCACACCACGCTCCCCCTAACCCTTGGGGTGAGGAGGAGATTGGATCCAGGAGCTGAAAGTCGGGACGATGCAGAGACAGAGAAAATTAAATAACTTCTGCCGTGAGGAAGCATCAGACACAGAAACAGAGAGAGATAAAACCGACAGACATCTGAGGTGGAGTGAGAAAAAGATGGGATCAGAGAATGCGGGCCACAGAGAAGGAAGAGGAAATGTTTGGAATTTGTTCAACATTTGGATTGCTCCCTCTTGTCCAGGAGACAGAATCAAACCCTTAACCAGCGTCAGGGACACACACAATCCTTCTGTGATTACACTGCTGCTAGTGGGATCTTGCTGCGTGCGTTTAAACAAGCATCTGGTTAAAGCTCGATGGTGATCTTTATATTTCGATGGTGGAGATGCCGGTGTTGGACTGGGACAACACAAGGTTATAGTGTATCAGGATTCTCCAAAAGCTACTGTTTACAGGGAAACCTGTCAGGAATATAATCTGGGCTTGTGTGATATTTAACGTTATATATCGACATATATAGTCACAGAGGGAGGGAGGGGATGACGGGCTTACGTGTTTTTGGGGGAGTTTATGTTGTATTTGGAAGGAGAAAGAACGCTGCATTAAAATATATTGTCTTTTTAATCCGTCATTCAATCCCAATGCTGGGGGAGGGGGGGGGAGTCGGGGCGTGTCGAGAGGGAGGAAAGTAGAGAGGGGAAAGTTGAGGGGGTGTAAAGTCGAGGGGAAAGTCGACGGGGAATAGTCGAGGGGGTAAATTCGAGGGGGAAGTCGAGGGTGGAAACGTCGAGGGGGGCAAGTCGAGAGGGCAAACTCGAGGGGGGAAAGTCATGGGGGATTACAGTAATGGTGGCCCTGCCTCCTGTGAAAACGTCATCCAATATTCCCAATTCTTTCGCCTCTGCCGAACTGCTCTGAGGAGGACCAATTCCAATACCGAACAACCCAGATTGCCTCCTTCTTCAAAGATCGCATTTCCCCTCAGACGTGGTCTACGAAGCTATCCACCGCATTTCCTCCACTTCCCGCTCCTTTGCCCTTGAACCCCACCCCTCCAATCGCCACGAGGAAAGAACCCTACTGGTCCTCACCTACCACCCCACCAACCTCGTATACATCGTATCATCCTTCATAATTTCCACCACCTCCAAACAGACCACACCGCCAAGGATATATTTACCTCCCAACCCCTATCAGCTTTCCAGAATGACCAATCCCTCAGCGACTCCCTCGTCATGTCCATAACCCACACCAACCAAACCTCGACTCCCGGCACCTTCCCCTGCAACCGCAAGAAATGCCTCCCCCCTCACTTCCCTCCAAGGCCCTAAGCGATCCTTCCATATCCGTCACAAATTCATCTGCATCTCCACACACATCATTTACTGCATTCGTGGCACGCAATGTGGCCTCCCCTACATTGGGGAGACAGGTCACCTACTTGTGGAACGTATCAGAGAACACCTCAGGGCCACTCGCACCAACCAACCCAACTGCCCCGTGGCTGAACACTTTAACTCCCCCTCCCACTCCGCCAAGGACATGCAGGTCCTTGGCCCCCTCCATCGCCAGATCCTGGCCACAGGACGCTTGGCAGAAGAGCGTCTCATCTTCTGTATAGGAACCCTCCAACCACAAGGGATGAATGCAGATTTCTCCAGCTTCCTCATTTCCCCTCCGCCCACCTTTTCCCAGTCACAACCATCGGACTCAGCACCGCCTTCTTCATCTGCAATCTTCTTCCCGACCTCTCTGCCCCCACCCCCTCTCTGGTCTGTCACACTCACCTTAACCTCCTTCCACCTATCGCATTCCCAACGCCCTCCATACCTTTTATCTTAGCCTGCTTGGCATATCCTCCTCATTTCTGAAGAAGGGTAGGTCGATTCTTCTACTCTGTGGGGAGTTTACAATAGTCTGCCCTCTGGTAGGCTCAGGGTACATTGCTGCGAGTCTGTCTGACTGCTTCCTGGGGAGTTTACGATAGTCTTCCCTCTAGTGAGGTTAGTGAACATTGCTGTGAGTCTATCTGACCTCTCCATGGGTAGTTTACAATAGTCTGCCATCTGGTGGGTTTAGACCAGACTTCAGAATTTTCAGTGAAATTCCAGTGAAATTATAAAAAGATTCCTTCCTGCTGTTCATTCGATTATTTCTAAAGTGCAGTCCCTTTTCCCAGTTCATAAAATCCAAACAACACTGAAGGGAAAGAAGGATGGACATATACACTCCATATTATTCTATCTTTCTAACTTTGTACAATTTTTAATTTAATTTGGTGAACTGTAAAAACATGTCGTTTCTTTGATTAATCACTTCTTAATGAGATTGAGGAAGGGTTTAAGTGAAATCTAACTACTCTCTCTGACACACAAGGCAAATGTGCTGTCGTTGATGTTATCAGGGACCACCGAATTGAGCAAAAGGTATCAAGGGGGCAGGTGTTTTGATACAGCAAGTTGTTGTTGTCTGGAATATAAGTCATATCAATTCTAATCCACAACAATATTTATGAAAAAGCATGAACATCTCCAAAACAAAACAGGATATAAATATAAACATGAAGACTTCCCATCCACAACAATATTTGTATTTATAAACAAACAGTTCCCATACAAATAAACTAAAACAGTTCGATGCACAATAATATTTACATGTAAACAGATCAGCGTCAATGCAAAACAATATTTATGCACAGATAAACAGCTCTATACAACAATGTATATGGTATATTGTATGCACTGTATAATAAAAAAAAACCTGAAATAGCTCAGCCACTGAATTGTTCATTTGCAGCGTTGGATCAGAATCCTGCCTGGAAAGTATAAAACAAAATAATTTTGAAAGGTGGGTAAGGCTATTAAAAACAGAGCAAAGCTATGACACTCTTAGAGAGATTCCTGTTTTGGCGAAGTTCAACAATTCACTCCATCGAGAATGGGGAGCTGCACAGACAACATTATTCCATTATCTATAAACCTCGACGAGATACTCTGATCAGCACAGTGACTTCTGCCGTGGTCACCCGTTAATTCATCTGTAAACCAGAAGCAGTTGCCCTCCCAGCATGTCGGACCGTGTACCCCATCCCAGTACATTGATCTGTAAACCAGGAGCTGTGACCCTCCCAGCATGTTGGTCTGTGTACACCTCCCCAGCGCATAGATCTGTAACACTGTATTAGGTCCCTGCACAGTGTGGGAAACGTGCAGCCCTCTCTCTCTCTCACTCGACCCTCTCTCTCTTGCCACCTCTACCTCTCTCTTGACATCCCGCTTTTTTGCCCCTCCGTCTATCTCTCACCCCGCCTCTCTCTCTTGCCCTTTCACTCTCTCACTCCCTCATTCTCTCTCTCTTCCCTCTCTCCTCTTCTCTCTCTCACCTCCCCATCTCTCTCATCCAATGTTTTGCTCCTTGTTCCTCACACTAAGGCGTGTCCCCTTTCTCTCTCGCCCACTCCCTCGCACTTCTCTGTCTCTCATTATCTCCTCCCCTGTCTCTCTCTCTTCCTCCCTCACCCTATCTCTCTCTTGTTCCCCTCTCTCTCTCCCTGCTCTTTCACTCTTGCTTCCCGTTCTCTCGCTCTCGATCCCCCTCCCTCGTTTCTCTCAGACAGAATCTCTCTCCCTCCTGTCCCTCGATCCCTCTCTCTCTCTGACACACTCTGTCTCTCTGATCCTTCGCTCTCCCTCTGACCCAGACACATGGGGGGGGGGGGGGGCGTGAGGGTAGTGGTATTCCATGTCCGGGGGGTGAATGAATAGAGAGTTGTGGGAAGTAGGTGGAGGGTAAAATGGGATAGAGAAGGAATTGCGGGAGGGAGAGAGAGATGGCAGAGTGCGGGTGAGGGGGAGAGGAAATAGTGCAAGCAGATGGAGAAACTGGGGTTGGGGATGTGCGAGAGAGAGAGGGGAGTGAAAGGGAGAGGTGGTGAGAAAGAGACACTGTGCAGAAAGAGAGTGAGGGAGAGAAGTGATGAAAAAGAGTAGGGGAGAGGAAATGGGCAGGTCAGGCTGCATTGGGGGTCAGAGGGAGTTAAATCCAGCTCCAGAGCTCAGGACCCGGTGTTTTCCCCTTCACTGAGGACCAGGACTTGGGGCTGAGTCTGTCTCTCTCCAGCTCAGTTTCTTCAACACAAAGACACACAACAACATTCGGTCACTCTGCTGCTCGGCACACTTTAATGCACATTCTTATTGTTTACAAATGGAAGTGGGATGGTGCCTTTACTCACTAGCCCCTGAGTTGTGAGAAACATTGAAATGTTTCGCTGTAACCCCGCTGTGGGATAAGGAGGGACAAACCAACACTACGCTCAGTCTGTTACCATAGCGACACTGAACTGAAATGAGAAAATCCCGGATGGATTGATTAATGAGGGAATTTGATGGATAGATAGATTTGGGTGAAGGGATATTTCAGCACATTCTTCAGCTGCTGCCTGAACTTAGTCTGGGTCACGGCATAAATCGTGGTGTTTATGCAGCAACTGAGGAGCTGCAGCATGAGTTCCCATTCCTCAACAAAGCCATGGAGATACCCAAAATAATATATCCGGGCCCATTTGAATACAGCATTGACCTTGACCATAACAGGGTGAAATTGGCCGAGATCACAAAGAGTAAAATGATGGAATTTTTTTTATTTCTCATTTTTCTGACACATACCATCCCACCGTCACGCTCACCACCACACACTCCACCACCATCACACACACTACCCCACACCACCCCGACCATCACGCTCAACCAGAAACAGCCCACCACCATCACAACCATGGCCCCACACCACACTCATCATCACGCTCACCCCCACACACTCCACCACTTTTACACACACTATCCCACACCACCTACACCGTAACGTTCACCACCACACACTCCACCACTAGCACAGACTCTGCTCCACACCACACCCACCATCACGCTCAACCCCTCCCCTTTCTCGCCATCCCCTTTCTCCCATCTCCTCTCTCACCCTCTCCCTCCCTCTCGCTCTCCCCTCCTTCTCTCCCATCTCTCGCCCTCCCCCCACCCTCCCCTCTCTCCCCCTCTCCCTTCCTCTTGCCCTCCCCTATCCTCTCTCGCCCTCCCCCATCATTCCCTCCCCTCTCTCGCCCTCCCTCCCTTGCCCTCTCCCTCCCTCCCTCGCCTCCCCTCCCTCCCTGCTCTCACACTATCTCTCATTGTTCCACTCTCTCTCCCCGCTGCTTCACTATCTCCACCTTCTCTCACTCTCTACAAATCTCCCTCGATGTCTCTCTCTCTCCACCTCCCTCCGTTTCTCTCTGACTGAATATCTCTAGCTCCTGTCCCTCTCTCCCTCTCTCTCTGAAACACACTGTGTCCTTGGTCCTTCCCTCTCCCTCTGACCCAGAGACTAGAAGGTGGTGATACGTGGTTGGTCGTGAGGCTGCGTGTGGGGGGTTGAGAAGTGGGAGGTAGGAGGAGGGGGAAATAGGGTATACATGGAACCGCTGGAGGGAGACAGAGACAGCCGGGCAGTGAGAGTGCGGATGAGGAGAAAAGGAATGGTGGAGGCAGGGGGAGAATCCGGGGTTGGGAGTGTGTGTGAGAGAGGCAGAATGAGGAAGAGTGAAAGGGAGTGGTGGTGAGAGAGAGGGAGAGAATTGAGGAGAAAGAGTAGAGGAGAGGAATCGGGGAGGCCAGGCTGCAATGGGGGATTTAAACCCAGTTCCTGAGCTCAGGGACCGGTGCCCTCCCCTTCCCTCAGGACCAGGACTTGCGGCTGAGTCTGTCTCTCTCCAGCTCAGCTTCTCCAACACAAAGAAACACAACAGCATTGGTCACTCTACTGCTCGACACACTTTAATCAACATTTTTATTGTTTACAAATGGAAGTGATGGATACAGTCAGTGGGATGATGCCTTTTCTCACTGGCCCCTGAGTTGTGAGCAACATTGAAATGTTTCCCTGTAACCCCACTGTGGGATCAGGATGGAAAAGCCAGCGCTACCCTCAGTCCGTTACCAGAGTGACAGGCTGCTCCATCGCTGAAACTCTGAACTGAAATGAGAAAATCCCGGATAAATTGATTAATGAGAGAATTTTATTGATTGATGGATTTGGGTGAAGGGATATTTCAGCACATTCTTCAGCTGCTGCCTGAACGTAGTCTGGGTCACGGCATAAATCGCGGTGTTTGTGCAGCAACTGAGGAGCTGCAGCATGAAGCCCAATTCCTTAACAAAGCGATGGAGATACACAGGGGTATACACAGTATCAGTCATCCGTCTCCATATAGAATACTGCATTAACGTTGACCATAACAGGATGAAATTGGCCGAGACAACAAACAGTAAAATGATGGATTTTTTTCGGTTTCTCATTTCGGTGTCAGACTGAGCGTCCCCATTGGTGTGAGTGCGGAGTCTTCTGCGGGCTCTACTGGTCACTAAAATGTGTCTGACGGTGAGAACATTGAGCAGCAGAATCAGGAGAAATGGGACACACGGGGTTAGAATGTGGTGGAGGAACTCGATTGTGACCCAGACACTGGAGAATAGAACAGCGTCTGTTACACCACAAAACCAGGGCCGGTTCCGCAGCCGATACCGAGCCGTGAGCATAAAATACCAGAAAATGTTCTTTAAACAGCTCAGCACAGTCACTGCTCCCAGAATCACAGCTGCCGTTTTCTCACTGCAATATTTACGTTTCCGCTTCTGGCAACAAATGGCCACAAAACGATTAAAGGTGAAAGTGACGGTGAACCAGACAGAGCAGTCAGTGGCTGCATAAAGCAGGATGGCGTGGATATTACACACGGGGACGGATTTCCTCAGGAAATAAAACTGTTTCCGATAAACAATGGGAATGTGTCTCAGTATCAGGTCGAAGACAATGACCAGGAGATCCGCCGCTGCCATGGCCCCCAGGTAACGTCTGACACATGGAGACAATCCACAGTCTTTATAAAGCAGAACGTAGATGGTCACTACGTTAACTGTGAGGAAGGAAAGCAATCCCATTATCCAGCAGCATGGAGGCAGATTTTCAAATGTGTCCCTGTATTCATGGATTTATTAAACTCATTGTAGCTGGAATAGCAAATGGGAAGGTTTGAATTACTGACAAAAATGTGATATAAACCACAAGAAACCCTCCCTCCCCAAACACACAGAGACACATCCATAAGGGCAGATGTTTTCTTGAACATTCCCACACACTCGATCACTTGAGAGCAGACACAGGTCACTCCTTCCCAGTTCCTATTACGGAGGGTTGAAACGTTGCTATCCTGAAAGATTCTCTACCAGTTTCCTGAAGACAAACGGAGTTTGGGAATTTCTGTATTTTGGTATAAATTGTCATCAATCCTGAGACGAGAAGAAATGTAAACGCAGGGAAAACGTATTCACCCTTTCAACCGCCTGAGGGACGTTCGGAACAGTGTCTCCTTCTCCCTGAACGGGATCTCTTCCCTCGGGATCTTATCGTTTATTCAATTCACTGACATCCAGGCGTTCACAAACAATATTAGGGACAGAATGTTCTGAGAATGTCAGTTATAGAATGCCGGGGACAGAACGTTCTGGGGAATGTCAGTTATAGAATGTCAGAGACAGAACGTTCCGGGGAGTGTCAGTTATAGAATATTGGGGACAGAAAGTTCTGGGTAACTCTTTGACCTGTCCATCACCTTTTCCTCCTGTCCACACCACCAACGTGATGATACTCTGATCAGCACAAAGACCTCTGCCGTGATCACCCGTGAATTCATCTGTAAACCAGGAGCAGTTACCCTCTCAGCATGTAGGACTGTGTACACCACTTCAGTGCATTGATTTGCAAACCAGGAGCAGTTACCCTACCACCATGTAGGACTGTGTACACCACCCCAGTGCATTGATTTGTAAACCAGGAACAGTTCCCCTCCCAGCATGTAGGACTGCGTAGACCACCACAGTGCATTGCTCGGTATCACTGTGTTAGATCACTGCCCAGCGTGGGGAAACTTGCAGCCCATGCTGGAACTGATAGGTTGTGAAGCTCCCATCCATTTTCAGCTCCATATCTCCATTGTGCCATAATAGGGGGATGCTGTGGGTGTAATCGTCATTGCCAGAGAGAGATGGCGGGGGAATCAGTTTAATTATCACCACATGGGAGGGGTTTGGGAAATAGACAGAGAGGAGGAGACTGAGAGACATTGTTATGGAAGGATGTGTTCCCATGTTTCAGAATGCTGAAATGTTGACACTTCAATAGCATCCTGAAACATGAGCCAGTCTTCACAGGATAGATGGGTAAAAGGGTTATTGGTGTGAGGTCAGATGAAAATTTGTTCTGCATCTTTGTAAATGGAATTAGATTCAACAGAATCTATGACTCATTGGGCAGATTCTAACAATAATTTATCTGTGGTTGATTTTCCTTGAGTGTGACAGAGGAATCGTCCGCACGAGGCTGAGCTATTTCCTTGTGCTATCTCATCGAGCTCACCTCATTAACTACCCACCCCAATCCGATGGTGTCCCTCTCATTAAATATCTGCCTGATTCTCTCACCCATCATGGCGGGTGGTACTCACCATCGCCCGGGTACCCGTAGATATTCTGTGATCCCTGGCACTGCTGACATCATTAAATGGCCAATGGGCACACGGTTAAGTATTCTCAGCTTGTAGCTTCCCTGCAGAGTTTACCCCGAGCATTGCAGATAAGGAGCATTTACACTACGGTTTGTCGACCGGGGCACGGAGGTTCTGGTGGATGGGCTAGTACAGAGGAGGGCTATTCCCCTCCCAGAGGCGATCACACCACCAGACCCACGGAGCATGGTCTGTTCTTACCACCAGCTCAGTGCATTATCTGCGGTCTGAAGAAATTTCCAGGATTACAGGACAAGCATCAATAACCTTCCCCGCTCTGTCATGATAAGGGTCAGCGTATTCTCTCTGCTCCCTCACACTCACTGGATATCTGTTTTAGCATTGACCCCCGAACAAGGTCATGCTCCAACACACTCACTCCTGCATGCAGCACCTTCTATCTCTCTCTCTTTTGTGTCGAGCTGGTAAAAATGGAGTTCCCGCGGTCTCGGTGGGCAGGAGGGTGGGCTCACATCGTCACCACCACCTCCCAGGAAGGGAGCACGGAGGATCCCTCTTACACCCCTTCCTATAAACAGCTCAGATACTGAAACTAATCTGTGATAGTTACTGCACTTCCCACCTTTCGTGATATCTTCAACACTCTGTGCTCAAATACAGCCAGGACTCGATGCTCTAAATGTCATGTTGAGGTTGTACAGGACATTGGTGAGACCTCTCCTGGAATAGTGTGTCGAGCTCTAACTGACCTAAATGTCATTTAAACGGTGCAACTGTTCCTGCTTTCACCACTTCTTCTGTAAGTTCTTTCCACACACAAGCCAGATTCTGTACAAAATCATTACCCCACTCTCATGACTTTTGTAAATCTTTTTCCTCACAACTTAAAATATCCCTCAGTTTTGAATCCCCAACTCTCTGGAAACGTCATCGGCCCTTCAGGTTATCTGTGACCCTCATGATTTTATACCTTCTGTCAAATTACCCCTTAATCTCATACTCTCCAGTGAACAAAATCCCAGACTATCCAGCTTCTTCTTGTAGCTCATTCCCTCCATTCCAGAAACATCAGGTTAATCTCTTCTGAACCCTCTCCGGCTTAATAATATGAAGGTCAATAATTTCAAAGTGAATTTTCTAAGGGAGTCCAAAACTAGAGGACATAGTTTTAAGGTGAGAGGGGAAGCATTTAAAAGCAACCTAAGGAGCAGCTTTTTCACCCAGAGGGTGGTGTGCCTATGGAATAAGCGGGCAGGATATCCAGACTGGACACAGTATTCCAGAAGAGGTCACACCAATGTCCTGTACAACCACAACATGACGTCCCAATTCCGATACTCAAAGGTCTGACCAATGAAGACAAGTGTGTTAAACACCTTCTTAACCACACTACCTATATGAGATGCAAATTTTAAAGAGTCATACCTGACGGCCTAGGTCTCTGTTCTACAACCTTGCCAAAGAACCTACTTTTAATTGTATAGGTCCTGCTCTTGTTTGATTTATCAAATCCAATGCCTCACATGAATCTAAACTAGACTCCATTTTCCACCCCTCAGCCCAGGATGTGATATTACTGCCACCTCCCCTTCCCCTTCAATTTTAAAATGCCCATCTCCTCTCCAGGAGGCCTGCACACTCCAGCCTTGACTGTCACAAAGACCCTGAACTTGGTTTGCCTTGTGTGGTTAGGGGGAGGAGGGACAGATTGCAGACACAGTCAGTGGAGATAATAGGCTGGACAGTAATCAGCGGCCAGGTATCATTTTAATGTTTTGAGGAAGAGGGCAGTCATACGTGAGAGTTGGCGAATACTGATCCGTGTTTTGGGGTCAGAAATTATGGTCTTTCTCCGTTTCTGGTGTTTAGGAATAGATGTGTATTTGACACCCTTCATTTGTGCAGAGTGTGTCTGCAGAAATTCTTTCCCTAATATTGCAGACTGCAGATAATAGCGATTAAAGATGTCCACAGTTAATTTTGATGGCACAGCACATGCACTCAACATCCTACTGTTGAGACAAATATCTTGCATTTGTTTAACAATACAAATTGTTTTGTGTAGTTCAGTAATGGTAACCTAATTATAAGAAATCCACACCGAGCTGAAAGCTGACTCTTAAAATATGACAACACCGCACAGCCCAGATGGCCTCCTTCTTCAAGGACCGCAGATTCCCCCCAAGCGTGATCGACGATGCCCTCCACCGCATCTCCTCCACTTCCCGCTCCTCCGCCCTTGAGCCCCGCTCCTCCAACCTCCACCAAGACAGAACCCCACTGGTTCTCACCTACCACCTCACCAACCTCCGTATACAACGTATCATCCGCCGTCATTTCCGCCACCTCCAAACGGACCCCATCACCAGGGATATATTTCCCTCCCCTCCCCTATCAGCATTCCGCAAAGACCACTCCCTTCATGACTCCCTCGTCAGGTCCACACCCCCCACCAACCCAACCTCCACTCCCGGCACCTTCCCCTGCAACTGCAGGAAATGTAAAACTTGCGCCCACACCTCCTCCCTCACTTCCCTCCATGGCCCCAAGGGATCCTTCCATATCCACCACAAGTTCACCTGCACCTCCACACACATCATCTATTGCATCCGCTGTACCCGATGTGGCCTCCTCTATATTGGGGAGACGGGCCGTTTACTTGCGGAACGCTTCAGAGGACGCCCGGATCAACCAATTCAACCACCCCGTGGCTCAACACTTTAACTGTCCCGCCCACTCCACCGAGGACATGCAGGTCCTTGGACTCCTCCACCAGCAGAACATAGCAACACGACGGCTGGAGGAGGAGCGCCTCATCTTCCGCCTGGGAACCCTCCAACCACAAGGGATGAACTCAGATTTCTCCAGTTTCCTCATTTCCCCTCCCCCCACCTTGTCTCAGTCGGTTCCCTCAATTCAACACCGCCCTCCTAACCTGCAATCTTCTTCCTGACCTCTCCGCCCCCACCCCACTCCGGCCTATCACCCTCACTTTGACCTCCTTCCACCTATCACATCTCCATCGCCCCTCCCCCAAGTCCCTCCTCCCTACCTTTTATCTTAGCCTGCTTGGCACACTCTCCTCATTCCTGATGAAGGGCTTATGCCCGAAACGTCGAATTTCCTATTCCTTGGATGCTGCCCAACCTGCTGTGCTTTAACCAGCAACACATTTTCAACTGTAATCTCCAGCATCTGCAGACCTCATTTTTTACTCTTAAAATATGACCCAAAATCTGTGTATGACAGTTTAGTGGGTAGTCCTCCTGCCTCTGAGCCACAGGATTGGATTTGATTCCAGTTCCTGAACGTGTGTGGTAGTGTTCCTAGCTGTGAACTCTAAGTTCTAACTTCAAGTCCTGCCTGTTGCAGAGGTATGTCACAGCAGGTCAGAACAGGCTGATGAGCAGGAGGATAAACGTTACAGTTTTATTGGTATTGCAGATTGGTGCTAGTGTCCTTATCTCCTGGCACAAAGGTCTGGGTTTAAATCCCACAGAAGGTTCTCATGATACCTCTGAACAAACCGATTAAAATGGATTTATAATTGTGACTCGGTGGAGAAGGAAGAGCTGTCAGTATTGAATTTCAGAAATTAGGAGTGGGATGACGGAAAACATAGCTATTCATGTTGATTGAAGTCACATTTCGCAGCAGTAAAGGGTTATAAAATCAGAACGGTCATGGATAGGGTGAGTTGTCAGGGTTTTTCCCTAGGTTAGGGACGTCTAAAACTATACGGCATTAGTTGAAAGCGAGAGGGGAAAGGTTTTGAAGAAGCCTAAGGGGCATCTTTTCACACAGACGGTGGTGTACGTATGGAATGAGCTGAGAGAGGAAGTGGTGGAGGCTGGTCCAACTTCATCATGTAAAAGGCATCTGGATGCTGACAGACCTGCTGAGCTTTTTCAGCAATTTCTGTATTTGTTTGAAAAATGCATTCATTTTAACACAGGTATTCTAATAAATTAAACATTTTATTTACTCATTACGCAGGGCTATGTAAAAATATTTAAAATCGACTGAGACCATTCTCTGCTGAGTGTATGGCTCCGTGTATGACAACAGCAATGATGTACCTACATAGAACAGGGAATGTGATGGAGACATAGTTTGGACAATGGACAAGGGACCTCACATGGTCCAGTTTTGGAGAGGATCACATTAGTGTGTGATTCAGCTCAGAAAGGGAAAAACGTAATCTGCCCGAGAAGGAACGGCCTATTGCATTCTCTCTACTTCATTGTTCCTCATCACAGCAATGTGTGTGAGCTAAAAAAAAACTCGACAGTCGTCGTTACCATTCTTATTTTTATAGAAACTCTGCAGCCCAACAAGTCCATACCAATCTTCCCAACCCATTTCCTTCTGACTAATGCACCTAACCGAGAAATGCCTGAACACTATGGACAATTAAACATGACCAATCCACCGAACGTACACAGTTTGAGCTGTGGTCGGAAACTCGATAACCCATTTAGAAACTCACACAGACAAGGGGAGAATGTGTAAATTCCACAGAGACAGTCACCCAAGGCTGGAATCGAACCCAAGTCCCTGGTGGTGGGACGCAGCAGTGTTAACCACCGTGCTACCCTTTGGCTGATCCCTGACGAGTAGTCATTGGAATCTATTCACTGCCGAGAGCAAAGGGAATTAAGCCATATCCAACTGTCCCAGGATGGAATCCCATTGTTAGCAGCTCTGCGAGTATAATATCTTCAGAAGCAGAATAACGTTCTGGAAAATCTCACAATTTTTCCTTTTGTCATCAGATCCAATAATATCTGGACAAAGTTCTTCCAAATTGCGTGTGTGTGTGTGTAAGCGTTTTTAGAAAGAGAAATATTGATTATATATTTACAATACCCAAACCGTTTGCCATTCATATTTCCATCATAGTTTGAGTAACATTGCGCTGGATCATAAACATGTTGTTTTAGCAGATTAAAGCAACTAGCCTGACTTGTTCCTAAAATAATCCCTAGCCCAGTCAGACCGTTATCATCGGTCGTATCACCAACCTGGTTACATTTAACATTTGTTGTGAGCAGTGAGCAGTGGGACTAGAGAAGGAAAAGGTGACCCAAAAAGCCGAGGTAAGTTATTGGAGGGGATTCTGAAGTATAGTATTTATATACATTTGGGAAGGCAAGGGCTGATCAGGGTAGACAACATGGCTTTCTGCATGGGAAATGATGTCTGATTAATTTGGTTGAGTTTCTTGAAGAGGTGACAAAGAAGATTGATGAAGGCAGTTTGGTAGGCATTTTCTTTAAGAACAAAGAACAAAAAAAACTTGACAGCCCTGTAATAGGCCCTTCGCCCTCCAACCCTGAGCAGATCCAAATGTACTGTCTAAATCTGTCGCCCAATTCCTAAACATCTGCATCCCTCTGCTCCCCTCCTACACATGGATCTGTCCAGACGCATCTGAAATGGATCTACCTGCCTCCCTCTACCATCTCTGCTAACAACGCGTTCCAAACACACACCACCCTCTGTGTGGAGTACTAACCGCGTGTCTCCCCCTTAATGTTCCACCGCTCACCTTGAAAGCACGACCTCTCGTTGTAGAATCCTTCACCCGGGGAAAAAGCTTGTGTCTGTCCACCCTGTCTATACCCTTCATGATTTTCCAAACCTCAATCACGTCCCCCCTCAACCACTTTTTATCTAGTGAAAATAAACCTAACCTACTCAGCCTTTCTTCATAGCTTCTATTTCATTCTGATTGATAGACGTATGAGTAAGTTTCGGTCACATGGGATACAGAAGAAGCTGGTCACAATTGGCTTGAAGGAACAGGGATATTTTTCAGACTGGAGGTTTGTGAGCAGCAGTGTGCTGCAAGAATCAGCACTGAGTTCACTGCATTTCATTATTTATGGAAAGGATTTAGATGTGAATATTGGGGTCATAGTTAGTAAGTTTACAAATGACATCAGAAAGGAGGTGTAGTAGATTATCTCAGAGTACAACGAGACCACAATTAGATGGGACAAAGGGGCAAGGAGTGACAGATGAAGTTTAATTTAGATACTTACGAGGTAATACATTATGGGAAGGCAAATCACGGCAGAATTCATACACTTAATGGTAAGGTCCTGGGGCCTGTTGTGGAACAAAGGGACCTAGGACTGCAGGTGCATTGTTCCATGAAAGTGGAGTCGCAGGTCGACAGAGTGGTGGCATTTTGCATCTGTACATGATGTTGGTGAGGCCACCTCAAGAATACTGCGTGCAACTCGGTTTTCTGAAGAAATGACTTACACAGATGTTCCAGGACTGGAGGTTTGAGCTTTAGGGAGAGGTTGATTCAGTTGCGGCGTTTCCCCCAGAGTGTCAGAGCTTGAATGGTAACATTATAAAGCTTTATAAAACCATAAGTTTCATGGATATTCTGAACAGCCAAGTTCTGCTCCCCAGGATAAGGGAGTCCAGAAGAAGATGGCATAGGTTGAAGGGGAGATGGCGAATGATTTAGAAGGGACCTGAAGGTAAATGTTTCACACAGAGAGTGGTGTGTGTACATAAAATGCTGTCAGATGAAGTGGTGAAGGCGGTTACAATCGCACGTTTAAAATGTATCTGAGAGGAGGGGTATTGGCCAAATGCTGGCAAATGGGGCGAGATCAGATTTGATATCTGATCGGAGTGAACAGATTGGACAGTCGGGTCTGTATCCGTTCTGCATGACTCTGATTCTAGAAGAGGAATGATGAGAAATTCTGAAAGGACGTTTCAAGTCGGAATTCTCTTCACTGGAAGTTTATCATGCCTCTATGTTCACATTGATTGAAACCTGTGTTAGTTAAATATATGACAGAGAAGTCAGTCATGCATAATGGGATGCAGTCAAGAAAGTGGGGCTGAGACTCCAACCTGATCAGTTACAATCTTAGTCCATGGTGGAGAAGGCTCAAAGTATCCAATGACCCGGTCATGTTTTTCAGTCCCATGTTTCTATGTTCCATTCAGCCCCTCAAACCTGCTAGACGGGAACAGTTGGACGCCACTTAATCCTATAACCTGGTGCACAGAAACAAAGGTGACCATTCAGCCTCTCAAGACTGGCACAGACGCTTTGAGGTGATTTGGGAAATGTAATGGAAAAATCCATGCTCGGTAAAAAAGAGGCCCCTAATCGTTCTTTACAGAGCTTCCACGCTCTGCAAATTGTGCTTCATTTTTTTGTCATATTGTAAACCCAGATTCACTATGAATACAGCATACATGCCTCACAAAGCAATGGCTCACTAAATCGTCTGGTCTCTCTGACTTCAATATGCAATAACAGAACATTCTTGAAAATAACACCCACCAACTTTCCAATAACAGAACATCAGACACAGGGGCAGGTCGTTCACTCCCCAAGCCTGTCTTGCCCTTCACTAAGATCATGGCTGATCTGCTCTTGCTCTCAAATCCTCGTTAATGCACAATTCCTCTTAGCCCTCACCTCTCTGACAGGTCAATACCCATCTATTTGCTCTTCAAATACTTTCAGACATCAGGCTCCCCGAACACTCCTGAGAAGAGAAATCCTGGCATTCAATAGTACCTTTTTGAAGAAAACACTTGCTACTCCTATATCATTGCATATTGATATGAACAAAAGAGGTTGACACAAGGGTTCAGGTAAAAAATGACTGGCCCTGATATCAAAGCAGTGGTTGACTTCTCCTGACATCAAGGAGCTTAACAAAACTAGACTTAATGGAATCAGACTAAACTGTCCAGTCAAACATGGCACAAAGGAAGATGTTCATCCTCTCAGTCCTGGGTCACCTCTGTGGAAAATCCTCAGGGTAGCTTCCTCTTCACTAACAACTTCAGTTGCTTGATCAATGACTCCCCGCCCCCACCCACCCCACCACAAGATCAGAAGTGGGGATGATCACTGGCGATTCCACAATGTGGGATATAGGTGGATTGGTGTTACTTCTGCAATCCTGCAATTATAATTTCTGATACAAGGTGAATGAACTCACATCGGTGTGTGGTTGTTTCGGCCAGGGGCTGGGTCGACAGGGGTCGGGGCTGTGTGGAGGAGATGCATGTTTTTTTTTGTATTAGCTAAAAATGTATGGAAGAAAGAAATGGGACAGTAAAACAATGGAAAGATGCTGTGAAGACAGACAGTTAAACTCAACATGCCTGTATAAACAATTGGTATAAACATCTGTTTCCCACTTTTACAGAAACAGAGGAACAAACCACAAGTAAAAGGGCTTAGTGGTAAGATGCTGTGAAGGGCAGCCCAGATGGAGGGAGTAAATAATGGTTAGGCAAGGATGTACCCACAGCAGGAGGAGGTCAAATGACCTTGAGAACAGGAATGAGCAGTCTTGTCACAGACAAGGTTGGATAAAACACGAGATAAACAGGAGTAATGGATACCGGCGTTAGGAAAGTGGAGGATGTAAACGGGGGGGGGGGGGGCAATTAAATGAGAAAAAAATATGTAGGATCAAAATTATATAAATATCGAGTATTTGTTGAATTCAGTTTGTTTTGTCCCTGCCTTGTGGACATCACACCCACTTGTAAGTGTGAAATAAAGGGTACTACTGATTCAGATAATTTCTCGGACTGAAATTATTGCAGTGACTGACCTTTGTTTCTCACAATTGGGGCTCGTCCATGATGTTTTTCCATCGCCAGGGGGAGTGGCTGGCCCTGGACACTGGGAAGACGCGTTCCTTTCCTCATTGTGGAGCTGTGTCGTGTGCCGGTTTGGTCCGCTCCCTTGGGCGACTGGTACGAATCCCACAGGAGAGACACCTCAATCAGACATTGCCAGGAGGTCGATAGAAAATACGGCAGAAAGGGGCCAGACAACTCTGTGCACAGACCAAGGTAAAAAAATTGACTTTTAAGTATTGTCGTTGTGGCCAGCATTGAGTTTTAGTAGTTAATAAGGGACTAACGAAGGATCTCAATATGGGTGGGCCGTGTGTAAGGAAAAAGCCTCCGGGGAAACAGAAGAAGAACAAGGCAATGGAAATGGAGGCGGGGTCTCTTACAACATACCTCCAGAAAGTCCGTTGGGCAGGGTGTTGTGGAATTGGAAAACTAATACTTGTACAAGGGAAGAAAATGTTTAAATATTCTTGCTTTGTATGGACTAAGGAATCCATTCTTCATCCCGCGGTCTTCTGGCCAAAGTACAGGTCCGACGAAGACTGGGTTTGTAAATATCTGAATTTATATGTCAATGTGTGTGAGAGAGAGAGATTGAAAAGAGATGTGTAGCTGATAGAAAGTTTAACTCTTTGTGATTTGGTTTGAATGCACATTTGTTTGTTGGTGATTGTATGTTTGAGTTTTACTCCCGGGAGCTTGAATTCCAGGACTGTTTTGAATCTGATTTTTTTTATTATGGAAACTTAACATGATTTATTTTAAGGTTAAGGATGCTAGAGAGATTATGGAAAAAATGATAACTCCTGTTCTTTTTACAAGTCATGACTCCATAGCTATCAGTTTCTAACTAATCTCTTATCCTTACATTAAAGCGATTTATGGACGACAATTGAAGTTTCAGTTCAACATTAGATTTTATAAAAAACGAAAAATTATATGGTTAATAACTGTGACCTTCGATTGGCCATTGTTCATGCGTTAGAAATTTTTTTTACTTGAATAGGCGAATTCTTTTAAGGAAGCGCTGATTATTTCACGAGCTATGGTATTGTAATTAAGCAATCATTGGTCAGGAATACTTAAGAAAACAAATTTTGGATTTAAATTAGGGAACTAAAACTGGGTGATTGTAGTGGATTTCAAAATTGGGAACTGCATGCATTTTACATTTTAAATATTAAATACAGAATAAATGAACGTAAATATATAAATATGTTTACAAGTTAGGAACAGGCTTTAAAGTTATGGGGAGCTAGAAATATTGCAATATTTCTTAAATAAAGAAAAAAGGGGAAGAACGTAATGACTTATCCCCTTCGGGAGATACCAATAGGGGACAAAGAGATTGGGTTTGTAAGTGCCCCCCTCACCAGTGGGGAGGTCAGAACATTTAAAAAGGAAATGAAGGTCTTGGTTGAGGATACGGTAGGATTGTCTGAACAAATTGATCAATTTTTGGGGCCCTGTCTGTATACATGGGCTGAGTTAATGTCTATTTTGATATACTATTTACTGGGAAAGAAAGGTGACTTATAGGGGGAGCAGCCATTAAAATATGGGACAGGGAACACCCGATTGGAGATGGGGATGCTGGACAGGGAGAGATGAAGTTTCCCCTCAGAGATCCCCAGTCGGAAAATCAAAACCCGGAGCATAGAGAAGAAATGAGGAAATTGAAAGATCTGATTCTAAAAGGAATAAGAGAGGCAGTTCCGAAGTCGCAGAATCTGAATAAAGCCTTTGACGTTAGTCAGGAGAAAGATGAGACTCCTTCAGCTTTCTTGCAGAGATTAAGAGACTCAATGCGGAAATATTCTGGAATGAACCCTGAGGAACCAGTGGCACATGGTCTTTTGAACCTACATGTTGTGACAAAGGCATGATCAGACATACAGAGAAAGATGCAGAAGATGGACGGGTGGAGTGAAAAACCATTAGATGAATTGTTAAGGCAGGCACAGAAAGTGTTTGTAAAGAGAGAGGATGAGAGACAGAAACAGAATGTGAAAATGATGGTAACTACAGCTGATGAAGTAATTAAGCAAGAGTGAGCAACCGGAGAGGCGGGTGGCAGCATGTAGGGAAGAGAGGAAAGGGGAGAGGGAGAGGACAAGTTCGGGGGGGGGCGGCATTTCATAGAGGGTTCAAGTGACAGGGGCAGAGATGGAGGTCTCCACAGAAAGGATACTGTTATTGTGTAACGATAGGGCATTTTAGGCGGGAAGAAAGGGCAATTCCGCTTATTAATTTTGATAATGAATAGGGGTATCAGAGGTTCCTGCCCTCGGGGACCCACCAGGAACCCTTGATAAACTTGAAGGTGGGACCCTGTAGGGAAGAGGTAGACTTCCTAGTAGATACGGGGGCAGCACGGTCATCGCTCAATTTTAAACCAAAGAAAGTAGACAGCTCGACACCGACAATTACTGTTTCTGGGGTGAAAGTGGAGGGATTTACTGTCCCAGTATTTGAACCGATGATGATAGAAGGTCCTAAGGACAGGCTCACAGTGGAAATTGTTGTATATCCCTGATATAGGAAGTAACTTACTAGGGCGGGACTTAATTATCCTCTTAGGACTGGAGATTGGAATTCAGGAAAAGGAATTAGTTGTACAAATGGCAATGTTGACAGAGGATATGGAGAGAGAGATAGACCCTATTGCATGGGCTAGGGAAGGGGATCGTGGAGAACTACAGATCCCTCCCCTTGAAGTAAATTTAAAAAGGAAAGGAAACATTGTCTGTGAGTGACAATATCCCATTTCCATAGAAGGTACACGAGGACTGCAGCCAGTAATTGAGGGACTGATTAGATATTGAGTAAGATCCCTCATGACCACAAATGGTTTAGTGTGATATATTTAAAGGATGCCTTTTGGGCTTGTCGCTTGGGGAAGGAAAGTAGGAATTTGTTCGCCTTTGAATGGGAAGACCCCAAGACAGGACGGAAACAGCAATACCGGTGGACTGTGCTCCCCCAAGGGTTTACAGAATCCCCGAATTTATTTGCACAGATGTTAGAACAAATATTGCAGACATTTAGCAGCCCCAAGGGGACTATCCTGTTGCAATATGTAGACGACCTCTAAGTAACAGGAAAAAGAAGATAAAGAATAGTTGAAGCTACTAACAAGCTATTGAATTTTCTGGGCCAGCAGAACCTGCGAGTATCTAAAAATAAATTGCAATATGTGGAGTGAGAAGTGAAATACTTGGGACATTTACTTAGTGAGGGAAAGCGAAAGATAAGGCCGGAACGGTTAGAGGGAATAGTGGGGATGCCGCTGCCCAGGACTAAACGGGAGTTACATAAATTTTTGGGTCTAACGGGATATTGCAGATTGTGGATTGATTCCTATGCTCAAAAGACTAAGAAATCATATCTCAAACTATTGGAGGGGGAACCAAAATGTCAACGTTCGGACGATGACGACAAAGAACTAGTTGAGGAGCTCAAAAGAGATCTGATCCATGCCCCCATGTCAGCCTTACCTTCCCTAGATTAATCTTTCCACCTCTTTGCTACTGTGGATAAGGGAGCGGCTTTGGGAGTATTAACCCAGAGGTGGAGAGGAATGATACAGCTAGTAGCATATTTTTCGAAGCTATTGGATCCAGTATCCCAGGGGTGGCCTGAGTGTGTGTAGGCTGTGGCTGCCACTGCGCTGTTGGGGGAGCCCTAATAGTAAGCACCCCATGCCAAGTGAGAACGATCCTAAACTAAAAACCTTGGCGATGGTTGACAGACTCGCAGATTTTGAAATATAAGGCAATATTAATAGCAAAAGATGATCTAGTGTTGGTCACGGACAATTGTTTAAATCCAGCTGCCTTTCTTTGGAAAGGCGAAGGAGAATCTCCTCAGAATCCAGGGCACGACTGCCTTGACATTATTGAATACAAAGTTAAGGTCCGTATGGGGACTAGAGATTTTATAGATGGATTATCCCGGGTGACTGAAGGGAGACGACATAATGGGTATGCAGTCATAGATGGGACAAAAGCTGGTGTGGTGGAGGCAGGAAAGTTGCCAAATGGGTGGTCAGCTCAGACCTGCGAATTCTATGCATTGGAAAGAGCCCTTAGGGCATTAGACAGTAAAGAGTGAACTGTATACACTGACTCCAAATATTACTTTGGTGCTGTGCACACTTTCGGAAAGATATGGCAGGAAAGACGACTGATCAACAGACGGGGGAAGGAATTGGGACATGAAGAGTTGATTAAACGGGTCTTGGAGTCCCTATTACTCTCCCGGGAAATAGCAGTAGTGCGTGTAAATGGTCATCAGAAAGGAAATGAAACAGAAGTTAGGGGGAATAGATTAGCTGATGAATTGGCAAAGGAGCCGTCCTGAACCCTCGAGAAGTGGTGATTCATTCCCTAATACCTACTGTTCCAGGTCCTCTGGAAGCTCCTACATTTACTGAAAGATAAGAAAACGAATTGAAAGATTAAGGGGCGGCAAGAACAGCAGATGGGCATTGGATGTTACCTGATGGAAGGGAAATGTTAAACAAAATGATGATGCGAGAGATTATGGCTGTCCTACACCAAGGCAGCCATTGGGGAGCCCAAGCAATGTATGATTTAGCTCTTAGGGAATATGGATGTAAAGGAATATATACAATTGCTCAACAAATATGTGTGGGATGTATAATATGCACAAAGGTAATTAAGAAAGTCTTGAGAAAACAGACCCCGGGAGGAAGAGACCCAGGATTGGGACCCTTCCAGAGTATACAAGTAGATTATACTGAGTTACCCAGGGTAGGGAAACTAAAATATATGTTGGTCATCGTGGATCATTTATCCGGTTGGGTTGAAGCATACCCCCTAGCTACTGCCACTGCAAGTGGAGTGCCTAAAACAATATTGGAGCACATCATTCCCCGATATGGGCTGGCACACTGTACAGATTCTGACCAAGGAACTCATTTTATCTCCAAAGTGTTACAGGGGTTAATGAAAGGGTTGGGAATCTCCAGGGAATTCCATATTCCATGGAACCCACCATCATCAGGAAGGGTTGAGAGAATGAACCAAACACTCGAACGGCAGCTCTCTAAATTGATAATAGAAACCAGACTCCCTTGGACCAAATGTTTCCCTATAGCTCCATTGCGAGTACGAACAGCCCCATGGAAAGATTTGGGACTATCCCCCTGTGAAATCTTATTTGGATTACCTTATTTGGAAACGAATGGAGAATTGCTAATTCCCGAAACTAAAGATTTGTTCTTAAAGAAGTATATACAGGGCTTGTCCTCCCCTTTGTCTTTCCTCAGGAAACAGGGTTTATTGGCACAGACTCCACCCCTTGAATTCACCGTTCACCCCATCCGGCCGGGAGATTGGGTCTGAGTAAAAGTATGGACAGAGACTAAATTGCAGTCGGACTGGGAAGGGTCGTATCAGGCTATTTTGACTACCGAAATGGCAATAATGACGGCGGAGAAAGGCTGGACTCACTGCACTCGGATCAAAGGGCCAGTGGAATCTCCAGTTGAGGAAGAAGTCTGGACAGCCGAATCAATGCAAGAACCGCTGAAACTCAGACTAATGAAACTTTGAGGTACTGATTATACAGTGGCGACTCGAGCATGGGATTATTTCTGTAGGATTGCATATTAAGTCTTTTTGTGCTTCAGCATGATGTTTAAAGTACTGGGAATGCTTAGAGTTATGATGTCAGCCCTCTTAGTATTGGGATTTTGTCAAATATCATTTTCATATGTATTATTAACGGTTCCTGAGTCTGATAATCTACAAGTAATAGACGCTGGTGCATGCAGCTCAGTAAATTGTGGGGATGTAGATAATCAGAGACAGTACTACAGCTCAGAGATACATCTTAAGTCCTATGGCGATGGCCTTGGGGATGGTACTTGATATAATGGTCTCGTCACAGTACACAGGACTCTCTTTCAACCAGCTCGCGATTATCACGATAAAAAGAGTAACCTAATGTACCTGACAATAAATAAAACCACATGCATCGATGCAATTTCTTTTTGGGTGGGGTGTGGGGGCACCTATGAGATACAATTCAATGAAACGTTTGGGACAGAAATGAAACATTTCGTGGGCTGTTGTTTTCGAATTTGCATAGGACAGGGAAAACTGGCGGAATTACTGGATAATGAGATACAACCTTTCAACCCTCCCGCTGATCCTAAAGAATTAAAAGTTATAGAGGTAAAGGACTTGAAACAGACTATCGAAATAGAAACTGGGTACGCGGATGCAAATGCCTGGGTTGAATGGGTAAAGTATACTGTAAAAAGTCTGAACAAAAGCAATTGCTATGCATGTGCCTCTGGTAGGTCAGTGGCCCAGGTGGTTCCCTTTCCGCTCGGGTGGACGTGAGACAGGCAGTGCATGAAATATATGATAGCCATGTATCAGGATGAGACTGCATGGAATGATAGGAATTGTACCTCCCTATCTCTGATGTTCCCTCCCTTGGAGAAGAAAGATGCAAAAGTTCCCCCCACATTTTCCGCTGCAGTTGGAAATCACACTTTGTGTGTGTGTAGACGAGGTACAAGTCGGTCTAGAGATTTAGGGGAGCAGAAATTGTGTAAAGTGATTAAAAATGTTCCTGAAGTGTAGAAAGGAGGGAACTACTCAGCACTAAAGGTTCCCCGAGCGGATCTGTGGTGGTACTGTGGAGGCAAAATATTTGCACCCATTCTACCTTCGGATTGGCAAGGGATATGTGCAATTGTACAATCGGCAATTCCATTTACCCTGGCATTTGAGAAGGAAAAGATAGTTGGGAAATGGGGAAGGGATAAGAGATCACTGTTTGACACTTCGTTCGATGACAGGATGCATCTCGACTCGGTTGGAGTCCTGGAGGGGGGGGGGGGGGGGGGTTACCTGTTGAATTCAATGCTCGTAAACAGATTGCAGCAGGTTTTGAGTCAGCTCTCTTTTGGTGGGTAACTATTAATAAAAATGTAGATTGGATAAATTACACTTCCTATAATCAACAGCGATTTATAAATTATACAAGACATGGGGTTAAAGGAATATCAGAACAGCTTGATGCAACAGTAGGATGGCAAGAGAAAACAGAATGGCCCTTGATATGATTTTCACAGAAAAAGGGTGCGTGTGTGATATTAGGAGGAAGCTGTTGTACCTTTATTCCTAATAACACTGCACCTGATGGTTCAATTACTCGGGCCTTAAGGGGATTGAGTATGTGAGCCAAGGAACTGGCTGAGAATTCAGGAGTAGACACATTTCTCACGGGACGGCTTGAATCCTGGTTTGGAAGATGGAAGGGGTGATAGTTTCCATCCTTACCTCCCGGATAGTAGCAGTCGGGGTATTGGTAGCCATTGGCTGTTGTGTCATGCCCTGTACATGAGGGCTCACCCAAAGACTGATTGAGACAGCCTTAATGAAAGAAATGCCCTTAAAAGGCACTCAAACAGAAGAACTTTATCAACTAAGTATTGAAGAGATGAGTGAGACCAAAATGGATGAAATCTGCGGAATGATGCTTGCGAATTTCAGGGGCGATGCTTAAAAGAAAAATGCAGAAGGTCACAAATGGTAAAGAAAGAAAAAGGGGAAATTTGTGGGATATAGGTGGATTGGTGTTACTTCTGCAATTCTGCAATTATAATTTCTGATACAAGGTGAATGAACTCACATTGGTGTGTGGTTGTTTCGGCCAGGGGCTGGGTCGGCAGGGGTCGGGGCTGTGTGGAGGAGATGCATGAGTTTTTTTGTATTAGCTAAAAATGTATGCAAGAAAGAAACGGGACAGTAAAACAATGGAAAGATGCTGTGAAGACAGACAGTTAAACTCAATATGCCTGTATAAACAATTGGTATAAACATCTGTTTCCCACTTTTACAGAAACAGAGGAACAAACCACAATTAAAAGGGCTTAGTGGTAAAATGCTGTGAAGGGCAGCACAGATGGAGGGAGTAAATAATGGTTAGGCAAGGATGTACCCACAGCAGGAGGAGGTCAATGGCCTTTAGAACAAGAATAAGCATTTTTGTCACAGACAAGACCGGATAAAACACGAGATAAACAGGAGGAAGGGTACTGGTGTTAGCGAATTGGAGGATGTAAACCAGGGGTAGGGAAACAATGAAAAAGGAAAAAAATGTAGGAACCAAATTATATAAATATCGAGTATTTGTTGAATTCAGTGTATTTTGTCCCTGCCTTGTGAACATCACCCCCACTTGAAAGTTTGAAATAAAGGGTACTATTGATTCAGATCTTGTCTCAGACTGAAATTATTGCAGTGAGTGAGCTTTGTTTCTTACACACAATGTTCAGAACATTTTGTCCCCCATCAGCTCCTGAACCAACCTGTGTACGTGTGCAGCAAGACCCAGACTCCATTGAGACTTGTGCTGTTAAAGGGTTCGTAACATTTATGTAACAGCACTGCCTGACACTTCGCACTGCCAAAGAAAAATAAGAATTCATTCAGCACCTAACGCTGGTTTCACAGGAATATGAGGAATCTATTGAGCCCATTGACACTATTGGTGGAGAAGAGGGACAACCCATTCAGTGCCTCCAGCTTATTACTCAGGAAGAGAAGGATTATCGTGTGATGGACCACACCAGAGCCCCTAGAAAATATTTGAAGTCAGTAGCCTAGACTCTAATGTTCTCTTATTTTAAAGGAAATGTAAAGTTTCTGTTCCAGATGCAATGTGACTGGTCAAACTACTCGGTGGTAAGCAACACACCACTTATTTAAGCACGAAAGATGAAATAAAACCAAAGAAAGAGGAATTTAGAATTACGTAGTTCTATTGGATAACTTATCGGAGTAATAGAATTAGGAGCTATTACTATTGAACTATTCCAACATATGAAATACCAGTAAACACAGTCTTTGGCAAAAAAGAAAATTCAGACACAGAATGTCACAAATATTTCCCCAATCCAGGAACTGAAAACAGCATCAAGAGAAACTTCAGAGAGAGTTGCAACCAGGAAACATTCACTGACGCATCCAACTCTGTGGAGACCCCTATAATTTTTGATGTTACTGAGAAACCAAAACCCAGAGATCCTAATGTGTGAGAGCTGGCCACACCCATTCAGGCTGCATTAAAATTAACCTAAGGCCTTGCTAGCTGTTTACTCAAGTGGTCTGAACTAGCCAACTTGGTAACAATCGTTCAATTTCTCTCTTAAAATAAACAAGGACAAAATAACCTATTAAAGTTGCAGCATTGTCACACTTGTCAGCACATCGAACTGTCAAACAGGAATTATGGCTAACCCAGTCAGGCCCTTGGCCCTGTCCAATTGAACGACGAAGAAGCCAGTCAGTCCCTTGAGACATATACACAGGAACAGTAGGAGGCTATTTCCAACTCAATGCACTTACACGGGGCAGAATGACGTGATTTATGCTGATCCATGATTAATGTCTTATACCCCAAAAGTCGATTCTCCTGCTTTAAAGTTACTGCCTGACTTGCTGTGCTTTTCCAGCAATCAACTCTGTCCTCTGGTCTCCAGCATCGGCAGTCTTAAGTGTCTCCTAATCGATGCGGTAACATGATGAACAAGTGGAGCAGAAGCGGCACAGACAGACTCCTCCATTTTTTTCCTTCTGGCTCCGTTGCTCATGATACACATGTGGGACTTTAACGTGCTTTTCTCGCGGTGAGCAGGGAAGCCATATGACTTGTGTGAAGTCTCAAGAAGGCATATTTCATTTCCTAGAAGCCAGCCTGGTGTTTTCTATGTATGGCGGAAGCTGTTGGGAAAATCTACCTGTTTCAGAAGGAAGGTATTGCAGCTGCTGTTGAGGATTGTGATCAACATGACTTTCAATATCGGTTCACACTCCGACTGCACAATAATGTGGGGAGAGTTAATTAAGGCATATAAACTATTCGGAAAGCCACGTTTGACTGATGAATGAACTCTCTAAGTTCAAATAATGCTGATCTTGTTCATGTTGATCTTGTCTAGTTCACGTCACGTTCAGTGTAACCTGTAATGCCTTACTCTGTCCAAGTTTATTTCCACCCGATGATCTGTCTGGCCATGCTTACTATGATCTGCCTCCACTGCTCAGAAATAAAGTGTTTCCCTGTCCTGAGGTACACATGCCAATAAATGAAACCAGTCAATCCTTGTTCAGGTATAGAATATATCACCCTATCAATGTCTCTTTTGGAAATAAGTTAACGCTGCAACTCCTCGTGTTTCAGCATTGCCATTTCGTCTTCTCTCACAGCTCTACAGATTAAACACTCAGCTTATTCACTTTATTCTCATGATGCCAACACCCGTGTCTGTGCTAAGGAGATCATTCCTTACAAAGGAGATCAAATCTGTACAGAGTGCCCTGAAGTTCTCTCAGCAAGGCTCTACAACAGCAGGAAGATGGCTTTACTTATGTACTCGAATCATCCTGCAATGAAGGACAGCATACCATTGACTGCACCCATTACTTACACAGGGTTTGATTGGGACCGGTCAGCACAGACTTGAGAGTGGGACATCATGCTTCCCAAATTTGTTAGAGTTCTTTGATTAAGGACCAAGAAGGTTGATGAGGGCAGAGCGGTAAATGTAGTCTCTAGGGATTTCAGTAAGGCCTTTGATAAGTTTCCACATGGCAGGCTTCTCTGTAAGGGTACATCGCGTGGAATGCTGGGGGAACTGGCAATTGGATTCACAGTTGGCTTGATGGTAGGAAGCAGAGGGGTTTGTCGAAGGATGCTTGTCAGACTGGCGGCTGGGTCCATAGCGGTTTGTTATCTATGATTTGGTTGAGAATGTGCAAGGCATGATTAGTAAGTTTGCAGATGACACTAAAGTTATTGGTAGCTTGATCAGTGAGGAAGTTTATCAGAAATTGCAGCAGGACCTTAGTCAGGTGAAGAACTGGGCAGAGAAATGTCAAATGGAATTTAATATATATGTGTGAGGTCTTGCATTTTGGAAACTCAAATCAAGGTAGTAGTTTCATGGTGAATGCGAGCGCCTTACATGGTGTAGTGGGCAGAGAGACCTTGGCGTTCAGGTGCACGGTTCTCTGAGAATGGGGTCACAAGTAGACAGGGCAGTGCAAAAGGCATTTGGCACACTGGCCTTCATCAGGCAGCACATTGAGTTTAGAAGTTGGGATTTTTTGTTGTGGTTACATAGGACTTTGCTAAGGCCACACTTGGAATGTTCTGTTCAGTTTTGTCACATTTGTTATAGGGAGGATCTTATTAAATTAGAAAGAGCGCAGAAGAAATTTACAAGGACGTTGCCAGGACTCAGTGGTCTGAGATATAGGGAGAAGTTGGACAAGCTAGGACCTTTTCTTTATAGTGTAGGAACCTGAGGGGTCGGGGAGCCTGTGGAGCTGTATAAGATCATGAGAGGTATGGATAGGGTGAATGTTCTCAGTCTTTTTCCACACTTTAGAGAATCGAGGACTCGAGGGGATCAGTTTAAGGTTAGAGGGGAAGGAATAAAAGGAACCTGAGAGGCCACTTCTTTACACAGAGGGCTCATACGTGGATGAGCTGCCAGCAGATGTGGTTGAGGGGGTTACATTAAAAAACATTTCAAAAGTAATTGGATAAATATGCGGATGGGAAAGGGCTGGAAGGATATGGGCCAACTGCAGGGAAATGGGGTTAGTGTGGATGGACAATTCCAAGGTGGAGTCAAACCCCTCTGTTTGTTAAATTTAAACACCCTGAAAAGCTCGCCTCACCTCGTAATCTGTTAAAATATGAGTGTCGCAGATCTCCTACATTCCACTATTAAGAAAAATTATCAAATGTATTTCTTAATTTTAATATTGAACACTAAACAACAACTATTCACAAATACAAGCCACACTTTTGCTAACTACTTACTATCTGACTCCAACTCTAGAAAATGATGCTGTTCCAACAACCCACATATTAAACATTACAATCTCAAGACCACACAGTCTATTTTCCCCGCTGTGTTCACTCTTCCAGCTGCTGATCTCCATGTGTCAATCTTTTTTTTACTGCAAGTCCGTTTGAAATGAACATGTACCTTTGATAGAGAGTATTTTAGATGACCAGTTAGCACTCCTGATCTACAGCAGTTACTGTGCTGTTGGATGGCAGTGGCTCTCTGTCTAGTGTTTGAAATGCTGGGTTAATATACTTTCCATGTTAAAACAAATCTCATATTTTCCAGTTGTCCAAACAATAATATCGAATTTCGTTGGCTTCTGGTATGTTAAGCGTTCTTTAAACTCTTTGGGTGTAGTTGAATTGTTGCCAAAACAGCAACCAAAACACAGGTATCCATTTCCCAGCGGATCGTGACATTTGGAACAGCCTGACCTTTAGCTGGCATCTTTGGCTTTACTTTCTATTCAGCACAATCCGTTCTGTCTTAAAGTCACCAGACATGTTTTTGGCATCATAACACCTCCCTTCTTCAGAAATAAACTGAACCGTCAAAATGAAAAAATGGCTTAATTTCTTTTCCTTTAATTCTTAATCCCATTATTATGAAATGCAAAAGTATTAATCTCAGTTATACCATTCATATTAATTCTGTAAACATATATAACACTGGAATAAGTCAAATTTTATCTACACATTTCCTTTAAATCCGTGATAACACATCTGCTATCACATTTATACGACGCACAGTATGTACATGTTGTAAGTTTAAAGTCTGTAACATAAGACCCCAACGAAATATTCTCATATTCTGTTCTTTACATATTCCAAAAAAATGCGAGAAGAACGTCGTTGTTGTCCACATCCATCTCCGATAATTTGTTTGTCATATAAACATTAAAATATTGTCATGTCAGTACGAAACTTAAACTTGTATGACACTCAATCTTCCTTGTTCAATAATGGAGATTTTGCATTTTTTCCTGTTGGATATTGAGTTTTTTCAACAAGTAGCCAATTGGCCATTCAATTCTATCATCATCTTTCTGTATCAGTATATTTCCAAACCCTGTATCCCTCGCATCAAACACAATTTTCAAAGGGTTTCAAAACATTTGGTCCATTTAAAACTGGTGCGATGATTAATCCTGTTTTATAATCCACAAATGGTTCCCTGTATTGTTTTGTCCACCACAATTCTCTGTTCTCGTTCGTACACCCATCAGGGCTGCCAATACGCTGATGAAGATTGGAAGAAAGTTCCGATCGAGTCCATTCAGTTCCAAAAATCGAATCACCACTTTCTTTGAGGATGTTTGTGGAAATTCCTTATGTTCCATGGGGTCAACTTTTCATATCCAGTGTAATGTCCCAAAAACACCCCCTCTGCCTTCGTGAATTCTATTTCCTTAAATTTATTACCAAGTTTGCTTCTTGAAATCGTTCAAAATGCTCTGCCAACTGTAACATGTGGGCTTTCAATCACTTTCTCAAGATCATGACATCATACAGATAACTGGCACAATTTATTCATCTGTCCATAACTTAGTTCCGGAGTCATCAATGTGTCTCGAGCATTATTCATTCACGTGACATACTCTAACACTTTTCTGTCATATCCTCTATCTTTAACCGATAGTTTAACTGACTCAACATTTATTTTAATTTGAAAAGGACCTCTAAATCTAGCTTTGAAGGGATTTCCTATCCGTGACAATACTAATACGTCATCCCCACGGAAAATCGTCAAAGTTTAAGAGTTTTTATCTGCCACCTGCTTCATTCTATGCTGTGCCTTCTTCGGGTGCTGTTTCGCTAACTCACCTACTCCATCTAATTTCTCCCTCACCTCAGATACATAATCCAAGTGTGAGGTTTCCGAATTTGGTCCTGTCAATTTATATTTACTTAATTTCAAAGGACCTCTCACTTCATGCACGAATATTTACTCAAAGGAAGTAAAGTGAGTAGATTTATTTGGGGCATCTCCGATGGCAAAAAATACGAGGAGATGCCTTTATTCTAGTCATTCGAGTAATTCTGACAGTGCGCTGTTAACATTGTCTTCAATGTCTAATGCCAACTTTTCAAGGCTCCCTGTGATTCAGGATGGGACACACTTGATTTAAATTGCTGTATGCTGAAGCTATCCATGACTTCCTTAAACAGCTGAGTGGTAAAATTTTACCCTTCGTCTGACTGAATCACACTGCGTAGTCCACAGTGAGCCAAGAAAGCTACCAACTCCTCCACCTCCCCTTTTACCTTAACACTCCATAATGGAATTATCCCTGGAAATCTGGCAGACACATCCATTATGGTCAGCAGATGTTAGTTTCCACTTTTATTTTAGAAATGGGAGCTCCACAATTAATCATAACCCATATGAAAGGTTCTTTGAATACAGGAATTGGCAACTAAAGTGCTGGTATTATTACTGCCTGTTACCTATCTACCATTTGACATGTATGACATGTACAACAAAAAATAACCATGTCCTTGTGCATTCCAGGCCACTAGAAATGCTTCTGTACCTTAGCCTGAGTCTGTACACCTAGGTGACCGCCTAGGTTTACGTGCTACCTGTAACACTGTATGCTACCGATAACACAATCTGGTGCACCTCAGTCCATTTCCCTTCTGCACTAATGTGTCGTGGTGTCCATTTTAATTTTAGGATTCTATCTTTAATAACGTTCGCCAATATATTCTGATTCCGTGTGTGTGTGTGTGCCTGTGTACAATATATACAAATTTTCTGCATCGTTACATCAGTCAAGGTGTGAGTTCACAGAACATCAACTACTTTGATTTTTTTCTGTCATTTATCCTTCCTGCTGTAACTTATGACAGTGGATCATGTTACTACACATTCTGAAAAAGTCCTTGGATATTTTTATTTTAATTCCCCAGGTCCCTAGTCTTCCTTTGACTTTTCCATCACAAGGGGTTCCTCTCCCACCTTGAATCCAGCTAAATCCTTCACAAGAACAAACTGTTTTCCTGGAACGGACACCCTGTCACTCATTGAGTGAAAATACTTGCATCTCTTAGTATTAGAGGCGGAGGGAAAGTGAGGATTGCAGATGCTGGAGATCCGAGGTGGAAAGTGTGGGGCTGGAAAAGCACAGCAGGTCGGCAGCATCCGAGGGGCAGAAGACTTGACGTTTCAGGCACAAATCCTTCATTAGGATAGTGGGGTTAAATGAGAGCGAAGGGGGTAGTAAATTAAATAGGAGGGTGGCGTGGAACTGGGTGCAAGGGAGCTTTGAAGGCGAAGGGTAGATGCAGGTGGGGTGGTGATGGAAATGGATCGGAGAGGAGGGTGAAGTGGATAGGTGGTCGGGCAGCTGGAACCGTCAAACTATACAGCATCAACGTCATCTTTACAAATTTCCAAATCTCCCCTTCCCCAACCTCATCCCAGATCCAACCTTTCAAATTAGCACTGCCCTCTTGAACTGTCTTAATTGTCCATTTTCCTTCCCACCTATCCACTCCTCCCTCCACTTAGACATATCATTATCACTTCCACCTACATCTTCTTATCGCCATCCCAGTGACCCTCCTACCAGCCCATCTCCTACTCTCCTATTTATCTTTCAGCCTCCTTGTCCTCCGGCCACATTCCTGACGATGGGTTTATTCCTGATATGTCGATTGTCCTGCTTTTCAGATGCTGACTGAACTGTTGTGCCTTTCCGGCTCCTCACTTCTCAACTATTAGACACTGAACAGATCCTTTAGCTCACAAAATTATAACTTCTTATCTTCCTCCCCCACCCCCCACCCCGTTTTTTTCTTAGTAAACATTATCCACAGAGGTGAATTCTTTATGGAGATCAGGCACTGACTCCATACCCAACCATTGTCTCGACTGTGCACTCTCCTGCAGCTCCTCAGCTGCACTTGGGGTCTCCTTTTCTAGGTTCACTAATGCCACTGGGTTAATCTCTTTTACCACATCTTTTTCCAAAGTGTCTTTCTTCATTGCCCAGCACTGTCTGTCCCAGCGTACTGCAGTAAAAACGCCTTTTCCAGGTGTCCTTCATAAACCATTGTAATTTTATGTGTTCCACTCCCTTACAGTGAGAACACGTGAGGCATTTCACCACCTTTCAACCCCGTTGGGCTTTTTTTCCACCTGTGGTAAAGTATTGCCGGTGTGCTATACTCTATGTTTTGCACTGTAGGATCTCCCCTTCTCCCAATTTCTATCCATCATAGGATGAAAATCCTCCCAGAAGCTAAATTTCATCTCATGCAACAATGCATATTTACCTGCCATTTCTGCCGTGCTTCTCATTTCTTAAACTTTCTATTCATTCACATGAATTCTTATAATCGCTGAATGTGAGTCTTTAAACTCCTCAGGCAGAATAATCTCTCTTCGGGCCTCATGGGTCTTGTCCATTTTTAAGGCCTGAACCAACTTCTCAAAATGACTGTGCCTACTTCTTTCAAACTCAACATCAACCTGACCTGGTTCCATCTCTATATTCCTGAACAGTTGTCTATATGCTTCTAGTCAAATTCATATGCACTCAAAATAGCCTGTTTGACATATTCATAATCTCTTGCTCCCTCATGCGACAGCACCGCACATATCTTTCAAGCTGTGCACACCAGGTTAGTCTGAACCATCATTACCCACAAGTTCACTGTACACGCCACCTGCCAAGCCAATATTGCAAATATAATAAAAAAGGTTTTGACATTTTCCTCACCGAAATATGGCAATATATTAAGATAGTTGTATATATCTCCACGTTCTCCCTTCATTTTTAACCTGCTAATTTTCTCTGTTACTTAATTCCAAACTTGTGAATATCAAATTCTACTTCTCCTTTTCCTATCTTTCTCTTTCTCGTTCTTCTCTCTTTTTCAGTCTCTTTCTTTATCTTCAAACTCCTGTTGCCACATGCGCAATTTAAGTTTTTCCAACTCGCCTGCAATTGCCTGTTTCTCTGATATACCAAACTGCTTGACCAACTTTATTACAATTTCTGCTTTACCTTAGTCCCTGGTGAAACACAATTCTAATCTACTTGTGAATTCTAAACGTCTGGCCTTCATTTGTCTTTCTACACCTTCTTGGAAAATTTGGGAATCATCTCCAAACCCCAGAATCTCTTTTGAAATGTTAAAAGCCATTTCTTCTAATTTTACCAACCACAAGGAAACAAAATTAAATGAATTTTCTCATCTGTCTTAGTTGAAGGTCTAGGTCACTAACTGCCAATTGATGGAATCTGCCGGGTACTTTTGCACCCCAAATCTGTTCAAATCTGTCCAAACTCCATTAGACAGGCCCTCAAACCAATATGATGTTAATGTAGATACCCTCTGTTAATTAAAACCACACACCTAGAAAAGCTCACGTCACCTCATACTCTGTTTAAACATAAGTGACAAAGTAGTCCCAAATTCCACTATTAAAGGAAAAATATCAATTTATCAATATGTAAGTTAACTTGCTGAGCTGGAAGGTTTATTTTCAGATGTTTCGTCACCATGACTAGGTAACATTATAAGTGAGAGTCTCCAGTGACACACTGGTGGTATGCCCCACCTCTCTATTTATAGGTTTTGCTTTCTTAAGTTGGATGATGTAATTTCCAGTTTTTTTTTTCAAGGGAAGGTAGATAGGATCTAAGTTGATGTTTTTATTAATGCACTTCTGTTTAGAAGGACATGCCTCTCAGAAATTTCGTGCGTGTCTTTGTTTCCTAGGATGTGTGTGTAGTCCCAGTCAAAGTAGTGTTCTTCCTTGTTTGTATGTACGGAAAGTAGTGATAGTGGGCCATGACTTTTGGTGGCCAGTTGGTGTTCATGTATCCTGGTAGGAAGACAACAGGACAGTTTGAAATGGAGGGAAAACGATTTCATATACATTGTTTAATCAGTGTGCGTTCAGATAAGGAAGATTGTTCATATGTGTACAACACATTCTGAATGACAACCGGAGACACAATTAACGAAAAACATTTATATAGCATTAACGCATAATTTGATCCTCATCTGAAGTGATATATTCCCCTTCTCTCCACGTTCTCCCTTTTCTGGGATTCCCTACTCTTGTCTCTCATTCTTTTCAGAATATGTGTTATAAATCTTGCTTATAGTGTCCCAACTTATTTCAGTTAATCCCCTTTCTATCAGGAATTCAATATATTACCCTGCTGGGTTCTTTCCAAAGTTACTGTCTGTCATGTTATTGGAGCGAAAAATTCTGGCATCAGACGCAGCATTTGAACATATTACTCTGTTGTAAATGCACTGTACAAAGGATCACAGCACACAGGAATTGCCAAAACATTGAGGGATGTACATCTACCTCTTTCGATAATCTAGTTTTCTCACTTTTCTTATCTCCACATCTACATTCTGTCTCCCGTTCTCTCTTTTTAACTCTTTAACAAATCCCTCAATTATACTTCGTGTCCCATCTCTCAAAACTCTTTCTTTCAGTTTATGTCTATTGCTCTCTTCTCGGTGTAATGTGATTAAAAGTGAATAGTGTAAGTGCAAAGACATGTGGGACCAGCTGGCCAGAGTTAATTGGTAGGGGAGCCGAACAGGGAAGACCATGGAGCAGCAGTGGCAAGAGTTTCTGGGGATAATTTGGAGGATATCAGAAATTCATCCCAAAGGAGATGCGAAATACTAATGGGTCGACAAGGCAGCTATGAGTGAGAAGGTATCAAACCAAAAGAGGAAACATACAAGATGGTGAAGATGATTGGGAATCCAGATAATTCATTGGCTCTGAAATTACATAAGTCTGGCATCACTGGCATTACAGAACTCTTAATCATGGTCAGGGCGAGAAACAGAGCGAAACACATTCCTCTCAAACACAGAAGATGGCTTTACTGAAGGAAAACTACAGATTAATTAAATAATTGAATTAAAATTAGTTAAATGTTTTTGCGGAATGTGTCAGATTGAAAGCATGACCCGGGGAGAGACCCTCATCCGAACGAGGATTTGAAAATGAAAGTATTAGCACATTAGAAACGAGAGTAGGTCACTGAGTAGAGGACTGATGGATGAATGGGTCTCGATGTTAACTAAGGGACAGACAGCAGAATTGCACTGCCGATATTGAAGCTCAAAACTGCGTATTCATGTAGTGCTGTAACCACAGCAGCAGGAGAAGCAGACCTGCATTCAACCACAACCTGTAACGTTTTGCCAGGGATAATCTCCTCGGGCTGCCATGATCATCAACACGATCTATGATTCAGTGGCGAGTATGGGTAAACGTGGCAGGGTCAGAACTACGTGAACTTAAACCTCAGGCTAACCCATTAAAGCTACCTTCTTGACCAACAGATCTGATTGAAGCCCTGCAGTTCTGCCACATTCAGTCATAAATGGTGATGGATGATGAAACAAATGACGAAGGAAAGGGCTGCACAAACATCCCCATCCTAAATAATGGAACAGTCCTGCATATCAGTGTAAAAGACAAGGATGTAGTACCTACACCATCCTCAGGCAGAAGTGTTGAGTCAATTATCCATATCACTCTCATCATGGTGCTGACAGCATCACAGATGCCACCTTTCAATCAATTTTATTCACTGCACGTGACATGAAGGAACAGTTGAACACAGTATATTACGACAAAGGCAATGGGCCCTGACGCCATTCCTGCAATAGGACTGAAAAGTTGTGCTGCACAGCAAGCTGTGTCCCTGGGGAAGCTGTTTTGTTCCAGCTCCATCTCCGTGGCAATGTGGAAAATTGCTCAGCTATGTCCAGTCCCCTAAGAGGAGTATAATTACAATCTGGTTAAAGCGCAGCAGGTTAGGCAGCATCCAAGGAACAGGAAATTCGACGTTTCGGGCCAGACCCATTCATCAGCTCTGATCTCCAGCATCTGCAGACCTCACTTTTTACTCTATAATTACAATCTGACCAATGACCTTCCCCTCAGTCCCATCACTACAGTCAAATTGGTTGGAGTTCTTTTTGACAGAGATTTCAAGCAGCACAGAAATAACCTGCTCAGTGTAGTTTCAATTAGGTCCCCATGTGGAGATGTTGCTGCTGTGGAAATGTCATTGGAATACTAATCCACACCATGCTAATGCTCTGGCAGCTGGTGGAAGTTAAAAACAATTAATAAAATATCGAGATGTAAAACTTAGTACCAGTAATAGTTACCCTGAAGCCAATGTCGATTATAAACAGTTATTTGCTTCACCAATGAACTTTCAGGAAGTGAATCTCCCGTGGTTTCCTGGTCTGGGCTAAAAGTGACTCTCGACGTTCAGATATGTGATAAACTGTTCAATGGTCTCTGAAATGGCTCAAAATTATCATCCCTGCTTCTAATCTGTCGCGCCTTGTCAGAGGTTTTTACATTTCACTGAGATCTCCACTCGTTTTCCTATAATCCAAGGAATACAGGCACAGTTGTCCCAAACTTTACTCCCACAACAAGCCTGTCATCCCAGAGATCAGTCTGGTTATCTTTCGCTATTCTACCTCAATGTCAGGTTTGTCCTTTATTAGGTACGGAGACGAAAACTGCACACAATACAGCACAATGTTCGCGATGGGGTCTTACCAAGACCCTGTACAGTTGCAGTGACACGTCCTTCCTCCTGGACTCAAATCCCCCTGAAATGAAGATCAACACAGCATTTACCTTCCTAAATGCTTTCTGTTCCTGCAAAAATTACTAAAAGTGTCTAGTGTACAAGGAGATCCATATCCTTTTCAATCTTACAGATACCCCACTGGTGGGTCTATGTACACTGGTCCCAATGCCATTCCCAGTATTTTGTTCTGATTCAGAACTCACTGCCCTGTATGGACGGCGGAGGTCGGTGAAGAATGAAACAAAGAGAAGCATAAAATCCCTTTATAGGGTAATATTTTCCAAATTTTTCAAATGGTAGGCTGCTGTTCTCTTTTTCCCATCAAAGGGCACAACGTCACATGTAATCACATTGCTCTTCATTGCCCCGTATTTGCACAGACACTCCAGTGGCCTCAGTCACCTTGGAGCATTTTTAAACCTCCTCACCCACTCGCAATCCGACATTGATTAGTGCCGTCAGCAGGATTGGAAATATTCCATTTGATTCCCTCTAACAAAAGTTTGTTGTGTATTTGAAATAACTAGAGCCCAAGCACTGAATCCTGCTATATCCCCGAGTCCTCTGTTCAAAACAATTACCGATTTATTCCTACTGCCTGTTTCCTGTTATCTCTCCCATACTAAAATCATGCCCTTCTATTAGCCCCAGTCCCATAGGATTCGAATTTGTATAGTAGGCTTGAGGCTTTAGCAAAAATCGTTCTGAAATTCACTCATATTACATTGATTGCTTCTCCACAGTTTTGCTAAAAGTCATTTTCTCAAATATGATTCCCATTTGATAAATTTTTGTTGCCTTTGTCTCAGCTCATCACTTTCAGTTAAAATACTTTCTCCATAACGTTTATTTGCTAATTTCATTCTATTCCCTTTTTCTCTCTCACCAGATTAAACTTGCCTATTATTGCTGGAAAGATTGTTTTGTTTTTGTTTTGTTTCCTTCTGTGAGGACATAACTGAAATATTTGCTGCATAGTTCTGTCATTTCCCTGTTCTCCATTCTTCATTATGTGGATTCAGACTGCAACAAAGCTGCACTTTTCCCCCTTAATTATGCAATTGACGTATTTTTTGAAGATATGACATGTTCATTTTTATTACCCTTGTGCATATAGAGAGTTCTGAAACCCATCGATTCCTGCCTTAAGTTTCTCAATGATTGACCTTGCGCAACCATACACTCGTAGAAGCATAGATTCTTCACCGTCATAAATACAGCACGGTCGACATTAGTCCTACCTTTCTACACGAGCCCCATAAGTGGGAATGTTATGACACTTCAAGAGGTCGTCCAAGTGCTTTGTAACAGTTGTTAGGTTACCCGTGATAACTTCCTCTCTGGTAGTGCATTCCAGAACCCAAAACCCTCTGGATAAAATCAATCCTCAAAGTCCTTTCGAAATCCCAAAGCCTTCACTTTAAGAGTGTGCTCCCCCTTGTTCTTCTCCCTCTGACTTAAAGAAACAACTGCTGTCTATCCACAATGACCACATCCCTCATAATCTTTTCCTTCTGAATCACATTCCCTTTCGGATTTTCTGCTCCAAACTGAACAAACCGAGCTTATCCAGCCTCCCTCCATAGCTGATATGCAACAACCAAGGGAACATCCTGGTGAATCTCCTCTGCACCCCGTCCAATGCAATGACATCCTTCCTGTAATGTAGGTCTCAGAACTACACACAGTATTACATCTTGGCCTCACCAAAGCTCCGCATAGCTCTGATAATCTGTGCCTCGAAAAATAAAGGCTATGCTTACGCTCCCCTTTACTTTCTCAACTTGGAGATCAACCTGTCCAATCACATTCAGGGATGTGTGGAGAAGCTACCTCTGATCTCCCTAGTGTGCTGCCATTCACATGAGTAATAACTGTCTGGCTTCTTCATCCAAAGTGCATCACCTCATATTTATCAGGGTTACATTCCATCTGCCATTGATCTGTCCATCTGTATCTTCCTGTAACATAAATCCTTCCTCCTCACTGTCAACCACCCGGTCATTCGCTGTATCAAACACAAACTTAGTTATCACATTCTCCCCACCCCTCGTCCATATTCACAGATACACCATTTATGAATACCACAAATAATAAGATTATAGAACATACATCATCAGGTTATAGCCCAACAGGTTTATTCCAAGGCATTAGCTTTCGAAGCGCTGTTTCTTCATCAGGTGGTTGTGCGCTTTGAAAGCTCGAACCACCGAATAAACCTGGTGTTGTGTGGTTTTTAACTTTGGCCACCCCAATCCATCACTGGCACCTCCGAATCACAAATAATAAGGGACAGAACACTGCTCGCCGTCCTATACCATTGGACACCGGCCTCCAGTCACACAAACAGGCTTCTACCCTCACCCAATGGCTCCTACCATTAAAGTTGATTTAGATGCAACTTGGCAAGTCACTAATGATTCCTACCTATTACCTGGTTATTCTGTTCCACTTGACACACTTGCTGAGCACCTGGGGATTCTCCCTAAACATGCCATGCCAGCAGCTTTCCATGCCCCTATATTAGTCAATCCTGTCCGAGCGAAGAATTTCCTTCTTATTGCAGTCTAAATGGCCTGTCTCATAACCTACCATTATTTGCCTTAAATGTAGAGTAGACAGCCAGAACAACATTCTGTTTATTATTACCTTGTCATATGTTTAGAGAATTTTCTAAATTTCACTGCGACCACCTCTCATTCTTGGAAACCCGAGAGAATGCTTGCCGAGTTTCTGCATCAGACATACTCGCCATCTGAAGGACAAATCTGAAGAATGTCCATTGCACTTCCTCTGTGGTCAATATATTCTTTCTCAGATTAGGTCACCAAAACTTTGCACAGTACTCCAGGTACAGGCTCACCAACTCTGTACGCAATATTCCAGGTAAAGTCTCACTAATACACTATGAAACTACTTCAGCATCTTATTGCATCGATATTCTGATTCCTTTCATTGAAGATGAACCCAACTTTAACTTTCAACTTGAATATATTCTTCCAAATACTCTTCAAGAATTCCCAAGTTATGAAGTATGATTTCCTTTCAGAAATGTATACTGATCGACGATACTCTCCACTGCATGTCCTCCACTTCCCGCTCCTCTGCCCTTGACCCCCAACCCTCGTCCATATTCACAGATACACCATTGATGAATACCACAAATAATAATCGGATCTGCCATGAGCATTCTGAATGATTCAGCTGAATGGCCAACTGCCGCCCCTACCCTATGTGCTGTTCCCTCAATTTATCCCTCGATGCTGTTACAGAGATATACATCTGCCCCTACCTTAGGTGTTCTTCCCTCTATCCACCCCTTGAGTCTGTTACAGGGTAGGGGACCACCCCATTTAGCCACACAGGATCGTTGCAATCAGATGTGAGGAGACTATTCTGCCCCTCAAAAGAGTTACACAGTAATATAGAATTAAGTCGTTCAAATCGTTGAGGACTTTACAGAATAATTCCAACCTTAATTCCCTTCAAAGATTTTCAAAGATGCTTCCCTTTAATCATTCCTGAAATGAAAGCTCTTTGTTATCGGGGATTATCTGTTTAGGTCTTAAATGAGAAATCTTATTGAACCACGGTTTTCAGAAAAGTGTATCAGCTGGATTCTTATTTTCTCTTCTTAAGGATGCTAAGGATGGAGAATTTTTTTTAACGAATGAGATATATTGACATTATCACAAATATGATTAAGAGATTAACCCATTTTTAAAAATTAAACAGACACATATAAACATGTCATCAAATTATAAAGCGGGCACTTTATTTCTTGCTAATGAAAGACACTGTGCATAACAACAGCAATGATGTTGCATACAGCATACAGTCCATTGTCATCCATTCCAGAGCATGTTCATGGAGATTACACATGGCCCAGTTTGGTGTTCAGTTGATATTATTGTTTTTTTCCACACAGGGAGGGAGAAAAATATTCCCTGCCTCAGAAACAGCAGCCAATTACTCTCTCTGTCTCTGACTTTGTTCTGGCTGAAAACGATTTGTAAGAGCAGAAAATCCCTGAGTCATCTTTACCTCTCGTGGAGGATTCCTGATGAGGATTCAAAGGAATTTCTCCACTGCCCGAAGCAAAGGGAATTCAGCCAAATCCAACTGTGACGGGAAGAAATCCCATTACCAGACATTTGTATGAGTGGAATAACGTCAATGGCAGAAAAAAACATTTGGGACACCCTATCATTTTAGCATTTGTTCAGGATTCAACTTTATGTGTCTCACACCTTTCTAGGAAATTACCTAGTCTGAGACCTATATCATTGGCACATGACTAAACGGGTTACAGTTGAAATTTGCTTTCACCAGGAGGTATGGGAAAAGACATTAGTGACCCTCGAACATTGGTCAGAACATGAACAAGAGATTCTCAAAGGGCTGTTAAAGTGGGCATTCCCTTCCCCGGAAATTTGTGAAGCATGGATGTTTCCATTTACTAAAAATTGTGTATGTTAAACATTTGATAGGCAAACGAATGTAGGAAAATGGTACACAGACAGAAAACTGTTGCTGAGACGATCATCAGAACTTGGTGCGTGGTGGAGCAGTGACAAAGTGTCTCACGACCAACTCCTGCTCCTCGGTCCGATGCTTCTGTGTCCCATTCAGCCCCTCACAGCTTTTGCAAGGAGCAGATGCGGGTCACTTGCTCCAAATACCTGGCATACAGTAACACAGGCTCTCACTCAATCCCTCACAACTGTAATACACAGAATGGTACGGATTGAAAAATGTTATTTGGAAATGCAGGCTGGCTTCGAAAGATGTCTCTGGTCTCTTTAAATCTTTTGCTTCATTTGTTGGTCATGGACTAGACCAAGATTCATCAGGAATAAAGCCCCCATACCTCACTCAGAGGTGATTCAAAAATGCGTTGCTCTCTCTGATTGCAACATTCAATAACAGAAAATCCAGGAAAATGACAACTATTTACTTTCCAATTAAAGAAAATGAGAACATAACGAAAAGGAGCAGATAATTCGGACAGTCAAGCCATTGTACACAATAATGGCTGATCTACTGTAAACATTAACTCCTCTTTACTGCCTCTCAGCTGTCTGACAGGTCAACTACTCATCTACCTCCTCTATAAATAGTTTCAGTGACGTAGCTCCCTTAACTCTCTAGCCCAGACAATTACTGACAGTGATTACCCTCTGTGAGAGGACAGCATTCCCTGCAAATACGCTGTCTCCTATTGATATGAACAAGAGATGAATACAGGGGCTCAGGAAAGAGCACATGGCATTGATATCAAGGCAGTATTTGACTGAGAATGTCATCGGAATCGCCTATTTATTTGAGCTGAATGGGAATTAGGTGTAACCTCCCACTGGTTGGGGTCTTTCAAAGCACAAAGGAAGATGTATGTGGGCTATGGCTCACAATCCTATCAGTCCCGGATCATCTCTTCAGGAGATCCTCAGGTTAATGTCCTCAGTACAGACATCTTCAGCTTCGACATCGACATCTACGCACCCGAACCCCTGGCACCGCCCATCTATCATGAGATCTGAGGCGGGGTGGTAACTGAAGATCACACAATGTTCAGAACATTTTGTCACTCCTCAGCTCCTGAACCACTCTCTGTGTCCATGTGCAGCAAGACCTGGACAGCAGTTAGGTTTGTGCTGTTAAAGTATTGGTCTCATTCATGTAATACCACGGCCAGACATTGCATATTTCCACAGTTGAAAGAGGAGCTCATTCTGCACCTCAAGCTGGTAACACGGATATGTGGAAACCATTCTGCCCATCGAAATGACTGAACAAGAAGAGTGGCAGCACATTCAATCCTGCTGCCTGTTCACCAGGAAGAGAAGCGGTCTGGTCAGTACATTGAGATGTTAAACAGGAACAGGCAGAGCCCAATCAGACCCTTGAAACTATGGAACCAGTAAGAGGCCATTCAGCCCCTCAAGACACTTATACAGGAACAGGAGGGTGTCATTGATGCACCAATCTGAATAACCAATGGAGCAGGGATTGCACTCATAGACAGCTGACGATGTTCCTCGTGGCTCCATTGCCTGTGCAACACATGATACTTTAATGTGGTTTGCCGGCAGCGAGGAAGGAAGCCAGATGTTTTTTGCCAAGTCTCAAAGAGGCATCTTCCATCACCGAGAAGAGAGACCCATGTTCTCCATGGAGTTCAGAAGGTGATGGAAACAGTTAACTGTTTTAGCATGAAGGTATTGTGGCTCCTGTCGTGATTGTAGATAACATGACGTTCATAATGTGGGGGAGGTTAGTCAAATACTGACACGCTCTCTCCCTCCCTCTTTCTCAATCGAAATGGGGACTGGCATGGGTTGAGAGGGACGTTCCCAGAGGCTTTTAAACGATCGAGAATCATTTAAACCAAGTAATAAAAATGCCATGGAATTTATTATCGTATCAGTGTCTGCTTGGAATCTAATGAGTGACTGTCTATCCCCTTAAGGTTCAATGCAATCACCTCTTATCCCCTCAAAGCGCTACAGATTAATCCTCATGCACATCGGAAGCGACAATCATCCCGATAATGAGTCTGGTGAAACTCCATTACACTCTTTCTGCCATGACGATGATTTCTTATAAAAGAGAGAAACTCTGTCAACCATGCCCCAAATACGATCTCAACAATACTCTCAGGGTTGATTGCACTGATTCTGATCCCCCCCACTTAGCTGTCTCAGCTTCTTTCTTGTGCCGTAAAAAGCCAGTCCTTCCCTCTACACTGCGCATGAAGCAGAATTTAGAACTTACTTACATCTGTACGTCAGCGACAATAAAGTCATTACCAGAGATGCCCATGGAGATGAATATCACTCTCGGAGGCAGAATCAAGCAGAAAGAATTCATTCGAAAAATGGATTGGTCACGTACCTGAATGGAAATGATTTGCAGGAACATGGAAATCAGGCAGAGGAAGGGAGCTGTCTTTTCTTTTGTTCTGCTCTCACGGGATGTGTGCAGCCCTGGTCAGACCAGCATGTTATGCCGATTCTGAACTGAGTAGCTGGATCAACTGTCCCACAGAACCGTAAAGAGTAAATTACATCGCTGTTGGTTTGCAGTCGCACCGAGACCTGACCAGGGAAGGATAACCCATTGACATTTCTACAGGACATGAGGCAGACAGATAGGTTTCTGTTTAAAACAAGTGGTGATGATTTCATTTGCATTCCATCAACTTCCTTCATGAGACACCAAAAGAATAGTATTCTGTGCCTCTCAATTATAAGTCAATGACTTGACCAACATGCTCTGCATGTCCATCTGACAGATTCTGTGGAGAGGACAAATTAACCATCTCAAGTTCAAATATTTTGTGACGGAAGTATAGTTAGAAGGGAATTGATACGGTTATGTCTGGATTTAGCAAAGGCACAAATGATGAATTATTCAGCAGTTGCACTGAGGCTGAGAAGGAGACTGAAATGTCCTGATAGTGGTCTAGGGCAGGATTAGTGAGTGGGGAGAATATGTAGAAATGGAAATCTGAATAGAGAAAAAAAATTATAGAGATTAATAACAGTCTGGTTTCTCCTCGTGCATTGTTGAATAAGTTGTGAATAGTAATTTCAGAGTTATAATTTGCAAGGAATGCTATTTTTGACTGTATCTGAAAATGATGACTTTCAAATTCTAAAATTTGCATGTGAACAGCAATTAAGTTCAACTCAGTTTAATGGTCAGATGGAATGACTTACCAGGAACACCAACTATAGCGAGGATGGGATAGTAACTGCCTTGAATAATCCAAAGGATATCTTCGATCCGTGATGCTGATGATATCCAAGACTGAGAAAGATGATAAAGATACAAGGATAAACTCCTGTCTGTTGTAACATTCCAGTCTAATGTTCTCAGATTCTGATCCATGATTGGAACATTCCAGTCTAATGTCCTCAGAATCTGATCTCCTCTCCCCCTGTCTCTCAAGCTGCTGATCCCTGTTAGTGCGGTTGGTGATGTTTCCACCACACTGGGATAACACATTGAAGCGTTTCCTTAATTAATAGAAGAGACAAACCCTCCAGTGACACATTTATGATCCACGGAGACTGACATCCATCGCATTCACTGTACAAATAGCTCCAGCCAACGCCTTTCAATTCAATATTCTTTTATTGAAATTCAAAACAATGATTCAAATTTTCTCATTCTGGATGGGATATGTGAGCTTGACTTATAGAACAAATCTTGAGGCTGGTAGATCAACTGAGTGTTACCATTCAATCTCCCTTGGATGCAGGAGTAATGCCATAAGTTTATCAGAACGTAAACATGCTTCTCTTTTATAAATGGAAAGACACAATCTGTAACTAGTGAGCAAGCATTATCATTTCAAAATATCATTGAGATAATTTTTATAGTTCATGATCTGAGGGAAATGTGTGTCTGAGAAACGTAGGGTTCTAACAGACAAATGGCATGGATATGTAAATAGAGAACTGTAATTGGCAAATGCAATTCAGATAGTTATTTCAGTGCTATGAGGCCTGTGCTATCGATGTTATCGATGTTAGTGAAGTCTCATTTACTGGACTTCAATTAGTGTGATGATGGCATTGTGGAAGAGACAGAGAGAATTGGGGGATATGGCAGTTCAGACTGTATGGTGAGACAATATTCCGCAGTCTTCGGTATTGGAATGTTACCCTTTATAACTCATATGAAGAACAGATTCAAGGATACATTTAAAGTGAGGAATGAGTAGTAAATTTAGTTTATTGAACACAAAATACAGGACAAAATGATTTTCTGTCCATACTAAACTATGGAAAGTACAAAGAGATAAGAATACACATGATATTGAGCTACATCAATTGAAATGCGTATTACAAAATCACGGAAGTGGTGTGCAATTTTTCTCAATCATTATTTGGCCCACAGCTGAGATGCTGATTTCCCCTCTGTCAGTGATCCACCTCATTGAGATTCTCTGGCGCAATATCTCAGTATCGAGCAGGATTCTCAGTTACTGCTGCAGTTCACCCAGTCTGTTTAAATTAAACCACCCTCTCAATGTAAAAAAAAATCAATTTGGCCTTTTGGACTCTGTTTAACTGTCAGCAACTCAGCTCTGTGATATTATTGAAGATAAATGCTCTGGAAACTCAGCCAGTATCCGCACAGTGCTCACAGGGTATGGCACTAGACAAAGGCCTTGCACTCCTCGAGAATTTCTAAATAAAACTTCCGTTTTCTGTCTGTTCCTATCTATTTCCCCTCATGTTGTCTTCTGATCTATCCAACGCACCCTCGTTTAACATTACTCCAATCACTCCCTGTTTCCAAATTGTGCAGTTTTACAACTTGATGTTCGACCTGGACAACACAACTATTATAGAACAAGCCAAACAGAGAACAGCCAGGCAATTCCTAGAGGCATGGCACTCATCCACAGATTCTATCAACAAGAACATCGACCTGGACTCAATATACCGATCACTGCAGCAGAAAGCTGGAAAAGACAACCGGAAGCGGCAGAGACAACCACTACAAATGCCGGAGGAAACATCACAGAAGCTCCCAAGCACTGAGGATGTCACCTAGGCAGGGGACTAAACGTCTGCAACACAAATTCCCAGCTTGGCGAACAGAACCACAACAATGAGCACCAAAGCAACAAATCTTTACACAAATTTTGTGGCATTTTTATAGAAATGGAGAGAGCAGGGACAGGACTGATCGTTGGAGGGTCCGGGGTTTAGATACTTCATTAAGACAAAAAAAGGGTCGGGGTGGGGGGTGGGTGTTGGCATTGATAATCAAAGACAAAATTACGTTGGCAGAAAGGATGTTTGATAAGGACTCGTCTACTGAGTTAGTATGGCAAGAGCTGAGAACGAAAAAGGAGAGGTCACCCTGTTATCAGTTCTGTATACCCCTCTGAAAAGTTCCAGATATGTAGAGTAAGGATTACAAAGTTGATACTGGATAGGAGCGAAAATAATAGAGTAGTTGTTATAGAGGACACTACCTTTCCAATTAGTGACTGGAAACGCAACAGTTCAATCACTTTGCATGGGTCAGTTTTTTTGTCCAATGTGTGCAGAATGGTTTCCTGACACAATATGTACATACGCCAACAAGGTACGAGGCCAAATTGGTTTTGATACTGAGTAATGAACCAGACCAGGTATTAGATTTGGAGGTAGGTGAACACTTGGCTTATAGTGACCACAGTTCAGTTATCTTACCCTCAGTGATGGAAAGGGACAGGTCTATACTACAGGGCAAGTGTTATTAGCTGGGATAAAGGCAATTATGATGCGATTAGGAAAGGTTTTAGAATACATAGGATGAGGAAGGAAACTGCAGGGGATGGGCACAATTTCAATGTGGAGCTTTTTCAAACAACAGCTCCTGTGTGTCCTCGATAAGTTTATACCTGTCAGGAAAGAAGGAAGTGGTCGAGTGATGCTGCTGTGGTTTACTGAAGAAGTTGCATCTCTTTTCAAAAGGAAGAAGGAGGCTTATGTAAGGATGTAACGTGAAGGCTCAGTTCGGATGCTTGACATTACAAGTTATCCTGGAAGGAATTAAATAAAGAGATAAGAATAGCCACGGCAGAGCATCAGAAGTCTTTGGCAAGTAGGATCCAGGAAATACCTTATGTTTTCTAACAGTTCTTCACGAATAAAGTAATGACCAAATTAAGATTAGAGCCAATCAAGGACAGTAGTGTGAAGTTGTGTGTGTAGTCCAAGGAGATAGGACAGGCACTAAATAAATATTTGAATCAGTATTCACACTGAAAAGACAATGCTGTCAAGGCCTATGTGGAGTAAAGGCTATTAGACTCGGTGGGATTGAGATTTGTAAGGTGGAGTTGTTAGCAATTCTATAGAGTGTGAAAATAGATAAGTCCCCTTGGCCAGATGGGATTAATCCTAGGATTCACTGAGAAGTTAGGGAGGAGGTTACACAACCATTGGTTCGAATCTTGATATCGCCATTGTCGACAGGAATAGTGCCAGAGGACTGGACGAAAGCAAATGTTGTCCCTTTGTTCAAGAAATGGAGAAGACACAACCCTGACAATTATATACCAGGCTTTCTTTGGTTATGGGTAAAATGTTGGAAAGGGTTATAAGAGATAGGATTTATTATCATCTAGAAAAGAATCATTTGATTAGGGATAGTCAACAAACTTTTGTGAAGGGTATGTCATCCTTCACAAATCTTACTGAGTTCATTGAGAAGGTGACCAAACAGGTGGATGATGGTAAACTGGGGTATAAGGATTTCAATAAAACACTTGATAATTCCCCTGTGTTAGGCTATTGCAGAAAATATGGAAAGTGACATGTTGGAAAAGCAGAACACATGAGGCAGCGCCCAAGGAGTAGGAGAGTCGATGTTTCATTTGTAAGTCCTTCATCAGGAATCAGTGTTCTGGTCTCCAGCATCTGCAGTCTTCACTTTATATTTGCTCCTCGGATGCTGCGTGACCTGCTGTGTTTTTCCAGCACCACACTTTCGACTTTGATGTCAAACATCTGTAGTCCTTACTTTCTCCCAGAAAATACGGAGACGTGCAATTGAGGGTGATTCAGCGGTTTGGATCAGACATTGGCTAGCTGAAAGAAGACAGAAGGTGGTGTTTGATTGGGAATATCCATCCTCGAGATCAGTCGATAGTGGTATACTCTAAAAATCTGTTTTGGGGTGACTGTTGCTTGTCTTTTTGAAAATGACCTTAATGAGGGAATGGAAGGATGAGTTAGTAAATTTACAGTTCGCAGTAAGGTCGGTGGAGCTGTGGGCAGTCCTGAAGGATGTTGCAGGTACTGAGCTGTAATGTTCTATGTACATGGACCTACAATGGGCTGAATAGCTTTCTTCTGTGATGTAACAATTCTGAGGCACTCTGACCAACAATAAAAGCTGTAGGTGCCTGGAGAGACAAGCTGATTTCAGAATAATACAAGTAATAAAATAATATCACAGCAGCATAAACATTGGCAGCAGAGTAAACCTTACAGTTGAAGATTCGTACACCTTGTGTCTCTTACTGTGTCTCACACCTGCACACGCACACACCAAATAAAAGAAAAAAGAAATAAAATGTCTAATTGATACCTACCCTTCACTATGGAAAAGAAGAAAAAACACAGTCAATTGATACCTACCCTTCACTATGGAAAAAAAAAGAATAATAACACAGTTGCAAATAATTCCAAGTTCAACATTGTGTTCAGTTTTGGTCACCTTGCTACAGGAAGGATGGTATTAAACTGGAACTTTAAAAGGATGTTGCCAGGACCCAAGAGTCTGAGTCATAGAGACAGGTTGGATAAGTGGGACATTTCTCTTTAGAGCGCAGGAGACTGAGGGATGGCATGAAGTGCTTCGAGAGGTGAGTCATGGCTCACATCAATTCGAATCTCCCAGCCTACCTCGATCCCCGACAATTTTCCTAACAGTGGAATGGGTCCATAGCGGGTGCCATATCCCTGTAACATCTGGACAACAATGACACCCACGTCAGATTCCTACTCATTGACTGTAGGTTCACCTTCAACAGTATTATTCCCTCAAGACTGATAACAAAACTCCCTGACCTTAGTCTCGGCTCCGCCCTCTGAAATTGGATCCTCAGCGATCTAACCCACAGTCTGCAATCAGAGAAACTGTGCCTCTTGCACAATAACATTCACCACTGAAATCCCAAAGGATGTGTCCTCAGCCTCCTACTATACTCCCTGTACACCCACGACTGTATTGCCAAATTTTGAACGAATGTCATCTACATGTTCACTGATGACACCATCATAGGAGAACAGATATGTAATGATGGCAAGAAAAAATACAGAACGGAAATAGAGGACTTTGTGATGTGCTGCACTGAGACCCATCTCTCTTACAACATCGGCAGAACTAACCAACTGATCAATGACTTCAGAACGAAAGGAGGAGAACACGCCGCCACCTGCATCAATGGAACTGACGTTGAAATGGTGGACTTCAAGTTCCTCGGAGTGACGATAACTGACATCCTGTCCTGGACGTCCAAGTTAGATGTGACAGTCGAGATGGCACAACAACGCATCTTCGTTCTCCGGCAGCTCAGGACATTAGGCATGCCGACAAGGATCTTAACCAATTTCTACAAATGCACACTGAGAGCAAACCTTCCGGCTGCATAATGGCCTGGTGTGGCAACAACCCAGCTCAGGACAGTAACAGAAATGACAGAAGGTGTGTGCACAGCCCATGCCATGAACATCTTCCCAAACATTATTAAACTGAGGAATGGAATCTCTGACTTCAAATAGTACTGATCTTAATCACGTTGATCTTGCCTATTGCATGCCATTGGTGGTGTAGCCTGTATGCCCTAGTCTGTTTTTAATTTACCGTCTGATCTGTATGTCCTTGCTTCTTGTAGGAGCGAAATTCCCCGCTAGGAACAAAGGCTCTGGAGGCAGACAGGATACAGGCAGTGAGTGGACGTTAATTCAAGCAAAAACTGTTTACCACAGGGAGAGAACCAAAGCATCTTCTTCAAATTTGGCTTTGACATGAGAAGACAATGGTTTCCTTAATCCTCAGCTCAGATCAGAAGAGGGTCGCTGCTCCTTCTGGGAGCTGTGGGTTGGTGGCTACCTCCTGGTTTTAATCTGGTGGTACATGGCCTTTACCAGTCACCTCAGAGGGTTCGTTGTTTACTGTTTGGGAGGTTCTGTCCTCCTTTGACCCCGCAGCGCTCTGTCTCTTCTTCTGATTATCACCCTCCTTGAGCCCATTTTTGATTAGCTTAGATTACTTACAGTGTGGAAACAGATCCTTCAGTCCATCAATTCCACACTGGCCCACCGAAGCACAACCAGCCCAGACCCATCCCACTACGTTTTACCCCCTCCACTAACACTACGGGCAATTTAGCATGGCCAATTCACCTAACCTGCACATCTTTGGATTGTGAGAGGAAACCGGAGCACGCGGAGGAAACCCACGCAGACACAGGGAAAATGTGCAAACTCCACACAGAGAGTCGCCTGAGGTGAGAATTGAACCCGGGTCTCTGGCACTGTAAGGCAGCAGTGCTAACCACTGTGCCACCGTGACGCCCATCTTCAGCATCTGAAGAGCTGCCTGTATCCTCATATTGCAGCTGCCACTTTCCCCTTTGCTAGGAGGTTTTGGTGGCTTGGCACGATTTCTTCCTCCTGTTTTTTTATAGGAATCCAATCCTCTGCCTCCTTGATTCCCTCCTCCTCCATTGCCTCAGTCTGCCCTGTAGGAGATTGGATCGGCAGCTGTACCTACCTGCTGGCTGCTGTCTGCTCTGCTCCAGCCTCTCCTTCCTTCTGGGTGCCACCAGACACCGTTCCCTTGCGTGTTTGTGGTGGCTTCTGGTATCTTTTGCCGTACACCTCTGGCCATCTGTGCGTAGGTGACGGACGCTCGTCTTGGGCAGGCCGTGTACACGTGGTCCGCCTCTCCACACAGATTACAATTCTTGGCTTCTTTGCATTCCTTGGTCGGGACACCCTCCTGCTTGCAGTTCCGACAGATAGTGACCTTACAGTCAGCCGCAATGTGGCCTGACCTCCCGCAGGTTTGACACACTTCTGGCTGCACTATGTCAAGTATGTCAAGTACCCTCTACTCTCTCTCCGATTGCAAAGCTGGAAGGTGGATAGAGGATGATCCCATGGCATCGACCCTCAGGGTTACCCTGACCTGCCGCTTGCTGGTCCAGATCTTGAAAGGTTCAACCACATCAGTGCTTTCTGCCTCAACCTGGACGTATCTTCTCAGGAAGGTGAGGACATCAGCTGCTGGAACGTGGGGGCTGCATATATGAATCGTAACAAACCGACTGCTCTGTGCAGAACGCACACACAACAGCTGACAAGATGGAGAACAGAGGCTTCCCTTCCTTCTCCTTGAAGACCTTCAGGAGCTGCTCACGCTGCTTCACGCTCCTGAAGGTCACAATGAAATAACTTGCCCCAGGAAAATCCTACATACAGCTCACTTCTTTTTAATTTCAAAATATACTTTATTCGTAGAAATAAATCTTTGGTGCCTGTACAATTTGTCATGTAGTTCATGGATATATACATTGCATGTCTTAACATGACAAAGAACAGATTGAATTGATCGAATTTACAGTTATCCTATTTAATGTTCCCTTTATTAATCATCCAGTCTCTTATTATTTAGCTGTGGCTCCAGTTTAACCCACCTGGTGAGTGGGTGCCCTGTAATACGATAGCAAAGGAACTTTCTTTAATCCCCAGTTTATGGGGTTACCATTGTCCATTTCACTGTCCTGTCTCTGGGGCAGCCGTCAGCATCCCCATGGTGAGCACGAACTGCTGGACCTTGGCTGGGCTGAGGTAGCTATCCAGCTCCTCACTAGAGTCATTTACTTGTTCTGGTGTCATTGAGCCAAGGCAAGGGTCCGCACCGTCCAGTTCTGTGTCTAACAATGGGACTGTCAGAGGATCACAACTTTCAGTTACCTGTAGTTGTGGGGCAGTGGGTACCCCCGGTTCTCACTTGCTGGAGGGTGGACTTCGGGGGGTCCGTTGTTTCTTGGTTGGGAGGAAATGTCCTCCTCTTTATCTACGGCACTTTTTCTCTTCTTCTGGTGGTGATGACCGTCTTTGCGCCCGTCTTCCCAATCCACGGAGCCGGCCGTCTCTCCCTCGGGCAGCTGTCTTTTCCCCCTTGCTGGGAGGCTTTCGGGGCTTGGCAGTATTTTCTCTTCCTGTTTTTAAGAGGTATCCACTCCTCTGCCATCTCGATTACCTCCTCCTCCATTGCTTCCATCTTCCCAGCTAGAGCTAGGATCAGCTTTTGTGTCTCTCCACTGGCTGCTGCCTCCTCCACTCCAGCCTGTTCTTCTTTCTGGGTGCCACCAGTCTCCGTTTCCCTGCTGTGTGGGTGGACCTTGCTGGTCTTTGGGGATCCACGGCTCACATTGCCACCTCCAGCCATCTGTGCGTAAGTGGGGCCCCCCGTCTTGGGCAGGTCTATTACATGTGGCCCGCCTCTCCAAACAGGTTTCAGCTCTTTGCTTCCTGACAGTCCTTAGTCAGGTGACCCTCCTGTTTGCTATTCCTGCAGATCGTCACCTTACAATCCGCCACCACGTGTGACGCCTTCCCGCAGGTTTGGCACACTTTCGGCTGCCCTGCAAATGTCAGGTTGCCTCTGCTCCCTTCAATTGCGAAGCTCGAGGATGGGTGGAAAATTTTCCCACTATCATCGACCTTCAGAGTTACTCTGACTTGCCGCTTACTGTTCCAGATCCCAAAGGGGTCGATCACATCGTGGCTTCTACCTCAACTTGGACGTATCTTCCCAGGAAGGTCAGGACATCAGCCGCTGGAACATAGGGGTTGTACATTTGGATTGTAACAACGCGAATCCTCTGTGCAGGAACACACACAATGGGATCGCCGACAAGATGGAGAATAGCGGCTCCCCTTCCTTCTCCTTGAAGACCTTCAGGGGCTGCTCGCATTGCTTCACACTTCTAAAGGTCACATCAAAGTAGCCTGCCCCAGGAAAATCCTGCAGGCAGTAAACGTCCGCTGCGGTGAACCCACAGCATTCCAACAGCACTTTCTCAATAAACAGGATGCGATCAATCGGTGTACGACCCTCTAACTTCTTAACAGCTGTTGAGGCCATAGCTCTTGAGGTTGTCTGGTCCCTGAATTGGCGTTAGGCCGAAGCCAGCATGAAGATCCACAAATATCAGGTGAGCACAACCAAACGATCCTCCAACGTCCAATCACGATCTAGCGATGATCGCCAATAGCTCTGATGACTCGCAACTCGACCCCTGTCCTGATAAGAAGATCAAGCTTGACTTCACTCCACCGCTGCTCATTTATTCAAAGGCTTCAGGCAAGCTACCTGGGAGCCCCACCGCAATGATCATGTCACCTCTCCTGCCAGATAAGGCACACATTGGCTGCTTCTTACCTACAGCCCTCGGGCGAAATCTTCTCCACGAACGTCATCCGATTAACAGGTGTACGATCCTGCACCTTCTTCACAGTAACCCTGACTGTGCTGCGAATGTCGTGGTCTTGGCTGCTGAGGCCATAGTTCCTAGCTTGGGTGGTTCCTGAATTGGCGTTAGGCTGAAGCCAGCATGAAGATCCACCAATAGCAGGACAGCACAACCAAACGATCATCCAACGTCCAATCATGATCCAGCGATGGTCTCGACGAGCTCTGATAACTCGCAACTCGACATCCGTCCTGATATGAAAAGTCATTGGTCTTAGCCAAAAGGGACTCTATTAAAAATCTTGCTGAAAATCCAATTTTATTTCCTCTATTGCTTTTCTGTAATTAATCTACCAGTCCATTTCTCAAATATGTTTTCCATTTCATCAACGTGTGTTGACTTTTTTCTATGTCATATTTTCACTTCCATTAATTTTCCCAAATTAGCTTTTTTACTAATTTCAAACTATATACTTTCCTCCTCAGTCTCATGTTTTCTCCTGTTGCTGGGAAGGCTTTGTTTATGCCTTTTTCTGTGAAGACAGAAGTAAAGTAGTTGATTCATGTGTCTGTTCTCCATTTTCCTTCCCTGGTTTCAGACGGTAAGGAATCTGACACTTTGATGAAAAAGAACGGCTGTTGTCTATTCACACTGCCCATGCCCCTTATAATCTTAAACCTGAATTACTTACCCACTCAGCGTTCTCTGCTCCAAGAGAAACAATTCGAGCTTATCCGGCCTCTCTCCACAGCTCATAAGTTCCATCGGAAACATCTCAGTGAATCTCCTCTGCACCTTATCCAATACAATCACATCCTTCCTGTAATATGGCTGCCAGAACTGCACAGAGTATTTAATTTGGCCTTACCAAAGTGCTATATACCCTCTTATAATCTTTGATTCAGCGAACAAATGCTATATCTACGGTCCTGCTTAACTCATCAATGATCATATCCAGTCAAGTTCAAGGATGTGTAGAGAAGCAAATTCGCAACTTCCTAGTCTGCAGCCATTTATTGAATTCTCCCCTACCTGGTTTAATCTTCCAAAGTGCATCACCTCATGTTTATCACGGCTACATTCCATCTGAGGTTGATCATTTTCATCTGACCAATCCACCAATACCTTCCTGCAATATAAGGCCTTCCTCCTTCTTGCCAACCACCCCGTCAATCTTTGTTTCCAACACAGACTTGCTTATCACACTCCCCCTACCACTTCACATTCACATCACTTATGAATACCACAAATAATAAGGGAAACAACACTGATCTCTGTGGTACACCAGGGGACATTGATCTCTAGTCACACAAACAACTTTCTACCATGAAGTTGAGTTTGGATACAACTTGTCACGTCATGAATAGGTCCTACTAATCCCTGGCTATTCTGTTACAGATGACATACTTGTAGAATATCTGGGGATTCTCCTTATTCTTGCCCTACCAGCAGGTTTCTATGGCCCTGCATGCGTCAGTCCCCTCCGAGTGAATAATTTCCTCCTTATTGCGGTCTTAAATGGCCCGTCCCTTACCCTGCCATTATTTGCCTTAAGTGTAGAGTAGACAGCGAGAGAAACATTCTGTTTGTTTCCACCTTGTCACATGTTTCGTAGATTTTCTAAATTTCATTGTGATCACCTCTCGTTCTTTGAAACTGGAGAGGTCACAATACAAGTCCCCCCATCATCTGAGGGATTAATCAGGAGAATGTCCATTGCACGTCCTCCGTGATCAGTGTACTCTTTCTTAGATTGTTCACCAACACTGACCACAATTGTCCAAGTATACTCTCACCAACATTCTTTGCAACTGCTTAATGATGTCTTGACATATATATTCAGATTCCCTTGAACGAAGGCCAATCTAACTCTAACTTTCCAATTACACGTATTCTTCCAAATACTATTCACGTTAATTGCATTTACGAACTCACTGTGTGAGTTCTTACAGGAAGACGTCTGAAAGTCCAAACACACCACTTCCACTGGCTGTCCATTGTCTATGCTGCAAGAAACAACTTCAAACAATTCCGAAGTTTGTTGGGTATGATTTCTCCGTCAGAAATACATACTGATTCTCTGCAATGTTGCTGTTCTCTTTGCAGTCCTCTGAATTATCTCTTCTTGCCTGCATATATAGTTGGATCATGTTTAATACCTTCCTGTTATCTATAATGGTTTATGGCCTTTGCAGGATGTAGAGGAAAATAAAATACTGTCATCGAGAGTTCAAGTAATGTGCTGTTCTATTTCTGATATTTTGATATGAAGTTTATCTGGTCCATCAAAATAGCAATGGTAAATCTAGGTACACTTTCAAATACTACCTTGTAGCTGATACGAATTGACTTTATGTCTTTAGTTCCACGGGTCCCATGTGATCACATGCTATACCTCGGATATTTCCTGGAGATTTCCCCATGAAGACAGCTACAAAGTAGCTGGCTAGTTTTTCTGCCATTTCATTTTTCCCCACAATAAATTCTCCTTTACCTTACAACTTACCATATTGTACATTGCTTTTGTTTTGTTTGGTATATGGGTCGTAGATTTAAGCAGTCTTTGTGTTTCCAGTTTGTTTTATTTTCATGTTCTTTTTGATTTCCTTAACACTGTCTTCATTCTTATTATCGGATATGTAAATCTCTCGGAATGTTCAGGGATGTACAATATCTGGAATTCTTCTGAAGCTGCTTCCTTTCATTTAATGCAATCTTTATTTTCTTACAACGAACATCATTGAGTCACCTCCCCATACCTTTGATGTTTGTAACTTAGTGATATGTACTTACATTTCAGACATTGTAGTATTTCAATCAATAACAACCGTTATTTGGCTCACACTAAATGTCATTGTATTTTTCCAATTCACTTGTGTCTCTCTTCCTCGGGCTTCCTTGATATTTGAGTGCAATGTTCAAAAATTGGATATTGCATGCATCCGCCATGTAAAATCCAACATATTAATGTCACGATTCCTCAAAAGCTGCTTAAGAGCAAAATTATTAATTAGTCCTTCTGACCACACAACACCACGCCTGAAATTACCTGCTCTCTATTTTGATTCAAAACATATTCTTCAATCCACCTCATACACATTTAAGAAATTTATTTTTCACAACATTAGCAATCATTGAGTTAACGCAGTTTAGATGCAATTTTAGGTCATCCAGTATTACTGTAACACCGATATTTGCATATCTAATTTTCAGAGCATAGGATGCTCAAAATTTGCACAACAGTTTTGGTTTAAATACGTAAGGCACCAATGTACCTTCCTCCTTGATGTTAACAAGATCGACCCAAACTGATTCTGAAGAAGCTGAGGGATGTGGTCTGTTGTGGTATCAGTGATAGACTTGGACAAGACATTGGGGAGGCTCACCCCGACGCTGAGATGGTAGGAAGAAATACCCATCAATACAGGACAAGCATCAATAACCTTCCCCGCTCTGCCAGGACAAGTGTCTCCGTATTCTCTCTACTCCCTCACACTCACAGTGTATCTGTTATATTCCTGATGAAGGGCTTTTGCCCGAAACGCCGATTTTCTTGCTCCTCGGATGCTGTCTGACCTGCTGTGCTTTTCAAGCTCCACTATGATAGAAATCTTGTTTCCAGCATCTGCAGTCCTCACTTTTGCCAAATTTGTTGTAGTACCTACCCCCAAAAAAGGCTATTGCTCCACCACTCTCACTATTGCATGCAATGCTCTCTTTCCTTCACTCTCACTGTCACTGAAAACAAATTGAGCTTGAATGTATTGGTTTGCCAACATTGAACCAGTAAGATGATATAAAAATGTGGACATTTTGAAAATTGGAGAGAGAGCAGATGCCATCGAGACGGAAGAAGTCTGTGAAGCAATCATTTTGATCTGAAAGACATGAGTAAATGCTCACTGTCAAAGATGTTTTTCATATGAAACATATTCGCAGTAAACAGAAATATGACGACCCAGAGAATTCAACAGCCAGAAGGGTGACGTCACCATGGGCGGCAGTGTCTGTGTGGCTTTGAAATTAAGTTAATGTAATCTTCATAAATGTCTTATTGAAACAGCAAAATGCTATTGAGTTGGAATCAGATAATAAGCAGTTGTGTTGTGGTTTAGATTTGTGAATAGTTGTTGTGTAATGTTCACCTTTAGAGTTTAAAAAATACATTCATATTATTTTCTTTAAATAGTGAAATTTGCGAGTTCTCTGTCATTCATATTCGTGTAGATTACGGAGTGAGATGAACTTTTCTGGGTGTTTGGTATAATTAACAGAGGGTTTCAACGCCATTTTGCAAAGACCAACAGAGATCAACGAGAAAAGAAATAAGGGGTGAGAAGATTAAATATGAGAGTAAGCAAGCCAATCATGTCAAGAAAGTTTGTAAGAGCTTCCTTCGATAATAAAAGGCAAAGGAGAGGCAAAAATGGGCATTGACCACAAGAAATTGACACAGGAGAGAGAGTAATGTGGAACAAGGAAATGGCTGAGGAGCTGAGTAATTACTTCGTGTCAGTCTTCATTGTGCAAGACACGAGTAATATCCCAAACATTGAAAAGAGTGAGTGGACAGAGCTAGGTATGATGGTCATCACCAAGGGGAAAGTGCTGGGAAAAACTGAATGGCCTTAAGATAAGTAAATCATTTAGACCAGATGGTCTCCTCTCCAGAGTTCTACGGCAGGTAGCTGATGACACAGAAAAGGCATTGGTAGTGATCTTTCAGGAGTCATGCGAATCAGAGAGATTCCCAGAGGATTGGAAAATCGCTAACCTTTGTTTTAAAAGGGAGTAAAGCAAAAGACTGAAACTTACAGACTGACTAATCTAAACCTGGCTGTGGGTAGGATGCTGGAATCCATTGTGAAGGATGAGATTTCTGAATACTTGGAGGTGGATGGTAAAGTAGGACAAAGTTAGCATGGTTTCGTCAAGGGGAGGTCATGCCTGGAAAATATGCTAGACAACATTGAGGACGTAATGATCAGCTTCGAACAAGGAAAGCCAATGGATGTCATCCACCTGGACTTCCAGAAGGTCTTTACAATGTGCCGACAGGAGGCGACTGATAAGGCAAGGGCCCATTGTGTTAGAGGCAAGATGCTAGCATGAATAAAAGTTTAACTGTCTGGCAGGAAGCAAAGAGTGCCGATAAAAGTGATCTTCTCAGATTGAAAGTTGGTGTTCCAAAAGGCTCAGTGTTGGGACCACAAGTTTTCACTTTGTACATTAACGATCCAGATGAAGGATCTGAAGACATTCTGGCTATATTCGAAGATGATACAATGATAGGTATAGGGACACATAACGTCAAAAAGACAGGAAGGTTCAAGAAGGATTTGGATAGGCTAGGATAATGGGCAAAGAAGTGGTAGATGGAATACAAAGTGGGAAATTGTGGGAACATGCACTTTGGTAGGAAGAATATAAACATGGGCTACTTTCGAAATGGGGAGAAAAGTCAAATGTCTGGAGTGCAAATAGGACATGGGAGTTCTACTCCAGGATTCTCTTAACGTAAACTTGCAGTGTGAGTCAGTAGTTAGGAAGGCAAATCTTTTGCTGACATTTATTTGAAAGGATTTGAATGTAAAAACAGGGACGTACTTCTGAGGCTCCATAAGGTTCTTGTCAGACCATATTTGGAATATTGTGCGATGTTTTGAGCCCCGTATCTCAGGAAGGATGTGCTGGCCTTGGAATGGATGCAGAGGAGGTTCACGAGAATGGGCCCAGGAATGAAAAGCTAAACATATGAGAACATTTGAGGACTCTTGGTCTGTTCTTGATGGAGTTCAGAAATATGATCTAATTGAAACAGACAGAATACTAAATGGCCTGGACAGTGTGCATGTTGAGAAGACTTCCATTGGTAGGAGATTCTCGGACTCAAAGATACAGCCTGAGATTAAAGGGAAAAATGTTTAGAATGGAGGTAAGGAGAAATGTCTTCAGCCAGAGAGTGGAGAATCTATGGAATTAATTTTCACAGAAGGCAGTGGAGGTCAGGTCATTGAGGATATTTAAGACATAGATATGTAGGTTCTTGAGCATCAAAGGGATCAAGGGTTACAGGGAGAAAGCAGGAGAATGTGGTTGCGAAACATATCAGCCATAATTGAATGGTGGATCACGCTCGATGGGCTGAATGGCCTAATTTCTGTTCCTATATCCGATGATCTTATGATCGTAAGCCGCAGCCGATTGTTTCCTCTCTATCACTTTGACCCTCCTGACAGCAAAGTGCGAGAGTAAAAAAATCCCTGAGTCATTTTTATCAAACAGGGAGGATTCCTCTTGAGGATTCATGGGAATCGCTCCACTGCTTGAAGGAAAGGAAATTCTGCCAAATCCAACTGTTCCAGGAAGAAGTCTCATACTTGCAGTTTGTTTGAGTAGAATAACACCGGATACAGAATAGTAGTTGGGACACATTATCACTTTTTCATTTTATATGAGTTGAACTACTATGAAACTCTGGAAACCTTTCCTTATTCTTCTACATCTTAAGGCATATGCGTTTGTGCGTGTGTCTGTACGTATGTGACTCTGTGTCTCATATATTTCGAGAAAATGACCGAAGTTACACTTCAACCCTGTTGTAACCAGTGGAGAAATGGGACTGGAAAAGGAAACAGTGACCCTCCAACATTGGTCGGAGCAGGAATGAGAAATTCTCACGGGATCGTTCAAATGGGAATTCTTTTCCCCAGAGGTTTCATCTCAAGATGGCAGCTCAATACCACCACTTCCAGTGTAATTACACATGGTCCTTAAATTTGGCTTGTCAACAACAGCCACATTCCATGAACAAATCAAAAATGATAAACTGCTGCAGAATTTGTTGGATGGGAACAAGACTGATAGATAAATGCCTGCTGCCTTCCAGAATTGTTACACCTGTGTACTTTGACTGTGTGCAGTTTCCTAGTATTGTGTCTGAGTGTTTGCATTGATTCAAAGTTGAGTGTGTTCAACATGTGAATGGAGGAAAATTAAGGATAGAGAGAAAAGTGCTGCGGAGACCACAATCAGATCAGCCATGATTTTATTGTCTGCTTGAGAAATGAGTGTCTAATGACCCACTCCTGCTCCTAAGTCCTTGTTCCATTCAGTCATTAAACCACCTGTAAAGGAGCATATATGGACCACTTGCTCCAAATACCTGGCCCCCAGTAATGCAGGCTATGATTCAGTCCCTCAACACTGTGTGGTTTGGTGTGGGTCGGAAAATGTGATGGGACATCTAGGCTGGGTACGAAAGAGTCCTTCCACCTCTTTAAATAGTGTCTCCTCTCTGCAACTGGTGTTTCATTTGTTGGTCAAGTTGTAGACCCAGATTCACTGTGAATATCGGTCTACTATCTTGCCCAGAGATTCACAAAATACGTTTCTCTCACTGTCCTAAACAGTCAATGACAGCACTTTTAGGTAAATTGCAGACATTCACTTTCCAAAGACAGAATATGAGAAGATAAGAAACAGGAGAAGGTAATTCGGATGCTCACGCTATTGTATGTGATCATGGCGGACCTACTGTTGGCAGTAACTCTTCTTTAATGCCCATTGTTTCCCATCCACTCAGCTCTCTGACAGGTGAAATGTCTATCTATATCCTCTTTAAATACTTGCAGTGATCTAGCTCCCCTAACTTTCTAGACCTGATAATGTATGACATTCTCTACACTCTGTGAAATGAAAACTGTCTCCAAAAAGACACCATCACCTATTAACATTAACAAAAGGGGTTAACTGACATGTTCAGTTAAGATGGATTGACACTGATATCAAGACAGGATTTGACTGAAGACTTTATCCTCAGAGGCACTTAAATATCCAGAATCATACACCACGAGTAAAAAAAAACAAATACAAGCCATGCAGTTTATCATGTTCTCAGTGTCCCGGTAGAATATACGGAGTGTTTGTCCATTACCATCAAGTTTCAATACAATGACATCTTATTCTTTAACAGTACTATGAGTAACCTTCACTCATTCCTCTTTTTCCATCAGCTCAGTGATTAGTCTGGTAAATTTCGTTTACACTGTCTCTGTTGCAATGAGGTCATTCCTTTTAAAGGAGAGAAATATGTCCACAATACCCCAAATACTGTCACAACCACACTCTCAGTGATAATCACAATAATTCCTTTCCCACACTTACCATTCTCCGTTTCTTTGTTATGATGTAAAACACACATTCCTTCTCTATGCACTCCTATCGATGTGGAATTTAAAAGTTCCTTACATCTGTATGTCAGCATCAGTAAAGCCAGCACCAGAAGTGTCCGTGGAGACTTACATCACTCTTGGGGACACAGTCAGTCAGAAATAGGGAAATAGGGAATGATCACCTACACTTCAGGTGTAGGAATAATGAAAACAGGCGCAGGAAGGGAGCTAACTTTACTTTTGTTCTTTCCTCATGGGATGTGTGCCAGCATGTTATATGGATCTTGAATTTAGTGGCTCGTTCAGCTGTTCCACAGGACAGTAAAGAGTAAAACACATTGATGTGGGTTTGCACAGACGTAACTGGGGAAGGATAACCCATTGACTTCTCTGAAGGACATGAAGCAAGCAGATCGTTTCTTTTTCTCACAAATGATGATAGTTTTAATTCAATTACATCAACTTCCTTCATGGGATATCAACAGATCATTATTCTGTGCCTCTAAATTATGTGTCAATGACTTATGCAGTATGCAGTGTCTGCCTGTCTGACAGATACTGTGCAGTCAACAAGTTCAACATACTCAAGTCCAATTGTTCTGTATTCAGAATTGCACTGAGGCCGAGGAAGAGACTGGGATTTTATGATAATATTGGACAGGATTAGTGAGGATATCGGATTGAGAGGATATAGAAATATAGAACTGTGCAGGGCTGGAAGGATTATGAAGTTTGAGAAAAGTCTGGTTCCCTCTTGCATATTGGTGAGTAATTTTCGCGTTATAATTTGTGAGAAATGTAATATTTCATTGGAATTGAAAATGTTGACATCCGTCTTTCTAAATTTTAAATTATATGAGCAGCGGTTTACCCTGGATTACTGAGCGGATAGAATGACTTAGCAGGAACACCAAATATAGCGAGGATGTGATAGTAACCATCTTGAATAACCATCAGTACATCTTAGATCGAAATGCTAATGATATCCAAGGCTGAGACAGCCAGTAAAGACTATCGAATATATTCCTGTACATTATCGGAACATTCCAGTCTAATGTTCTCAGATTTTGATCCATTGTTGGAACATTCCTATCTAATGTTCCCAGATTCTGATCTATTGTTGGAACATTCCAGTCTACTGTTCCCAGATTATGACTTCTTCTCTCCCTCTCTCTGGAGCTGATGATTCCTATTAGTGCTGTCGGTGACTGTTTAATTTAGATATTTGTGAGGTTTTGCATTTTGCTAAGTTAAAGCGGGGTAGTGCTGTGGGGAATGTTGCTGAACAAGGAGACCTACGGGTGAAGATTCATAGTTCCTTAAAAGTGGAGTGGAGGTCGGTAGAGTGGTGAGGAACGTGGTTGGCATGCTTGCGTTAATCGGTCAGAACATTGAATATAGGAGTAGGGGTAGCGTGTTGCGCATGTACAGGACGTAGGTTAGGCAACTTTAAGAATACTACGTACTTGTCAGTTGACTCTGCTGAAGGATGAATGTTGTTAAGATTGAAAGGGTGCAGAAAAAGATTTGCAAGAATTTTCTGGAACCTGAGGGTTTGAGCTACAGGGAGATGATGAACAGGTTGAGGCTTATTCTCCCGCACTGTCAGAAGGTGACTGGTGAAATGACTGAGGTTTTAAAAAAGTCTTGAGGGGTATGGATAATCTGAATGGCAAGATTTTTTTCCCAGTGTAGGGGCGTCCAGAACTAGATGGCATAGGTTGAAGGTGACATGGCAAAGACTTATAAGGGACCTGAGGAGAAACTATTTCATACAGAGGCTGCTGGGTGCGCTGTCAGAGGAAGTGTCGAAAGCGGGTTCAATTACGCATTTAAAATGTATTTGGATAGGTACATAAATAGGAATGGTTAAGAGGGATGTGGGCCAAATGTTGAAAAGTAGGACGAGATCTGATTAAGATGCCAGATTGGTGTGGACAATTTAGACAAAATGATCTGTTTCTATGCTGTATGACTCACTTATTCTCATAGCGGGATGAGGAAAAATTCTAAAAGGGCCATTCGAATGGAAATTCTCTTCCCCAGAAGTTTGTGGTGCCTCTCTGATTACAAGTATTCACAGCCCAGTTGGTTAAAGATTTTACAGAGAAGTGTGTCACGGATAATGGGACACAGGCAGGAAAATGAGGCTCAGACCGCAATCTGCTCAGCTACGATCTTAACGCCTCATGGAGAAGGCTGAAAATCTCTATTGACCCACTCCTGATCCTCAGTCGCACGTTTCTGTGTTCCATTCAGCCCATCAAACCTGCTAGACAGGAGCCATTGGAGTTCACTGTTATAGCATGGTGCACAGAAACATAGGAGACTATTTTGTCCCTCAAAACTGTCCCCCACGGTTTGCGAGATTTGAAAAATGTAATTGGAAGACCCAGGCTAGATATGAAAGATGTTGCTTATCTCTCTTTACAGAGCTTCCCGTCTCTGTAACTTGTACTTCATTTGTTGATTATGTTGTAGACCCAGATTCACTGTGAATACAGCCCCCAAATCTCACCCAGCGATAGCTCACAAAATCTGTCGGTCTCCCGGATTGCAACATTCCAGAAAAGACCTTCCAGGAAAATAACACTTACCAACTTTCCAATAACAGAATGGGAGAACATCAGAAACAGGGGCAAGTCATTCACATCCTAAGCCTGCCTTGCCCTTCACTTAGATCAAGGCTGACCTGCTCCAAGTCTCAAATCTTCCTTAATGTCCAAGTCTTCTTGAGCACTTCCATAGATCACAGAACAAAGAACAGTACTAATTTGGAGTTGCTGATGTTGGACTGGGGTGTACAAAGTTAAAAAGCACACAGCACCAAGTTATAGTCCAACAGGTTTAATTGGAATCACGCTAGCTTTTGCAGTGTCGATCCTTCATCAGGTGATAGTGGAGGGCTCAAGCCTAACACAGAATTTATAGCATGAATTTGCAGTGTGATTTTACTAAAATTATACAATGATAAAATGATTGTCTGTTAAGCCTTTCATCTGTTAGAATACCATGATAGTTTCACTTCTTCCATATGTAAATCACAAAACCTTTTTTTTTAAGTTCTATCCTCAGGTTAGCTGTTAACAAATGGTGATGGCTAGACAATACGGTCAAGGTGTTGGCCCGTGTGTTCTCTGTCTATGCCATGATGTTTAGATTGATTCTCATCTAAAAAGTGAGATAATGGAGATTTACATGAATTCATGCAGTTTTTGAGCTCGGAGTTCTACATGAATGCATGCAGTTAGGCCCTTCAGCCCTCGAAATTGTGCCATTTATCCTATTCTTAGATCAGACTAACCGACATGCATTCGTTCACTTTGTTCCATGTGCCTATCCAAGAGTTTCAAGTTTCCCTCACGTATTTGATGCTACTACCACCGCTGGCAGTGCATTCGACACAACACCACTCTCAGTGGAAAGAATCTACCTCTGTTATCTCCCCTAAACCTTCCTCCAATTACCTTGAAATTATGCCACCTAGTGATAAACATTTCTGCCCTGGGAAAATGTTTCTGGTTAATCACTCTGTCCATGCCTTTCATCATCTTGTACACCTCTATCAAGTCACATCTCATCTATTTTTCCTCCAGCGAGAAATCCCTCGCTCTGTCATGTTTTCTTCATAAGACTTGCCCTCCAGTCCAGGCAGCATCTTGGTAAATCTCCTCTTTACCCTTCTAAACTTCCCTATCCTTCCTATAATGAGGAGACCAGTACTGAACACAATATTCGCTGTGCGGTCTGAGCATTGCTCTATCAAGCTGCAGCATAACCTCGTAGCTCTTAAATTCAATCCCCCTACAACTGATAGCCAACACACCATAAGCCTTCTTAATAACCCGATCAACTTGTGTAGCAACTTTGAAGGATCTGTGGAGACGGACCCCAATATCCCTCTGTTCCTCCACACTGCCAAAAATCCTGCCTTTAACCATATATTCTACATTCACAGTTGAGCTTTCAAGGTGAATCATCTCAGTTTGAACTCCATCTGCCACTTCTCAGCCCAGCTCTGCATTCTATCAATGTCCCGTTCACCCTACAATAGCCCTCCACATTCTCTATCACTCCAGTCACCTTTAGGTCATCGAAAAACAATTTGTCTCATTGCCATTATCCTTGAGTGTGACGAGAGGGGTTGTCTGCACGAGGCAGAGCTAGTTTCCTGGTGTTATTTTATCGAACTCACCTCATTAACTATCCACCCCACCCCATGGTATCCCTCTCATTCAATACCAGCCTGATTCTCCCACGCATCATGTCTGGAAGTACATACTATCTCCCGGATGCCTCTGGATATTCTGTGATCCCTGGTTCTGCTGACATAATTAAAAGGCCAATGGGAACACGGTTGTGCTTTCTCAGTTTGGAGCTGCCCTGCATAGTTTAGCGAGCAAGGCAGATAAAGGGAATTTACACCACAGCTTGCCGACAGGGGCACGGAGGTCCTGGTGAATAGTCTAGTACAGAGGGGGAACATTCTCTTCCCAGAGAAAGCCGCTCCACCAGATCCACCGAGCATGGTCTGAGCACACTATCCATCTCAGTGCAGTATCTGTGGTCCAAGAAAAGTCCTAAAGTACTGGAAAAACACCTTGCCCGCGCTGTCAGGGTAACAGTCACCGTATTCTCTCTACTCTCTCACATTCACTGTATATCTGTTAGCGCATTCCCCAGAATAAGGCCCCATCACTCTCACCACTTCAATGCAGCACCTTCTCTCTCTCTCTCACGCACAAACACACACACACCTATGCAATACCCCCACATGGTTATAAAATGTTCTTGTGAGTACAGTTTCTAGAATTCTCTGGATGATGTCGTTTGTACAATAATTTTCAAAATAATTCAACTTTAGCAAAATGTTCATCCCCCAGTATGCAACGAATCATAGGAAGGAGCAGAGTTTTACTTTTTTAAAAAAATCACTCAGGACGAAATTGCATTATGAGGCCATTAATCCTCTCAAATATGCTCCATTGTTCCGACAAAGACTCACTCTCTTCTTGAAGAGAGGCCCCACATTGGAGTTTCTCCAGTTTCACTGGAACACTCTTGTAATCCCGAGAGTTATATAATATTTCACACAGTGCAACCAGTCACTCTGTAACCACTTCTATTAAAACAAGCTATGAATTGCTGATGAGCTGTTTTCCGTTGGTCTTTTCTGTTCGAGAAAAGCCGTCTTCGTTTTGTTAGAGACAGTGCAAATCTTTCATCTGACTACAATTTTGTTTATGATATTGAAACTCTTTGTGCCTTCCCCTGAGAGAAAAGATGTATAATACTGTTTTAAATTCTGAGCATGTTCCTTGAAACCAGTTCCCCAGTCGCATCCTCCAGGTGTCCCACATATTCTTTCCTGTTTTTCTTCCAAGGGTCACACACACATCATGAACGGTTTTTATTCCATATATGAAAACTCTTGCGGTTAGTTTTTTTTCATATTTCTTGCCAGTTTTGGAATATCTTTTCCTTGTATTGTGTTTTATACAATCTGCTTCTGTTTCCAAAAGTAAACTTCCCAAATGTGACCGACGTCAGAGCTCAACAACATGAATTCTTTAGTTTGTGATTGATTAATATCCTTCACAGCCTTTGTGCATCATGGGTGGTTTATCTTCACATCTTCATATCATCTTCTTTTTGACTAAAGTCAATAATAGCTGAGTGCTATCAAGCAGTACCAGTTTAAATGTGCCCCCATCCCACCCACCCACACACATCTCCTGACCTTCACCTGTGTCTATTTTCACACTCTGTATTTGACAAGATATATTACATAAATCTGCATTTGAAATGCCTGGCTCTTTTCAGTCATTCGGGGGAACCTATGTATATGGCAGAACACATGGAAAGTGACTCCATTCTCTCAATTTTCTGGCTCTGTGATTTCTGTTAGATGATGCCACATTCCTTTGGGAAGCTTCCTACATGACATCCTTTTCTCTCGTACGAGAAATCCCCACACTCTGATGTACTGAGCCTTCAGCTGTGTCTGTCCCGTTTCCCTCACTTCTGCCCTCATTTCATCTCCTTCTTCCCAGAAAAATGATAGATCTCCCCTTGTCCTCAATTCCTACTGCACTAGAATCGGCATTCACAGAATCATCCTCCGTAACTTCCATCACCTCCAGCAGAACAGCATCAGCAAACATATCTTCCCTTCCCATTCACTGTCAGTATTTCACAGTGACTATTTCTTCTGTGGCACCCTCCAGCACCCGAACATTTCCCTACAACCCCATAGCACCTTCCCATGTAAATGCAGAAATTGCAACATTTTCCCATTCACCTCTTCCCTCCTCACTGTCCAAGGCCTTAAACACACTTTTCAGATGAAGCAGCATTTCACTTGTACTCTTTCAATCCAGTCTCCTGTCATTGCTGCTCACAATGCAGTCTCCTTTACATTAGTGAGCCAAATAGAAACTGCTTTGAAGAACATGTCCACTTTCTCTGTCGTAATGACCCTGGACTTCTGATTGCTCCCCATTTCAATAACCTACATTGCTCTCAGGATAATGAGAATTCTTTGAGGAGGTAACGACACAGTGAACCAGAGAGAGTTACCTATCTGAACTTCCAGAAAGCCTCTGATATGGTATCGCACAGGAGGCTGCAGGTAAGGTAAGGACCCTTGGTATCGTAGGCCAGGTACTACCATGGATAAAAGGTTGGCTGTCTGGCAGGAGGCATAGTGAGGATGAAATTGTCCCTCTCAGGACAGCAGCCGGTGACTAGTAGTGTTACACAAGAGTCAGTTTTGTGATCACAACATTTCACTTTCTAGGTTAATGATCTGAATGGCGGGACAGAAGGCATACTGGCTAGGTTTGCAGATGATGCAATGATAGGTGGAGGGCCATGTAGTATTGAGGAGGCAGGGAGCCTGCAGAATGATTTCTACAGTTTAGGAGAGTGGGAAAAGGAGTAGCAGATGGAATACAGTGTGGGAGAGTGTGAGGTCATGCACTTTGTTATGAAGAACACAGGCATGGACTATTTACTAAATGGGAAACGAAATCAGAAATCTGAGTAACAAAGGGACTTGGGATTCCAAGCCCAGGATTCCCGAGGATAAACTTGCAAGTTGAGTCAGTAATTAAGAAGGCAGATACAATGTTGACTTTCACCTTGAGAGGAGTAGGATATAATGGTGGGGATTCTCAGGATTTCTAAGGCTCTGGTCAGACCACATTTCCAGGATTATGCGCTCATACCTTAGGAAGGATGTATTAGCCTTGGTGTGTGTCAAGAGAAGGTTCACGAGGAATGAAAAGCTTAACACATGAGGATTGTTGGAGGACTGTGGGTTTATACACGATGGAGATTAAAAGGATATGGGGGGATCCAATTGAAACTTAAAGAATACTGAATGACCTGGACACACACAACATTCGGAGGACGTGTGCACTGGCAGGAGGACACAGGCTTAGAGAAAAGGGAAAACCCATTAGAACGGAGATAAGATGAAATGTCTTTAGCCAGAGAGTGGTGAAATTGTGGAATTCCTTGCCACAGAAGGCTGTGGAAACCAAATCATTTGGCATCAACGATATGGCCAGGAATAGGACTGAGGATCTGAAAAGTGACTTCAGTTTGGAAGCTGAAGAGTTGGACGAGTAGGGTAGTGATCTCAGGTTTGCAACCAGTGGCACGAGCTAGTTAGATGAGGAACAGTCAGCGAATGCAGCTTTATTAGTGGCTGCGAGGCTGGTGCAGGAGGGAGGGCTTCAGATACCTAGACCATCGGGATACTATCTGGATAAGGTGGGACCTGTACATGAAGGATGGGTTGCATCTAAACTGGAGGGGCATAAATGTCCTGTTTAGGAGGTTTGCTCGTGTGATTCTGGCGGGTTAAAACTAGTTTGGCAGGGGGTTAGGAATAAGACTGCATGTCTGAGAGGGGGTTAGTTGCAGACGGGGCAGTGACAGGATATGTTGAATCTATCAGGAAGGTTTCTCAGGCGATGAAACAAAGAGATCGGTTAAAGTGCATCTGCTTTAATGCAAGGAATGTTCAAAATAAGAGTGACGAACTTAGAGCATGGATCAGTACTTGGGGCTACGATGTCGTGGCCATAACGGAGACGTAGGTTTCACAGGGGCAGAGATGGTTGCTTGATGTTCCAGGGTGTAGAACTTTTCAAAATGCTTTGGGGCAGCACGGTGGCACAATGGCTAGCACTGCTGCCTCACAGCGCAGAGACCCGGGTTCAATTCCCACGTCAGAGATTATGCAAACTTTCCCTGTGGATTTCCTCCTGGTGCTCCGGTTTCCTCCCATAATCCAAGGATGCGCATATTAGGTGATTTGCCATGCTAAATTGCCCATAGTGTTAGATGAAGGGGTAAATGTAGGGTGATGGTTTTGGGTAGCTTGATCTATGGAGTGTTGGTGTGGATTTGTTGAGACGAAGGGCATGTTTCCATACTGTCAGTAATCTAACCTAATCAAATCTAAAAAGAAAAGGGTGGGTGGAAAATGAGGAGTGGGTGTAGAATTGCTAATCAGAGAGTGCGTCACAGCTACAGAAATGAAGGTTGTTGAGGAAGGTTTGTCTACTGAGTCAATATGTTGGAAGTTCTGAACAGCAAGGGAACAGTCAACGCATTTGGAAATTTTCTACAGACCACCTAATGACAGGAGAAAGACTGAAGATCTCATAGACGGGCAGATTCGGGAAAAACGCAAAAGCAGCAGGATTATAGTTATGGGTGATTTCAACTTTTCCAATATTGACTGGAACCTCCTAAGTGCAGATGGTGTGGATGAATCCGTTTTTGCCAATTGTGTTCAGGATGGTTTCATTGCTCAGTATGTAGAGGCTATTTTGGATTTGGTACTCGGCAACGAGCCAGGGCAGGTGTCAGTACTCACGGTGGGAGACCACTTTGGGGAAAATGATCACAACTGCCTCAAATGTAGCAGAGTCTGCGAGAATGAAAGGAGCAGTTTCGGAGGGAAGATATTTAATTATGTAAAAGGGAATTATGACGCTATCAGACAGGAGTTGGGAAGTACAGCCTGGGAGCAATTGTTCCACAAGAAACGGCACAGCAGACATGTGGAGACTATTTAAGGAGCAGTTGTTGCGAGTGATACACAAATTTGTTCCTCTGAGACAGATAAGAAGGGGTAAGGTTAAGGAACCTTGAATGACGAGAACAGAGGAACGTCTCGTGAAAAAGGAAGCAGGCAGCTTACGTAAGATGGAGCAAGCAAGGATCTAGCACAGCTTTAGAGGATTACAGGCTTGCTAGAAAGGAGCTCAGAAATGGACTGAGGCGAGCCATGATGGCGCACGAAAAAGGCTTGGCAGGAAAGATTAGAGAGAATCCAAAGGCATTTTTCTCATACGTGAGGAGTAAGAAAGTAATCAGGGAGAATATAGGGTCGATCAGGGATAGGGTAGGGAACTTATGAATGGAGTCTGAGCAGATAGGGACAGACCTAAATGAGTTTTTTGCTTCGATTTTCACCAAGGAAAGGGAGCTTGTTGTAAATGAAACTTAGAGGAGCTGGGACAGATCAGTCTTGACCAGATCAAGATTAATGAAGTTGATGTGCTAGCAATTTTGGAAAACATTAAGATGGATTCGTCTCCAGAGCCAGACCAGATTCCTCTTAGACTGCTCCAGGAAGCAAGAAAGGAGGTTGCTAAGCTGCTGGTGAGGAAATTTGCCTCCTCACTCTCCACAGGGATCGTACCAGAGGATTGGAAGTAGGCGAATGTTGTTCCTTATTTCAAGAAGTGTAATAGGGAAATCCCTGGCAATTAGAGACCAGTCAGTCTTACGTCTGCGGTCAGCAAAGTTTGGAAAAAATTCTGAGGGATAGGATTTATGATTTACTTGGCAAAGCATTGTGTGATTAAAGGCAATCAGCATGGCTTCATGGGGGCAGGTCATGCCTCACAAATTCTATTGATTTCTTTGAGGAAGTGTCAAGACAGGTCGACGACGGTCGAGCAGTGGATGTGGTGCATGTGGACTTCAGCAAGGTATTTTATAGGGTTCCCCATGGAAGGCTCATTCATAAAGTAGGAAGTATGAGATACAGGGAAATTTGGTTATCTGGATTCAGAATTGGCTGTTTGGCAGAAGGCAGACAGTGGTTGTAGATGGAAACTATTCTGCTTGGAGGACAGTGTTGGGAGGGATCTCACAGGGCTGTGTTGTTGAGCCTCTGTTCTTTGTAGTATTTTAAATGACTTGGATGAGGATGTTATAGTGTGGGTTAGTAACTTTGCTGATGACACAAAGGTTGGAGGTGACCTCGATAGTATAGAGGGCGACTATAGGTTGCCGCGCAACATAGACAAGATGCAGAGCTGGGCTGAGAAATGGCAGATGGATTTCAACTTGGATATATGCAAAGTGATGCATTTTGGAAGGTCAAATTCGAACCCTGAATATATCATTAAAGACAGGATTCTTGGCAGTGTGGAGAAACAGAGGGATCTGGGTGCGCAAGTGCATAGATCCCCCAAAGTTGCCACTCAAGTGGTTAGGGTGTCAAGAAAACATATGGTGTTTTGGCTTTCATTAATAGTGGGATCGAGTTTAAGAGCTGCGAAGTTTTGCTGCAGCTCTACAAGTCCTGGTGAGACCACACTTGGAGTATTGTGTCCAGTTGTGGACGGCCAACTATTGGAAAGCTCAGAGGCTTTGGAGAGAGTGCAAAGAAGGTTTACCAGGATGCTGCCTGGATTGGAGGGCTTGCTTTATGAAGAAAGGTTGAATAAGCTTGGATCTTTCTCTCTGGAGACAAGGAGGAGAGAGGAGAGCTGATCGAGGTGTACAAAATAAGGAGAGGAATAGATAGAGTCAACACCCAGAGACTTTTTCCCAGGGCAGGGTTGACTAGTATGAGAAGTCATCCTTTGAAGATATTAGGAGAAAGGTCAAAGGGAGACGTCAGAGATAGGTTCTTTATGCAGAGATTTGTGAATGCATGAAATGCATTGCCAGCTCTGTTGGTGAAAGCAAAGTCATTGGGGACATTTAAGCGACTGTTGATCATGCACATGGATAGCAGTGAGTTGAGGTGTGCATAGGTTAAATTACTCCATTTTACATTAGGATTAAATCTTGGGACACCATCGTGGGCCAAAGCGTCTGTTCTGTGCTGCACTGCTCTATGTTCTAACTTCTATTTAGTATATTTAAAGGAGACTCAGAAAAGTTTTGATTGACAAGGGGATCAAAGATTACTGAGAGGAAGCAGGAAAAAGGGGTTGAAAATCTGTCAGTCGTGTTCGAATGGCGGAGCAGACTTGATGGTCCGAATGGCTTCATTTCTGCTCGTATAGAGTTGTGGCCTTATAATATTTCGGTTCTGGATGGCACGGTGGCTCAGTGGTTTGCAATGCTGCCTCGCAGCAGCAGGGAACTGGGTTTGATTTCCTCTGGGTGTTCTAGTTTCCTGTCACAGTTCAAAGGTGTGCAAGTGTCCCCGTGCGAATTGAGGACAGGCAGCAGAATTGTATTGCAGATATTGCAGCTCAAACTGGGCATTCATGTGATGCTGCAAATCATAGCAGCTGTAGTAGCAGCAGCAGCAGCAGCAGAATTATATTCAACCACAATATAATCTTTCAGTCTACCATTACCATGAAGCCGATCTCCAGTTCAGTGATCAATGTGAGTGAACATGCAACGGTCACAACCATGTGTACCTCAACCTGATGACAACCCATCCAAGCTACCGCACTTAGTGCTTACATTAACAAACAGCAAAACTAACATCTGATAGAGAGGGCGCCTTGACCCCTAGACTGTGACCACTTCTTTTAAAAGCAGGTATGAATTACTGCTGGTCTGTCTACTCTTACTCTTATCTGTTAGAAAAAAATCCTTGTTCTTTTTTTTCGAGACGGTTCAAGAATTTCCTTCATATTACCATTTTGTTTACATCATTGAAATACTAACTGTGCCTTACACTGTGAGAAAAGATGTAAAACACGGGTTAAGTTATCTGTTTGCTCCCTGTAGCCAATTCTTCAGTCACACCCTCCAATTAACCTCAGTATACTTTCCTGACTTAATTTTACCTAAGGTCACCCACTCATCTTGAACTTTTTTTATATGCTCGGAAAAGCTCGTGGTGCTTGTTTTTGTATTTCTTGCCAATTTACTACATCATGTCATTTGTCCCTGGCTTTCTAGATTCATAGTCCATGCTGACCAGGTATTCCAAACTAAACTAGTCCCATCTGATTGCATTTTGTCCATATGCCTCTAAACTTTTCCCATTCATATGTTTGTCCTAATGAGTTTTAAATGTTGTAGCTGTACTTGCATCTCCCACTCTTCCTCTAACAGCTCATTCCATGTCCACACATCACCTCTGTGTGAAAACATTGACCCTTCGTCCATTTCAAATCTTCCCTCTTTCTCCTTAAACCTATGCCTTCTATGGTTGAACTCCCCCATCCCGTGGAAAAGACCTTGGCTGATCACTCTGTTCATACCTCTCATGATTTTATAAACTTCTACAATGTCATCCCTCAACCTCCTACACGCCATCTGACACTAACTTTACGAACAAGCATTTAAAGATAAGCACTGCAAATTTGAAACAGTATTCAAATGACAGGTAAATAATAGTCAGCACAAGCTTCATACTGTGATTTGTTTTTCTCCATGTTACGACATTAAGGCAGCAGGAAACTGTTACGAGTACCAATAAGAGATCAAACACCTGAATTGTTTTGTCAAATCGTGTTATGATCTCTACAGTGAAAGCGCATCTCTGGCCTGAACCATATAAGAAGGGGAATTCTTGTACCACACGGTCAGCGTCTACCTTTAGCAGAGTGAAATGAAGGCTGAGTATACTTTTTGAAATTTGGATCACAGTGTGAATTCAGTGCAATGGGGGAGAGATGTTTTCAATGAGGTTTACGCCAAGAAGGAAACTTTCCAGAATGAGATGTGAGTGGGAGGTGAAAAACAGCATGAATGGAGAGGCCGAGCCAAACTGAGACCAGAGGCAAAGTGGGAGCACAAAACGCAGCTTGATGCTACTGCAGAGTAGGTAGACTTGATCAAAGTGGTTCAGGTGAAGTGTGCAGAGACCATAATGTCAGAGAATGTACTCTGTAATTTGAGAAGAAGAACCTATAATCAGGAAGGGGAGACGAGCAGGGAAGAGGATGGAACAACAATGGCTGGGTTTTCTGGGGGGGGGGGGGGTAAATCAGGAAGCAAAGCTCAAATTCATGCCTAACATCAGCTTGTGGTCCCTGAAATAAACATTATAAATCTGGTCCTCCACTAATGCTCATCAATCGTAATCTTGAGAGCTTTTGTGAACCATGGGTGTTTCACATGCTTATGGAGTTCTTCTTTTGGACAGAAACAATACTTACTGAGCGGTTTGGGATATCTGCTTGAATGCCGGCTCACCTATACTCACTGGCCTTCCTCTGGGTCTATTTTCAAAATCCGCTTCAGAAATGATGTGAGGCAGAAATCCTCAATTTAGATGCTTGGTTCCTTTCAATCATTCAGGGGTATCTTCTGCTTGTGGCCGAACACATGATCAGCGGAGGTTGACTCCATTCTCCAAGTTTCTCCATCGCAGTTATTTCTGATTGATGATGCGACATTCCTGTGAGCTTCGTTTAACGTGACCTCATGTTCGTTTAAACCAGAAATCCCTAACTCTGGTAGCCAGGGCCTCCAGCTGTCACTGTCACATCTCCCATGGTGTTGCCCTCAATCCGTCCCCGCCATCCCAGAACAAGGATAGATTCCTCCTTGTCCACACTTCCTCCTGCACTAGAAACTACATTCACATAATCTTCTTATGCCATTTCCACCATCTCCAGCAAGACAGCACCATCAGACACATCTTGCCCTCCCGCCCACTGTCAGTATTTCACAGGGACCATTCCCTCTGTGTCACCCTTCATCACCCCGAGCACTTCCGCACTACCCCATGGCACCTTCCCATGCAGTTGCAGAAGCTGCAGCACTTGTCCATTCACCTCTTCCCTCCTCACTGTCCAAGGCCCCAAACATACCTTCCAAGTGAAGCAGAATTTCACTTGTAAACTTTCAATCTGGTCTTCTGTCATTGCTACACACAATGCAGTCTCTCTGTATTGGCAAGACTAAGCAGAAATTTTTTTAGCAAAACTCCCTCTCTGTCTGTATAAATAATCCTGACCTTCTAATTGCTTCCCATTTCAATAACCTACCTTGCTCTCATGCCAGCATTTCGACCCTGGGCTGCTGCAATGTTCCAAGGAAGCACAACCCAAGCTTGAGTAACAACTCACTTTACGCTTTCGTACGTTACAGCCTGTAGGAGTTAATGAACAATTTCATAACTTCACAGACTGACCCCATTATAACTGTTCTCCAGTTTCCGTACAATCTCCCTCCTGGACTCCCTATGAACGTGTGCTTGTATTTTCTTTACCTTTCACTCAATGCAGAGAACCTCTTTTCCCCATTCACATCTTAACTTAAAGCTATTTCACATGATCTTCTCATTCACAACTACTAAAAGCATGTTTATCTTTTGCCACACCCTCTTTCAACCGTCAACCCACTCCACATACCTGTCAAGGAATTATAAAACTCATTTTCCAATCTTTTTCAGTTCTGAAGAAGTATCATACTGGACTTGAAACGCTAACTCTGTTTCTCTGACTCTGCAGATAATACCAGACCTGTTGATTTCCTATAGAAATGAATAGGATCAGAACAAATGTTCAATTGAACAAATAACTATGGATACTGGAATGAAAATGCAAAAATTGCTGGAGAAAATGGGAGCTTTGTAGAAAGGTCACTGGCCCTGAAATATTAACACTGGTGTCACTCCACAAGATGCTGCCAGACCTGCTGAGTTTCGTCAGCAATTTATATCTTTGAACAAGTTCCATAGACGGTTGTTAAAGCTGCTCAAACGCCATGTCTATCATGGAACGCCGTGCACTGGGAAGTGACTGATAATGCACCGTACACAAATTCCTTGATTTGAAACTTCTTAAGGCTGGCACCAGTGATGCCGCAGAGCTCCTAATCATGGTCAGTGAGAGAAACAGAGGGGAACACATTCACATCAAACACAGAAGATGGCATTGGGGGAATGGCAAAGATTCCCATGCATATGTTAAGGGGTTTGAGTAAAGTAATAAATTGGAGGCGTGACAACAGGGAGAGACCCTCAGCAGAATGAGAATAGGAAAATGGAAGTGTTACACATCAGAAATCAGGTTCAGACACTGAGTACAAGGCTGATGGATGAATGGGTCTTGGTGTGAACTGGGGGAGAGTCAGTAGAATTGAATTGAACATATTAGAGCTCAGTGTCGACATTCATGTGGTGTGGTAGAATCATAGCAGCAGCAGAATTGTATTCAACTACAATCTGTAACATTTTCCCCAGGGTAATCCCTCAACCTACCATTAACATCAAGCTGATCTATGGTTTAGCAACGAGTGCGGGTGAACATGATAGTGTTGGAACCATGGGTACCTACACCTGATGACAATCCATTAAAGCTACCGCACTTGACTGGTTAAATTCGAAACAGCGGGACTAACATTTGATACAGAGGGCAAAATGATTCCAGATCATATCGAAGTCCTGCACTGCTGCCACATCCAGACATAAATGTCGATGGACTATTATACAACTCACTGGAGGAGAGGACTCCATAAATATTGCCAACCTAAATAGCGGGATAGCCCTGTACATCAGTGTAAAAGAAAATGGTTGCATTATTTGCACCGTCCTCAGCTAGAAGTGTTGAGTTGATGATCCACCTAACCCTTGCCAGAATCACAGATGCCAGTCTTTAATCGATCTGATTCTCTTTATGTGAAACGAAGAAACAGGTGAACACAGTAGATACGACAAAGGCAACGGGCCCTGACACCATTTCTGCAATAGGACTGAAGGCTTGTGCTGCACAACACACCGTGTCCCTGGGAAAGCTGTTTCATTCCAGCTCCAACTCTGACAACTTCCTGGAAAATTACTCAGCTATGTCCAATCCCATAACAAGGGAATAACTACAGTCTGACCATTTACCACGTTCTGAGTCCCGTCGCGATAGTCACATTGGTAGGAGTTCCATTTGACAGGCCTGTCAAGTAGCACAGAAATAATCAGCTCAGTGTGGTTTCAGATAAGTCCCCATGTGGAGATAGTGTTGTTTTGGAAATGTCACTGGATTACTAATCCAGACAAGGCTAATGCTCTGGAGGCTGGTGGAAGTTATAATTAATAAAATGTCGTGATATAACACCTGGAGTCATTAACAGTGACCTTGAATCCAATGTCGATTGTAAACACCAATTTCCTTCCTCAATGTACTTTCAGGAGATGAATCTTCCATGCTTTCCTGCTCTGTCCGAAACGTGACTCCAGACACACAGACATGTGAAATACTCTTCAATGGTCTCAGATACAGCCAAGCAAGACACTCTGTTGTATCAAACTGTTCCGGGGTCTGAAAGGATCAAACCGTACAGATCACCCGTTACCAGCCTCAGTACTGGAAAGGGAAACAGGATCCTGTTGCCCTGCAGATACCTCCTTCCTAACACCTGAGAGATGGTGGCAACATTTACAGAGCTTTCCCACAGACTGCACAGAAACTTCGGGAAAGGAGTAGGTCATTCAACACACTGAGCATCCTCCATTCTATTTCGTGGTGAGAAGCTACTCAATTCAGGCTTCCACACACAGTGTTCATATCTTTTAGTATGCTTAAACATCGGAACATATAAAATAGGAACTACTGTATTCGCCTTGGTTCATCAATTATGATCCTCTATTAGATCCTCAATTTGATCATCAATTACGATCGTCTAATAGATACAAGCAGTTATCCAATAACGCAATTTTGCTACAACATAATTAGCGAATTGCGCCCCTTTCTTTATAAAGTTAGCTCCCGTTCACTGTTATGGGAGACCATCTCTGGCACCAGCTGAACAGCAAATCCCAGCCTCATGATCCCTCTGTCTGCCAAATGAACCCTCGGTGTATTCAGCTGAAACAGGAATTTAATCCACTCTGCAAGCGTTGATACTGAGCCTGAATGTGGGATTTGTAGTGTACATTTAGAAGGAACTTCATTTCAACCTGGTGGGGGGGGGGGGGGGAATATCTTGGAGAGAACTGGAATTCTGCATCGGCATCACGTGGTCAGTCAGCTCACGCGCTTTCTGGTGATGATCTTGATGAAAGGTACAGTGCTGTAGTCAGTGACTGTAGTGTTAAAGTGTGACATTTACTGTACCAATTCATTACAATACACGGTTTAAACATTTATGTGTCCTGTGCTATTGTTTGCAGTCACAGGGAGAATGTGCAAACTCCACACAAACAGTGAACCGAGACTGAAATTGAACCCAGATCTCTGGTGCTGGGAGGCAGCAGTGCTAACCACTGAGCTACCCACTGTTGGCAACGCAACTTGCCTGCACAATTCAACACTCGAAATATGGCAAAATAGTAGGGAGATTCCATAAGTCCCCAAACTTGTCACTGAGCAACAGGATGAGGACATTGAGATCTTGGGCAGCTTGGTCAGGAACAGGCGCAGGACATGCTCGCCATTGAAACTAGAGTGAAGGAACATCAGGAGGACATTCAGCCCATTGTGTGTGTAAAGCAGGAACAGAATGAGTCCAATCAGCCGCCCATGCCTCTTACACAGCAGGTGGAGCCGATCGTTTACAGCCTCGTGCCTATTTCACAGGAATTGAAACAGACTGTCGAGGTTATGGAAAGGGAAGAACTTAGAATAACCAACTTCAGTCGGGAATGGAAAGGGATGAGCAAATTATTGGGACTGAAGACAAATTGTTCGAATCTGTTATTAAGGAATTAACAACATGAGACTTTGATAGCCAAGCCGCAATCCATCAAAGTCCACATGATTTTATTAATGATAAATCATGGTTGAATGATTTTTCTAACATTTTTATGAAAAAGTGTGACAAACAAGTTGAATAACGAGGATCTGAAAGGTCTATTATATCTGGACTTCAAGAAGGCAATGCATAACATGCTTGACAAAAGATAGATATGCAAGAGTAGAGCACACTGGGTGAGGACAATTTATTTGCTTGGAGAGAAAATTGGCCAATCAATAAAAACCATGATATGGAGGTGCTAGCTTTGGACAGGGTTGATTAAGGTCAATAATCGCATGGCACCAGGTTATAGTCTGAAGGGTTTATTTGAAAACACAAGCTTTCATTTTCCTGCTCCTTCGTCAGGTGTTAGAGAGAGACGACCTTAGTCACAAAATTTATAAGGAAAAGATGCAAGGCTTATACAACACATGCACATGAATGGAACACCTCTAAGATGGCAGCTAAATCCTTAATCGGTTAGAATGGAGATGCAGGTTTTGATTGATGAATATGCAAATCCAAGAGTTCCTTTCAAGTCCTGCCTGGAGATACTTTCAGTTATTATCGATGTAAAGGAGGTGACCCTTCCAGTAAGGCAACGTATTTTTGGCATGCAATCTTGTTTGGAATCTGTATGTGCCTTCACCTGGAATCAGTTTGGCTTTATTTCCAAAGTAAGTGTTCATAAAATATCGCATTGACTGACTGTCTACAAATAGTATATTTTTTTGAGAAGATATAATGCATCTGAAAATACAAACCGGCAAATGAAAATTCATCTTACAGATTAGATGTATGTGTGCCTCTGTGTGTTTGCGCGCACGTGTGTGTGTTTGAAAACAAGGTGGAGTGTCTGTGGGAGGGAGAGAGAGAGAGAGTGCATTTGTGAGATTGTGAGGGGGCTATGTGTGTCTTTGCGAGGGAGAAAGAGGGTGTGCGTGCGAGTGAGAGAGGGGAGTGTGTGTGTGTAAGTGAGAGATAGGGAGTGTGTTTGTTTGCGGGGAGGAGAGGGTGAATTTGCATGGGTATATTTAAAGGGGAGAGGGAAAGGATGTGTGTCTCCTCGTTAAAACACAGGCAGATTTGGCAGATCCCTTTCCCCACACCCATTCTCTGGTTTCCGAGCTTCCTGTCTCTGCAGCCTCTGCTCCATTTGTTGTTCATGTTACATACCCAGATGCTGTAACAACAGTCACCATGACTCAGCTAGAGTTGGGTCAATAAATCCTCAGGTCTCCCTGAAGATCTGACGCAGCTCACTGCACAACCTTCAGCAAACCATCCCCATCACCTCCACTAACCGTTCCTTCACGGGAGTCGGTCAGAAACCCCTCATCTCCAAGTTAGAATCGTGTTTCTTGACAATAATACTCGAGGGGTTTCCTCATGTTATGGACTGCGCAATCATCTGAGTTTCAAGTTTCAAAGACATGTCTCAAAGCTGCTGGGAACCCCTTTCAAACTTGGAGCAACAGCCCGCCACATACCATTGCATTGTTTCTGAGCTTCATAATGCCAGCACTCGATACCCTCGGGATCCAAAACACAACACTAGGGAAAGGTACAGAAAAAAAAAACAATTAATTAACTGATAACCTGATGTGAAAATATGGATAAGGAGACAGGGGAGTGGGAGTAACTGGATAAGTGAGGCAATGGTGTGTCTAATTACAAGAATGAGAACATTCAATAAAATTATTGCCAGATCAGTTGAAACGATTAGTTACATCAAATTGTGAATTTGCTACACAGAACCATCCCAGCCATCATAAACTGGGACAAGGAACCAGCCAGAATTGATAGCTATGCAGGCCATGCTAGTGGACTACTCTATTAGCTGGACTACCTGTCCACCATGGGGACCATTGCAAAACTTTGCCAGTATATTGCTACTGTACTTGCACTGCAGAAATGTCTTGCACGGGAAGATTTGTAACCCGTGCAGTGAGTTACAGTAATTAGGCTCCCACAAATGTATGGCGCTGTATCTCCACTGCCGAAATATTAGGCAAGAGATTGTGTGTGTGCGTGTGTGTGTGTGTGTGTATCTGTCTGTCTGTGTGCGTGTGTGTCTCTGTGTTGGTGGCAGTAGATATGAAATTTATTATTTGAGAGAAAATAGACATAGATCATATCAGCTTAAATGTGAACAACTGACAGGAACTTGTGTCATTAATAGATGGTTACTGAGGACCGTGTCATAGACAGGGGTGACGATGTGCTTGTGAATATTAAAGTAAAGGTATTGCCAGACCCAACAACAATATAAAGCAATCCATACAGGAATGATGGGATTTTGGTCTACGTTTAGATACAAGCCATGGTATACCGACTCAGAATTGGTTAAGCAGCAGCAGATTATTGGCTTTATTAAGATTGTATTTCATAGCTGAATGTTCAAACAGCAGATGGTATGAACCAGTGAAGTATACTCTGCAGTTGTCAATAGATAAAATTAGGAATGGCCAGGATATGGTGTCAGTAATCAGCTTGTGACCAAAGGGATCATCATAGTGGTGACTCGTCTGTTTCAGCCTCAGTTATTGGCCAGGGACGAGATGTAGTCAGAGGAAGGAAAAGGAGTTTGCATCCAGGAAATAAGACAGTGACCTCCATGTTCTCAATATTTAAAGCAAGCTCAGTGATGCAATGAATTCTGGTTCATACCTGAAACTGAGTTGGTCAACCAACAAGGCACAGTGCCAGAACTAAAGAAGGAGAGAAAGAGTGAACAAGTTCACTGTTGTTTGTTGTGGTTTGGAGCGTGAATACTTACAGAGTAGAGTAAATGAAAAAAAACAGTAATACAATCGCACATGGTAAATTCAAATAATAAATCAACAGTGAAACTTACCAGGGACACCAACAATAGCCAGGATAAGATAATAAAAACATTAAATAATATAAAGTGCTTATTTGATCCTCGATGATAACGGCCACCAATAATAAGTAGAAATAATCCCAACATAATATGATAACCTCCTGTCCATCTTTGGAACATTCCAGACTATTGTTCTCAGATTCTGATCCACTGTTGTAACTGTCCTGTCGAACATTCTCAGATTCTGATCCACTGTTGTAACATTCCAGTATAACGTTCTCAGATTCTGATACACTGTTGGGCACTTTCCAGTCTAATTTCTCAGTTTCTGATCTCTCCCTCTCTCTGGAGCAGCCGATCCATATTAGTGCTATCGGCGATGCTCCCGCCCATACTATGGGATAACATATTGAATGGAGCCCTTTAATCATTAAAAGATGGAAACCCTCCATTGTGATAATTAGAATCCATGGAGACTGACATTAGTCACAGTCACCAAACAAACACGTTCAGTTGATCCGTTGCTTACATCACTTTACATAACTCAATGAAAGGGAACATTTACTCAATTTGGAAGGAATGGACGAGGGTTGCTGAGGGATAGACCATAAATTTTTCAATCTTTTAAATCTGCTTTCCCTGTATGTGGGTGTATTGTCGGAACACTGCGCTATTGTATATGTTTCACCCTGTTTATAAAACGTGACAGGAATAAAATAACAGACGACCTGCATAAAATGTTAGGTGGAGAAGTTTCTCGATACCTTTGTGTAATGCTGCTCCTAGTTTGAAATTCCCTGTTATCAAGTCCTTTTTAACCTTGCGACATCATTCAGAGCATTGGAACTGCTGCTCAGGAACAGGGAAAAACAGGAGGTAATCACTCAACTGCTCGAGAATGGGACACATGTTCAGAAGACAGTCTTTCAACTGTTCGAGGTGGGGACACAGGAGCAGGAGGTAGTCACTCAACTGCTCGAGACTGGGAAACAGAGACATCTGGAGGTTAGTGAGGCCCCAGATTTCTGTTCCCCAGGAAAAGGAGGAGATGACTCACTACCCACCACTCTGGGACACTGGGAGAAAAGGGAAATTGACTTGTTACTTACAAACATATCTGAATAATTTGCATGAGCTAGCCATTCAATCCTGCTCCAACATTCTTCAAAACCTTGGCTGATCTGATTGTAATTCCCTCATCCCATTTAACAGAGATTCCCCACTCTGCAGCCTCTGCTCCATTTGTTGGTCATGTTGCAGATCCAGATGCTGTAACTACAGTCACCATGTTTCATCCAGAGTTGGGTCACCAAAGCATCTGGTCTTCCTGAATTTCCACAGCAGCTTAGAGCACAGCCTCCAGAAAACAGTCCGAGCATTTCCACGAACGTACAAAAACTAGAGTTAAGTCAAATGTCAATCAAATGCAAATGAGAAGCCTGGTCTGAATCATTAACAGTTGGGTGGTTTCCTTATGTTACTGAGCACATGAGCAGCAGAGAGTGATTAACACAGGCGTTCAATGTATAGGCAGAGAGCAAGTTGTAAAGATGTGCCTCAAAACTGCTAAAACCGCAGTCTCCAAAATTGGGCACAGGACAGGACACGGGGAAACACACAGAGACAATACATGCACACAACACATTAGCGTCTTTAGGATATAACTAGATAAGTTATGCTTAAAGCTGGCATCAAGGCTTGTTATGAGAAGACAGGAGAATTGGCTTGAAAAGCATGTCGGCCATGGTCAACAGCTCAGTAGACTGAATAGGCCAAATGGCCTTTTCTCTGCTCTAATGTTTTTCAGTCTATGGTACATGCGTTTGTCTATGTTTGTGTGTATACTTGTATGTGCATGTGTCCGTGTGTGTGTCAGTGTTTTTGTGTCTGTGTTTTTGTGTGTTTGAGTGTATCTGTGCGTACATGTCTGTGTGTGTGTTTGAGTGCGTCTGAGTGTGCTTGTCTGTGTATGTATCTGTGTGTGTGTGTCTCTGTGTGTTTGTGCTCCTCAGTAATTTTAGAAATGGAAATATCAATGTACATTGTTGTAATTTCTATTCTGTTTGACATTCACCTTTCCATCATAGTTTGAGGAACTTTATTTTCGTCATGAATTTGTTATTTTAACAAATGAACAAAATTACCCTGACCACTTCTGAGGATAAACCTGACCCAATGTGAGACCTATATCATTGGCCATATCATCAATCTGGTTGCAACGATAATTTGCTGTGACCATTGGAGGAGTGACAATAGAGAAGAAAACAGTAACCCAACAACCCAAGGAACTCTGGACCAGTGAGCCTGACATCAGTCGTGGGTGAATTGTTGGAGGGGATTCTGAGGGATAGCCAATTGCATGCATTTTCAAAGGCAACGATTGATTGAGGATAGTCACCATGGCTTTTTGCATGAGAAATTGTGTCGCACTAATTTGAGTTTGTTCAAGAGGTGACAAAGCAGATTGATGAAGGCAATATTGTAGATGTTTTCCATAAAGGGTGGAACAAGTTGTTCGACACGGTTCTGCATATTAGGCAATTTGGTAAGGTTAGGACACATAGGATCCAGCGCACCGACGCCAATTGAATACAAAATTAGATTGAAGGGAGGAGACAGTGGTTGGTAGAAGATTGCTTTTCAGACTGGAGGTCCGATTTAATATACGAGGGGAAATATTTTAGAGGGAACTTAGACGCAATGTTTTCATACAGGGGGAGGTGTCCATATGGAATTATCTGCCAGAGGAAGTGGTGGAGTCTGGTATTTGATGGGTGTCTGAATAAGGAGGTTAAGATGATTATGGGCCAAATGCTGTCAAATCAAACTCGATGATAATGGGATGTCTGGTCAGCACTTCCACATTTGCATGCTATATGACTCCATAAGATGGATGAGCAGAAATGCTAAACAGGCATTTCAAGTGGGAATTCTCTTCCCCACAAGCTTGAAATGTCTCTTTGTTTATATTTAATCAACGCTGAGTTAATTAAATATTGGACAGAGATGTGATTCTTGGGTAATGGCACACAGACAGGAAAGTGGAGCTGAGACCACAACCTGATCAGCCACAATCTTAGTCCCCGGTAGAGAAGGCTCAAAGTGCCTAATGACCCACTCCTGCTCCTCAGTCCCATATTCCTGTGTTCCATTCAGCCCATCAAACCTGCTAGACCGGAGCAATTAGTGGCTAATTACTTCTTTCACAGAAACAGAGGAGACCATTCAGCCCCTCAAAAGTGTCAAACCCAGTTTGGGCTGGTTTAGATAGTGTAATTGGAAAACCCAGGCTGGGGCATGAAAGAGGCCCCTCATCACTCATTACTGAGTTTCCCCTTTCTGTAATTGTGCTTCGTTTGCTGGTCAAGTTGTAGACCCAGTTTCACTGTCAGTACAGCCCCCATCCCTCACCCAGAGATGGTCCAGACAATCTTGTAATATTCAATAACAGAACTTCCAGGAAACGAGCAGCCTCTACTTTCCAATAATAGAATGTGAGAAGACCACAAACAGGGATATGTCATTCATCTGACCATTCATCTGTATCTTCCTGTAACATGAGGCCTTTCTCCTCACTGCCAACCACCTGGCAAATCTTTTTTTGTCAAACATAAAATTACTTATTACCTCAGCCCCCACCCCCACCACCCCCTCCACATTCACATGTACATCATTTTTGGATAACACAAATAATGAGATACACTGCACTGCTCGCTGTGGTACACCACCAGACACTGGTCTATTTCTACCACCTTTCCAGTAACTTGGGACCACATAGCTGTTCTCCAGTCCTCTAGCACCTCCGTTGTGTTGTCAGATTCAACTTAAACATTTAAGTCAGGACATTTCCTCTCTTGTCTCCAAAAGCACCCTGCGATACAACACATTTGGACTTTACATCATCCAAAATCATCAATACTAACTTGCATCTTATATCAAATTGTTCGAGAGCTTCCCAGTCCATCTTCTTGAATTCTATACCTGCATCTTCCTTCTTCCAAATAAAACAGATGTGAAGCTCTCATGTCACAGTCTATGAACGTTCCCCAATTTCACATACTGATTACTCCCTTGGTTTCGAAATGAGTTCTAATTTTTCCCTGGTTATTCTGTTCAGCTTGATGTTTTTGTAGAACGTCTTGGGTTCCCCCTAACTTTGCCTGCTGCACTTCTCCATGTCCCTGTATTAGTCTGCTGGGGGTGAATTTTCTTTTTTTTTAAAGATATTTTTATTAGAAATTTAATATTTTGACAGATTTTCAAAAATAAACAGAACTTTCAAGCACAAACATTAATATAAAAATAGATCTTAAATATATAATCATCAAAATTCAAAGGAATGATACTAAAGACGAAAGAAAAACAATGAAACTCAGTTAACTACTAATCTAATCCACAATTATCCAGAGTGTATAGTTGAGTCACTTACATCCTTCAAACAAGAGAAAATGTTCTCTAATACACTCATAACAGTATAATAAAAAGGAAACTATTTCCAAACAATAAGAACAAAAAAAAAATGTTTAAATGGAGATCCTCCCCCTTGTTCTCAGGGGGCCTTACTTCCTTTCTAAAGGTTCACCATATCCTCTCCCAAACAGTGTCCCACCCTTGACCCGGGCGCTCCTTAATAGGATTTAGATATAATACCGAGCTAGAGTTAACAGTGAGCGCCCCACCCCCACCCCTCCCCACCCATACCTGAGTATATCTGATAGCATCAATGCCACGTACAAACACACATAACTATAAAATTACAACTCCAACAAATTACAGTTAAGTATAATAACATAAAATAGCAAGGGAAGACAACCCTGCTCCCAGAAGCAAAAGTAAAGTAAAGTATCCATTTCTCCCCACGGAGTGTGGAAGAGGCAAGCCAACATAAATTGTCTCTTACGATTTATTTAAACGAGTCTAAAAGTTCCTTAGCCTCTTCTGGTGATCTAAAATTATACTCGGATCCTTCGTGGTTAAAGCATAACGTCGCTGGGTAGCGTAAGGTGTATTGAATATTTAAGTTCCTTAGACATTTCTTCACCTCATCAAACGCCTTCCTCCTTCGTGCCAAAGCCGGGGAGAAGTCCTGAAATAACATAATCTTGGATCCTTCATGAATCATAGCTTTAGGATCCTTTCCAAGCTTTCTGGAGGCGTCCAGGAGTATCTGCCTCTCCCTATAACTCTGCAGCCGGAACAGGACCGGGCGTGGGCGCTGGTTTGGGCCAGATCCGCGTGCTGCGACCCGGTAGGCCCACTCCACCCTTACCCGGTCAGTTTCAGCCCCCAGGTTTAAAAGCTGGGGCAGCCATCGCTCCAGAAATACTACTAACTGTCCCTTCTCTTCTTGTTCAGGGAGGCCCAGAAGACGGATATTCTTTCTCCGATTTCTATTATCCAGGTCATCCATGTAGATTTCAAAGGCCCGGACTCTCTGCTCCAGAGCTCGCACCTGTTCTGCAGCTGTTTGTGCTGCAGCCTCGGAGGTCGTGGCCTTTAGCTCCGCCCCCTCCACTCGGCCCTGCAATTCCTCAATAGCCTGGCTGTGCTTTTGTAGCTTTTCTTCGAATGCATTCCATCTCTGTCTGGATTCTACAATGAAATTGACGAGTGTCGTTTCCAGCCTGGCAATCATCTCTTCAAGGCCTGTTTTTACATCAGCTGCAGCTGGAGGAGGAGAGGAGGGTGGGGGAGGGGTCTTTGTTTTCTGAGAGCTGCGGGATCCCTTTGGTTTACTCATTATCCACTTAATATTAAACTGCTTAAATATAATAGTAAGCAGCTAATTAAGGTTATAAAAATTTTTTTGGGTGGTTTGGTAAGTGTGGTGGGGGTGAGTAACTCACCTTACCCAGGTTTTGGGAAGAGCACTGTAAACTCAGACTTGCTGAGTCGCCGCCATCTTGGATCTCCGGGGGTGAATTTTCTAAGATTCCCTGAGATCACCTCTCTTTCTTTGAAACAGTACAGAGCACATGTATAATCTCATCCACACTGCATGCAATCTTTGCAGAACGCCTTTACATCGATATTCCAATTTCCGTTAACTGAAGGCCACCTTCATTTTACCTTTCCATTTCCAAAAGTCACCCCTGAACCACCTTGTTTCAATTTCATTTACTATTCGGTTTCTAAACTCTTAAACATCCACTTGAATATCCAACTATATCACATCCAATAGTTCTCAAATGTCTCCCCCTGCAAGAAACATCTTCAAACTATTTCAAAATAGGTTTTTTAACAGTGATTATTAGAGTGAGATCCATGATGGCGGCAATCCAGTAGCCCTGCCCTGCTGAGCTCTGCACCAGAACCCACACAAAGTGATGCATTCACCCTCTCTTTTTTCTCTATTGTGGTAAAATCGGTCGTTTTTGATACCCAGTATTGCTCTTCCCATTTTAAGTGAGTAAGGAAGATGACTAAGGAGAAAGGACCACGAGGATCACAGCAGCAATGAATACGCCAGCGGCTGTGACGTCAACCTCTGCAAACGCCGCAGGGGACTTATCTGTGAAGTAGAGCCTGGTCTGGGAGTTTAGAGCCTGCGAGAGAAAATTGATTCGGCGATGGAGGAGACCCGAACAAGATTGGAACTGACCTTGGCCAAGTTGCAGAAGCAGGAACAGGAGACGAAGTGTTTCGGGCCTTGCATCATCGAGGTCGAACAGCGGACTGCGGCTTCAGAAACAATAGCAGAATCGTCGGCGGGTCGGGTCCAAGCGCTGGAGTGGTAGGTTACGGCCTTAATAGAGTAGGTCGACGACCTCGAAACTCGGGGTCGTCAGAAGAACATCAGCCTGGTCGGGCTGCCAGAAGGAGGAGAAGAAGGCCAGCTCGTCAGCTTCTTGGAGCAATGGCTCATACAATATTTGAAGCTGGAAGTAAGGACAGACTGGGTGCACGTCTAGTGGGCCCAGCGGGTTGCAGTGTGCAAGACCGGATCATACCAGCACCCCCACCCTGTCAAGTGCAAGTCGAGCACGATAGAGAGAAAAAAAGTGCTGTCAGCTTCTCGAGCTCTGGGGAAGGATCCATAGGCTCTGATCTACAAAGGATCACGAATTATGTTTTTCAAAGACCTTTCTACGGCTGTGATCCGCAAGAGGCAGGCCTTTCATAAGGCAAAAAGGAGGCAGAGGAATGTCAATGTTCTGGTAGGATATCCGGCAATCTTATGTTTCAGCCGTGGAGGGTCTGTGTTTAATTTTGACTCACTGGAAAGTGCAAAGGACTTCCTATACATCTTAAAATAGACTGACTGGTTCAAATAATATGGACAATTACATTCTCTTTGAATACTCTGGGGTTTGCCTGGTTTACCTCGCGTTTTTTTTTAGTATGTGGATGTCCCATTTTTTGCCTTTTCTCTCTTCTACTTTCTTCCTCCATTCCCATTATCCTTTGATTTTTTATCATTTGCGTTTCGTTTCTCTCACTTAGCTCGGAATGGGAAAGGGGGTTTGGGGATTGTGGGAGTGGTTACGTTTTGTTTCACCAGGACTGCCTCAGGTCAAAGTATGGATGGGACGGGTTGAATGCCCGCTTTTAATTTTCGTGTTGTAAGACGTGTGCAACATTTTTTAAACTTTGTTTTGCCTGGGTTTGGAGAGCGGCCACAGCTCCGAGGAGCCATGGGTGATTAAAGGGTAATACGAACACCGTCTGCAGGAAGGGGGGCAAGTCTCCACTTACTTGTGTTATATGGTGGTTCATTGTAGAAATAGTTGTTAGAAGTTTTGATTTGGATATTATTTCAAGTTTTTAATAAACTGTTTACTGCTTTCACTTGTCACGCTATAAATGCGGCTCTTCTCCTAGTGGGTCATGGGTTGCTTTGGATGGCTATGGCTAACCGCTCGTTTAAATGGTGCACTTGGAACGTTAAGGAGAGTCACTCATCGATGAAGAGAAAAAAGATATTTTCAAGCCTCAGAAAGGAAGGGGTCGATGTAGCCTTGCTGCAAGAAACACATCTCACTGTTAAGGGGCCCTTCAAGTTACAGCAGGGAAGGTTCGGTCCGCAGTCTTTTTCATCCTGTAATTCGAAAAGTAGAGGAGTAGCTTCACTCATCCATACAAACCGTCCACTTCAGCTATTTGACCAAATTAAGGACGAACGTGAGTGGTATCTGATCCTTAAAGCTTTAAATAATGGATGCGACCCTGTGTAATATTGCCCCCAGCACACCCCCTCAAATTTCTACTGGATGCAATCTCCAGCTTGATGATCTTTGGGAAACATCGTACAATAAAAGCGGAGACTTTCACCAACTTATGGACTCCGAAGTGGATAGGATGTCAAGGGGTCTCACGGGTATTTCTCCACCATCAAGGCAGCTGGTGGACCTGAACAGGGAGCTGCGTTGGTGGAAGTTTGAGATGTCTTCACCCTGAAGGTAGGGATTTCACCTTTTTGCTAACCCACGTAAGTACAATACCAGGATTGATATATGTTTTGCCCCATTGGCCTTTTTAAATTCGGTGCTGCCCTGCAAAATTCTGATCATGCAGCAGTGTACGTGGATGTTAAGGCCGATGGCGATGGGACAGGCTGGCAGCACTGGCGCATGTATCCTTGCCCCATGAAAGATAGCAAATTCATCGAGTAGTTCACGGCAATTTAAGTTTTTATTGGGACATCAAGTTGGGTACAGTCAGTAATCCATCTGTGTTCTGGAATACTGCCAAGGCCTATGCAAAGGGTTTGATTATTTCTCAATTGATGACTTGAAGCGGCAGAAGAGACAGCAGTACGGTATGCTCAAGGCTTGGCTGAAGGCAGCTGAGACAGCATACTTTGACAGACTGTCTGGAACTAAGTTGCAGCAGATTACAGCCGTCCGGGCTGCTCTGAACATTGTGCTCACCCAGACAGCAAAGAGGGAATTTCCTTTGTGAAACAGAGGTTATTCGAGTATGGTGCTAAACTGGGAAGGTATTTGGGTCACTTGGCCAGAATGAAGAGTGCCCCAATCTATTACATCCATTTGAGCGGGTGCTGGTACTATCACCTGCAATCCCAAAGGGGTTAATGCAGCATTCAGAAAGTTCTACTCTGGGTTACTCCAGTCAGAGGATTGTGTGGACAGATTGGTGAAGACGGAGTCCTTTTTAAGACCATGGACCTCCCAGGTGTAACTTCAGAGCAGGAGTCTCTTTTGAATGCCCTCTGACAATCCAAGAAATACAGGATGCGATAAGGCAGCTCCAGAGTGGCAAACCGACTGGCCCAGATGGCTTGCAGAGTTCATAGATATGATGGCTGGGCCAATGTTGGATATATTCAATTATTCTTGTATACAAGACTGCCTCCCATCCTCTCTGAGAGAAGCCAATATTTATCTTATGCTCAAGAGAGGGAAAGTCCCAGAGGACTGCCCATTTGTATAGGCCTACACTGTTATTAAGCGTGCTCTTTTAAATTTTGTCGAAAATACGAGCGACGAGGCTGGAGAAGATCTTGTCCTTCAATGTGAAAGAAGACCAGACAGGTTTTATAAGGAGTCGCTGGTCCCCTATTAATATTAGGAGAGTGCTAAATATGGTTCAGGCGTGCCAGCAAGGTCGTTTCCGGGCTTGGCAGTCTCCCTGGATGCAGAGAAAGCATTGATTGGGTGTAGTGGCCATACCTTTTTTTTTAATCTCTTGGAACCGTTTGGCCTTGGAGGTGTGCCTTTGGCTGGTGGATGGTAGACTTATATAGTGTCGCAAAAGCAGCAGCAAATCTCACTAATGGAATAAAGTCTAATGGTATAATTTTAGCCTTGCCAGAGGCAGCAGAAAAGGGTGCCCCTTTCACCATTATTATTTGCACTGGTGATTGAGCCATTGACAGAGTATTTCCAGAGGGGTCCCAATATGACTGAACGGGTCGTAGGGTCAGGAAGACATAGCAGCATGCTTTATTCAGATGACGTTCTTCTCTTTCTAACTAACTCGATGATATCTGTGCCCAGTTTAATAGAAGTGATTGATTTATTTGGATCTTTCTCGGGATATAACATCAATTTTATAAAATCGGAGGCCATGCCTGTTGGGGTGTTTTTTGAATACGGGGGTGAAATCTGTTTCCCTTTCAGATGGTGACACGGAGGCTTTCTCTATTTTGGCATTTTTATCACACTGGCCTTCGGTCAATTATATAAAGCAAACTGCGTGCAGGTGCTCGGGAAGATAAGACAGGACTTTCAACTCTGGGAAGATATTCCGATATCCTGTTGGATCGAACACCTCCGGTTAATAGGAATGTACTTCCTTGTTTCTTCTATCCCATGTGAATGGTCCTTTTGATGCTCTACAAGCCGGTGCTATGGAGGCTTTACATTTCGTTAAGCTCGTTTATCAGGAACCACAGGTGGCCTCTTTTGAAGGTCGCCAAATTGCAGCTTCTGCAGAGATGAGGGGTGTGAATCTTCTGGACTTTAAGAAATACCCACTAAGTTCCCTGCAATTGTATGTGGCTGATTGGGCTTGCAAAGGCCGCAGTCAGTTTGGCTGGACAGTGAGGCATCCCAGGCAAAATGCCCCCGCATTAATCTGTTGTTCATGGACAAGATGAGGACTGTTATGGACCATTGTAGAAATCTAATTGTCCTTAACATAGTTAAAGCATGGAAAATGATGCGAAAATGTGAGGGCAATTTACAAAAAAATAACTTCCCCTTTTACTCCCATTGTAGGATTGGGAGGATGCCAGCTAGTATTGATGGCTTCTGGCGTTCGGCTCTGGGAGTCCAGAGGAGTTTCCTGTTTGGGAGAATTATTTGACGTGGTGGTCAGGATGGCTTTCGAGCAGCTGAGGCAGAAATATGAGTTATCTTGGAGGGGCCACTTTCGTTACTTTCAGATGAGGAATTTTATACAGAATGAAAGGCTACATTAATGGTTAGTCACTATAAGTTGGAAATGGAGAGAAGAGTGCTTCGGTCCACAGGTGCTCTCTTGGTCAGCAACCTTTATCATTTATTAAGAGTTAGTGTCTCAAAGGATATAGAGTGGCTGTATGGAATATGGGCTCAGGAATTCTGGGTGGAAATCTCACCAGAAAAGTGCGAAGATATTTGGGAGACCGTAAGGAGGATTTCAATTTGCAATAGAACGTAGGCTATGCAGTTGAAGGTACTCCACGAGGTTTAATTGACACCATAGCAGCTTGTAAAATTTAAGACACGAGCATCCCCAATGTGCCCCAAATGTACAATAGGTGTTGGTACTCTTACTTATTGCTTGTGATCATGCCACAAACTTTGTAGGTATTGGTGCACTATAGAAAGTGGTTTGGAAGGGGTTTTGGGACCCGAGGTCAAGGCAAATCTGGTGCCCCTCCTCCTGGGTTCGTTGAACCTTCCCTCTTTGGACTTGCATGGGAAGAAATTGTTTAGTATTCTTTCATTTTGTGCGAGGAAGAACATTCTGACGAACTGGGTTCCAGGAAACCTCCCAGGACTCTGATCGTGGTGTAGATTAGTTATGGAGCCCACTCCCTGGACTTCCTTACGCGTATGGACACCAGAAAAAGGAACATTCTTATAGGACGTGGCGGACCTATCTCAACCATATAGACATAGTTTTATTAGCTATATTGGTCAGGGCATTTGTGTAACAGTGAGGGCTGAGTCTGTTGGCCCAAAGGCCTCTGAGAGGAAGAATTCTGAACAAATACGGGCATGGCAACTTATGCTACCGGTGATGGGGAACTTTGGTCGGATTGTGCTGGGTGTTGTAACTTCATGTAATTTAACTTAATTTGCGTTGGTTCAGCTCGGTTTAATCTATGCTTTGTTTTGATTTTGTTTTGACGTCAGCCCATTGATTTTGTCTACAGGAAAGAGAATGAGTCCATTCAGCCACTCATGCCTCTTACACAGCAACCAGAGTCAGTCATTTCACACCATGTGCCAATTGTACAGGATTGGAGGGAAGGAAGAGAATATATAGAGGTGAGAATTCAAGCTTATTACCTTCACAATGGAATATAAAGTAGCAAGGAAACTACTGGAATTTAAGAAAATTGTTAAAATCGATTATTCAGGAATTAATGAAAGGACATTTACAGAGTCAAACCACAATCCATCCATCAGAATCAACATAATCATACAAAGGATGAATCGTATTTTCATTATTTGTTTGAGTCTTTAATAATGTGAAAAACAAAAGCATAATGGGTGTCCAGGAGATGTAAAATCAGGACTTGCAGTTGACTTTGAATAACGTGTGCACAAAAGATTGATCTGCGGAATAAGATCGTATATGGTTAGAAGTTTACTTGGATAGAGGATTGGCGAACCAAAGAATTGCAGTGAGATGGAATAACTGGTTCATTTTTTGTTTCCAAAAATACCATAGTGCTCAGTCCCCAGACCCCAACTATTAGCAATCAATACTACCACTTATTTGAGGGGATGGACATAATCAGTTTTTCAGAATACACTGACTCAGGTGAAAAATTGTAATGAATGGTTAAGGATAGATTGGGCTTTTATTTGGCAGATGAAACGAAACAATAAAAAGTATGCGGTCATTTTGGTCAGTGTAACAGAAAGGCAACTTAGATTAGATTACTTACAGTGAGGAAACAGCCCCTTCGGCACAACAAGTCCACACCGACCCGCAACCCACGCATACCCCTACATTTACCCCTTACCTAACACTACGGGCAATTTAGCATGGCCAATTCACCTGACCCGCACATCTTTCGACTGTGGGAGGAAACGGGAGCACCCGGAGGAATCCCACGCAGACACGGGGAGACCGTGCAAACTCCACACGGAATTGAACCCGGGTCTCAGGCGCTGTGAGGCAGCAGTGCTAACCACTGTGCCACCGTGCTGCCCACACGAGGAAAACTACAGAGTGTTAAGGTACAGAGGGATCTGGTATCCTCACCCATATCGCAAAAAACACAGATGCAGGTATAACAGATAATAAGAAAGGCAACTGCAAAGTTGGCATTTATTTCTGCATGAATAAATTATAAAGCGAGGGAGGTATTGCTGCAACAATGCCAGGCATTTGTGAGATCACAATTGAATACTGTGTACAGTTTTGGTGTCCTGACTGCAGGAGGGATGTAATTACTTTGGAGGCAGTTCAAAAGAGATTTACCTGACTGATTCCAAAGATAAGGAGTTTGTCCTCTGAAGAGAGATTGAGCAGTTCAGGCCTATACTCTTTGGAGTTAGAACAATTCGAGGAGATGTCAATGAGGTCTGGACAATGCTAAAGGTGATTGATAATGTCGATATGCATTGGGTATTTCCTCATGTGGGACAATCTACAACAAGAGATCATAGTTTTAGGATAAGTGGAGCGGAATTAAAACAGTGATGACAGAACTTCTCTCAAAGGATTGTAAATCTGTGTAATTCACTGTTCCAGAGTGCAGTTGATGCTGGGATATTGAGTAACTGAAGGGATATGGAGAGTGGGCCGGAAAGTGGGACTGAGAGAGAGATGACATCAGCCAAGATTGTACTTAATGGTGGAGCAGTCTGACATCAGCCATGATTGTATTCAATGTGGAGCAGGCTGACATCACATATGATTGTATTCAATGGTGGAGCAGTCTGACATCAGCCATGATTGTTTTCATTGGTGGAGCAGGCTGACATCAGCCATGATTGTATTCAATGGTGAAGCAGGCTGACATCAGCTATGATTCTATTCAATGGTGCAGCAAGCTGACATCAACCATGATTCTATTCAATGGTGCAGCAGGCTGACATCAGATATGTTTGTCTTCAATGGTGGAGCAGGCTGACATTAGCCATGATTGTATTCAATGGTGGAACAGGCTGACATCAGAAATGATTGTATTCAATGGTGGAGCATTGGATATAGGACAGACGAATGGTGGAGGGGCTGGATTGCTGACTGATCTTCCTCGTCCTTATTCAGCCCTTCGAATGGGGCAACATAGGAATGGGGAAAGGCTGGTTATCGGACAGAAAGCAGGCACTTCGGATAAATCAGATATAATCAGTTTAAAAGAATGTAACCAGTAGGGTCACACAGTGACCAGTGCAGGGTCTTCATCTAATTACCATCTATATCAATGATCTAGAGAAGTGGAACAAATTTACTGTAACTAAGCTTGCCAATGGAACTAATATAAGCAGGAAATTAAATTATTAATGGAAGTTATAGAGGTGTAAATGTATATGGACCGGTTAATCAATGGATAAAAGTTTGGCAGGTGGGATTTAACGTCGTATATAACCTGTCATTTTCTTCCAGGGAGAATGGCAGGCAGTATGTTACTGAAATACAGAGAGATTACAGGACTTGGTGATACCGTGTGTACTGGAGGGTTCACTCTGAGCCATTGAGACATGGAAAATGTTGCTCCATCACCCTGCTCCCCTGCTGCCTGATGTTTCCAGCGGGCCTATTGCTCTCATCCACCAAATATATCCTCCGTCGCTGAATGACGACACTGATGTTGAGATCGGAGAGATGATGGAGCAGTCACCGACTCCTGCCTGGAAAGTTCAGTAACATAGAAGATGAATGAAACTGTGGCCCTAAAAGCCACTGGTAGCACCATCCTCCCCCTGGTGTGAAGCTGGAGGTTGTGTTGAAGGAGGTGACACCGTTATGTGACCAGCTCCTTGTTCATTCAGGGCCCCTTACTCTCTGCTCCTGGGTTAAGTGGAGCTTGGAAAGCTGTTCCTGAAAAACCTCAGGTCGATCCAGCAGATCTCTTTCCCCAGACACACGCACTGCGTGGTTTCAGAACTTCCCCTCTCGGCAGCCTCTGCTCCATTTGTTATTCAAGTTACAGACCCAGATGCTGTAGTTACAGTCTCCGTGCTCCATCTAGAGTTGGGTCACCAAATGCTCAGGTCTCTCTGAATGTCTGAGGCAGTTTACAGCACAACCTCCAGCAAACCAACCCCAGCCTCTGCACTAACGTTTCAATAACAGATGTCAGTCCTGAGCCCCTCAGTTACTGGTTCGATGCCTGGTACTTAACAATAATACTCGGGGGGCTTCCTCGTGTAACTGACCGCATGATCAGCTGAGAGGGACAAACACAGATGTTCAGTGAACAGGCACAGAACACGGTTCAAAGCTGCTGGGACCCCCGGTCCACCAGGGAGCACTACATTGGACACACCGGGAAGTGAACAACAGCCCAACACACACTCCACGGTCTATGGAGAACCACATGGAACACACCAGGAATTGAACAGCCTGAGACACACAATTTCATTGTTTCTGAGCTTCACAGTGTCAGTTCTTGACACATTAAGGACCCACAACCGTGATGTATAGAAGAGCATAAGCCATGCACTTTGGACATTGTTTATAGATTTCATAATTATGTCCCCGGGGATTCAGGGATATGAGCACCAACGGTCAGGTCAAGGTACAGAAAGACGGATATTCGTGTTATATTTGGATGATTATTTGATCAACAAGTTGAATAAACATGGCTCTTCTCAGAGAAATATGATTAGCTGGAGGAGTCAGACGCTGGCGTCTCCAATAGCAATAATAAGAACATAAAATAAATATGCTGACAGATCAGCTCAAATGGTCAGTTATGTCCGATACCAAATCCACCTCACAGAATCAGACATCATCATCCAGATGAGATATCTATTCAGCGTGAAGCACTATGCAGACGAGTTTAGTGTAGTGCTCAATACAAACCAGCAATCTGTACAGACTGTGCAAACTGCATCAGTCCATGGGGAGCTGTGCAGTGAATAGTTCTGTAAACCAGGAGCAGGTACACTCCAGCATGTAGAGTTGTGTCCACCATCCCAGTGCATTGCTCAGTAACACTGCGTTTGATCACTGCCCACTGTCAGGAAACTTGTAGCCCATGCTGGAAGTGACAGGATGTGCAACTCCCATCCATTTACAGCTCCATATCTTCGTTGTGCCAGGCGCTTTAGAACATCTAGTCAGGAGAAGGATGAAGCTTACATAAGGTTGAGGACGCAAGGGTTAGGCAGGGCTCTAGAACGGAAGGAACTGAAGAATGAACTCAGGAGAGATAAAAGTGTGCATGACAAATCCTTGGTGGGTACGATTGAAGTAAAACCTGAGACCTTCTACATTTATGTGAGGAATAAGAGGATGGCCAGAGTAAGAGTAGGGCTGATCAGGGAACTTGCGCCAGGAATTGGAGGAGGTAGGGGAGATTCTTATTGAATGTTTTGCCTGAGTACTCTCTAATGAGATGGACCTTGACGTTTCTGAGGACAGCATGAAACAGGCGGATATGCTAGAACAGTAGGATGTGTTGAAAAATTTGAGAAACACATGGATAGATAAGTTTATTTGGCCAAACAGGATATGCCCGAGGATACTATAGGAAGTGAGAAGAGATTGCTGCGCATTTTGCGATGATCTTTGCATCCTGACTGTCCACTGGAATCGTGCCAGATCGCAGGAGGCTGGCAAAAGTTATTCACTGGTTCAAGAAAGAGAATAGGGATAATCCTGGGATAATTGGCCAGTCTTAAACCAGTGAAGGGCAAAGTATTGGAAGGGATTTGAGAGACAGTATTTATGAATATTTGGAAAATTATAAATGATTAGAGACAGTCAACATGGCTTTGTGAGGAGCAGGTCATGCCTCATACATCTTATTGAATTCCTTAAGGATGTGACAAAACACGTTGATGAATTAGAGCAGTGGATGTGGCATATGTGGATTTTAACAAGGCGATTGATAAAGTTATCCACGGTAAGCTCATTCACAAAATAAGGAGGCATGCCTTAAGGGAGATCTGGTTGTCTGGATGCTTAATTGGCTGGCCTACAGAATACAGAAGGTGGTGGTAGATGGATCAGGTGCAGCCTGGAGCTTGGTGACCAGTTTGGTGATCTGTTCTGGGACCTCGGCTCTTTGTGTTTGTTTTTTACAAGAGAGTTGGATGAAGAATTGGAAGGGTGGGTTCATAGATTCGCCGGTGGCACTAACTTTGGTGGAGTTGGTGGTTAGTATGGAGGGCTGTTGTAGGTTGCAACAGAACATTGACAGAACTGAGCTGATTAGTAGCAGATCGAGAGAAATCTGGAACAGCGAGATCTTAGGGGCCATGTCTATCGATTCTCAAAGTTGCCATTCAGGCTGATGCTGATGTTTAAAAGGTGTATGATGTTTTGGCATTCTCAGCCGGGGAGATCAGTTACAGAGCTGTGAGGTTATGCTGCAGTTCTATAATCCTACTGTTTAACCCACTGTGGTGAAGTTGAATGCTGTTGTGCGTTGAGAGCTTGCAAGTACTTGTCATATGACTAGCTAATACATTCAGAGTGTATTGGACAATTGAAACTATGTAACATTTGACTGTGAAACAGATATGTTGAGCTTTGGTTGCTCTTTTGAAAACTATTCGAATTGAACCAATCAAGTTGAAATTATGTACCATTATACCACTGAAGTAAAACCTGAGACCTTCTACATTTATGTGAGGAATACGAGGATGGCCAGAGTAAGAGTAGGGCTGATCAGGGAACTTGCGCCAGGAATTGGAGGAGGTAGGGGAGATTCTTATTGAATGTTTTGCCTGAGTACTCTCTAATGAGATGGACCTTGACGTTTCTGAGGACAGCATGAAACAGGCGGATATGCTAGAACAGTAGGATGTGTTGAAAAATTTGAGAAACACATGGATAGATAGGTTTATTTGGCCAAACAGGATATGCCCGAGGATACTATAGGAAGTGAGAAGAGATTGCTGCGCATTTTGCGATGATCTTTGCATCCTGACTGTCCACAGGAATCGTGCCAGATTTTAAATTTATTGTTTTGCCAACATCAAACCAAGGAGATGAGCTGATGTTGAGGGAGTAATGAGGTGCGCAATTTGAAAGTTATACAGAGAGTAAACTACCATCGTGAGAGTCTGCCATGAACAGCATTCTCTGTGCAAGATACATTTTTTGGACGAAAATCCCTTGCATTAAAAGACAGAACATGAGCCAGGGAGATATTCAGTGGAAAGAAGGAGGCCATTGGAGACTGCAGCCACTGTCTGGTTTATGTAATTTTAATAGAGTTTTTCTTTAATTCGAAGAGTATATTGTTAAAGGTGGAGGAAGATAACAAACAGTTCAGAGAAAAGGGAACTTAGAGTTGGGAATAACTTGTTATTCAATGTTCAAATTTAGAATTAAGGAATGCATTGATATTATTTCCTGTTAAGTAGCAGAATCTGCGAGCTCTCTGTCAATCGACTTTAACAGATTATGAGTGAGGTGAGCTTTTCTAAGTATTTGGTAAATTAGTAGAAGCGTTCATCGCCGTGTCATAATACCACACTTGTAATACCGTGTTCTGGCCACCTCATTAAAGGAAAGGGATGAAAGATATAGAGGAGATGCAGAGAATTACCTATGGAACAGCAGAAAGATTGACACAAGTCACACAGAGTGAGTGAAATATTGAGAAAGCCACTACGTGAAAAATGAACACTGGCAGATTCCCGATGTCTATATAAACGTCAGGGTGGCAGTGGGTGTAGTGCGTTGTATTGATGACTGGGTATCTGTGTGTGCATATGCATCTGTATATTGGTATTTGTCTCTGTGTGCCTGCATTATTATATGTGCGATTGCATCAGTCTCCGTGTGTGTCTGTGCATCCATATTCATCTCCGTGCATCTCTGCATGTCTGATTTTGTAACTGTGTGTATCTGCGTTTCTGCATTCATCGCTGTGTATCTGCATGTCTGTATTTGTCTCTGTGTCTATCTGCGTGCCTGCATTTGTGTCTGTGTGCAGCTGCATGTCTCTATTCTTCTCTATGTGCAACTGACTGTCTGTATTCACCTCTGTGTGTATCTGCGTGTCTGTATTCATCTCAGTGTCTATCTGTGTGTCTATTCGTCTGTGTGTGTATCTGCGTATCTCTGTGTGTATCAGCGCGTCTGTTTTTGTCTCCGTATATCGGTTTATCTGTGTTGAAATCCGTGTGTATACGTGTACCTGTATTCGTCTCTGTTGGTATCTGTGTGACTTTAATCGTCTCTGTGTGTAACTGCGTGTCAATATTTGTCTTTTCGTGTATCTGTGTGTCTATATTCGTCTCTGTGTGCATCAGCGTGTCTGCATTCATCTCTGAATCTGCGTGTCTGTATTCATCTCTATGTGCATCTGCGTGCCTGCATTCATCGCTATGTCCATCTGCATGTCTGTATTCATCTGTGCCATTAAATTAATCTCTGTGTGTATCTGCGAATCTCTATGTGTATCTTCACGTCTGTTTTTGTCTCTGTGTGTATCTGCGTATCTGTATTCATCTTGCGTGTATCTGTGCATGTCTATCCGTCTCTCTGTCTATCTGTGTGTCTCTGTGTGTATCTGCGTGTCTGCAACCGTCTCTGTGTGCATCTGCGTGTCTGCATTCATGTCTGTATCTGCGTGTCTGTGTTCTTCTCTAAGTCTATCTGCATTCATGTGTGACTATCTGTGTGTCTGTATTCGCCTCTCCATGTATCTGCGGGTCTGTGTTTGTCTCTGTGTGTGTCTGTGTTCATCTCTGTGTGTATCCTTGTGTCTGCATTGAATCCTGTGGGCATCGGTGTGAGTCTATTCATCTTTGTGTGTATCTGCGTGCCTGTATTCATCTCTGTATCTGTGTGTCTGTATTCGTCTCTACGTGTATCTGCGTGTCAGTATTCATCTCTGTTATGTATCTGCCTGTCTGTATTTGTCTCTGTTTGTATCTGTGTGCCTGTTTTGTTTTGTTTTGCTGCACGTCTGTATTCAACTCTCTGTGCACCTGTGCATCTGTATTCATCTCTGTGTGTCTGCATTTATCTCTTTGTGTATTTGCGTGTCTGTTTTCATCTCTGCGTTTTGTCTGCGTGACTGTAATCGTCTCTGTGTGTATGTGTGTGTCCATGTGCACAGCGGATCTGTCAGCCTCTCTGGTGTTTATAGAGATGCAATGTCCCCCTCTGCTGGCCTTCACACTTATCTGTGTTGACAGCACTGCAGGGTGTCAACCATCAAGAATTCAGTCTGGGAGGGAGGGGGAGGGAGGCAGCTCATAGCGCCATCCAAGCTGACAGAACCATCTGCACACGCACACGCTCACAGTTTGGTATATTGAGGATTATAATCATACTGAGGACCCTTAGAGTGGAGAGTGTTCATGTAAAGTTATGTCTATGGTCGCTCTGCAGTGTGGAAGCAATTTGTCTTTGAAGAGTATTCATGACACGGAGTGCACAAATTAAAGAGTATTTCCACGCAAATGCAGCCAAACAAGGTTGACGGAACCATTTGTAAGTCGATGCAATGAATATTTTGCACATTCACTATCTTGAAATGTTTTATGATATACTCCTACAAATTATAAATGAGAAAAGATTGAAAAGTCCTGAAACTGACAGTGGTGGTGGTAATACCTTAGGAACGATATCGTTACGTATCAGAAGAAACTGCTCTGTGCTTTTAAAGACGTTATTTGAAAAACAAAACAGCCATGCAATGCGAGAGATTGACAGTATTTGATGTCCTATGAAAGAAACAAAAAAACTGACTCTAGTGCAAAGGCATGGGGAGTCGAGCAGAGGGTGGCATTGTATAACTGTGAACTTAACAGGGTCAGGCGAAAAGGTGTGGGGGTGGTGAGGGGTTGATCTCAATTTCAATGGATTGACCCCAAAAAACGGTAAGAGTTCATCTCAGGGAGATACACACAAACATACACAGACACGTTAAACACACAACACATATACATACAGATATGGACACACAAACAAACACACACAGTCCTGTACACAGTTTCTTTAAGATAGAGTCGAATAAGCTTTTCATTAATTCGGGAATCAATAATCATTTGGCGAAGGCAGGAGAAAGTAGGTGAGAAACATTTCAGCTGTAATCCAATGACACAGCAATGGGCTAAGTGGCCTGATTATGTTCTATTTTCCTATTTTCAAGAGAGAGTCCCTTTCAAATGTTGAATTTGAGTGCAGATTACAGGGTTAAAGGTAGGATTCTTGGCAGTATGGAGGATAAAAAGGATTTTGGGGTCCACGTCTGTCGGTTCCCCAAAGTTACCTAAGCCCTCAAGATGGTAGGGCTGTTAAGAATGTGTATGATGTGTTGGCTTTCATAAACTGGGGGATTGAGTTAAGAGCTTCGAGGTTATGCTGCAGCTCCATAGAGGCCTGATTAGATCACACTTGGAATATTGTGTTGCGTTCTGTTTGCCCCATTAAAGGAAGGATGTGGAAGCTTTAATGAGGATGCAGACGGGAGACTTACCAGAATGTTGTCTGTCCTTTAGGGCATGTCTTATGAAGAAGGCTTGAGGGAGTTTAGCTTTTCTCATTAGAGTAAAGAAGAATGAACGGTGACTTGATAGAGGTGTGCAAGATGATGAAAGGCACAGATAGAATGGATAAGTAGAGCCTTTTTCGTAGTGTGGAAATGGTTAACACGAGGAAAACATAATTTTAATGTGATTTGAGGAAGGTTTTGGGGAGATGTCAGAGGCAGTTTGTTTACACAAGTAGTGTTATGTGCGTGAAATTTACTGCCAGCAATGGTAGTAGAATCAGCTACATTAGGGATATTCAAGTAACTCTTGGATAAGCACATAGGTGATAATAGGATGAAGGCTCAGCAGTTTAGTTTAATCTTAGAGTAGGATAAATGGTCGGCACACCATTGAGGGCTGAAGGGCTCTTACTGTGCTGCACTGTTCAATGTTTGCTGTTCTAATTTCTTGAACTCTTGTGAACATTTTGTACCGCGAATTCCTTTAACTTCAGTGTAGGTTCATCTGGTCAGAATGTGATTGTCGAGGGTTAATGGAAATTTGGGGACGTTTGAGGGTCGGAATGGTCTATATCTCTTCCTAACCGTTGTGTCAAAAGAATGATGATTGGTTTGAGGGGAACTCATTTTGAGAATAAGGGCATTCCTATTTCAGACTGAGACAGGGATGTTCCTTTCTCTTTAGGATTGTGTGGCCTGTGGTCTTCTCATGCCCAAGGAGCAGTGAAGACTGGGTTACTGAAAACAATCAAGGCAGAGTTATATATATATATATATATGATGAACAGGAGAATCAATGTTTCTTGGGAAGAGTCAGGAAAGGGATGCTTAATTACAATCACATCAGCAATGAGCATTCTGAATTGTGCAGCAGGCTCGAGGGGCTGAATGGCCACCTGCTGCTATTGCTTCATGTGTTGTTCACTCACTCAACCCCTCGATATTGTTACAGAAGGTGAGGAAGATCGCATTTAGCCATTCAGTATCGATTTAATGAGACATGAGGATACCTTTCTGCCCCTCAATGATTTACAAAGGAATAGAATGAAGTTCTTCAGCCATTTGAGTACATTACGCATCACAAGAGTAGGTCACACCTACTTTTTAGGTTGCTACACAGGAACAGGGGAGCCCTGGGTAACTATCAGGAATTAGATAGATGGGAAAAAATGTTTATTTTCGGGTTGGAAATCTTTAACTTAGTGAAGTGCCTCATAGATCAAAGCAACATCAAAAACTATTTAGAATCTGTCAATGATTTTCGTGTGGGAACTGATTGGATGAAACTCAATTGGCTCAACCACCAAGATAGTCATTCAATAAGATGTCAAGTGGAGGTATAGAGTCTGTAATGTGATACAGATAGTGAAGATTAGTGTGCAAACCTTCAGCAGAAAGAGGATAACATGAGCTACCGAAGTTTGTGCTGTGGCAGAAGGGTAAAACAACAGTAAACTAATTAAAAGAAGAGAGATCACAAAACTCAGTGGTACAAAGGCATTTGTTCACCCGGGTACATACATCACACGGGGTTAGTATGCAGATGTAGCAAGTAATTAGAATGGTATATGGAATAATTATTTCATGAAAAGGCTATCAGGATGTTTTACTGCATCTCTACAGGGGATTTCACAGTCAACATCTGATGTATTGTGGGCAGTGATTGTTCCATAAACTCAAAAATAAATATACTCAATAGCTTTCGAAGCTTGGCAAAGATGTTTCACTGTACGTGCTAGTGGAAAAAAGGTCTTATTCTGTCATACAGCACGGAAACAGACCCTTCGGTAAACCATGTCCATTCCCACCAGATGTCCTAAATTAATCACGTTCCATTTGCCAGCACTTGGCCCATATCCCATAAAACCTTCGTGTTCACTCAAATGGCTTCAATCTAATAGCATCCCAGCCTCCAACATTTCCTCTGGCAGTTCATTCCATACATTCTGTGAAAAGTTACCACTTTTCTCCCTTTTAAATCTTTCTCCTCTCACCTTCAATCGATGTGTTCCAGCTTTGGACTGCCCTAAACTAGGAAAATGTTCTTGGATCTTCACCATTTCCTTGCTCCTCATGATGTTATAAACCTTTATGAGGCGAGAGCACTTCAGGGTTGAGAAAGAGAGGCGTTCGTATTGAAACGTATAAGATATTGAGGAGCCTGTATCTGGTGCATAGCCTATGGACATTTTCGCTGCTATGGGAGTCTAGAACTGAGGATTCAAATTTAGGAAAACAACATGTATATGTTTTATACCCTTTTCGTAGTAAAAGAAAACAGATAATATGAAGACATGCTTTTATTGGACAAAAATATGGGGACACATACAAACGTATCTTCATTAAAACTCCTACATGGAGGAGAGAACAGGGATGGAGTCATACAGTTGCGAGAATGTTCAAGGAGGCGTCACGTGGTCCAGTTTGGTGGTCAGATAACATTATTGTATATTTCTGCTCAGAGATGGAGAAAATGCAACATGCTAGAGAAGCCACTGCTTATTGCTCCCTCTCTTTACTTGTTCCTCTCGCTCCAATGTATGAGAGGTGAAAACTGGTCAGTCATCTTTACCATTCATGTAGGATTACTGTTGACGAATCATTGGCATCTCCCCACTGCTTAAAGTCAAAGGGAATTCAGCCAAATCCGACTGTTCCAGGAATAAATCTTGCTTGCGTGAGCAGAATAACCTCAGAGGCAGAATAACATTCAATTATTTGACTTTTGTCTTGAAATTAACGATTGCTTGGACAAAGCTCTTTCAAGCTGATATTTTGCAGGGTTTTTTCCCTGCTTGTCTTTAGGCAAGTGTGTTTGTGCGCACTTGTGTGTGTGAGACACTTTGTGTGTCTTAGTGTGTGTGTGTCTGTGTGTTTGCGCAAACTGCATCTCAGTATGCATTGAAAGATAAATATTAATGTACATATTTGTCCAAACTGTTTGCCATGTATTTTTCCATCTTATCTTTGAGTAGCTTTGCTTTGGTGAATTATTTTTGCAAATGTAAGATATCGAACTGAGTTGACAACAGCAAAGAGCCTGACCTAGTCTGAGATCTATATCATTGGTCATATCACCAACCTGGTTACATTTAAAATTTATCGTGCTCAATGGAGGAATGGGACGAGAAAATTAAACAGTGGTCCGTCCAACCCGTCTGAACATGGATGAGGAGAAATTCACAAAGGGTTGTTTGAGTGGGAATTCTCTTCCCAGAAGTTTGTGGTGCCTGTGTGTTTGCATTTAATCAAAGCTATGGTAGTTAGATATTGGACAGTAAAGTACGATGAACTACTGATATGTAAGTGGGGCTGAGACCACATCCAGATCACCCACGATCTTACTGCCTAGTTGAGAGACCTTAACGTGTCTAATGACACACTCCTACTCCTCAGTCCTCCGTCCCTTTGTTCCATTCAGTTTCTCAAACCTGCAAGACAGGAGCATTTGGAATTCATTTATTCCGATAACCTGGTGCAGAGAAACAGAGGAGACCATTCAGTGCCTGAAGACTCGAGAGTGTAGCGCTGTAAAAGCAAAGCAGGTCAAGCAGCATCCAATGAGCAGTAGAATCGACATTTCTGAGCATAAGCTGCTGCCCGAAACGTGGATTGTGCTATTGCTTGGATGCTGCCTGACCTGCTGTGTTTTTCCAGGATCACACTCTCGACTCTGATCTCCAGCATCTGCAGTCCTAACTTTCTCTTAGTGTCTGAAGACTCTCACATACAGTTTGGTATGGCGTTGGAAATTGTTCCTGGGAAAAGAAAGAGTGGGTGATGGTGTGAAATGGCCCACTCCTCTCTCTTGACAGAACTGCCTTCATCTGTTGGTCATTTTGTAGATCCAGAGTCACTGTGAGTCACAGATCCCATAACACACCCAGAATTGGCTCACAAAATCCATCAGTTGCCCTGACTGCAACATTCAATAACAGGAATTCTAGGAAAATAACTTTCCAATAAAAGAATGAGAGAACATACCAAACACGAAAAGGTCATTCAAACCCCTCAAGCTTCTCTTTCCCTTAAAATCTGATTGAAGATTTGTAGCTCGGGGATCCGTTGTTGTGGTTCTGCTCGCCAAGCTGGAAGTTTTTGCTGCAAACGTTTCGTTCCCTGGCTAGGGAACATCATCAGTGCTGTTGGAGCCTCGTGTGAAGCGCTGCTTTGATGTTTCTTCCGGTATTTATATTGGTTTGTTCTTGCCGCTTCCGGGTGTCAGTTTCAGCTGCAGTGATTTGTATGTGGGGTCCAGGTCGATGTGTCTGTTGATGGATGTTCTTGCCGTTTCCGGGAGTTAGTTTCAGCTGTAGTGGTTTGTATATGGTGTCCAGGTCAATGTGTCTGTTGATGGAGTTTGGGGATGAATGCCATGCTTCTAGGAATTCTCTGGCTGTTCTCTGTCTGGCTTGTCCTATGATAGTGGTGTTTTCCCAGTCAAATTCATGTTGCTGGTTGTCTGAGTGTATGGCTACTAGAGATAGCTGGTCGTGTCGTTTTGTGGCTAGCTGATGTTCATGGATGCGGATTGTTAGCTGTCTTCCTGTTTGTCCTATATAGTGTTTTGTGCAGTCCTTGCATGGTATTTCTCTTTCCCTTCAATAAGATCTGCTGAGACTTCAACTCCTCTTTAGTACCCAATCCCTGCTGCCCTCGACTCTCTGATGCCTCAAATGTTCATCGTGCTCTTCATCCAAATATCTCAGTGATCTATCTCCCTTAACTCTCTGGAATAGAGAAGTCCCGACAGTCACTACCTTCTATGAGAAGAAAACACTCCTCGCATACACACTGTGACCTATTGACATGAATAAAAGATATGAACGAAAGGTAAGAGTGACTGGACCTGTTGTCAAAGCAGGATTTAACTGAGGATGGTATCAATGAATCCGAACAGAATTCAATGCAATGGGAATGAAGTGTAAACTCCCTACTGGCTAGAGGCATTCAGAGCACAAGGGAAGATGTTTGTGTTTGGTGAGGATCAATAATCTCAGTCACAGGACGCCTTTCCAGCATTATATTGTCAGTAGTGAAGTTGTTCACTGAAGATCACATCGTGTTCAGCTCTCTGCCGCTGAAGCAGTCTGTGTCCGTGTGCAGCATGCCCTGGATACCATTTAACCTGTGCTGTTAAAGTGCATTCATGTAACAGTACTGCTAGACATTGCTCATTTCCACAGTTAAGTACGAGGAGCTCACTCAGCACCTCAAGGTGGTTTCAACGAATACAAGGACGCCATTAAATCCATTGAAATTATTGGACAAGAATAGAGATAGCCCATTCAGACCGTCCTGTCTATGACACAAGGAGGGAAGGAGTGCAGTCATCACATCGAGATGTTAAACAGGAACCGGAGTCGCCAAGTCAGGTCCTTGAGCTGCTTCCATGTGACCAGGGCGAGGCCATTCAGCCTATAAAACCACGTATACAGAAATAGGAAGATATCTTTGATGTCCCAACATGACAAAGAGTGAAACAGAGTCTACACATATAGACTGCTCTATGTTGTTCCTCCTGGTTCCTTTGCTCGTCGTATATATTTGTCAAGTTAACTTGGCTTGCTGAAGGTGAGGGGGAAAAGTGAATGGTTTGTGTCAAGTCTCAAGGAAATGCCCTCTATCTCCGAGAAGACATTATTGTACTCCTATAGAGGTCAGACGCTAGTGGGAATGGCGAACTATTTCAGGAGTAAGGCATTAAGGCTGCTAATAGATTTATGACCAGTGCAGATACACACATCAACTGCACATTGAGACGGTGAAAATTCATTCGGAACCTGGAGCTCCCTCTCAACCAACATGGGGTCTCCACACTGGTCCGTGTGCTACTGGGAATCACATATCATGAGGAAAACGCAATTTCTCACAAAACCACCATCTGTTTTCTGGACATAAGAAATGTTAGTCCATAATCCTCAAGTTTAAATGTAATCGCTTGTTATTCGGTCGCAGTGCTACAGATTAAACATTCATTTCCCTCCCACTCTCCTTATAAGCAGGAATTAGTCTTTTGAATCTCCTTTGCACTCTCAGTTACAACTAAATCATTCCTTGCAGAAGACAGAAAATCTGTCACTAGTGCACTAATACTGTCCCAGCAACACTCTGCATCTACAGGAAGATGCCTTTCCTCCTTTACTTGAATCATTTTATACTGAACGAAAACATACCATTCATTCTCCTGATTACTTGCTGGTCTATATAAATTGTGTTAGTGACTCAAGACCAAGAGCACATAGGTCCTATTGAATAACTGCAGTTGCCAATCTCTCATCTTCTAATAAATGCAAAATAAAAAGGACTGCATTTGTTGCTCACATTCAAATCACTTCTTTGCCTTCTGAACAGCAGTGCTCCAAGCACTGATAGGTGTGATCCCTGTGAGCAATGAATTTCAGTCCAGAGCAAGACTTTACTCTCTGTATTGTCCCCATTATCCAATTCTCAATCCATGTAGTATATTCACCCCTTACACAAGGACTCTAACGTTCTTCACTCACTTGTCAAAAGCCTTCTGAAAATTCAAATAAAACGTTCCCATTGGTTCTCATTTGCCCATGTCACAATCAACATCCTCCACAAACTCCAATTGCTTTATCAAAAAATGATTTCCCTTTCCTGAATCTAGGCTGACTCTGCAAATCATATTATTATTCTCCAAATGTCTAGTTATCATTATTTACTAAAAGCATCTAATATTTTCCTGACAACTGGCATCAGTTGATATTCTGGTTTCCCTCTCTCTCCTGTTTTACATATTTGCGATCACAGTCGCTACTTTCAAGTCTGCAGGATCCTTTCCATAATATGAAGAGCTTTGATGAACTTTGATCACCCTCATAGAGTTATGGAATTGACAGTACAGAAGGAGGCCATTGGCCCATCATGCCTGTACCTACTCCTGAAAGAGCTACCCAGCAGCGCAACTCTCCAGCCCTAATCCTGCAGCCCCCTAAATCAGTCCACAGAGACAACCGAAACGTTTAACCACACTGATGTCTCCTCCACCACAATAACTTCCAATATAAAAACTGTCTCTGGGCACAACTGCCCTGAACATCCAAAAGAAATAAGGATTTCGCTGGATTATACTCTCATACCTCTTATCAGTTAATTATTGTTTACACAATGGAATTCAATAATTTGTTTGCAAAGGTGCACACATCTTATTGCACAGTTTGTATGCCTTTTCTTTTTTAGATTTTTTGTAGCATTAGCCCAAAAGTAAATGTTTTGTTTACTGTACAGCCTTGGACAACTGTCTATGTGGCGTTTGCACATTGTCTCCGTGTCTGCGTGGATTTCCTCCGGGTGCTATTGTTTCCTCCCACAGTCCAAAGATATACAGGTTAGATGAATTGGCCATGCTAAATTGCCCTTAGTGTCAGGGGTGAATAGTGGGTAGGGGAATGGCTCTGGGTGGGTTACTCTTCTGAGTGTTGATGTTGACTTGTTCGACCGAAGGGCCTGTTTCCATACTGTAGTTAATCAATAAAAAAAAAGAACTGTTTATTGGGATTCAAGGGTCAGACACAGTGTATTTTTCATGGGCTAAGAAACAGAAAGGAATAGAAGACAGTGACTGAGGAGACTGACGAGGAGGAAAGTGACATCCCCCAAGTCCCCAATGTCTTCTTGACAGACAAAAAGAGAATATATTCGCAAGAAGGAATGCCAAGTGACAGTGTAAATAAAACAGGATAATTTGAATTGGAATGGCCAAACAATGATTGATCAGTGTTTGTGTGTGTGTGTGAGTGTGCATGTCTGTGTGTGTGAATGTGTGTGTGTGTGTGTGTGTGTCTGTGTGTGTGTGTGCGTGTAGGTACATAAGTCTGTCCATATGTGTGCACCATATTCAAAATGAACAAGAGAGACATAGTTGACAAAAGATGTTATGTTCCCTTCTCTCAATGTACCCTCTGCCTCCTGCCTCTTTCTTGCATTCCCAGATCTAATCTCTAATTCTTATCATCAGTCATGTAAACTTCTATATTTTATATCTCCATGTCTATATTCTCACTCTCTCTGTGGCTCTCTCGATCTCTCTTTTGATCTAATTAATAAATCCTCCAATCGTTCTTTCTGTCCCAAGCCTCAGACGTCCCTCAGTCAGTTTACATCTATTGCTCACTTTTGGATGTGATGTCTTATAATTGAGTAAAATAACTACAAGACATGAGGAAAGATTGGCCAGAGTTACTTGGAAGTGAAGCTGAGCACAGGAAGATGGTGAAGCAGCAATGACAGGAGTTTCTGGAGATAATTCAGCAGCACATCAGAAATTCATCCCAAGTAAGAATAGCAATATTCAGCAGAAGACAAGTCAGCCGTGAGTGATAACGAACTCAGGGACAGCATAAAAAACAAAAGAAAATGCACACTTTGGTGAATATTATTGGCAATCCAAAGGATGACGAAGCCTACAAATTCCAGCATGGATAACTAATAACAACAAATGGGAGGAGGGGGTGAAATATGAAATTGCGCTTCTTAATCGTGTAAAAGAATATTGAAAGCGATTTTTAGATATATAACAAGGAAGACAGGAAGTAAAAAAAAAGGACTGTTGGAAAATGAGGCTTGAGTAGTTATGGGAAGCAATGGAATGTCAGAGGAATTGAATAGATACTTTACATCAGTCTTCACGGTGGAAGACACCAGCAAAATTCCAGATCTTCAAGACAGTCAGGGGATAGAGTAAGGAGAAGATGTTGGGGAAGGTGAAGTTGGATCAATCAGCGAGACCAGTTGGACAACACCTCGTGGTTCTAAAGTGATATTGAAGGTAAATGTGGAGGCATTGCTAGTGATCTTTGAGGAAACTTTGGAGTGAGGGAGGACTGGAAAATGTAACCTCCCTGTTTAAGGTGAGAGAAACACAGAAGACAGGAAATTATAGAAGGACTTATTGGATTTTTGGGTTTATGAATAGTTCTGTGGAATATAAGAACAAGGAAGTCGTGAAGTATATTGGAAATGGTGTGATTAAGCTACAGCATAACATGAGTTGCATTTACAATGCCGTTGCGAACAGCAGAGTTGAAAGTACGTTTAAAACAAAGGAAATCAGTTCGAAGCAGACAGGAGCATTAGTGACAAACAGACTTTCCTAGATCCTGCAGTGAGAATGTTGAGATAAGCTTGTCAGTAAACAGACAAAAAAGAATGAATAAAAAGCACAATAAAATATGTTGCTGATAAAGTCTCAAAGAGCAACTATGTCGCCAATACATATGAAGCTGAAAAAGCACAGCAGGTGAGACAGCATCCTAGGAACAGGAAAGTCAACGTTTGGGGCTGAAAGACTTCAACTGGATTGGGTTGGGGAAAGGGGAGCGGGGAAGTTAATATAGGGAGGGGCGTGGGGCTGGTGGAAGGGTAAGTGGGATGGCGATAGGGGGTTGCAGGCAGGATGTTATTGTGGTTAGTCAGTGGGAAGGATGCAACGGATATGTGAATGGGAAGATGGACAGCTGTGGTCAGGTCAGGCAAGGGAGACATGGGGTAAGGCTATGGGTGCAGTGACTTTGGTGCCAGTGAAGTCAATATTGAGACCACTGAGCTCTAAGATCTCCAGATGAAATATCAGGTTGTGTTCCCCAGTTTCTGTTTGGCCTCACTGACAGTGGAGGAGGCCAAAGATGGACCTGCTGCCGGATGAGCACGGGTGGGAGGTTAGTGATTGAAATGGATGGCAGCTGGAATGTTGGGTTAGTTAAAGTGTGCAGAGAGCAGATGCTCCATGAATATGTCCCTGAGTCTCCCTTTGGTCTCCACAACATAGAGGAGTACACGCTGGGAGTTGGAGACGAGCTCGGTAGGCCAGGATCAGGCTCTGTGTGGAGCATTGGTGCTCTGCACGAAACAACCAACCCGACTTTCCAGTTACCATTCATTTTAATTCCCCCTCCCATTCGCCCAGCGACATGACCATCCTTAGCTTGTCCACTCTCAGAGGAACACCACCTGAGAGTTTACCTTTGAAGCTGATAGCCCAATGGCCTCAAAATTGACTGAAGCCGCTTCAAAATCCCTCCACCCACAGCCATATCCATTGTCCCGTTTCCCTGAGCAGACCCACCTGTCCATCGTCGCACTCAAGTATCTGCTCCACCCATCCCACTGACCAAACACAGTAACCTCACACCTGCATGTACCTACCACCACCATACCGACCCGCCACCGTTCCATATCCCATCACTCCATTTCTGGGCTCCCCTGTCCCTCACCAGTCCTGACAAAAGTTCCAAGATCAAAATATTGCCTTTGTTGTGGCTCTGTTCGCCGAGCTGAGAATTTGTGTTGCAGACGTTTTGTCCCCTGTCTAGGTGACATCCTCAGTGCTTGGGAGCCTCCTGTGAAGCGCTTCTGTGATCTTTCCTCCGGCATTTGTAGCGGTTTGAATCTGTCGCTTCCAGTTGTCAGTTCCAGCTGTCCGTTGGAGTGATCGGTATATTGGGTCCAGGTCGATGTGCTTATTGATTGAATCTGTGGATGAATGCTATGTCTCTAGGAATTCCCTGGCTGTTCTCTGTTTGGCTTCTCCTATAATAGTAGTGAACACCAACTAGCGACGGAACGACACGACCAGCTAGCCTTAAAAGCCACACACGCAGATGACAAGCAATGTGAATTCGACTGGGATAGCACCACTATTATAGTACAAACACTACAAATCTTCTCACAAACTTTGAATATTGCCTTTGCTGCTCCTCTGATTCTGTCTGGTCTGCTGTGTTTATCCAGCGCCAAGTTTATTAACTCTGGCCTCCTGCACCTATAGTACTTACTCTCTCCAAGTCGTGGAACTAGTTGGTCTACATATAAGAAGAAATAAATCTGGATATTTGAAAAGATCACATCCACATTCGTTATTTCTTAACAACACAATACCACCTTCCAGATGGAGCAGCATTTCATTTGCACTCTATCAATCCAGTTTCCTATCATTGCTGCTCACAATGCCGTCTCCTTTACATTGTGGAGACCAAACAGAAACTGTTTTGAGAAACACTCCCAATCTGTCTGTGGGAATAACCCTGACCTTCTCATTGATTCCCAGTTCAATAACTTACCGTGCTCTCATGTTAACATTTCAGTCCTGGGCTGCTGTAATCCTCCAATGAAGCACAACCCAACCTCGAGTTTCACCCCACTTTAGACTTTGGTACGTTCTATCCTGAAGGAGTTTTTATTCAATTCCATACTTCCACAACCTGACCGCATTATGGCTGTTCTCCATTCTTCATACATTTTTTCTCCTGGTCTCCCAATGAACTTGCCCTGTTTGTGAATTGTTTGTCTTGCACTTAATTAAGGAGCCCGTTCCCCCTCCACCCCCCCTCGCCTCCACAATCTAATTAGTATCATTTTTTATTTGATTCTCTTTTACCAATAACAAAAGTCCATTTGTCTGTGGCATTGCGCTTCCACACCATCTTGTTTCCTGTCTCCCCTCCTCTACCTCTCTCAAGGGATTTAAAAGCCCATTTCCAATCCTTTTCTGTTCTGAAGAGGATTCACACTGGACCTGAAATGCTAACTGTTTTTCACTGTCTCCACAGATGCTACCAGATATTCTGTGTTTCTCTAGAAATGAAAAAACCGCATTTTCAATAAAACAAATAACTCTAGATACTTCAAATCTGAAACGAGAAAAAAAAATGAAATTGTGAGCCTTGAAGAATGATCACTGCACCCAATTGATTAAGTCTGCTTTCACTCCACTGATGCTGCCAGACCTGCTTAATTTCTCTAGCAATTTCTGCTTTTCACGACATTTCAAAGATATGTGTCAACGTGGCTCAAATGCCCTGTTCAACCTGGAGCGCCTTATACCGGGAAGTGAAAGATAACACACGATGCACAATTTCCGTATCTCTGAAATGACTTAAAGCTGGTATCACTGAAACTACCGAGTTCTTACTGTTAGTTAGGTAGAGAAACAGAGGGACATGCATTCACTCTAAACACAGAAGAGAGCACGTACTGGAAAGGAAAGGATTCAGATGATTATGTAAAAGGATGTTGGGCAATGAGGCAAGTTGTAAGTGTGACACCATGGAGAGACCCTCAGTAGAATGAGAATATAAAATTGGAAGTGTGCCACATCGGAAACCAGAGTAGGTCACTCAGTACATGGTTGATGGGTGAGTGGGACTTGGTGTGAACTGGGGGACAGGCAGCAGGACTGTATTGGTGATATTGCAGCTCAAACTGCGTGTTCCATGTGATCCTGTAGACCACAACAGCAACAGAAGCAATATTATATTCAACCATATTCTGTACCTTTTTGCCCGGGAACGTCCCTCAGTCTAACATTACCAGTAAGCGGATCTATGCTTCAGCGACGAGTGTGATAAACATGCCAGGGCAGAACTATGTGTACCTAAAACTGATGGCAAACCATAGAGCTACCACACTTTACGTTCCAAACTGCAGAACTACCAACTGATAGGGAGGGCGGAATGTTTTCAAGACCAACAGATCAGTTCGAAGCCCTAAAGTCCTGCCACATCCAGTCATTAATGCATTAAACAACTCACTGCAGGAGAGGGTCTAACACATGTCCTCCTCCTTAATAATGGAATAGCCCTTCACATCATTGGAAAAGACAAACATGTAGTTATCTGCGCCATACTCAGCCAGACGTGTTGAGTAAACGATCTACCTCACCTCATCAGGATGCCCACAGAATTACAGATGGCAGTTTTCAAACAATCTGATTCGCTCTATGCGACATGAAGAAACATCTGAACACAATAGATATGACAAAGTCAATGTACAACAAGGTGTGTTCCTGGAGAAGCTGTTTCATTCCAGTTCCAACTCTGACATCTAACTGGCAATGTGGAAAATTACTCGACTATGACAAGTCCCCTAAGAGGAGAATAATTACAGTATGACCAACATCACCCCCTCAATTCCATCATGACAGTCAAATTGTTGCGGGTTCTTTTTGACCAAGTTGTCAAGCAGCACAGAAATAAACTTCTTAGTGTGGTTTCTGATAGGTCCCTATGTGGAGATGGAAATGTCACTGGATTACTAATCCAAACCAGGCTAATACTCTGACAGCTATTGAAAGTTAATAACAATTAATAAAATATCGGTTTCTAAAATCTGGTGTCAGTAATAATGAAGCCAATGTCAATAGTAAACACCAATTTGCTTCCCCAATGTACTTTCAAGAAGTCAATCTCCCGTGTTGTCCTGGTCTAGCTTGAAAGTGACGCCAGACACACAGACATGTGATAAACTCTTCAATGGTCTCTGAAATGGCCAAACAAGACATTCAATTGTATCAAACTGCTCCGAGGTTTTAAAGGATAAAACCGGACAGAAAACCCGGCATCGGCTTCTACATCGGAACAGGGAAACACAGGTCTGTCAACCCTACAGTGACCTCCTTCCTAACACCTGAGAGCTTGTAACAACATAGACAGAGCTTTCCCACAGACAGCATAGAAACATTGGGAAAGGAGTAGGTAATTCAACACAGTGAGCCTCCCACGTTCTGATCATGGCCGAGAATCTCCTCAATACATTTCTCCTACTGCAGACTGAGATATATTGCAATTGATTCTGTCAACCAACTGTTTGAGATGTTTCCGAATAGCTGGGAACCCAGGACATATTGCTGAGGTACTCCACGAACCTTCATCTCCAATACAAAGATCGTTTTATTCCTGTGTTCCCGATCCAAGGGCTCCTTTGCTGGCGCTTGTACACTCTGACCTGCTTTCTTTTTCTTATTTTCTCCTCCACTTTTCTTTACTGACCTAAATCTGGTCTCAGGGTTTAGACCTCAAGGTGAGCCCAATGCGGAGGAGAGTGAGTCCTTACTTACTTTTCTGGACCAAGAACATAACCTGCAATTGGCAGCTGCGACATCAGCAAAGGCAACGTGAGTGAGATAGGCCCAGCAGCAGAAGGCAATGTCTGAGGATTGGAAACTTGTTTTTGTTTGGTTCCTGCACTGGTGGTGATGAAGCGGATAGTGTAAGGTCACTATGGTAACATCGATGACGTGGGCCCAGCAGTAAGACATGTCTCTGACATAGGAACGGCCTGGCACAGGGGGCAATGAGCTGGTGACGGAGGAGTATCTGCCCAGTGGCAAAGATGGTGCCTGAGGATCAGCAACTTCGATGTTGCTGGGGTCTGGTGTAGATGGGGATGAAACTGTCATGGAGGGATTGGGCTGCAGGAGTGGTCGATGGTGAGGAGCTGTCTCACAACCCATCAACTTTCTTCAGGCTGTATTCCCTGTTTATTCCATTGTCTTCAATTATTCAAAATGGCACCACTTTGTGGCAGCAAGTGAAAGCATTTCACTACATTTTATTGTATTTCTCCTGTAAAATAAACCTAGTCATTAAATCAAAAGCAAAACCTTCTACTCACTCTTTCCTGCCAGCTGTCCAATTCTAAAACCTTGTCCAAATATTTGCCACAATCACATAATATTTGATTTTGCACACTGGGCTTGAGATTTCAGCAAAGGTCCTTGGATGCTGCCTGACCGACTGTGCTTTTCCTGAATTACACTTCTTGATTCTGATCTCAAACATCTGCAGTCCTCATTTTTTCCCTAACCTATTAAGCTGTGCAATCACATTCAGGGAGCTGTGGAGAAACACCCTTTCAGCTTCCTAGTATGCTGCCATTCTTTGCATATCCCCATTTTGGTTCCTTCTTCCAAAGTACATCAGCACAAGTATATCAGATTTACATTCCATCTGACCATCTGACCATTCTATGTGTATCTTCCTGTAGCATAAGGCCTTCCTCCTCACTGCCAACTATCCGGCCAATCTTTGTGACAAACGCAAATTTAAATATCAGACTCCCCCCGCCCCCTACACATTCACATCTATCTAGATCATTAATGAATGCCACAAATAATAAGATACACTGCACTGATCCCTGTGGTACACCAGCAGACCCTCGTCTCCAGTCACACAAAAAACCTGCCACCTTCCTCTGTCTCCTGCCACTAAGACAATGTTTGATGTAACTCGCAAAACTCAGTTTCCCATATGAGGCTTTGTCAAAGGCCTTGCTGAAAAACCATAAAAACAACATGCTCGAATATATACAATAAATTTCATTTGGTAAGACTTCCTCCTGATGACGTCATGTTGACTATTCCTGATCAAACCTTGCCTCTCTAAATGGAGGTCAATTTTCTCCTTTCCTATTACCTCCAATACTTCCCTTAACACTGATCTACGAGTCACTGGGCTACAATTCCCCTGTCGATTTCCACCAAACTTCCCATAAAGTGGGACTACATTAGTTTTTCTCCAGTTATCTGACATCTCCAACTTCCCTGTGGCCAAATTCGACTAAAACATTTCAGTCAGGGCCTTTTGTCCTTTGTCTCCAACAGCAGCCTGCGATACAACTCATTCAGACCTGGCAATCATTCCAATTTTATACCAGCAAAAGCCCCCAATCCCTGCTCGCATCTTATAACAATCTGTTCAAGAGCTTCCCAATCCATCTTCTTGAATTCTGTCCCTGCATCCTCCTTCTCCCAAGTAAAACAGTTAGGCGTTTTCATGTAACAATCGATCTATGTTCTCCAGCTTCACACACAGCGTGCTCCCTTGGTCTCCAATGGGCCCTGGTTGTTTCCTGGTTGTTCTGTTCTGATTGATTTACGTGGAGAACATCTTGGGATTCTCCTTTACCTTGCCTGGCAGTACTTCTCCATTCCCCTGTGTCAGTCGGATCTCTGTGTGAATTTTCGAAGCTTCACTGCAATCTCCTTTCATTTTGTCAATCATTGGAGAACACAAACTGAGTTTCTCCGTTAGTTAATCTTGGCTCTAATAAGATTGACATGAAAGTAACTGTTCAGTTCCTCTGTAATTTCTTAGTTCTCTCAAGGAATTATCTTGTGTGGATATTCACTATGCTGCACGTGTCCTTGCCTTAACTTTCCCATCAAGTATCGAGAGAAACGTTTGGTCATCCTAATGTTTCTTGTTCGTTTGTATTTTTAAAAATTTCCTTATCATTTCATTGGTCCTCAAATGTCTCTGAATCCATGGCTTCCCACAATATCTGGCAATTTCATGATCTGCTTTCTTTGATCTAATGCAATCTTTAACTTCTTTTGTTAACTACTGTTAAGTCACCTTACCCTTTTGCTGTTTGAACTGTGGTGGACATGTGTATATTGTACAGTTTAAGGTGTTTATTTAAACATGAACCATTGCCTGTCTTCCAGTAAATATTTTACATGTACTTCTCCAATTCACTGAAGCTAATGTGCCCCTCATACTTTCGTGACTTGTACAACTCAGGTTTGCAACCACAATTTCAAAAAAAAGTTTATATTCAGACGTCATATAAAATTCAATTTATTATGATCACTTCCCAAAACCTCCTTTTCAGCAGGGTTTCCAATTAGCTCTTCTGACCACATAGCATCCATTTCAAAACTTCCTTACTGTACCTCGTTGTTGTGGTTCTGTTCGCCGAGCTGGGAATTTGTGTTGCAGACGTTTCGTCCCCTGTCTAGGTGACATCGTCAGTGCTTGGGAGCCTCACGCGAAGCGCTTCTGTGATGTTTCCTCCGGCATTTATAGTGGTTTGTCGCTGCCGCTTCCGGTTGTCAGTTCCAACTGTCCGTTGCAGTGGTCGGTATAGTGGGTCCAGGTCGATGTGCTTATTGATTGAATCTGTGGATGAGTGCCATGCTGCTCGGCTCAACATAGCTCAGTGCTCAACATAGTGTTGAAGGAAACCATCTCAAATACGCTAATGAAATCCATTTTCCCAGCATTATCATTCACGTGGGTTAACACAGTTAAGATGTAGCTTGAAAATGTTCATTATTACTGTGATACTCACAAAGCTGGGTATTTAATTTCCTGATTTATAACATACCCAACATTTGTATTGCAACTTCCACTTTGATATATAACTCATATCAATCTTTGCTTCTCCTTGCTGTTTCTAAGCTTCACCCTACCAGACCATGTGGAATCTGAGTGATGTGGCCTCTGGGGAGATTAATGGTGGATTCTGTTGAGGTATTTGGTGAATCCTATTTGGACAATGAGTTGATTTCATCACGTTATTTATTCTTCTCAAGTGTTGTTATGACATTTTCACCAGATGTCTCGTTGTGCTGATGGAGTAGAGAAGGATAATGATCTTTCAACAATGCTACGCATTCCCCCAGACAGCTGACACTACTCTAACCTGGGTGGAAACTTTACAGCAGGCTGGGAAAGTGTTGCCGATACTCTATAGGATCTTAATCAGATAACATCTGGAGTAGAGTGTACAGATTTCGTCGCCTCAATAAAGAAAGGTTATTGTTACACTGGAAGCAGCTCAGAGATGGATCCCTCAACTTATTCTTGCAATGAAGGTGTTATCTTATAACGAAAGGATGATCAGGTTGGTCCAATTTGCATTAGAGCTTACAAAATGAAAGATGATCTAATGTTTACATCGAATGCCGGAAAGAGTCAGCAACAGAAGTCAATTACACAGCCAAATCCACTTCTCCAGCCTGTTACACAGGAATAACAGAAGAATATTCAGACCTTCGACCCTGTCACACCAGAACAGGACAAGGTTATTCAGCCCCTGGAGCCTGCTATACAGTTACAGGAAGAGGTCACTCAGCTCCTCGAGTCTATAACACTGCAGGCAGAGTAGGCCATGAGGCACTGGTATCCTGATATACAGCAACAGGATCAGTCCATTCAGCTTCCTCAAGTCTCTAACACAGGAACTGGAAGAGACTGGCACACTAGAATAACCATTCAGCACGAGAATTAAAGATGGAGATAAAACTATTTGAGACTTATTCTGGAAAGGAAGAGGCAATTCACCCATGTATATGTTGTATGGGAACAGGGGGAGGCAAATCACTCCTTCGATCCCATTTCAGGGAAGCAGGAGTTGATTGTTCAGTATCTCGAGCCTGTTATGAAGGAATATGAAAAGACTGTTCAGCCCCTCAAAATGTTATACAGCAACAAGAAGATTCCACATGCTCTCAGGCTTTTGACATATTATCAGGATGAGAAGCAGATCTTGAATCTGTAAATCAGGATATTCCGGCCAACAAGACTATAATGTAGGAACACTATGGGGACATTCAGCCCATTGAGTGTGTAAACCAGGAACTGAGTGAATCCATTCAGACACTGATGCCTATTACACAGCGATTGGAGCAGATCTCTTAAAGCTTTGTGCCTGTTACACAGGAACACGGGAAATGGAACGTAGAGGTTACAGAAAGTTTAGGAATTAGGATAATCATTTTCATTTGTCAATAAAAGGTTGTGAGCAAACTGTTGGGAATGAAGGGAAACTGTGAGAATCGATTATTAATTAATTAACAACAGGGGATTTGCAAAGTCGAACCAGAATATATCAGATTTTTTAAAGATTTAGTTGCTCGAGTTCTTTAAAGATGTGACAAGCAAAGTAGCCAGTAGAGATTGTGGGCGGCACGGTGGCAGTGGGCGGCACGGTGGTAGTGGGCGGCACGGTGGCACAGTGGTTAGCACTGCTGCCTCACAGCGCCTGTAGACCCGGGTTCAATTCCCGACTCAGGCGACTGACTGTGTGGAGTTTGCACGTTCTCCCCGTGTCTGCGTGGGTTTCCTCCGGGTGCTCCGGTTTCCTCCCACAGTCCAAAGATGTGCGGGTCAGGTGAATTGGCCAAGCTAAATTGGCCGTAGTGTTAGGTAAGGGGTAAATGTAGGGGTATGGGTGGGTTGCGCTTCGGCGGGTCGGTGTGGACTTGTTGGGCCGAAGGGCCTGTTTCCACACTGTAAGTCTAATCAAAAAAAAAGATCCTGGAGAAGTAAAGTACCTGGACTTTGAAAAGGCATTGATTAAACGCTGAGTAAAATATTAAGCTGTAAATTAAGAGTACATGGGTTTGGCAGGATGTCACTTACCTGGATAGAGGGCTAGTGAACCAACAAAATGCAGAGAGATGGATTAGTTGTTTCGTTAATGGTTGGCAATTCTTTTGGTTCCATAGAGTGCAGACCACATGGCCCGGCAATTTACCATCCATTGTATTACTTGGATGAGAGGAGAGCTGACACTAAAACAAGTGGAAAAGTAGGTTGATGTAATGAAGATGTAGAAAAATTACAAATGGACATGAAAAGTTTCGATGAATGTGCCAACATCTAGCAGTTAAAGTTTAATGCGGATAATATGGGATTAACCATTTTGATCAGAGGAATCCAACATGTTACGGAAACGAAGAGCAACTTCAGAGTGCTTTCGGGCAGAGACATCTGGGTGTCCACGTGTAGACCACAGAAAAGTCAGATGCAGGTACAGCAGGGAATGAGAAACGTAAGTACAATTTCAGTATTTACTTGTAAAAGAATAGAGTATAAATGGAGGGAAGAATTACTGAAATTCTGCGAGGTATTAGTGAGACTGTAACTGACGTACTGTGATCAGGTTTGTTGCCCTGACTGCAGGAGGGATGCTGTTACAATTAAGACAGTTCAGAACAAGTACATTAGATTGATTCCAGAGATGAATTTATCTTTTCAAGAGAGTTTGAGAAGTTCAGGCCGACCCAATCTGGGTTTAGGAGAATGAGATGAGACCTCATTGAGGTCTGGAGGATGTTAATGGTGATTGAAAATATCAGTGTGAAGTGGATATTTCCTCATGTGAGGCACACTGGAACAAGAGATTATAGTTTTAGGATTAGACAGAGCAGATTTAAAACAGGGGTGAGGAGATCTTACTTCCCTCAAAGGGTTGTGAATCTGTGTAACGCACTACCCCAGTGCGCAGGGGATGCTGGGACATTTAGTCAATGAAGGGGTATGAATAGCAGGCGAGGGAAATGGAAATGTGCTGGCGATGACAACAGCCATGATTGTATTCAATGGCGGAACAGGCTTGAGGGGCTGGATTGTTCTTCTTTCTTATTCAGCCCTTCGAATGTGCTCCACAGGAACGGGGAAGGACCGGTTGACAAACAGGAAGCAGGCACTCTGGATAAATCAGTCTTAATCAGATTTACAGAACATAACCAGTGGAGTCACACAGTGACCGGTACTGGGTCCTCAAATATTTACAATCGATGTCAATGATAAGGATGATAGAATAGATGTACTGCTACTAAACTTGGTGATGACACTAAAGTAAGCAAGACATTAAGTTATCAAGAGAATGTGGAGAGACTGCAAATTGATATGAAAGATAAGGTCAATGAAAAATTCTTTGCCAAGTGGAATACAACGGAATGTATAAGCTGCCAGCTTTTTTCAGGAAGAATGGAAGGCAGTATATTACTGAAATAGAGAGGGATTACAGGACATAGTATACAGTGTGTTCTGGAGGGTTCACTCTGACCTTTCCAGACATAGGAAGTGTTGCTCCATCTCCCTGATGGCCTGTGCCCTGACATTCCCAGTGGCCCCATTGCTCTCAGTACACACGGGATAGTTTGATGTGATTAGTTGGCAGTGGGAGTGGTGAGGGGGAGGGTGTTTTGAAACGTGTATTAAAGCGAGAGCCTTTAGCTGAGAGGCTAACCTTTCTTTCCGAATGGAGACACAAAGATGATGGGAATGGCTGACTGCTTCTGAATGAAGAGGCTGCGGCTGCTGCCAGGACAGTGGGTATTCACCAACATGATGTACTGTACATGGACACACTGTAACATTAATGAGGTGAGAGTTCCTTCAGTTCCTCTAACTCTCGCCACCGATATTGTTACCCCACAGAGCCATGTACATTGTCGGGACTCCTGCTATACTGAGAAAACATGGGTACACCTGGACTCTCCTTGCTGAGGGAGAAAACATGCACCTCATCCAGCATATATATCCTTCGTCACTGAATGGTGACATTGATGCTGAGATACTGGGAGATGATGGATATGTCACCCACTCCTGCCCGGAAAGTTCCAGAACATAGAAGCTGAATGAAACTGTCACCCTAACAGCCACTGGCAGCACCCTCCTCTCCCTGGTGTGAAGTTGCAGGACGTGTTGAAGGTGATGACACCGCTCTCTGACCAGTTCCCTGTTCAATCAGGATCCCCTCACACTCTGCTCCTGGGTTAAGTGTAGCCTGGGAAGCTGTTCCTAGAAAACGCGGGGCGGATACAGCAGATTCCTTACTCCACCCACACTCACTCCGTGGTTTCAGAGCTTCCCCTTTCTGCAGCCTTTGCTCCATTTGTTGTTCATGTTACAGACCCAGATGCTGCAACTACAGTCCCCATTCTCCATCAAGAGCCAGGTCTCCAAATCCTCAGGTCTCCCTGAATGTCTGAGGCAACTCACAGCACAACCTCCAGCAAACCAACCCCCGTTGGGTCAGAATCCTGGAGTTCCCTCCCTACCGACATTATGAGTCAACTGACAGGAAGTGGACTGCAGCAATTCAAGAAGGCAGCTTACCACCACGTTCTCAAGAGTAAATAGACATGGGCTATAAATGCTGGGCAGCCAGCGAAGACCAAGTCCAAGAAATTAATGAAACTAAAGTATATTGATCAGGGATGGATTGGAATCCCAGGAAGGAAATAGCGTTTGTAAACATAATAGACGACAATGACGTCCAAGCTCCCAATATTTATACAAGGACAGAGTGACAATGGCTCACATCTGCAACTGAATAGGTCAACAGAGACCCATGAGTAACACAGCCAGATGCAAGGAGGGAGACAGAAATTGAACTGGATTCAAAGTATCAACAGGAACACTATCTTTGACAAGAGGTGTAGACGATGTGAATGAACAGAAATGCAGTCGTAACTGGTTTATATAAAAAAAATCTGGACAGTGAGACTTACCAGGGACACCAACGATAGACAGGAGAGGATAATAAAAATAATTAATGATACGAAGTGCATGAAAGATCCGCGATGATAGTGACAACCAATCAGAATATGTCGAAAGATACAAAACCAAATAGGATAAACTCTTGTCCATTGTTGGAACAGTCCAGTCTAATGTTCTCAGATTTTGATCTTTCCTCTCCCTGTCTCTGGAGACACTGATCCCTGTTCGTGCTGTTGGTGATGCTCCCACTCATACTGTGTGATAATACATTGAACGGAGCCCATTTATGATTAAAAGATGGAAACGCTCCACGGGATAATTACAATCCATGGAGACTGATATTAACCACAGTCACTGAACAAGCAGGTTCAGTTAACCACAATAAAAGGGAATATTTACTCAGTCTGGATGGAATGATAAGGGTTACTGATGGATGGACTACGAATCTTGCAATGTTTATATATTTTTCCTTGAATGTACGGGTATTTTAAGAGAACTGCAGTATTATACATTTCTCACTATGTTTATAAAAGGAGACAGGGATAAAATATCAGACTAACTGTGTAAGATGTCTGGTGGGGAAATTTCTGGACGCACTAACTCAAGGGAGAAAGTTTGCAGATGCTGGAGATAAGAGTCGGGATGGTTGTGCTGGAAAAGACAGCCGGTCAGGCAGCATCCGAGGAGCAGGAGAATCAACATTTCGTGTGTAAACCTTTCATTAGGAATTAGGCTTTTGGCCGAATGTGGCTGAGAGATAAATGGGAGAGGGATGGGGTTGGGGAAGGTAGCTGAGAATGTGATAGGTCGATGAAGTTAGGGTTGGAGGTGATATGTCGGAGAGGAGGGTGGAAAGGATAAGTGAGAAGGAAGATGGACAGGTAGGACAGATCACCAGGGCTGTGCTGAGTTGGAAGGTGGAGGGACGGGAAATGAGAAAGCAGGTGAAATCCATATTGATCCCATGTGGTTGCAGGGTCCCAAGGTGAGAGATTAAGATTTTTTCCTCCAGGTGTCGGGTGGTAAAGGAGTGGTGGTGGAGGAAGCTGTGGTCCTTGGCGGAGTGGGAGGGGGTATTAAAGTGTTCAGCAATGGCACGTTGTGATTGGTTGATGCGGGTGTACCAGAGATGTTATCTGGAGTGTTCTGCAAGTTGGCGTCCTGTCTCCCCGATGTACAGGAGACAATATCGGGAGCAATGGCTACAGTAGGTGACATGTGCGGGAGGGCAAGTAAAAATCCGGTGGATGTGGAAGGTTTCTCTGGGGTCTTGGACGGAGGTGAGTGCAGGGGGCCAGGTGCAGGTTTTACAACTCTTGCGGTGGCAGGGGAAGGTGCTGGGAGTGGAGGGTTAGTTGATGGGTGGCATGGACCTGACCAGGGAGTCGAACCGGGAATGGTCTTTATGGAGCACTGATCGGGGTGGAGAGGGAAATGCATTTTTGACGGTGGGGTCTGTTTTTAGGTAGCACAGATGGGGAGGATAATGCATTGTATCTGGAAGTTTGGTGATGTGGAAGATGAGGAATAGGGTGTTCTTTCCCTTTTGCCTTTGAAGGTTTGGGATTCAAGGGCGAAGGTGCGGGAAGAGGATAAGATCATTGTAGGGCATCAACCAAGTAGGAGGGAAAATTGCAGTTTTTGAATAAGGAGGCCATCTGGGATGTATACTGGGTTCAGAGTGTGGTACTGGAAAAACACAGCGTGTCAGGCTGCATCCGAGATCGCTTTTGCCTGAAACATTGATTTTCCTGCTGCTCAGATACTGCCTGACATACTGTGCTTTTCCAGGTCCACATTATCGACACTAATCTTCAGTATCTGCAACAGTCATTTCCGCCAACGCACTAGATTCAGCGACTTCTCTAATACTGCCTTGAATTCTGTTCTTCCTGCTGTAGGAAAGATTCTGTTAAACTTGAAAGAGTGCAGAAAAGTTTTCCAAGTATGCTGCTTAGGATAGGATGGGGTAATGTTGAGCTACACAGAGAGTATGAATAGGCTGGGGGTATATTCCATGGAGCGCTGAGTCCACGGAGTGACCTTGCCTTTATTACGGTGAATGCTGATGCTCCAGGGTGAGCAATGGCAAAGGCCAGGGAAATAGACAGAACAGGTTTACTCACTTTAGAACTGTACAATTACACATGGGACAACCAGTTACTGAACAATGGAGGTCGACTGAAGAATGGGACTGGCCGGAGGATTCAGAATTTGGACGCTCCAATAACACGAATGAGAAAAAATGTAAAGGCATTGCCATATCAATTGAAATCATTAGTTGTATCACTTCTCAATCCACCTCAGTGAACCAGCCCAGACACAATAAACCCAGATGAGATATCTATTCGGCATGGAGCACTACACAGACAAGGCTCGTGTATTGCTCAACACAACCCTGCAATTGGTCCAGAGTGGACCACTATGCTGACGTCAGTAGTGCATTGATCTATAAACCCAGATGAGATATGTGTTCAGCAGGGAGCACGATGCAAACCGGATTGGTGTACTGTACAATACAATCCTCGATCTACCCTGAATGGAAAGATACGCAGACCACGGCAGTGCTTTGATCTATAAAACGAGATGATATACGTGACCTGGGTATGGAACTGTGTCCACCACCCCAGTGCATTGCTCAGTTACATTGTGTTAGATCACTGCCCAGTGTGGGGAAACGTGCAACACATGCCGAAAGTGACAGGATGTGCAGTTCCCATCTATTTACAGCTCCATATCTCCCTTGTGCCATAACAAGGGATGCCGTGGGTGTGAAAATCATTGCGAAAGAGAGATGGTGGGGGAATCAGTTTAAAGACCAACACATGGGAGAGGTTTGTGTTGTAGACAGAGGGCGAGATTGAAAGACAATGTAATGGAAGGATGTGACCACAGGTTCCAGAATGCTGAAATGTCGACATTTCGATAGTATCCTGTAACATGAGCCAGTGCTTCCAGAAATGATGGGTGAACGGCATATTTATGTGATTTCAGGAGAGTTTTGGATTCACATTTGTTCTTCAGCTTTGTAATTGGCAGTAGGGTCAGCACAGATATCGACCAATTGCGTTGAATCTAATAATTTTTTGTCCCAGTGTCATTTTAATTGAGTGTGACAGTTGGATTTTCTGCACTTGGCTGGGCTAGTTTCCTGCTGCTATCTTATCGAACTCACCTCATTAACTAACCACCCCACCCCATGGTGCCCCTCTCACTCAATGCCAGCTCGATTCTACCAACCATCATGGCTGGAGGTACTCACCATCGTCCCGATGCCCATGGATATTCCGTGAAAGCTGATACTGGTGCCATCTTTCCAAGGCCAATGGGCACAAGGTTGAGCTTTCTCAGTTCGGAGCTGCCCTGCACAGTTTACCCCGAGCATGGCAGATAAGGGGAAATTACACCACGGTTTGCAGACAGGTCCCGGTGGGTAGGCTGGCACAGAGAAGGACCATTCTCTTTCCAGAGGGGGCCACAGCACCAGAACCACTGAGCATGGTCTGAGCTCACCACCCAGCTCAATGTAGTAACTGCAGTCTGAAGAAATATCCAGCAATACAGGACAAGGATCAATAACCTTAACTGTTCTGTCAGGATAAGGGTCACTGTATTCTCTCTGCTCCCTCACACTCACTGTGTATCTGTTATAGCACCCAACCCCGAACAAGGCTCATGCTTCACCACTCTCACTACTGCATGCAGCATCTTCCCTCTCACTGTCTCTCTCTGCTTCTCTCACTCCAGTATATACCATACACTAATAAGACTGCATATGCGCAACACTATTGACAGACACCCACTGAAAACCTCTTCATTCCGGCACCCCCCCCCCCCCCACCTAGAGCATATTATCAGCAGGCATCACACTCACCCATTCCTTCCCTTTCTCCCAGTCCAGGAGAATCAGACTGGAATAGGTCAGAAAGGGCCAAGCTGGGTGGTGGAGTGCCGAATATCCGTTCCCTTAACCCCTTCCCACCATGTGGGGAGGACCCTAATATGAGCTGAGATGACCGGGATGCCTCATGTGGAAATTCTGAAATATCCACTTCCCACCGACCAAGTAAGGAGCAATGTTCAATGAAGGGCAATTCTCACTTTAAATCAACTGGCAGTTCCGTTTCCCCAGCACAACGAGAAGCCGTGGCCATAATGCCACTCCCCTTTTTTGTCGAGCTGGTACAAATTGAATCCCGAATGAATATCTGACTGCACCACGTTCACTGATTCTCCATTGTTCATATCCTCAAGAGATATCTTCGAGAAAAAAATGTAAATTAAACATCTCTTTCATAAATGCAGAACAACTCTTTTGAAATTTTGCTATTACTTTCTCATTGTCCAATTACATCTTCGTTACAATAGGTTGCAACAGATTCCCTACTGTGGATGACAACTAACTGACCTGTAGTCCTCCACTCTCCCACTTGTTCCCTTCGTAATTCATTTGAATGCATTTATAACCTTCCAAAGCGAATACAGAAAAATACAGTGGTTCCTCATGCAATCAAGATGTGTATTGCTGTTTTCTCTGAAATTTCAGTTTGAATTACATCTGATCTGTCAGACTTATCAATCCACATCCCAGTTCTGTTTCCAAATACTACCTCATAACTGTAAATGAACTACTTTAGTCTTCAGTTACAAAGGTCCCATAATGCCTTGGTATTTTTGGGAGATTTTCTGGATCTTCCTCTTTGAAGACAGACGCAATGTAACTGTTTCACCTCCTTGTCATTTTTCTGTTCTCTACAATAAATTACTTTATCTACACATTCGCTGTGCCACATTTGATCTTGATTTCATTTTCCTTTCAAGTATCAACAGACGCTTTTCACCAGTATTTACAAATAACAAAGAAAATCCACATCCTCTGGCAGCTCATTCCAAACACGTACCACCCTCTGTGTGAAAAAGTTGCCCCTTAGGTCTCTTTTAAATCTTTCCCCGCTCACCCTAAACCTTTGCCCTCTAGTTCTGGACTCACTGATCCCAGCGACAAGACTTTGCCTACTTATCCTATCCATGCCCCTCATAATGTTGTAAACTTCTATAAGGTCACCCCTCAGCCTCCGACGCTCCAGGAAAAACAGCCCCAGCCTTTTCAGCCTCTCCCTGTAGCTCAGATCCTCCAATCCTGTCAACATCCTCGGAAATCTTTTCTGAACCATTTCAAGTTTCACAATATCTTTCCGATAGTAAGGAGAACAGAATTGCACGCAATATTCCAACAGTGGCCGAGCCGATGTCCTGGAGGCTCGTACAATTACAACATTTAAGAGGCATTTGAATGGGTATATGAATAGGAAGGGTTTGGAGGGATATGGGCCGGGCGCTGGCAAGTGGGACTAGATTGGGTTGGGATATCTGGTCGGCGTGGACAGGTTGGACCATAGGGTCTGTTTCCATGCTGTACATCTCTATGACTCTATGACTCTAAAGTCACAGGACAGGAACAGACCCTTCAGCCTTCCAAGCCTGTATCGATTCAAATCCTCTACCTAAATCTGTAGCCTATTTTCTAAGGATTTGCATCCCTTTGTTCCCTGTCCATTCATGTATCTTTCTGGATACATATTAAATGACACTGTCGTCCCTGTCTCTACTACCTCCGCTGGCAACGCATTCCAGCCAGCCAACACCCTCTGCGCAAAGGACTTTTCGAGCATATCTCCAATAAACTTGTCTCCTTTCATCTTGAATTCTTGACCCCTAGTAACTGAGTCCCCCACTCTGGGAATAAGCTTCTTGCTAGCCACCCTGTTTACAGCTCTGTGGGCGGCACAGTGGCACAGTAGTTAGCACTGCTGCCTCACAGCGCCAGAGACCCGGGTTCAATTCCCGCCTCAGGCGACTGACTGTTGTGGAGTTTTCACCTTCTCCCCGTGTCTGCGTGGGTTTCCTCCGGGTACTCCGGTTTCCTCCCACAGTCCAAAGATGTGCGGGCCAGGTGAATTGGCCATGCTAAATTGCCCGTTGTGTTAGGTAAGGGGTAAATGTAGGGGTATGGGTGGGTTGCGCATCAGCAGGTCGGTGTGGACTTGTTGGGCCGAAGGGCCTGTTTCCACACTTTAAGTAATCTAATCTCTCATGATTTTGTAGACCTCAATCAAGTCCTCATTCAACCTCCGCCTTTCTAATGAAAATAAACGTAATCTACCAAACCTCTATTTATATGGTGTTCTCTTCATGCTATGCAACTTCCTGGTGAAAATCTTCTGCCCTCTTTCCAAAGCATCCAGATACTTTCAGTAATGTGGCAACCAGAACTGTCCGCAGTATTCCGAAAGTGACCAATCCAAAGCCCTATAAAACGGTAATATGGCCTGCTTACTCTTGTACGCAATAGATTCCAACAGATTCCCTCCTGTAAGTGACAAGTTAACTGGTCTGTAGTTCGCCACTTCAAAATTGTTGGCATGCAGAAAGGAATGTATGTTGTATCACTTCCTGATCATTCTATCGACCAGCCACTTTTAGCGAACAATGAACCTGAACACCCAAATCTCTCTACATCAATTTTCCCCAGGGCTTTTTCCAGTTACTTTATGATTCCTTCTTGAATTGGATCTCCAAAATGCATCACCTCACATCTGCCATTTCTCCACCTAACTCTCCAATCTATCTACATTCAGCTGTGTTCTCTGTCAGTCCCATCAACTTTCTGCTACTCTAACAATCGTAGTGTCATCTGCAAACTTGCTAATCAGAACACATATATCTTCCTTCAGATCATGTAAGTATATCACAAAAATCAATGGTCCAAGCACGGATCCCTGTGAAACACCACACAGAACAGTTCTCCATTTTGAGAAACTCCCTTCCATTACTACTCTCTGTCTCCTGTTGCCCAGCCAGTTCTCTATGTATATAGTTAGGACACACTGGACACCTGCAACTTCACCTTCTCCATCTGTCTATCTCATAAAACGCCTTACTGAAGCCCATGTACATGACATCTACAGCCCTTTCCCCACTATCAACTTTGTCATTCCTCAAAGAATTCTATTATTTTGCTAAGATGTGACCTTCCCTGCACACAATCATGGAAGGTCTTGCGTGGAGTCCGACTTGTTTTACCCTGGAGTCATACTGGTTTTATTTCCAAAGCAGGACTTTATAAAATGCCACAATGACTGGCTGCGTACAAAGTGAATGGTTTTTTTAAAAAAAATGCAATTTCACCCAAGGCTTCTGTGTGTGTGTGTGTGTGTGTGTGTGTGTGTGTGTGTGTGTGTGTGTGTGTGTGTGTGTGTGTGTGTGTGTGTGTGTTTGTGTGTGTGTGTGTGTGTGGTTGGGGGAGGGATGGTGAGTGACAGACAGAGGATGTGTATGTTTGTGTTCATGTGCGAGAGAGAAAGAGGGTGTGTGTGTGCGTGTGTCTGTATATGTGTTCAAGGATGAGAGTGACAGTCTGTGTTCACGTTAAGACACAGACAGATTTAGCACATGCTTTTCCCCACACACACTCACTCCGTGGTTTCCGAGCTTCCCCTTTCTGCAGCCTCTGCTCCATTTGTTGATCATGTTATAGACCCAGATTCTGTAACTACGGACCCCATGCTCCATTCATAGTTGGGTCACCAAATCCGCAGATCTCCCTGAATGTCCGAGGTAGCTCACCGCATAACCTCCATCCCCTCCACGAAATTTCCAATAACAGGAGACAGTTAGAATTCCCTCCACTAACAGTTAGATGTCTGAGCCTTTTCAATTACATTTCAAGGTCCTCCTCGTGATTCTGACCACTTGATTAACTGAGAGGGACAAACACATGCGTTCAGTGGACAGGCAGTTCAAAGTTTCAAAGACATGAGTCAAAGATGCTGAAACTCCCTGTCCAACATGAACCGCCACTTGAGACACACCGGGAAGTGAACAACAGACCGAAACACACACTGCTGTCCAGCATGGAGCATGACATGTGACACACTGAGAAGTGAACAGCTGTCCTGCACACACACACACCTCTCCATGAAGCACACCAAGGGACACACCAGGAAGTGAACAACAGCCAAGCACACACACCCCTGTCCATGGCGGACAGTGAGGGGGCACCAGGAAGTGGACAACAGCCCAGCACACACTCCCCTGTCCATGGAGTAACACATGGGACACAGAGGGAAGTGACCAATAGCCTGACACACACCATTACATTATTTCTGAACTTCACAATGCCAGCATTCGATACAATATGGAACCAAAAACCAATGCCTGGGAAATATACAGATGGACAGAGAGATTCACATTAAAGGTAGAAACAGACAATTAAGACAGAAACAGAACGTGTTGTTGAAATATGAAGAACAAACAAGGGAGTGGGTCTAACTGGAGCAGTGAGACCCTTGGCGGGTCTGGTCACAAGGATGAGAACATTGAATAAAGGCATTTCCAGATCAGCTGACAAAATTTGTCCCACTAAATTCTGAACCTGCCTCACAGAACAAACGCAGAAACAAAACACTGGGACAAGTAGACAACCCAGCATGGCAGATTATGCCAGTAAACCGGACTATCTGCTCAGCATGGGGAGCTCTGCAGACTATGGTAGTGTATTTCTCAGTAAGCTGGACCAGCTGCCCAGCGTGGGGATATTGCAAAACTTTGCCAGTATATTTGTGCTACACTTGCACTACGTAACTGACTAAGATGGGACGATTTCCCACCCATACTGCGAGTGACAGTAAATGGGGCTTCCACAAATTAATGTCTTTGTATCTCCATGCATCAGCTCAAGGCAAGGGGTTTTATGTGTGCATGTGTGTGTGGGTCTGGGGCAGTGCTAGATGTGAAAGTCATTGTCTAAGAGAGAACACACATGGACGACATCAATTTAAATATGAACAACTGTCAGGGACTAGTATAAGGGACCTAGAGAGTGATAGTTCATGGGAATCTGTTAATGACGTGCTTCAGAATATTAAAATAAAGGCATTACCGGACCCAATAGCATTATAGATCAGCGCGCACTGGAATGGTGGATGGATGTGGAGGTCTGTGTGATATAAGATACGAGCTGTGGAGTATTGACTCAGATTTGTTTCTGCAGATTTGAAACTGTGAATGTCAGCAACAGATGAATGCTATCTTTAAGACTGTATTTCACAGCTCATGGTTCAATAGCAGATGGGTTGAGCCAGTGAAGTATATACTGGATTTATCAGTAGTTACAATGAGGATTGGTCAGGGTATGGTGTCAGGAAATTGCTCATGGCAATTTGTCTATTTCTGTTTCAGATATTGACCGGGGATGAGATGGAGTCAGAGGAAGGAAATGTAGTTTGCAACCAGAACAGAAGATAGTGAACTCAATACTTTCAATATGTAAATAGCAAGTGTAGTGATACAACGAATCATGGTTCAAAGCTGAAACTGAGCAGGTTAACATAGCAACCCATGAGTAACACTGCCAGAAGCAAGGAGGGAGAGAGTGAATTAACAATTTAGTAGTGGTTTGTCAAGTGACTATCTGGATTTAGAGTCTTATCAGGAACAATAACAGTGGCAAGGAGGGTAGCATCAATAAAAGAACAGTGCTACTGTCAAACATGATTTATAGAATTAATGACTGAACAGTGAGACTTACCAGGTACACCAACAGAAGCCAGGATTGGATAATAAAAATATTGAATAATGTAAAGTGCATAAATGATCCGCCTCGATAATGACCATCAATCATAATATGTAGAAAGAAGCCAAACATCCCAATATAAACTCCTGCTCATTCTTGGGACATTCCAGTCGAATGTTCTTAGATTGTGATCCATTGCAGTAACATTCCAGTCTAATGTTCTCAGATTCTGATTCATTGTTGAAACATTCCAGACTCTTGTGCTCAGTCTCTGATATCTCCTCCTTCTCCCGCTGGAGCTGCTGATCCCTCTTAACACTGTCGGTGATGCTCCCACCATACTGTGGGATAACGCATTGAACGGAGCCCATTTATTATTAAAAGAAGGAAACCGTCCACTGGGGTAATTACAATCCATGGAGACTGACATTAATCACATTCACTGAACAAACAGGTCCAGTTCACCCCTTCCTATCATCGCTTTTCCTATCTCAATAAAATGGAACGTTTACTCTGTCAGGGTGGAATAGATGGGCGTTGCTTAGGGATGGACCATAAACCTTTCAATCGTCTTATTCTTTCCACCGCGTATGTGGGAGTAATGCAAGAACACTGCAGGAATGTATATATTGCATGCTGTTTATAAAGGGAGACAGTAATAAAGTAACAGACCAGCTGCGTAAAGTGATTGTTGGTGTAATTTTCAGAGACAATAAACAGGTGTATATATTTACTGCCCATTGACTTTGCGTAATGTTGCTCCTGGTTTTATGTGCACTGTTGTCAAATTCTTCCATCACCTTGGGACATCATTCAGAGCATCGAGACTGCTGTGCAGGGACAGGAGGAAGAAATTCTGTCCTCATGTGCCTGTTACAGAGGGACAGGGGAGGCCATTCAGCCTCTCGGGTCTGTTACAGAGGGACAGATGTAGGCCATTCAGCCTCTCGAGTCTGTTACAGAGGGACAGGAGAAGGCCATTCAGCATATTGAGCCTGTTACAGAAGGACAGGCGCAGGTCATTCTGCTTATTGAGCCGGTTATGCAGTAACTATTAGTTCTAAAATGCTTATGGAGTTTGAATATTTAAGTTCTAAGTTGAGTCAGGCCAACATTGAATATTCTATGTTGGCACTTTGAAAAGCTGCTTTGGAAAAGCTATTGATAGGAAAATGGGAGGCCTTCACAAATGAGTTACAGAGTCTATCGACAGCATGTTCCTGTCCATGAGCAGGGCAAGGCTGGTAGGTGGATGGAATGCTGAATTGCGAGCGGAATTGAGGCTCTGTTCAAGAAAAGGCAGAAGCATATGATAGGTATAGACAGTAGAGATCGAGTGAATCCATCGAAGAGTACCAGGGATGTAGGTTAATACTCAAGAGAGAAGTCAAGACGGCAAAATGGGGACATAAGATATCTTTCGAAATAGGGTAAGGGACAATTCAAAGAGATTCTATAAATACATTAAGGTCAAAAGAGTAACTAGGGAGAGAACAGGACCCCGTAAAGTTCAGCAAAGTGACCTATGTATGGAACTACAGGAGATCGGTGAGATAATAAATAAATATTTTGCATCAGTATTTACTGTGGAGTAGAATATGGAAGGTAGAAAACCTGGGGAAATGAATAGCGATATCTTGAAAATTGTCCATATTACAGAAGATGAGGAGCTGGATATTTTAAAATGCATTAAGGTGGATAACTCCCTCTGACCTTTTAAGTGACTCTTGGTTAGGCACATGCATTTTAGTACAATGAAGGGCATGAAGGTTAGTCTGACCTCAGAGTAGGATAAACTGCCGGCACAACATCAAAAGCTCTAGAGCTTGTACTGTGCTGCACCTTTCTTTGATCAATGAACTGATCAGGTGTACCCCAGAATCTGTTGGGAAGCTAGGGAAGTAACGCTTCAGTCTCTGGCTGAGATATTTGCATCATGGACAGTCAAAGGAAAGGTTATGCCATTGTTAAAGAACAGTTGGTGAGGAAAAGCCAGGAAACTGTAGACAAGTGGGGCTGATATCATTGGTAGGTAACTTGTTGGAGGGGATTCTGAGGGACAGGATTTACTTCTGTTTGGAAATGTAAATTGCGATTAGTGATAGTCAACATGACTTTGCATGTTGGAAATCGTGTCTCACTAATTTGATTTAGCGTTTTGAAGAAGTGACGATTAAGATTGATGAAGGCACCGAAATAGAACTGTGGAATGGAATATGGACTTTAGTAAGGCATTCAAAAAGGTTCCGCATGGTAAACTGGTTAGCATGGTGAGATCACATAGAATACAGGGAGAGTTGGAGGTAATTGGCTCGAAAGTAATACACGAAGATAATGTTTGTGGACATTTTTGTTTTGACTGGAGGCCTGTTACCAGCAGTGCACCATATGGATCGAATGGATTTTGTCATTTTATATAAATGATTTCGATGTGACTATCTTAGAAATGGTTAGTGTGTTTGCAGATGACACCAAAATTGGTGAGGTAGTGGACAGTGAAGATGGTTAACTCAGAGCAAAACGGGACCCTGATCAGATTGTGGAAAAGTGCCGAGAAGTGGCTGATGGAGTTCATGCTAGACAAACAGAAGGAGTAATATTTTATTGAGGCAAATTGTGTCACCACTTATAGGTAGGATCCTGGGAAGTGTTTTGAAACACAGACAGCTACATAGAAACTATAGAAACCCTGCAGTGTGGACCCAGGCCATTTGGTCTATCGAGTCCACACCGACACTCCAGATAACATCGCAACCAACAAACCCATACGTTACCCCGGTAACTCTCCATTTCCCATAGACAATCTACCGAACCTGCACATCCCTGGATACTGAAGATCAATTTAGTGAGGTCACTGAACCTAAACTGGACATTTTTGGATTGTGAGAGGAAAACCAAGCACCCAGAGGAAACTCATACAAACACAGGGAGAAGGTCCAAACACCGCATAGGGAGTCACCAAAGGGTGGAATCGAACCAAAGTCATTGATGCTGTAAGGCAGTATTGTTAGGCACTGTGCCACTCAATGACCAACTGCGAGAGAGACTGCATCCTTCCACTTTATCTGGGTCTGTCACATCTATTCAAATGATTTCAAATTCCAGTGTGGGGATTCACATTCTGGTGGACAGGGCCTTAAGCTATGACTAACACATTGCCTGCTCATCTGCCCTCACCCCTTCTTCTTCTTCCCAGATCAAGTTGTCCATTAAGAATGCAGCATGCAAGATAATTGCTGATCTAAAATAAAACAAAGAGCTGCATTTACTGGAAGTCGGAAACAAAAACTGTTCTGATGAACAGTCCCCAGATTAAAAAATATGAACTCACTCTCTTCCTACAGATGATTAGGAAAAAATGAATTCTGAAATGAATTCCTGATGAAGGGCTTATGACCGAAACATAGACTTTCCTGCTCCTCGGATGCACCCTGACCTGCTGTGCTCTTCGAGGGCCGCAGTTTCAACTTTCTTCCTACGGAATATGCCTGACCCGTTGAGTTATGCCTGCAAACGCTTGTCTATCTAATTTCCCATTTGTAACGTAATCATTTTTTTCCCCTGCAGTATTTACTTCAATACACATCTCCCACCAGGGTTTGCTTCTACGTCTTGTTTATAAGGTCCAGTCAAAGCGTTACTGTGTAATCTGATTGCTGGGGTGAGATGAATGGTCGATTCAAGGAGATCTTTCCTGACGCCTTTCTTGATGTCACAAAATCTCACTGCATTTTATTCGAAAAGTGTATGAATAAGAAAGGCATAGAAGGATATGGGCCAAGTGCAGGAAAATTGAGTGAATGTGGACGGACATTTTGGTTGGTACGGACCAGTTTTGGCTGAATGACCTGTCTCTGTGCATGACTGCAAATGAACATGGTTTTGGGTTTAGACAGAGAAGGTGAGATTGAGAAACAATGTGATGGAAGGATGAGTTCACAGGTTTCAGAATGCTGAAATATAGACATTTCAATACCATCTGGCAAAATAAGCCAGTATTACTTGGAATGATGATGAACAGGGTATAGGTGTGAGGTCAGATGACAGAGAGATTTGGATGAGGATTTGTTCTGCAGCTCTGTAACTGTGAATGGGGACAGCAGAGTCTTCAACTCATTGGGTTGAATCCAACAATATTTCATCTTTCTGCGATTTTCATTGATTGTGACAGAGAGATTGTCTGCACGAGGCCGAGCTAGTTTCCTGGTGCTATCTTATCGAACTCACCTCATTAACTACCCACCCTACCCCATGGTATCCCTCTCATTCAATGCCAGCCTGATTCTCCCACCCATCTTGGCTGGAGGTACACATCATCGTCCGTATGCCCCTGGATAGTCTATGATCACTGGCACTGGTGTCATCTTTAAAAGGACGATGGGCACCCATTTGAGCTTTCCGCAGTTTGGAGCTGCCCTGTACTGTTTACCCAGAACATGCAGATTAAGGCTAATTACACCACGGGTTGCCAACGGGGTCACGGATGTCCTGGTGGATGAGTTAGTACATCTTTTCCCAGAGTGGGCCGCACAACCAGACCCACCAAGCATGGTCTGAGCTCAACACCCAGTTCAGTGCAGTATCTGCTGTCTGAAGAATGTTCAGTATCACACGACAAGCATCAATAACTTTCCTCACTCTGTCAGGATAAGGGTCACTGTATTCTCTCTGCTCCCTCACACTCACTGTATATCTGTTACAGCACCGACCCCCGAACAAGTCTCATGCTCCATCACTCTCACTCCTGCATGCAGCACCTCCCCATCTCTCTCTCTCTCTCTCTCTCTCTCTCCCTCTGTCGCTTGTCTTTGTAATACCGCCACAGATTGTAGAATGCTCTGGAGAATGCAGATTATAGCATGTTCCAGATAATATTCCAAATAATTCCCAGTTTCAGGAAAATGGCAGTGCCTCTTTGTGTAAAACATTAGGGGAAGGAACAAGTGTTTTCTTTTCATCACTTGCAATTAAAATCCATAATGAGGCCATTCAGCCCTTCATATGTGCTGTACCATTTAGTAAGATCGGGGCGAACTGACTGTCTCGTGAGCTTCACGTTGCAGGAACTTTCAATCATTCAGCACCGCCACCCCCCCACCCCATCCCCGGTTTCCTGTCACTACCCAGATGACACTCAGGCACTTTTTTCCAGGGGTTTGTTCAAGTATGTGTTCGGGAGGCATTTCCCATAGGGATGGACCCTCCAAAACATATGCTCCATCAGCTTTTTACTTTCATGCGATGGTTAGCATGCTTCACACAGACCAATCAAAAATATACTCTTAATTTACAGTTATCGATATCTGATCACATTTGTATTTCTGGTTATTTCGCTTGTGTCACCTTATTATACTCAATCAAAGATAACATCTAATCACCTGTCTCGGTACAATATAAAATTTCCAGCGGAGAATTCTTTTCCTCAGCCGTTATCTTGACCGTCATCTGAATTGTATCTTTTTCCTTCTTATCACAGTTTATATTTTACTTTAAGTTTGGCTATTTCTGTCTATAGCTGTTACCCAATCTCCCACTCTGTTGGCTGGATGGCTGGCTTGTGATGCAGAGGAAGGCCAACAGCGCAGGTTCAGTTCCCCACACAGAGAGAAGTTACCATGAAGGGGACGCTCTCTCAACCTTTCCCTGTCACCCGAGGTGTGATGACCCTGAGGATAAACCACAATTTGTGGTCTCACGAATGAGAAAGTGGTTCTTTGGGGCTCTATTCTATCCATGACAACATGGTAATTTTTACAACAATATTTTTATTGAGAGAAAATCTTTTTAATGCGACAAGGAACCAGTAAGTTCCCAACTCAAAAAATAAACAATGCAATTGACCACAATCACACCCATGTGCATATGTATACAAAACAAAAATGTAAATAAACGGAGAGAAGAAAATTAAAAATAAAAACAAATGAATAATGCAACTCAGTGTGACAAAACTATAGCTCTCAACCTTTAAGAACATTAACTAATACACGTTCATTTGCCCATAATTCTTCCTGTATGGACATTAGATTCATTAGTCAAGTTCGTCATAGCTATATAAAAGTCCTTATTCGACTGGCAGATCAGCCTGTATCTTGGTAATTCAAAAAGTGCTGCCATGTCTTATAAAAATCCTCTATTTTCTGTTGCACCATACCTTTGAAAAAGTCCAAAGGCCTATGCTCCATGACGAGCTTGCGAAAACCCAACAGACCCAGGGGTTTTCAGACACCCAACACAACGGAATTCTTTTCTGAACACAGAGAGTGAGGGTATTGAAGTATTTTTTTTTTCCTGTCCACAACTGAGTAAGGTACTTTGGGCAGACCTAGGAAAAGGCAAACCAGATACATCTACAATTCGGTCCCCAAGATCCTTTCCATAACACCGAACACACCGCTCCGATAACGCTGGTGGAAGGTCAACAAGCAATGAGTAAGAGTGCCCATAGTCATTCTGTATGTAAGACATACTCCCATTTTGAATTTTGAGAGAAGATCTGGGGCCAAATAGATTCTATGAAGAATCTTCAACTACATGGCAAGAGTCGTCTTACAGATGGAAATTCTTCTTGCATTTTCACAAATGTCCTCCCCTGTGTCCAAAGGGATCTGAACGACCAACTCTCTTTGCAGACCTCAGAAAGGCACAAAGTCTCGTCTGAGGGGACACTCTCCAACAAATGATAAAAGGGACTGACAGAGAGTGTGTTCTTTGCTCTAAGCACTCTCTTCTCTGTAAGGGATTTGTACGGGTCTGTTAAAAGCGTGGTTCTTTTTGAATAACATCTCTGATCTGATAAAAAAGAAAACAGAAGAGATCTCTACTTGGTAGTCTATAGTTACGACTTATTTGATAAAAGGACATCCTTGTTTCTCCCTCAGATAAATCATCAATACAAGATACACCCCCAAGTTGCCCATAGTTTAAACATGGAATCCAATATCCCCGATCGGTACACCAAGTTTTGAGATTAAAACATAAGGCACGGCTATATTACCCTCGATCAGACACATTGCCCTCCATGCTTTAAATTTATTGATACTTATTGGGAAATGGCAATACTCCGTAACTGTCCTCATTTTGTCTATGAATAGCAGACTACTAATGGAGCACTTTGCCTGAGAAGCTTCAATATCTAACCATATTGAGGCTGAGGCCTCACTAACATCGGGTAAAGAAGAATTTAATTGGTAGCTTTTAACATCCGGGAGATATACTCCCCGCAAACTGTGGGGTCGTTGTAATTTGATTAACTTGATAAGGGGTCACTTATGGTCACAAATCAAAGAGCTACATTATCCATTTAGTCTCCTAAATGTCTGTCTGGGGAATATCAAAGAAAGCATTCAGACAGGGTACAGCAAACAAGGGAGGGAATTCATTTTAATAAGAGCTAACCGACCCAGCCAGGATATTGGAAGTGCCTTCCATCTTCGAAGGTCTTGTCTAATTTTGTCAAACAAATGGACAAATTCCACGTTAAATGTGAGTTCAAAGATAGGATTAATGAATATACCTAAATAGGGAATATCCCCATAAATCCCAGGACCATTGAAAAGGAAACCAGGTTTCTCCTTCGGCATCAGTTGTTCCCTAAGATCGCCCATAGGCATGGCCTCCGACTTTGTAAAATCAATGGTATAGCCAGAAAAGGCACCATTCGAACTGATGCATTGCATGCGGTGAGGTACCAAAATTGTGGGATATAACAAAAATATAACACCATCATTTGCAGACAATGTAATCTTACAAGACTTCTATCCCACTTCTGGGGCAGATATGTTGTGGTCCCTGCCGATGGCCTTCCCCAGTGGCTCAATCACCAATTTAAACAACACTGGCGAAAGGGATCTACCTTGTCGACTGTCTCGAGGAGCATTAATGCTGTAGGATCGCACATCATTGGTGAGAAATGTGGCAAGTGGATCGTTTTCAAGTACCCTCACCCACTTGAGAAAAACTTTGCCTCGACCAACCATTCTAACATATAGAAGAGATACAGCCACTCAACCCAGTCAAATGCCTTCTCTGCATCTAAAGGGATGACTAATACTTGTGTAATTTGTTGTTGTCACGCTTGGATCATATTGAGTAATCTCGTAATATTGCTGGAATATCTGCAGCCCTTTATAAGCTGATGTGGTCCAGTTTGACAATGAAAGGACACGCAGTTTCCAGCCCCAACAGACAATAGACAATAGACAATAGATAATAGGTGCAGGTTTAGGCCAATCTTCCCTTCGAGCCTGCACGGCCATTCAATATGATCATGGCTGATCATTCCTAATTAGTATCCTGTTCCTATCTTATCTTCATAACCCTTGATTCCACTATCTTTGAGAGCTCTATCCAACTCTTTCTTAAATGAATCCAGAGACTGGGCCCCCACTGCCCTATGGGGCAGAGCATTCCACACAGCCACCACTCTCTGGGTGAAGAAGTTTCTCCTCATCTCTGTTCTAAATGGTCTACCCCGTATTTTTAAGCTGTGTCCTCTGGTTCGGCACTCACCCATCAGTGGAAACATGTTTCCTGCTGCCAGAGTGTCCAATCCTTTTATAATCTTATATGTCTCAATCAGATCCCCTCTCAGTCGTCTAAACTCAAGGGTATACAAGCCCAGTCGCTTTAGTCTTTCAGTGTAAGATAATCCCGCCATTCCAGGAATTGACCTCGTAAACCTACGCTGCACTCCCTCAATAGCCAGAATGTCTTTCGTCAAATTTGGAGACCAGAACTGCAAACAGTACTACAGGTGTGGTCTCACCAGGGACCTGTACAGCTGTAGAAGCACCTCTTTGCTTCTATATTCAATTCCTCTTGTTATGAAGGCCAGCGTGCTATTCGCCCACTTCACTATCTGTAGTGGTTCTGTTCGCCGAGCTGGAAGTTTTTGTTGCAAACGTTTCGTCCCCTGGCTACGAGACATCATCAGTGCTGTGGAGCCTCCTGCGAAGCGCTTCTTTGATGTTTCTTCCGGCATTTATAGTGGTCTGTCCTTGCCCCTTCCGGGAGTCAGTTTCAGCTGTCCTCTGTAGTGATTGGTATATTGGGTCCAGGTCGATGTGTTTGTTGATGGAGTTTGTGGATGAATGCCATGCCTCTAGGAATTCCCTGGCTGTTCTCTGTCTGGCTTGCCCTATGATAGTAGTGTTTTCCCAGTCGAATTCATGTTGCTTGTTGTCTGAGTGTGTGGCGACTAGGGATAGCTGGTCGTGTCGTTTCGTGGCTAGTTGGTGTTCATGTATGCGGATTGTTAGCTGTCTTCCTGTTTGTCCTATATAGTGTTTTGTGCACTCCTTGCATGGTATTTTATAAACTACATTAGTTTTGCTCATGTTGGGTATTGGCTCCTTTGTTCTAGTAAGTTGTTGTCTGAGCGTGGCTGTTGGTTTGTGTGCCGTTATGAGTCCTAGGGGTCGCAGTAGTCTGGCTGTCAGTTCTGAAACGCTCCTGATGTATGGTAGTGTGGCTAGTCCTTTTGGTTGTGGCATGTCCTCGTTCCGTGGTCTATCTCTTAGGCATCTGTTGATAATGTTGTGCGGGTATCCGTTTTTGGCGAATACCTTGTATAGGTGTTCCTCTTCCTCTTTTCGCAGTTCTGGTGTACTGCAGTGTGTTGTAGCTCTTTTGAATAGTGTCCTGATGCAGCTTCGTTTGTGTGTGTTGGGGTGGTTACTTTCATAGTTTAGGACTTGGTCTGTGTGTGTTGTTTTCCTGTGTACCCTTGTGGTGAATTCTCCGTTCGGTGTTCTCTGTACTATCACGTCTAGGAATGGGAGTTGGCTATCCTTTTCTACTTCTCTCGTGAATCGGATGCCTGTGAGTGTGGCGTTGATGATCCGGTGTGTTTTTTCTATTTCCGTGTTTTTGATGATTACGGAAGTGTCATCGACATATCTGACCCAGAGTTTGGGTTGAATTTGTGGTAGGGCTGTTTGTTCTAACCTTTGCATCACTGCCTCTGCTATGAGTCCTGAGATTGGTGATCCCATGGGTGTTCCGTTGATTTGTTCGTATATCTGATCGTTGAATGTAAAGTGTGTAGTGAGGCATAAGTCCAGTAGTTTAAGTATGCCGTCTTTGTTGATAGGTTCCGCCTCCTGTTTTCTGTTATGTATGTCCAGTAGGTTGGCTATTGTTTCTCTGGCTAGGGTTTTGTCAATCGAAGTGAACAGTGCCGTCACGTCGAATGAGATCATGGTTTCTTCTTTGTCTATGTGTGTCTTCCTGATGGCGTCCAAGAATTCCTGTGTTGATTGTATGGAGTGTTTGGATCCGCTGACCAGGTGTTTCAGTTTCTGTTGTAGTTCTTTGGCCAGTTTGTTAGCAGCACTGGAATGCACACTCAGGAACAATGGACTGACTGAAGAGACACAACAAACAGTGAGACAAACGGTCGTGCCTATGATGATAAGAAAAAGACAAACACATAACCTCAACACCAAGGAGAGGGAAGCACTGAAAGCACTAAGAAATGATAAGAACATAATCATACTACCAGCAGATAAAGGCAGAATGACTGTCATCCTAGATAAATCAGATTGCATCAAAAAAGCACAACAACTACTCGCAGATACAAACACCTACCAAATCAAGGATTCGGACCCCACACCACAACTCACCAATAGAATAAATAACACCCTAAGGAATCGACAAAAAAACAGACAGATAACCAAAGCGGATTTACGAAGAATGAAACCGGAAAGCAACAACACCCCCAGATTCTATGGACTACCCAATGTACACAAACCAGACATCCCACTCAGACCAATAGTATCACTACCCGGGACACCAGCATACAAACTGGCCAAAATCAACTTACAAACTGCGAAAAGAGGAAGAGGAACATCTATACAAAGTATTCGCCAAAAACGGATACCCGCGCAACTTCGTCAACAGATGCCTAAGAGATAGACCACGGAACGAGGACATGCCACAACCAAAAGGACTAGCCACACTACCATACATCAGGAGCGTTTCAGAACTGACAGCCAGACTACTGCGATCCCTAGGACTCATAACGGCACACAAACTAACAGCCACGCTCAGACAACAACTTACTAGAACAAAGGAGCCAATACCCAACATGAGCAAAACTAATGTAGTTTATAAAATACCATGCAAGGAGTGCACAAAACACTATATAGGACAAACAGGAAGACAGCTAACAATCCGCATACATGAACACCAACTAGCCACGAAACGACACGACCAGCTATCCCTAGTCGCCACACACTCAGACAACAAGCAACATGAATTCGACTGGGAAAACACTACTATCATAGGGCAAGCCAGACAGAGAACAGCCAGGGAATTCCTAGAGGCATGGCATTCATCCACAAATTCCATCAACAGACACATCGACCTGGACACAATATACCAATCACTACAGCGGACAGCTGAAACTGACACCCGGAAGCGGCAAGGACAGACCACTATAAATGCCGGAAGAAACATCAAAGAAGCGCTTCGCAGGAGGCCCCACAGCACTGATGATGTCTCCTAGCCAGAGGACGAAACGTTTGCAACAAAAACTTCCAGCTCGGCGAACAGAACCACTACAACAAGTACCCGAGCTACAAATCTTCGCACAGTCTTTGAACTCTTCACTACCTGCTGTACCTGCATGCTTGCCTTCATTGACTGGTGTACAAGAACACCCAGATCTCTCTGTGCTGCCCCTTTACTTAAATTGATTCCATTGAGGTAGTAATCTGCCTTCCTGTTCTTGCCACCAAAGTTGATAACCATACATTTATCCACATTAAACTGTATCTGCCATGCATCTGCCCACTCACCTAACTTGTCCAGCACACCCTGTAATCTCCTAACATCCTCATCACATTTCACCCTGCCACCCATCTTTGTATCATCAGCAAATTATCTAATGTTTTTGCTGATACCATCTTCTATATCATTAACATATATTGTAAAAAGCTGTGATTCCAGCCCGGATCCCTGCGGAATCCCTTTGGTCACTGCCTGCCATTCTGAAATGGAACCGTTTATCACTACCCTTTGTTTCCAATCAGCCAACCAATTTTCAATCCAATCTAGTATTTTGCCCCACAATACCATGCGCCCTACGTTTACTCACTAACCTCCTGTGTGGGACTTTATCATAAGCTTTCTGAAAGTCCAGGTACACTACATCTACTGGATCTCCCTCGTCCATCTTCAGAGTTACATCCTCAAAAATTTCAAGAAGATTAGTCAAGCATGATTTCCTCTTCATAAATCCATGCTGACTCTGTCCTATCCTGTTACTACTATCCAGATGTGCCGTAATCTCATCCTTTATAATAGACTCCAGCATCTTTCCCACCACTGAGGTCAGACTAACTGGTCTATAATTTCCTGCTTCCTCTCTCCCACCTTTCTTAAAAAGTGGTATAACATTAGCCACCCTCCAATTCTCAGGAACCGACCCCGAATCTATCGAATTCTGGAAAATAATCACCAACGCAACCACGATTTCCCGAGCCACCTCCTTCAGTACCGTGGGATGTAGACCATCAGGCCCCGGAGACTTATCAACCTTCATACCTAACAGTCTCTCCAAGACCAAATCCTGGCAAATGTAGATTCCCTTAAGTTCAGGTCCTTCAGCCACTGTTACGTCAGGGAGATTTCTTGTGTTTTCCCCAGTGAACACAGATCTGAAGTACCCATTTAATTCTTCTGCCATTTCTTTGTTCCCCGTAATATATTCCCCTGTTTCTGTCTTCAAGGTCCCAATTTTAGTCCTCCCATTTTTTTGTCTTGTGAGGTAAATTTTTTTGCCATGTAAGGGTCTCAGACAGGATTTTGAAATCAACATTTAAAAGTAAGATGGGTCTATAAGAAACACACTTTCTTGGGAGTAAGAGAGACACGAGCCCCTCTTAAGGATGGTGGGAGGCAATCATGACTGTGTGAGTGACTAACCTGGTAAGCATCAGCCCTGACAATAGGTTTATAAATTCCTCATAATATTCACTTGGAAATCCGACAGGACTGGGCGTCTTTCCGCCCTAAGATGCTTTCTACCCTCCAGCACTGACAATGGTGCTTTAAGGCAAGACCTTTATTTGGGAGTTACCCCTGGAAGATCCAAGTTCTTGAAGAAATACTTCATCTTAACCTACCTATCCTCATAATGCTCAGTCTGATATAATTCGGAGTAACATCTCCAAAATGCGGCTTTAATCTTTATGGGATCGCAGGTAAGGGTCCCAGTACCTTGCCTAATTGAGATAATGACTTCGTCACGCTCTTGTTCCTCGCAAGATAGGCTAAATGCCTTCCTGGCTTATCACCATGCTCAAACAGCCTTTATAAGTAAGTTCCTTCTTGGATGTCTGTATGAGCATAGAATTCATTGTAGCCTGATGTGTTGTGATCCTCTGCAGCCTTGCCACCGAGGGTTTATCACAGTATGCCCACTCGGCTGCCTTCAACCGTGCCTGGAGCAAGCTTTCCTGCTCCTGCTTCTGCTGCATCCTAAGGAATAATTATTCCTTTGGCATAAGCCTTAGCAATTTCCCAAAGGATGGATGGGTTACTGGTTGAATCTGAATTAATGGCTAAGAAATTTCTGAAATCATTGCAGACATACTCAATGAACTTACTATCTTTAAAAATAAAGGGATCCATTCGCCAGTGTGTCGAACCTGCTATATTGCCCTTAATCTTAACCAATAAGTATACTGCTGCATGTTCAGAAATGATATATTCCCAACACCACTGAATCGAAGATTGCTGCAAATTGAGGAAGAGATCAACCCTAGTGTGGTATTTTTGCGGGTTATAGAAGAAAGGAAAATCCCTATTTATGAGGTGGATCTGCCTCCATATATCCATCAGCCCCAGTTCCACACAAAAATCCACTAATTGCTTAGATTGGAAAGATGGTACTGGGTGCCTTTGGGCATTCTCTCCACCGTGGATGCAAAGACAATTGAAATCTCCTCCTTGGATAATGTGCTGCGAAGAAAGATTACTTAATTTGGATAATGCTTCTATCAAGAATTCAAGGCTGCGCGCCTGGTGGCAATAAACATTCAAAATACAGTTTTCTTCCCCATATATTTTTGAAGATTATGATCCTCCCATGGTGTCTAATGAAATCTAGTAATTTAAATGGCGGCTTCTTCCTCACCAGTGTGGCTTCTCCCCTACTCCTGGTATTAAAAGACGAGAAATAAACCCGATCAAACCCACCCTGCTGTAATGTCAAATGTTCCTTGTCATCAAGATGCATCTCCTGCAATGAGACAATATCCACCCTCTCCGTTTTAAGATGAGAAAGTACCTTTTTCCTCTTAAATGGCGAATGGCGCCCCTTAATGTTCCAGATACACCATTTAAGCAGAACATTAGCCATTAGACACTGAAACTATATATGAACTCTAGAGAAGAAGAACTCGAAATATAAAGCGCTGAGCATCAATGAAAAAAGACACTTAGAGCCTAAGAAAACATAAAATCTAAAGCTACTACAACTAACAAGCCCTCGAAACGTTCCAAAACTAAATACATACAAAAGCAAAATCACAAAACAGGATACAAAGTGCCAATGACACTCAAGAGGGTCATTTATTACCCCCCCACCCCCACTGGGGGCATTTGCACGTCACAAATCTTTATCTTCCACCCCATTATCAATACTGCGTCCAAGGCGATTACTCACAAATATCGAGATTGACTGAAGATCACATAATATTCAGAGATTTTGTGTCCGCTCAGCTCCTGAACCATCCTGTGTCCATGTGCAGCAAGACCTGGACAGCATTCCGGATTGTACTGTTAAAGTGTTGGTAACATTCATGTAACAGCGCTGCCAGACACTGCACATTTCCACAGTTTATAGAGGAGCTCAATCAGCATCCCAGGCTGGTTACACACTGATATTTGGAAGCCATTGAGCCCGTGGAAACGACTGAACAAGAAGAGGGACAGCCCATTCAATCCACCTGCCTATTCCACAGGAAGAGATGGGGTCTGGTCAGTACACCGAGCTGTTAATCAGGTAAGGCAGAGCCCAATCAGACCCTTAAACTTGTTCCACGAGACCAGGACGAGGCTATTCAGCCCCACGAAGTAGTTATACAGAAACAGGAGGGCGTCATTGATACTCTAACATGACAAACCAATGAAACCGAGACTGCATTGATAGGGGGCTCCATGGTGTTAATCATGGTTCCATTGTTTGTAGAACGTGTGCTACCTTAACACGGTTTGCTGGAGCTGAGGAGGGAAACCAAATTTTTTTTATAAAGTCTCAAGGAGGCATCTTCTATCTCCGAGAAGACACTCCCATGTGCTCTATGTAGGTCAGAAGCTGCTGGGAAGCGTTAACTCTTTTATAATGAAGGTATTGTGGCTGCAGTCGGGATGATGGATAGCATGACGTTCATTGCAGGATCACGCACCAATTGAACTGTATTAATGTTGGGAGAGTTTGTTTTTCAAAAGCCTGAACCTCTCTCTCTCTCTCTCTCTCTCTCTCTGAATCGAAATTGGGAGTGGAGGTGGTTGGGTGGAACGTTCTCAGAGGCTCTTAAAATATCGGGAATCATGTAACCCGAGTGAAAACTAAAAGCCATGGAATCTATCACCGTAACAGTGTCTGTTTAGAACATCATAAGTGATTGTACACCCCCCTTACTGTTCAATGCAATCACCGTATTTTCTCACTGAGATTCACTCACTGTTCATGTTGCCATCATCCCAGGGATTATTCTGGTGAGACTTGAGAGAAAGTCTATCCACAGTACCCCAAATACTGCCTCAACACACTCAGGGATGATCACAATAATCCTTTTCTCTCGCTTACACATCGCTGTTTCCTTCCTGTCTTTTGAAACGCCATTATTTCTCTATGCACGACGACTCACATGGAATTTATAAGTCCCTTATATCTGTACGTCAGCATCAATAAAGCCAGAACCAGAGTTTCCTATGGAGATGTGCATCACACTTGGGAAGAATTTCAATGAGATCGAATACACCTAAAAGTTGTAATGATCACCTACCTGAATAGAAATGAGCTGTACAAATACGGGAAACAGGAAGAGGAAGGGAGCTATCTTTACTTTTGTTCGTCTCTCACAGGATGTATGCAGCCCTGGCCAGGGCAGCACGTTACGCCAATCTTAAAATGAGTGGCTGGTTCAGTTGTTCCACAGGACAGTAAAGAGTAAAACACATTGCTGGCGGTTTGTAGTGTTACAATACAGGATAAATTCTCCTGCTTAATTAAAACCAGCAACACAGAAAAGATTTATCCAATGCAGTAATGTGTGACAATTCTAGAGTCTAAGAACTATTAGAAGTAAAAATTAACAACTTTATTTCTTAAAGTATTACAGAGAATAATAATCGAACGAATATTTACAACTTCTTCCTCTAACCTATCTTTTACCTGCCCCCTCCACAATACGAGTCCTAATTAAGATTTACAAAATAAAACTTCTTATCTCAAAACCAGGAAGCTTTCGGTTCTTCTCCATAGTCCTGTCTTCTTTTCTTCTAGGGGATTCTGCTTCACTAGTTACTAATCAATAAATATACTTTTAAGGGAGCTATTTTTCAGGCAGTCTTTGCATGCTGGTAGCTTGGCAGCTCTGCTCTCAACTGTTCAATTTTCCACGGTCTTGTTCCTCCAAACTATTGGATTGTGTCATTGGCTTTTAAGATTATCAATATATTACATTCAAATTTGATTGGAGGTGGGTCATTTGGGGTATAATTTAAACTGTATGTTTGAATTTATTTTTGCCTCAAGACAATGAGCTAATCGAGTTGTTCGACCAAATGTTAAATTGTATCTATTTTTCAGAAGACTTGGTGCTGTCAGGTAGTTTAAAGGTGCAGTACACACACATGTTAATGAATGAAGTCACATGGAAACCTGACTAGGGAAGGTTGACATATTGACTTATCTAAAGGACTTCAGGCAAGCAGATGGGTTTTTATAACAAATGATAATGGTTGCTTTTAAATTCCACCACTTTCCTTCATGAGATATCAACAGACTATTATTCTGTGGCTCTAGATTATGAATCAATGACTTGACCAACATAAACTGTCTTCCTGTACGTGCAGGGAACACGTCAAACATCCTCAAGAGCAATTATTTAGTGACAGACATGTGATTAGAAGGCACTTGATACTTTTGCATCCACATTGAACAAAGGCAAAACTCATGGATAATTGAGAAGTTGCACTGAGACTGCAGACGAGACTGAGATATCATGATGGTGGTTTTGGACAGGATTGGTGAGTGGGGAGGACATGGAGATGTAAATCTGTGAAGGACAAAATGGATTATGGAGTTTGAGAACATTCTGTGTCCTTCTCGCATATCAGTGAGTAATTTATAAATAGTAGTTCGATAGTTATATTTTATAAGGAAAGGATTTTTTGTTTGGAACTAAAGACATTGACTTGCACTTTCCAAAATGTATATATCATGAGCAGAAATTCAGTTCAACCCGGTTTAGTAGACAAATATAATGACTTATCAGGAACACCAACTATTGCAAGGATGGGATAGTAACCACCTTGAATAATCGAAAGGATATCCTGGATCCGTGATGGTAATGATATCCAAGGCCGAGAAAGCCAGTAAAGACCCGAGGATAAACTTCTGTCCATAGTTGGAGTATTCCAGTCTAATGTTATCAGATTCTGATCCATTGTTGGAACATTCCAGTCTAATGTTCTCATATTCTGATCCAATGTTGGAACATTCCAGTCTAATGTTCTTAGATTATGATCTCTCCTCCCGCTCTCTCTCGAGCTGCTGATCCCTGTTAGTGCTGTCAGTGATGCTCCTACTCAAACTATAGGATAGCACATTAAACAGAGCCCATTTATCTTTCAACCATGGAAACTTTCCAATGCCATAATTAGGATCCATTGAGATTGATATTAATCACAGTCACTGAACAAATAGCTCCAGTTAACCACTTTGAATTCAATAATGATTTTATTAAAATTCAAAAGTACTTTTAAAGTTTACACATTTGGCATGGGATATGTGTGGGGGGTGAACAGGAAGAAATATTTGAGATGGTAAAGATTGATTGAATGTAATCATTCAATTTGCCTTAGGTATGGCAGTAATGTCAAAGGATTGTGAGAACTTAAAAAAGTTTCTCCGTTTATAAATGGAAATATACAGTCTGTAACTACTGATAAGTGATTATAATGTCAGTAAAATATGTAGACATTTCTAGTCCATAATCTGACAGAAAATTGCCTATGACAACATGAGTGATAACAGACAAATGGCATGGAGATGTTAACAGAGAATATGATGTGACACACAATTCAGATGTTTATTCGAGGATCAGAGAGGGCAGGTAAGGGTCATACTGTTAATGTTATCGATGTCAATCAACTGTATTGAAGTAAATTTCACTGGATTTCAATTGCAGTGTGATTATGATAATGGGGCATGGCTGCTCAGACTGGAGGGAGGGAACATGATATTTCCCAGCCATCAGTATTGGAATTGTATTCTTCATAAATCATATGAAGGTCAAATTCAAGGATACATTTCCAATGAGGAGTGAGGAGAGCCAATATTAACCATACAACCAGAAGACATTGGAAGAGAAATTTGGCCATTCAGCCCATTGAGCCTGCTCCGCCATTCCATGATGGCTGTTAAGCTTCTCATCCCAATTCTCACACTTTCTACATATAACCCTTGATCCCCTTTACAGTCAAGAAACTATCTGTCTCACTCCTAAATATACTCAATGACCTGGGCACGACAGCACTCTGTGGCAGTGAATTCCATAGATTCACCGCTGTCTGGCTGAAGAGGTTTCTCCTTATCCATTGTACCCTCGGGTACTAGTGACTCCTACCATTGGATATTTCTTCCCAAAATCCCCTCTCTCCTAGGTCATTTGGTATTCTGTACGTTTCAATTAGACCTCCTAACATCCTTCTGAACTCTACCAAATACAGACCCAGAGCCTTCAATTTTGGTTTTGTTAAACTTTTATTTCATGGTACCATTTTCGTGAATCTCTTTGGAAAACGCTCCAGGACCAATGCATCCTTCTGAGGTATGGGACCCAAAACTGCGCACAATAATCCAAATGTGGCATGACCAAAGCCTTGTTGAGACTCAGAATTACATCCCTGCTTTTATATTTAAGCCTTCTTGAAATAAATACCATCATTGTATTTGCCTTCCTAACTACTGAAAAACTGCAAGTTTACCTTTCAAGACTCCTGGACTAGAACTCCCTAGTCTTTTTGCACTTCTGAATTTGCTCGCTATTTCGAAAATAGTCCATGCTTCTATTCATCCTGGCAAAATGCTTTCCCACACTTTCCCACACTGTGCACCATCTGCCACTTCTTTGCTCACTCTCCAAACCTGTGAAAGTTCTTCAGCAGGTGAAAGTGAGTACCGCAGATGCTGGAGATCAGAGTCAAAAAGTGTGGAGATAGAAAAGCACAGCCTGTCAGGCAGCATCCGAGGAGCAGGAGATTCGACGTTTCAGACATAAAGCCTTCATCAGGAATGTTGTTTGGGCAGAGAGATAAATGGTGGGGGGGGGGGGGGGGGGGGGTGGTGCTGGCGCTGGGAGGAAGGTAGCTTGGAAGGCGACAGATAGATGAAGGTGGGTGGTGATAGTGATAGGTCAGAGTGGAAGGTGGATTGGATAGTTGGGAAGGAAGATGGACAGGTAGAACAGATCAAGAGGGCAGTGCTGAGTTGGAGGGTTAGATCTGGGATAAGGTGGAGGGAGGGGGGATAAGGAAACTGGTGAAATTGTCCTTGATACCGTGTGTTTGGAGGGTCCCAAGGCAGAAGACCATGCGTTCTTCCTCCAGACATCAGGTGACTAGAAGTTGGCAGTGGAGGAGGCCAAAAGCTTGCAGGGCTTTGGCGGAGTGGGAGGGAGAGTTGAAGTATTCGGCCACAGGGAAGTGGGGTTGTTGGGTTTGTGTGTCCAAGAGTGTTCCCTGACCCGTTCTGTAAGTGGACGTCCTGTATCGCCAATGTATAGTAGACAGGAGCAATGGACTGACTAGAAGAGGTGTTTGGATGCACAGGATATTCTCTGCCTGATGTGGTAGGATCCTTTGGGGCCTTGGGTGGAGGTGAGGAGGAGGGTGTTGGTACAGGTTTCATACCTCTTGCAGTGTCAAGGGATGGTGCTGGGAGTGGAAGGTGGCTTGGTCGGGGCGTGTGGACCTAACGAGGGAGTTGTGAGGGAATGGTCTCAGCAGTATAATGATAGGGATGGGGAGCGAAGTATATGTCTGGTGTTGGGGTCTAACTGTTGATGGCAGTAATGGCGGAGGATGATGCGTTGTATCCTGAGGTTGGTGGAATCGAAGGCGAACACCAGACAGGTTCTAACCTGTTTTCGTTGGAAGGGTGGAGTGCAAGGGCGGAGGTGTGGGAAGTTGAGGAGATGTGCAAGCTCACCCTCCTGCAGCCGAACCACCTCTTCAATGCTACCTGTCCCTCTATCTATCTTTGCTCTGTTTGAAAGCTTAGCCAGAATGCCCTCAGTTCCTTCATATAGATAATGAATGCACCAAGTGAAAAGTTGTGTTCCCAGCACTGAGTTTTGTGGAACCCCACTTGTCGCTGGTTGCCATCCTGAGAAGAACACTTTTATCCCCACTATATGCTTTCTCTCAGGCAGCCAAACTTCTATACATGCTAGCACCTTGCCTCAAATACCATGGCCCCATACCTTTCTCAATAGCCGCATGCATGGCACTTTGTCAAAGGATTCTTGAGGGCAGATGGATAACATCTATTATTTCTCCTTGATCTAATCTGCTCATTACTCCCTCACTGTTTTCTAGCTGCTTTGGCAGGACTGATCCCCCCTTGATGAAACCACGCTGACTCTGTCCTATTTTACCAAACACCTCCAAATATCAGAAATACCATCCTTCACGATGGATTCCATGATGTTATCCACAACCAAGGTTAGGCTAATCAGTCTGCAGTTTTCCATCTTCGACCTAACTCCCTTATTAAACGGGGTGTCATGTTAGCAATTATACAGCCACTTTGCCGTTCCCTGATTTTAGTCATTCCTGAAAGATTACCACTTACGCTTGCACTAACTCTTCAGTTATCTCCCTTACAAGGCTGCGGTGTAGTCCAACTGGTCCAGATGAGCTATCCACATTCAGGCAATTCCATTTTCTAACATGCTCTTCTTGGCGATGATCTCCATATTCAGGACTGCCTTCTCACTCTCTTCAATTCTTGGGAAATTACACGTGTCTCCCACCGTGAAGACTGATGCAAAGTTCCTCAGCCATCTCTTTGTTTCCAACTACTATCTCTCCAGCATCATTTTCCAGTGGTCCATATTCACTTTTACCTCTCTTTTGCCCTTTATATATCTAAAGAGTCTCTTAAAGTTTCCTTTATATTAATGGTTAGCTTTCCTCCACATTTAATCTTCTCCCTCCTTATTTATTTTTCCTTGCCTTCTGCTGTCCCCATTCTCCAGTTTCCCTTTGCTCTTCACTCTGCTTGCGCTTTTGCTTATATGAAATCCCAGACTTCCCTCGTCAGCCCTGGTTGCCTCATCCTCCCTGTACCATGCCTTAATTGCTCAGCATGTATCTCTGCAGTGCCTCCTGAATTAATCTTGGAATTTCCTACCATTCCTGTTCCCCTGTCTTTCCTGCTGGACCCCTGTCCCGGTCAATTCTACCAAGCTTCTCCCTTGTGCCTCTCCAGTTGCCTTTATTCAGCTGAAATACTGCTAACTCTGATTCTACTTTCTCTCTCTCAAATTGCAGAATAAGTTCAACCATGTTCTGATCACTGCTTCTGAAGTTTTCTTTCACCTTAAGCTCCCTTATCTAGCCTGCGTCATTAAATCCAGTGTCATCTGTTCCCGAGTGGGCTCCACCACATGATGCTCCAAAAAGCCATCCCATAGACATCCCTCAAATTCGTTTTCTTGTGATCCACTCAAAACCTGGTTTCCCATTCCACTTGCATATTGAAATCCCCCTATGATCACTGTAACTTTGTCTTTCCTACAGATCTTTTCTATCTCCTGGTGTATCTTATTCCCCAGCTCCTGATTACTATTTGGAGGCCTGTGCAAGTCTCCAACTGTGGTTGTCTTAACTTCTGATTCCTCAATTTTTCCCACGCAGATTCTACACCATCTGACTTTACTTCCTTTCCTACTATTGATTTAATTTCATTTCTGATTAATAATGTAAACCCACTCCCTCTGCTACTTATCTTTTCGATAGGATATATGCCCTTGAATATCCTGACCAATTGCAACCACTTCTCTGTGATGCCCATCACGTCATACCTACCAATTTCAATCTGTGCCACAAGCTCATTTACCCTATTCCATATACTGCATGCATTCAGATATAACCCCTTCAATTTTGTGTTAACGGTCCCACTTCTCATTGTCATTTGTTTGTCCAGTGTGCTTGAAGTTTGATTGCTTACACTTTCCATACACTCTGTCTTATTTGCGTCTGTGCAGGAGATTTTCCTAACCTCTCCTGAGCTCTGTACATTTACATCCTCTTTTCTAATTAAACCCTATAACGGACCCCCCACCATGCCAACAGACGCACACTCCTAATCAGTTGAGACCTCTGTCTACAGCCTTAGTTAGGATTCAATCGGACTATGGTCCCAACACAAAATAAAGGGACAAAAAAACAAGCTTTTCTGTACATACCAAAACATGAAAACTACAAAGATGCAAGTTTGCTAAAATACACTTACGTTGTGGAGTTATATGAATTGAAATGTGAATTTAAAAACCACGGACGAGGTTTTCAACCTTTATCAGTCATTATTTGACCCACAGCTGAGATGCTGATCTCCCCCCTGTCAGTGATCCCCCTCACTGAGAATCTCTCGCCCTGTCTCTCACACCGTGTCCAGAGGGACTACAAGTTCCTGTTGGCCCAGAATATTTAAATTAATTCACTTCTCCCTGGAACCAATCTCATGTTCTTTTGGATCCTGTTCAGCGTCAGCAACATGGCTCAGGTATATTATTGACGGGAAATGACCTGGGGTGACAGCATAGTGCTCACAATGTACGACACCAGACAAAGGGCTTGCAGTCTGTGGTAGTTGCTCAATGAAATTTCTGTGTTTTTCTCCTCATGCTGTCTTCTGATATAACTTCAGACTCGTCTGACGCACCTTGCTCTCACTCACTCTGTGGCTCCGTTTTCTCTCCATCCCTTTTACCTCTCTTCAATTCCTTTTTTCTCTGTTAATTTTTCTCTCTCTCATGCACACGCGCACAGACACACACGTTCTGTTCTCTCTGTTGACAAGTTATGCTGTTGGAGACCTCGTCGGTGTACAATGGGCTAAATGGCCTCCTTCAGTGCTGTATCAATTCTGAAGTTCTCTGACCTACAATAAAGACTTCAGGTGCCTGGAGAGACAAGCTGGTCCTGCGAAGGACACAGTGCAGAATCATACTTTATCTCTTCCTGTTGTTTGATATGCAGCGGCCTTGAAATATCAGTTCAAAAAAAGGTAGAAATTCGAGTAGTTGGGAGGACATTCACGAGATGATTTTGCTGTCAGGATTTAACATGCAGTTCCCACATACAAAATTGGATTTGCCTGTTAGCAGCTCCTCTCAATTGATACGTCCTAGCTGTGTATGATGCTGACGTAATTTGCTTTCCGCCAATTCAATAGATTCCCACAAGGTCCTGACATATCCGTGTACATAGCTATCTTAAATCTGAAGGAACTGTGACCACTGTTTCTAAAATTATGTCCCACTGAAAAGTCAGTCACCTGGCCAGGCTCATTAGCCAATACGAGATCCCGTGTGGTTCTTTCTCTAGTTGGACTATCCACATGCTGCTGCAGTTAACAAATTCTGCCCCATCTAAGCCCCTTGCTCTAATGGACTTCCAATCATTATTGGTGATATTAAAGTCACTCACTATGATCACACTGTTTTTAATACACCTTTCCTTAATCGACATACAATCTATTCCTCAATCCCGCCGTGGCTGTTGGAGAGATTATAGTAACACAGTGCTTACATTCATCTTATTTGGAGCTTGACCCATATTGCTGCAGTGGATGATCTCTGCTGTGTGTCCTGTTCACGTGCAGATGTAGCATTCTCCCTGATCAGTAAAACAACTCGTCCACATCTTTTAGCTTCTTCTCTATCTCGCCTAAAACAATGAAACCCTGGATACTTTGAACGGCCAGTACTTTCCCTCTCTTAACCAATTCTCTGTATAGCCGCAACATCATAGTCCCTTGTATGGATTCAGGCTCCCAGTTCATCGTACTTACCCATAACAATTCTTACATTTGAATAAATACACTTCAGCCAAACTCCATCAGATCCTGACCTGATATTTGGTTTGAGTTTCCCTGATGTAAATTCTCCTCGTCTATTCTCTGGTAACAGGAGATTACTAATGACTGTCAGTAAAGCAAAAAATATTGTAAACAGACAATTTCAATTCCCTCCCTTGTACCTTCAATCTGTACATTGCATCCCACACTGTCGAATTCCAATAAACTGCAGGGTAATTATTTTGCTTCAAACAACCGTCTCCAGCCTCTCACTGCACATTCTTCAACTCGCTCTGGACCCATTGGATTGATAGTTTTCTGATCCCTCTCTCATTCAGATCTCTGTAATATTTGTATCATAGTTATATATACTCATCTGTCTTGCCTGTCACACTGCTCACATTAAAATCAGCATACTTCAGACTTCCAGTTCCATTGTGTTCACTCCCCTCTGCCAGTTTGTTGCTGGTCTTAGTTGTACTGGGATTAGTCTCCAACTGCTCTTCAGTCACTGTGCTTGTGGACGTACTGCTCTGGTTCCACCCTCCCTCCACCACAGCCACCCTAGTTTAAACCCTCCTGAGTGACAATAGCAAACCTGCCTGCCAGGAGATTGTTGCTAGTTCACGTCCATCCCGTCCTTCTTGTGTATTTCATACTGACCCAGGAATCCCAATGACCCACATATCGGAGATTGCTGCCGGTTCAGCTGCATCCCGTCCTTCTTGTGTATATCCTACCGACCGGGGAATCCCAATGATCCACATATTGGAACTGCTGCCTACCATACCAGCTCTTTGGCCATGTTTTTAACTTTACTACCTTCCTATTCCCAAGCTCACTGACACGTGGCATAATCTAGTCTCCCCAACATTCAATATGCTTTCAGCACAACACCAACAAGACCTTTACTTTAAAATGGATAGACTTGACAATAAAAACTTAAGTGTGATCTCATTAATCAGGAAAGTAGAGCCCAACGAATTAGTCATAATGACCATAGGATCTGAAAAACGTCACCTCCACCAAACCTGTGTGACAAGATATATTTATGGAGCATCTATTTGTACATGGACGAAGATAAACAGAAATTAGTCCAAAAGACCTGAAAATATCATAACTGATGGGTGCAGGTCAGCCTGTTTACTCTGCTTTGCTGTTCAATTGCATTTTAGCTATTCTTTTCCTTTCAATTACTGGGTCTTTATCCCGGATTCCGAGCGCGTCAGAAAGTGCCCAGTGTCTTTGTGCGCTCGCTGCCTGGGGAGCATCCAGTGCCAGGCGATGGGGTGTGGGGAACCCCGGGGTGGCTCGATGAAAGGCTGCATGCAGTGACGGATGGACTCAGGGATTGAGAGAGACAGAGTAGGTAATCAGGGACATGCACTCACATAAGTAGCTGGGCAAGATTCCCAAGCACTCAGGAAGCCTGAGGACCAGAGCCACTTTTACAATAAACCCGTCATATTTGCAGAAATTCTCATTCAAACACAAGCAAATATACTGTAGCTGGCTGAAACCTGAAACAAACACAGAAACATACTGTGGAGAGAGAAATGAAGTAATTCTCCCAATGCAGAGATTGCAAAATCTCCAGAACGACAGGGTCCAGAGATTAGAATTGAACCCGAGTCCCTGGCAATGTGAGGCAGCAGTGTTGTGTCACCACGCTATCCAATGAATGGGCAATAGAATTAGGACAGTTACATTAATATATTTTCGACAGTCAGTTAACAGGAGTGCTCTCACGCAGCCTGTCTAAGATTGGGAAGCCTTTATACAGCAGTAGAGGACAATTTAAGAAGCAATAAAGTGATGAACACGAAACATGTAAGCTAGCTTGCTTTAGAAAAGGAGATTGCAGGAGTTTTGTTAAGATATATAAAAGGGGAGAGTGAACATTGGACAAGCAGAAATTGAGGCTGGCTGCAGAGAAATGGAAAACAAAGAATTGGAGAATGACCTGAATAGGTACTTTCCGTCAATCCTTACAATGGTAGACACTAGGAGCATTCCAGAAATGCAAGCGAGTCAAGGGTGAAGAATGGTTGTAGTGATCAGCGCTGAGGGGAAGGTACTGGGGAAACTGCAATGATTGCAAATGGATAAATCACACAGACTGGACGGATAACAATCAATGTTCTGAAGGAATTAGCGGAGGAGATTGTGAAACCATTGGTCGCGACTGTTCAGGAATAACTATCATCGGACAGAGTCCCAGAGAATTGGAAAATGGACAATTTAAGATCTCTGTGTAAGAAGGAAGAAATGCAAAATACAGGAAATCATAGGGCAGTATAGCCAGGCATCGGCCGTTATTCGGTATTTAGAGAGTATTGCTAGCAATGACATTGCAGAGTACTTGGAGGTGCATAGTAAAATAGGGCTGAGTCAGCATGGCTTCATCAAGGTGTGGTCCGGCTGACAAGCCTGTCAGAATTCTATCAGAAGATAATGAGCAGGTTTGACAAAGGGAGGATGTAATCTAATTTGCTAATCGGCAGTGTGTTAACTTTGAATCTGTGTTAAATTGAAATTTGTTAATTTATTGGTTACAACTTGCATAAGCAGATGTACATAAACAATAAAATGGCAGAGGTTCAATTTGATAGTAGATCAATAAAATAAGGATGGAGGGTCGTGTGATGTGTTGTTTCTACATGATGTGGAAGTGGTGGACACCACTGTAGTTCCCAGTGACCATGTCTGGAGTAAATTTGCATGCAAGAACAACTCTAATTCTGAGTCGATGAGCTGGAGTTTGAGCTTCAAACATTGGCATCGGGGAGGGGGAGAGTTCCCTGGATGCTGTGATTCAAAAGACAGTTACAATCCTTAGTTCAACTGACTCAAATTCAGCCAGTGGTTAGAAAGCAGAGAGATTATCTATGAGTGAGGCAGTTAAAGGGATCCAGGACGTAGAGTTGCTGGAGCGTCAGTCCCTGTCCGTGTCTACAGGTTCAAGAGTTTTGTTCCCTGTATGGATGGGATGGGGACTGCAGGGAGGATGAGCTAATTGGCCACAGCACCGAGTTGAGGAAAGCTTTCAAGTGGGCCAAGAGAAGAGAAATGTTAATGTATTTGGGGATAGTATAGTTAGCGGCATAGACACTGTTCTCTTTGACCCGGACTGAGAGTTCTGAAAGCGGCGTTAATGCCTGGTGTTTGGGTAATGGATACCTCATCGGGGCTGCAGGGGAACTTGGAGTGTGAGGGTAAATATCCACTGGTCATGGTCTCTGTCGGTACCAACGGCAAAGATAAAACTAGGACAGAGGTTCTGCTAAGGGATACGAAGAGCTCGGAGCTAAATTAGAAAACAGAATCAAAAAGGAAATAATCTCTGGATTACGGCCTGAGCCGTGAGCTAATTAGCACAGGGTCAGCAGGAAAACGTGTGGTTCAAAGTTTGTTGTGGTAGAAATGGGTTTGTATCATGGGTCATTGACACCAGACACTGGGGAAGGAGCGCACTGTTCTGATCGGACGGTCGTCATCTGAATCGTTTTGGGACCAGAGTTATAGCAAATCACAGAACTTGGCCTGTAGATTGGACTTTAAGCTAAATGGGGGTGGGGTGTTGTCAGTTATAGGGAAATCAGAAAATCCGAATTAAAGGATGGGGTAAGTCTGCAGAACTCAAGAAGAAGGCATTTGGCATTCTTTCCTTTGTTGTTCAGAGCATTGAGTACAGGATTTGGGAGGTCATGTTGCGTCTATACAGGATATTGGTTAGGCTACTGATGGATTATTGCGTGAAATTCTGGTCTCCTTCCTATCGGAAAGATTTTGGGAAACATGAAAGGGTTCAGAAAAGATTTACATGGATGTGACCAGACTTGGAGGATTTGAGCTATTGGGAGAGGCTGAACAGGCTGGGGATGTTTTCCCTGGGGCGTCGGAGGCTGATGGGTGACCTTATAGAGGTTTACAAAAGAATGAGGGGCATGGATAGGACAAATAGACAAAGTATTTTCCCTGGGGTCTGGGAGTCTAGAACTAGAAGGCATAGTTTTAGGATGAGAGAGGAAATATATAAAAGATACCTTAGGGGCAACGTTTTCACACGTTGGTACGTATATGGAATGAGCTGCCAGAGGATGTGACAGAGGCTGGTACAGTTGCAACATTTAAGAGGCATTTGGATGGCTATATGAATAGGAACAGTTTGGATGGATATTGGCCACGTGCTGGCAGGTGAGACTAGGTTGGGTTGGGATTTCTGGTCGGCATGGACAGGTTGTACTGAAGGGTCTGTTTCCATGCTGTACGTTCTATGACTCTATGATTTTAAGTTTTTCAAATCTCCAGCACAAACGCAGAGATTATGGAAAGTGTTAGCAATCAAACTTCAAACACACAGAACAAACAAATAACAATGAGAAGACGGATGATTACTATAGGGCTGAACTGTTACACCGGAATGCATGCAGTATAATGAAGAAGGTAAATAAGATTTTGAATCATACACAAATTGGCAGGTCGCCATCACGGAGACGTCACAGCAAGAGGATCAGGATTGGGAGCTGAATATTCAAAGATATGCATCCTATCAAAAAAGGTAGGCATTTGGATATAGGGGATGGAGATGTCTTATTAATAAGAAATGAAATACAATCCATAATAAGAAATGAACTAAGGTCAAATGGTGTGGAATCTGTGTCGGTAGAATTGACAAGTCGAAAAAGTTAAGAAAAAAGTAGTTGGAGTTCTGTTCAGGCCTCCAAACAGTAGTGAGGAGCTGGGGTGCAAGATATTCCCGGAGGTAGAAAAATGTGTCGGAAAGACAAAGTGACAGTGGGATCATGTGGAATTACATTACGGAGGGGGGCTGGGAATTCAGGTTGTAAAAGATGAGGTCTGCAGATGCTGGAGATCAGAGCTGAAAATGTGTTGCTGGTTAAAGCGCAGCAGGTCAGGCAGCATCAAAGGAAGAGGAAATTCGACGTTTCGGGTATAAGCCCTTCATCAGGAATGATTCCTGATGAAGGGCTTATGCCAGAAACGTCGAATTTCCTGTTCCTTGGATTCTGCCTGACCTGCTGCGTTTTTACCAGCCCTCATTCCTGATGAAGGGCTTATGCCCGAAACGTCGAATTTCCTGTTCCTTGGATGCTGCCTGACCTGCTGCGCTTTAACCAGCAACACATTTTCAGCTGGGAATTCAGGTTGGGAGTGGTTTGCAGGAGAAGGAACTTATGGAATGTCGACGAGTTGTTTTTTTTTTGGAGCAGCCTGTGCAGGCAGTCGAGATGAGGGACCTTAAGGAGAAAGAAATCATAGGAGGCAGTGATCACAATATGATTGAATTTACTCTGCAATTTCAGATGGCAAAGTTAGAATCAGAGGTGACGGTAGTAAAGCTGAATAAAGGCAAATACAGAGGCATGAGAGAGGAGCTGGATAGAATTGACTGGTAGAAGGGCCCAGCAGGAAAGACAGTGGAGCAGCAATGGCAGGAAATTTTTGGAGTATTTCACGATGCAACAGAGATTTTCCCCCGAGTAAAAAGAGGCATGGTACATGAAGAATGAGGTAACCATGACTGACGAGGGAAGTCAGGAATAGCATTAAAGCAAAAGAGAAAGGATAATGCAGCAAAGTGAAGTGGGAAACCAGAAAGTTGGGAAACTTACAAAGACAAAACAGAGGTCAAACAAAATAAAATAAGGAGGGAGATTATTAAATATGGGTGTAAGGTAGCCAGTAATTTAAAGGAAGCCCGAAAGGGTTTATTTCGATAAATAAAGTACAAAAGAGAGGCAAAAGAGGACATTAGATTGCTGGAAAATGACACTGGAGAGATAGTAGTGGGGACCAAGAAAATGGCCGAGGAATTGAATAATTACTTTACAACAGTTTCATGGTGGAAGGGACGAATAATATCTCAAACATTCAGGAGAGTGAGGGGCTAGAGCTGAGTATAGTGACCACCACCATGGAGAACATGCTAACAAAAAGCTGAATGGCCTAAAGTTGGTTAAATAACCGGAACTAGAGGGATTATATCCCTGTATTATCAGGGAGAAAGCTGAAGATTTAGTTGAGGCAATGGTGGTGATTGTCCAGGAATCGTTTGAGAAAGGAACCATCCTAGAGCATTGGAAACCCACTAACGTGTCATCTGTTTTTACACAGGGAGTACGAAGAAAAGACAAAAAAAAAACGCCTAACCTTTGTCGTGGGTAAGATCCTGGAATCCCTTGTGAAGAATGAGATTCGTGAATACTTGGAAGTGTTTGGTAAAATAGGGCAAAGTCTGCATGGTTCCATCAAGGGAAGCTCATGCCTGACAAATTTGTTGGAAATCTTTGAAGAAGAAATGAGCAGGCTCGATCAAGTACAGTCAATGGATGTTATTCACCTGGACGTCAAGAAGGCCTTGGCAATGTGTCAACACAGGAGATTATTGAGTACGATAAGGGTCCATGGTGTTAGATGCAAAGTAGCGGCTTGACCAGAAGCTTGTCTGTCTGACAGAAATCAGAGAGTGGGGAAAAATGGTCCTTCTCAGGATGGCAGCAGGTGACAAGTGGTGGTCCACAAGGCACAGTGTTGGTACCATAACTTTTTACCTTATATGTTAACAATCTAGATGGTGGAACCGAGGGCACTCTGGCTCAGTTTGCAGACGAAACAAAGATATACAGAGGGTTAAGTCGGAGAGCGGAGGCGGAGAGGCTGAAGAAGGAATTGGCCAAGTAAAGGGGTTGGCAGATGCATTCCAACGTTAGAAAGTGTGAGGTAAGCTCTTTGGCATGAAGAATAAAGGTATAGTCTATTTCCTAAATGGGGAGAACATTCAGAAATCTGAAGTGCAACGGGATTTGGGAGTTCTCGTGCAGGGTTCTCTCAAGGTAAGTATGTAGGTTGACGTAGTAGTTAGGAGGGCAATTATAGTTATTATTGATGGCATATATTAGGAAAGAAATTGAATGTAAGGACAGGCAGGATACAGCTTTGGTCAGACAACATTTGGAGTGTTGGGCGCACTGTTGAGCCTCATGTCTCAGGAAGGATGTGCTGTCCCTGGAGCGTGTTCAGAAGATTTTCACGCGAATAGTCATAGGAGTGAAAAGTTTACTGTATGAGGAATGTTTGAGTCTTTGGGTCAATACTTGATAGAGTTTCGAAGAAAGAGTTGAACTGTAATTGCAACATACAGAATGCTGAATGACCTGAACCGAGTGATGTTCATAAGACATTTCCATTGGTAGGAGATATTAGGACCCAAGGACACAGTCTTAGCTTAAAGCGAACACCTTTTAGAACGTTGATAAGGAGACTTCTTTAACCAGGGAATGGTGATTCTTTGCATTTTATTGCCTGCGAAGGCTGTGGGGCCAGGTCATTGCGTATATTTGAGACGGAGGTAGTTTTTTATTATCCAGGAGATCAAAGGTTACGGGGAGAACGTCGGAGAATGGGTTTTAGAAACTTATCAGCGATGATTGAATGGCAGAGTAGACTCGATGGGCAAACTGGCCTAATTTCTGCTCCTATGTCTTATAGTCTTATGGTCTAAACCTTAAGGAGGCACCTTGCATCTCTGAGAATATGGATTCATGTTCTTTATGAATGTCAGTAGCTGGTGGGAATAGTTAACTGTTTTAGAATGAAGGTATGGTGGCCGCTGTCGGGGTGGCGGATAATATGGCATTCCGTGCAGGATCGCACACCAACTGCACTGTATTAATGTGGAGATTCAAAACCTGGACCTCTCTTTCTCTCTCAATCACCGTGGGGAGTGGGGGTTGGGGTGATAGGCGTAACGTCTTCAGAGGCACTTAAACTATTCAGAATCATGCATCCTGAGTGAAACAACAGTTATGGAATTTACCACCTTCTCATTGTTTAGAACAGAAAGAGTGATTGTCCATCCCCCTCAAGGATCAATGCAATCACCTCTTATTATCTCACAGCACTACAGATCAACCTTTACTTGTTCCTCAGGGTGCTATCATCCCAGGAATTAATCCGGTGGAACTCCTGTTTTTATTTCTGTGATAAAGAGATCACTCCATATGAAGGAGATAAAAGATGTCCACAATACTCCAAACACTGCCTCAACAACGCTCTCAGAGTTGATCACAATAATTCCTTTCCCTCACTTAGCTGGCTCCATTTCCTTCATGTGACAGAGGAAACCATTCATTTACACTGCACAGCCATTAACGTGGAATTTAGAACATCCTTACATCTGTACGTTAGCATCAATAAAGCTAGCACCAGAGGTGCGTACTGAGATGGAAAACACTCTCGGAGAGAGACTCAATCACAAAGAATACGTCTAAAACAGTGAATGGCCACCTACCTGAATGTACAAAGTTAAAAATCACACAACACTAGGTTATAGTCCAACAGGTTCAATTGGAAGCACACTAGCTTTCGGAGCAACGCTCCTTCATCAGGAGTCCAACACTGGCATCTCCAAATCATACCTGAATGTAATTCAGCTGCAGCAATATGGGATACAGGCAGAGGAAGGGGGTTATCTTTCCTTTTCATCTGCCCTCACGGGATGTGTGCAGCCCTGGTCAGTGCAGAATGTTATGCCGACCTTGAACTGAGTGGCTGGTCAGCTGTTCCACAGGACAGTAAAGATTAAAACGCAGTTCCGTGGGTTTGCAGTCACACAGAGACCTGACCAGGGAAGAATGGCCCATTGCCTTCTCTCATGAGCATGAGGTAAGCCGATATCAACAGATTATTATTTTGTGGCTCTAGATTATGAGCCAATGACGTAACCACCATACGCTGTCTTCCCACCTTTCTAATTCTGTGCAGAGAACAACGTAAACATCTCAAGTGCAATTATTGTGCAATGGATACGTGGTAAAAGGGGTCTTGAAACAGCTGTATGCGGAGATTAACAAAGGCAAAAACAATAGTTTATTCAGGAATTGTGCTGGGGCTGAGGAGGAGACTGGGATGTCATGTTTGTGGTACTGGACAGAAATGGTGTGTGGGGAAGATATGGAAATGTAAACTTGGACAGGAGAAAACGATTCAAGGAGAACAGTTGGTGTGCAATTTTTAAATAACGATTTGCTAATCATAATGTGTAAGGAATGGAATCTTTGATTGGAACTGAAAACATTGACTGGCTCCTTTCAAAAATTTACATATCATGACCATCAATTCAGTTCAGACGTTTTACTAGACAGATAGAGTGACTTACCAGGAACACCAACTATCGCAAGGATAGGATAGTAACCAGCTTGAATAACCAGCAGTACATCTTCAATCCCCGATGCTAATAATATCCAAGGCTGGGAAAGCCAGTAAAGACCTTCGGATAAACTGCTGTCCATTTCTGGAAATTTCCATTCGAATGTTCTCAGATCCTGATCTATTGTTGGAACACTCCAGTGTACTCTTCCCAGATTCTGATGTCTCCTTCCTCTCTCCTTGAAGCTGCTGATCCCTGTTACTGGTGTGGATGATGTTCCCACTCATACTATGGGATTACACATTTAACACATTCCCTTATTGATAGAAGATGGAAACTCTCTGGTGATCCATAGGATCCATGGAGACTCGCATAATCTCAATCGCTGAAAAAACAGCTCCAGCTAACTCCTCTCAATGTGATACTGTTTTACTAAAATTCAAAATAATTTTGAACACTAATGCATTCTGGATGTGAGATGTGAGTGTGACTGAAGGAAGGAATGTTGGAGATGGCATATTATTTGTGTGCAATCATTCAGTCTGCCTTGGATATAGGGGTAATGCCAGAGGTTTAACTGAACATAAACATGCTTCTCTGCTCATAAATGGAGAAATAAATCCGATAATTACTGATCAGTCATTGCAAAATCAGTAAAACATGGAGAGGACATCTTCCGTCCGTGATCTGATGGCAACATGTGCCTAAGATAATGTGGGTTTATAACAATCAAACGGCATGCATATGTTAACAGAGAATTGTACGTGACAAGTAAAATTCAGATTGTTATTCCAGAATCAGACAGGGCAAGCGTGAGTGTTGATGTTATCCATGTTAAGGAACTGTGATGAAGTGTCATTTATTGACTTCAATTACATTGTGATTATGACATTGGGTAAAAGACAGAAGATGGAGAGAACTGGGGGACAGGACAGTTCAAACTGGGAAGAGGTACATTGCTGTTCCCTAGTTATCAGTATTGGAACGTTACACTATATAACTCATATGAAGAACAGATTCAAGGATAAATCTATAATGAGAAATTAGCAGAGACAATATTAATGAAATGTATTCATGCAATACAAAATACAGGGACAGAAGGATTTTCTATACAGACCAAAATATGCAAAGTATAAAGAGATAAGTTTGTTAAAATACAATCCTGATATTGGATTGAAATGTGGATGTGAAAACTTGGAAAGTGGTGTGCTAACTTTATCAGTCATTATTTGATCCACAGCGGAGATGCTGATTTCCTTTCTGTCAGTGATCCCCCTCACTGAGATTCTCTGGCCCAGTCTCTTACACAGGATCTGGAGGTGGGGTGGGAGTGTTGGGTGGGGTTATCCTTTCCTGCTGCTCATGGCATAGTTTATTTTTTAAAAAACCCACCTTCGCCATATAACTAATCACGGTCTTTTGGGTTCTGTTTAGCTGTCAGTAACATAGCTCTGTGATATTATTGGAAAGAAATGATCTGGGATGACAGCCAGGATCGGCAGAGTGATCATAGGGTATGCCACCCAGACAAATGGCTGGCAGTTCAGAGGAATTTCTAAATAAAACTTGCAACTTTTGTCTGTCCGTATTTATCTACACTCATGCTGCCTTCTGATCTATCTGACTTCACTCTCATCTAACACCTCTTCATCTCCCACTCAGTCAGTCGCTCCCCTTACTATCCTCTCTCAGTTTATCTCCATTCACTTTCTTTTCCCCTGTTTATTTCTCTCTCACGCCATCTATCTCCACACGCTCTCTCTATCTCCAATTGTGCAGTTGAAGAGATTGTGACGCCACAATGGGTTGACTGACCTCCATCAATGTTATAATAATTCGGCGGTTCTCTGATCCACAATAAATACTTTAGGTGCCTGGTTAGATAAGCTGGTGCGGTGACAGGTACAGTGCACAATCACCCATTATCTCTTCCTGTTTTTCTCTGATGTACATCTGCCTTGAAATGTCTGTGCAAACAAAATAGACTGAATGAAATTCGAGCAGTCCAGAAAACGCTCATGACGGTGCATTTCAATTAGGATTTAATGAACGATGAGATTCCAGAAAAACCTAGGCAATGACAGAAAAACAGGGCAACACAAGAAATAGCACATGAGTACAACATGGGGCACCAAGTCGGCCTCATGGCATTATCGCTAGATTATCAATTCAGAAAATCAGCCCTTGGTCTGTGGACCCAGGTTCGAATCCCGCCAATGCAGAAGGTGGCAATTCAACTCAATAATTTTTAAAAAGTTGGTATTAAGAATCTACTGATGAGAATGAAATCCTCGCCGATTGTCAGAAAAGAAACACCGTTTGGCTCACCAATATCCTCCAATGAAGTAATCTTGCATCCTCACTCCAGACCCAAAGCAATGTGATGACTCTCAGTCGCCCTCTGAAATGGACTGGCGTGTCATTCAGTTATACCAATCGCTACAAAATCTCAAAGAAATGAAACCAGGTGGAACAGCAGTTATCGATCTGACCACCGAAAAAGCCAGTTGGAAACATCACTGTCGAACCTGCAAAGTCTTCCTTACTAACACCTGAGGGCTAGTGCCAATATTGGGAGAACTGCCTTACAGACTAGTCAAGCACCAGCCTGACATAGTCATGCTCATGAAATTATAACTGACAGAAATACCCCAGACACCACCATCACCGTCACTGGATATGTCCTGGCCGAAGGTCAGGACCAATCCAGCAGAGGGGGCAGCTCAGTGCGATACATTCTGGAGGTAGTTGCTCTGCGAGTCCCCAAAATTAACTCCAGACCCAATGAAGTCCCATGGCTTTAGATTAAACGTGGGCAAAGCAGCCTTACTGATTACCATGTAACGTCAGTCCTCAGCTGAATCAGTACTCCTCCATGTTGAACAACACTTGGAGAAAGAACTGACTGTGAAAAGGGCACAACGTTTATTCTGGCTGAGGAATTTCAAAGTCAACCACCAAAAGTGGTTTGGCAACAGTACTACCGATCACGCCGATCGGGTCCTAAAGGACTTATCTACTTGATTGGGTCTGCAGAAGGTAGTGAGGGAATGAACGAGAGGGGAAAATAACATACCTGACCTCATCCATAAGACGCTGTGGTCCATCAATAGCAGAAGAACAATACTCCAGCACAATCTGTAATCTAATGGCGCAGCATATAAACCACTCAATCATTACCACCAAACCAGAGGATAAAACCTAGTGCAATAGAGAGTGAAACAATGGGAAAAAAACTGCTCAAGTATGTTCTGTATATAATACTCAGGACAAATTCAACCCAGCCTAATACCGCCTCATCAGTCTGCTTTCCATCATCAATGAAGTGATAGAAGGGCTCATCAACAGTGCTATCAAGCACCACCTGCTCAGCAATATCCTGCTCAGTGACGCCTAGTTTGGATTCCACCAGGGCCACTCAGGTCCTGACATCACCACAGTCTTTGTTCAAACATGGAAAAAAAACTGAATTCCAACACTTCAAAGTCAAGGCTGCATTCTTTCAAATGTGGCATCAAGGAACCCAAGCAAAAAGCATATTGCGAGCAAGTACTTCATTCTTGGAGTTATACCTGACAGATAGGAAAACGGTCATTGTTGTTGGAGGTCAGTCATCACACTTCTAGAATATCTCTGCAGCAGTCCCCCAGGATAATGTGGAAGTAGGTTTGCTCCATAAGCTGGAATGGTCATTTTCAGATTTTTCTTCACCATACTAGGTAACATCTTCAGTTGCACTCCGGATGAAACCTAGGTCCAAACATCTTCTGTTGTTTCATTAATGACCTTCTCTCCATCATAAGGTCAGAATGGGGATATTCGACGATGACTGCACAATGTTCAGCACCATTCGCAAATGCTCAGGTATGGAAGGCAGTCCATGCCAAAATGCAGCAAGATCTGGACAATCTCCAGACTTGGGTTGATAATTGGCAAGTAACATTCGCATCACACAAATGCCAGACAATGACCATCACCAGTAAGAAACAATATAAAAACGTGATATTCAGCAGCATATTTGTCGCTAAATTCCCCTCCCTACCACCCTATCAATACACTTCGGGTTGCCATTGACCAGGGACTCAACTGGACTCGCCACATAAATATAAGCGCAGATCAGACTAGGAATACTGCGCATTTAACTCACCTCTTGTCATCCCAATGCATGCTCACCATCCACAAGGCACAAGTCAGGAGTGCGATGGTATACTCCGCAATTGCCCGAATGAGTGCAGCCACAATGACACTGAAGAAGCTTGATACCATACAGGACAAAACGGCCCAATTGACTGCCACCACACCCACAAGCATTCACTCCATTCACCACCAACGCTCAATAGCAGCACTACGAGAAATTCCATCTTGAATGACAAGGGCAGCAAGCTTTTGTGAACACCACCGCCTTCAAACTCCCCTACAAACCAGTCAACATCTGAGTTGGAAATATATCACCATTCTTTCAATGTTGCTGCATCAAAACCCTGGATTTTCCTCCCTCTTAGCATTGTGGATCAACGCACACTGCAACTTTGGACTGCAGCAGTACAAGAAGGTAGCTCAGCACCGCCTTCTCAAGAGGGAAACTAGGTATGGACAATAAATGGTAGGCCCATCCAGCGATTCCTATAACCAAAAAATAAGTTTAAGAAGTTCCACGTTGAACACCTCCATGTGACAGGTTTTCTGATTGGAAAATGAACAGGAAAGCAGTGTTTCTGATACTGAACATTTTAGACCATTCTGTTATGAGAAAAGTGTTCAGTGCTCCATGACATATTGTTGCTGAGTGCTGTGATAAATTGCACCTGTTTTATTAAATGCAACAATATTAGTGTAACCGGGTCGATCCTTCAAAAATACCAGACTGAAAATGACAATCATCGTCGAGACAACGTACTTCCGCCAGATGAGACTCACAGATAGCAGCTCATATTCAACATATTACTGCTCTACTGACTGGCACTGAATTCTCCCACCGTCCATATTACAGGGGTTACCATCGACCAGAAGATAAAGTCAAATCAACGTACAGATACAAGTGTTACAAGAGCAGGTCTGAGACTTACAATTCTGCACTGAATAATAGACTGTATGACAATACAAGCATGTGATAGAGCAATAGATTTAGGCCATTCACCCTATCTCTTCACTCTGAAACTATGTCATTTTGTCATAGTCACTAAGACGAGTTGAAATATCTTCTATACTCTGAATGCATCAATCTTTGCAGTAATCGGTCAGTTTCAATCAGATGCGCCCCCTCCCCCATTCTTCTAAATTCCATTGAGTACAGACATAGAGCCCTTAACTGCTGCTCATATGACAAGCCATCATTCCCAGGATAGATCATGTCCAACACCCATAGATCCTTCCCCAAAACAGCTCACAATAATCCAAATGCCGTCTGACCATAGCCCATTACATTCTCAGCATTATGTCTCCGCTCTTGTATTTTCACTCTCTTGAAATGAATGTTAGCATTGAATTTGCTTTCCTAACTGCCAACTGCACCTGAGCATTAACTGTAAGAGAGGACGAGGACTCCAAACTCCTTTTGTGCTTCAGATTTCATGAAGCCTTTTAGAACATAGTGTCTGCCTGTATTCCACCTGCTGAAGTGCATCATCTCACATGTTCCCATGCTGTGTTCTATAAGCCATGTGTTTTCCCAGTGTCCTAAACTGTCCAAGTCTTTCTGCAGCCTCCCCACTTCCTCAATATCACCTGCCCATCCAATCATCATTGTATCATCTGCAAACCAAATAAAACTGCCGTGAGGTCAGATAGTTCACGAAAATGGCACTTCCTGACTACCTAAGGACTGTCCACCATTGAAAAGGCACAACGCTCAAGGTGCTTGACTCCATTTCGGTTAAAGCAGTGGCTTGACTGGAATTGCATCTACAAAGTCTTCACTCCTTGCACCACTGGCACTGACACCCTGCCCACCATTTTATTATGAATTTGCCCCATGATGTTGACACAGAACTTGATGGCGCACGATCCCAGTCTATTAATGGCAATCTGTCTCAATGCTGACTGTGTGGTGCTCACACCAACCAATGTCATTGTGTGTTGAAGACGACAGAGGGAGGTGGGGGGAGGAGATGTCTATCATAAATGACTGTGTGACTGTCACTGACGGCTGACATCGGCCGCGAAAGCCCCAGATGTACCTGAGTCTGTTTTCACTGCTGCAGGCAAGGTCAGTTTTTCAGTGAATCAAATCAAAGAGAGTGGTGGGCCTGGACATCGTTCCTGGCTGAGCACTCAGATCCTGTTTGTACCTACTAGCAGAGGTATTCACATTAAACTTCAGCTTCTTCCACCAGGAGGCGAAGTCCCAAACTGATTCAAGAAGGCCAACGTCATCCTCTTAAGTGAGAAAGCACATGGAACGTGCCATTATAGACGACCACACAGTGGCTCCGACCTCAATCATCATGAAAAGCTTTGAGAGGTTGGTTATGGCCTACACCAACTCCAGTCTCCCAGCCTGCCCTGCTGCCCTATAATTTGCCGACTGATGTCGCAGGATCACAACAGATGCCATATCCGAGTCTGCACATATCCCTGGAACATCTGGACAACAAGGACACCCACACCAGACTCCTTATCATTGACTAAAGCTCCACCTTCAAAATCTTTATCCCTTACAGACTAATCACAAAACTCCACGACCTTGGTCTCGATTCGATCCTCTGCAACTGGTTCCACAGGTTTCTGACTCACAATCGTGAAGATAGGTAAAAATCACCCCCTCCACAATAACAATCAACATTAAAGCTGCTGAAGGATGTGTTCTCAACACCCGACAATACTCCCTGTACAGCCATGGCTGTACCCTCAGCCCACTACTGTCCTCACTATACACCCACGACTGTGCCCTCTGCGACTTACTGTACGCCCTTTACACCAACGGATGTGCATTCAACCCCCCTACCGTATTCCCTAAACACCCAAGTCTGTGCCCTCAGCCCCTTACGGTACTCCAGCTACAATCACGGCTGTGTCCTCAGGCCCCCAATGTCCACCCTGTACACCCACGGCTGTGAACTCAGACCCTTAGTGTGTTCCCTGTACATCCACGGCTGTGCCCTCAGCCAACTATTCCGCTCCCTGTACACCCACGGTTGTTTCTGTAGCCCCCTAATGTTCTCCCAGTATTTCCACGGCTGTGCCCTCAGCGCCCTAATGTCCTCCCTATACAAGCACAGCTGTGTCTTCAGACCCCTACGTACTCCCTGTACAGCCACGGCTGAGATTCCACATTCCAACCAACGCCAGCTACAAGTTCGCTGATGACATCACTATAGCAGTACGGATATTAAACAACAACGCGTCAGAATGTAGAAAGGCGATAGAGAGCTTGGTGGCATGGTGTATTGATAATGACCACTCTCTCTAATTCGGCAAACGTAAATAACTCATCACTGACTTTAAGAAGAAAGGAGATGGAACATAACCCATCTACATCAACCGTTTGAGGAAGTGCAGTGCATCAAGTGCGTCGGAGTTATGATATCTCACAACCTATCCTTAACTTCTCACATAGGTCCGACGGTCGGGAAGGTTCAACAATGCCTCTCCTTCCTGAGGTGATAAAGGAAATTCAGCATGTGCTACTTCTACAGATGCACCATTGAGAGCGTACTGTCCCGGTACATAACAGCCTGGTACAGCAACTGCTCAACTCAGGATGGTGAGAATCTACAGAAGGTTGGGTGCACAGCTCTGATCAACACGGACTCTAACATCCCAACTATTGATTCCATTTACATGGCTTATTGTCGCAGAAAGGCTGCCAACATCTACCCCAGATTACTGAGGGAAGGAAGACAGGAAATAGTTGGGGCATTAACAGATATCTTTGCAGCATCCTTGAACACGGCTGAGGTCCCAGAAGACCGGAAAATTGTTAATCCTCTTGTTTAAGAAAGATAGTAGGGATAATCCAGTCAATTATAGACCGGTGAGAACGATGTCAGGGATGGGGAGTCTGCTAGAGAAGATACTGAGGGATAGCATCTACTCTCATTTGGATGAAAATAGTCTTATCAGTGATGGGCAACATGGTTTTGGTCAGGGAAACACATGTCTTAACAACTCAATAGAATTCTTTGAGGAAGTGACAAAGTTAATTGATGAGGGAGATACTGTGGATGTAATGTACATGGACTTCGGGAAGGCGTTTGGTATGTTTCCCCACGGTCGGGTCATGGAGAAAGTGAACGTCACTTGGTGCACTAGCTACGTGGAGAAAGAACTGGCTGGGCAACAGGAGGCAGAGAATACTCGGGGGAGGGAGTTTCTCACAATGGAGAACTGTGACCAGTGGTTACATTTAAGATGTTTCTGGAAAGATACATGAATGAGCAGGGAGCAAACGGATACAGATCCTTAGAAAATCGGCGACAGATTTGGATAGAGGATTTGAATCGGCGCAGGCTTGGCCCACCGAATGGCCTGTTTCTGTGCTGGAATGTTTTGTTCTAACATTATCGAAGACCCATCACACTCCAGTAATGGTCTCCCACAACCTCTTCTATCAGGCTAAAAGATATGGAAGCTTGAAAACTCTGAGCAGCTGTTTCATTAAAAGTTTCTTCCTGCCTGTTATTAAACTGATGAATGTACTCTCTAATCTCAGATAATGCTGATCTTGTTCATGTTGATTTCGTCTCGCGCACGCCCTGTGCAGCGTAACTTGCATGCCTCTCAGGCATGTTTTGCAACCATTGCTCTGTATATCCTTGCTTACTATGATCAGCCTGTACACCTTGGCATAGGTCAAAGTAAAACCTCATCTCCCTCCCCCCAGCTAACTCCGAGCTCTCTCTGGTCCTCACCCCCAGCACCTCCCATTCCCCATCCCCAGCTCACTGTGTGCTTTGTGTCTCACACTGTCTGTTTGCTTGCATTTTCCTTTCTCTGTCTTCTGTTTCTTTCCCTAAACTTACTATCTCCCCTTGTCCCTGTCCATGTGACTGTTTGTTTCTTGTTTTGTTTCCTTTCTCTGTTTTACTGACTGCCATTCTGTTTCCCTCGCTGTGTTCTCTCTCTCTTTATACGTGTCTGTCTAGTTCTACCTCGTTGTGATGGTGATGGCTTCTCTATTCTTTTGAAGCATATGATGGCTCTTTGGTTGGATGTTGGCAATATTGGTTAAATTTCAATTGTTGTCAAAGCAGCAACCAGAACTTGGTTATCCATGTAATAGCCACTTGCTACATCTAAATATTTTGGAACTGCCTTCTCTCAGTGCTCTGTATACTGGCAACTGAAAGCATTCTATTCATGTGCATAATGGTGTGACGGTAACAGCTCTTCCCAGGACCATAAGAAACTGCAGACGATTGTGTGCACAGCGCAGACATTCATGGAAGACAACCTTCCATCCATTTATATTTCTCATTGTGAGCGAAAGGCTGGCAACATCAAATATCTCTCCAAAACCGGTAATGGTCTCCTACAACCTCTTCCAAATGGGAGAAGATACAGAGGCTTGAAAACATGGACCAGCATGCTCAGGAACACTTTATTCCTTACCTTAGTTACACTGACGAATTGAAATCTCTAACGTTTCAAATAATATTAATTTTGTGAAAGTAGATCTTGCTTTGCACACCTCCTGTGCAGCTGTCACCTTGTGTGCCTTACTCTGTGTAAGTGCCATTGAGGCTCAAGGTTTTCTCACGGCAATCAAATGAGTGAACCAATGCTGGCCCAGCCAGCGATACCTATTTCGCATTAATAAATTTAAGAAGATGACGACGCTCAGCGAAGACAGACAAGTGGGATCAAATCGCATTAAACGTAATCTTAGTTATATACAGGTTTCCCTGGGTATCTGAAAATAGAGTGTTCCTACAAAACCTTTCATAAGCTTATATGGCGTAAAGCGAAGTAGCATTAATTTATGTGGGAAAAAAATAATCTTTTTTGGTAAAAGTGAAATTCGTCTTCGGATTTTTTTTGGGTAGCGAAAATGGGACGTAATGGAGGTTTTTTTGGAAACTGAAGTGTCAAAAAGCGAATTTTTGAAAAGCGGGTATACATGTACCGGCATGGGCATGATATTCAGGAAAATGGGAAAAGTAAAAAATAAATGAGGTGAATCTCACATTTTATTTCCATCCCAGCTGATTATCATTCCATTTGTTCGTTCTTTTTCTTCTATCTCTTTCTTTCTCTATCGATTTAACTCACTCCTCCTCCCCTTCAAAGCAGACTTCCCTGTAACCAGCATTATTCACACTATTTTCCAACTGTTTTCAGTTCAGAAAAGCTCCCCAGCACTTTCTGTTCTTTTCTTTGCATTTCTTATGCATTTTGAGATCTCCAGCATCTACTTTTATTTGGTTTAATCTTCAAATTTGTTATTCCATGGGAAGTTAGCATCTCTGCCAGGGCAGCATTTGTTAATCATCACTAATTGTCCTGATTGTGAGGCCATTCCACAAGCCAATATAAAATCAAGCACATTGATATGGGTCTGAAGTCACACTTAACACAGACTGGGTCGTAACATTAGATTTCTTTACCGAAGGTCATCAGTGAAACAGCAAGATTTTCAGACAAAATGTTGGTTTTTGGTTGATTTTCGTAAAATTCACTTTTGTTTCAATTCTTATCATTTTTATTTAAGTGCTGCCATCCGCTGTAGTAGGACTTGAAAAAAAATCGCTTGAAACAATGTCTTTCGTTTCATAAGCTTTGCTCCTGAATTACATGCAGCGACATTCCTACTCTGATATATTGCCCTAATCACGAAGTAATGTCCGAGATAAGACCAATTTTGTGATTGAAATACTTATAAATGGAAAAGTGGCCAGAAAAGAGCTTGAAATATAAAGTCCGAATTTTACCAACGTGCAGACAATGGTTTGTTCAGCCACAGCACTGACACAGAGATGGAGATTGGGGATATTATGAGTTGGCTGTGGACAGGGTTCGTGGCAGAGAGATCACGAGACATAAATCAGTTCAGGGCAAAAAGGGATCTCGAGGTTGTCCATAGTTTAGTTATCAGATGTTTGTAAGAGAGTGGTCTGCAATTCAGATGAATGGAGACGGCAATTTGAATTGAAGATAATAGTTTCTTTCTTTAACAAATATAGATAACAGAAATTGCAATGAAGTTCAAAATTGTTTAAGGGATTAATGAATGGACAGAGGTAGAGAACACCAACAATAGCGAGAGTAGGTTAGTAACACACCCTCCACCCCGCTCAAAATAATAAACAGCACCACTAATAACCGATATAGTAGAAATTCCCAAAAGAGAGAAAATGTTGAAAAGACCCAAGGAAAGCCTCCTCTCCATTGGTGTAATTATCCAGTCCATTATTCTCAGATTCAGATCTGTCCTCTCCACGGCTGTGCAGCTGCATATCTTTGTTATTGTTGGAAATGGTGCATTTGCTCCTACACTGGGATAGCGCACTGAGTGAAACCCCTCACCAATAGGAGAGGAAAATCCTCCAGTGACACAGTTACAATGCATGGAGACTGACATCAATCACAGTCCCTGAGCAAACAGTTCTAGTTTCAATACAGCACATTCAGCTCACAATATAACTGGACTGGACTGGATTCTGACATCGCTGGCTATTGGTCGCATCTCCCATCACCAATTCCTTTCATGAAGTCAGTGGTGACGGAGAATGATGAATGTTTTCTTATCACAGGCTAGATGACTCTGCTCTGTTGTATATTTGCAATGCTGTAACCATCTTACCCCAAATTTCCGCCCCTCCACTAAGAAAAGAAACACAGTCAGGATGTTGTTACTGTGCTGATCTCTCCTCCACGGGAACAAACCAGCCAACACACTGTCACTGGGCACAGTTGCTCTGCACATAGTCAGGGAGTGTGGACTTCTCTGAATGTTTCTCCCCCTGCTCTAATAAAGAAACGTTGGACCTTCCATTCATAATATGCTTCAGTAATTAATTTATACAAATTGACAAACATCTTAATGCAGTTTTATTTGCTGTAAAACAGTAATTTTTACGCTTTTCCCCCTCAGTCCAAAACCAAAAGTGGACGCATTCATTAAGACTTAAGAATTAATGAGTCAGGTTTAGCTAGGAGATAGGGTGGAATGGGGGCACTGGCTGAGGAGACTGCATGGGGAGTACAATGATATTCCCCAGTCATCATCACTCTCAACGTCAGATAGAATTGAATATCGTTCACAACAAGGAACGAGCCAACGTTTGAGAGATGCAATGCTGAATGACAATGTAACTGAACAGGATCACTTTAAATGTGATAAAGTGAACTATATTTTATATACACACCACTTAATCATTGGGAATACAGATTGAGTAGGGTCACCGCACCTGAAGCATTAACTTTGATGTCTCTTCACAGATACAGCCAGACCTGCTGACCTTTCCCTCCAAAGTCTGTTTTTGTTTGAGATTGATCATATTGTTCATATCTGGCTGAATGCGTACAATTAAAAGCAGATGCTAATAACAAAATGTGCAGGGCTATGGGGACAATAAAGGTCAATAATAGTAGAAATATTCGCTCATTCCAAACTGGAAGAGTCAATGGGCTGAGTTTTCACCACCTTTGCTGTAATAATTCTATGTTATGCATTGAAAGCTATTGGAGTTTGGGGAGACAAGTTAGTTCAATGAAGGACACAGAGTGTTCCATGATCAAAAATTATCCCACTTATTTCATGAAGATCAGCTGCCTCTAAAATGCATTTTCAAGCAAAATAGATTTCCAGAGATTTCCAGAAATTTACAAGATGTTCAGAACGTGTTTGCACTTTCTATCTTAAAGAAGAAACATATTTCGGGAGTAATTCAGGTGTCACATACACACAACTGTAATCGATACAAGAAAGGACCACATTGTCCAAATATTACCAAGGTCAACATGTAGACCTGTCAAGAAACATGAAATATAGAAATAATGGAAACATGAAAAACAAACAGAAAATGCTGGAGAAACGAAAAAGATGAGGAAGTATCTGCAGAGAGCAACAGAATTAACATATGTCATATGATGTGACACTATTCTGAAAACTCATGTTGGAATCAAAGGTTAATTGTTTTGCATCTCTGCTCAGATGTTGCCAGATCTACTGAGTTTCGCTCAAGCTCTTTTGATTTCTTTCTTCTTTCTGAACGGTGACAAAGTGTCTGATCTGAATGATAGCAGCAAAGCTGTTATCTCAGTTATGGACATTAAATGAGAAATTACAAATTTCCTATTTTTGACAGGGCTCGAAATATCGATTACATATTGCATTGTGAGAACCTGCGATGAAAACGCTGAAACAAAACAGGAGTTGCTGTAAATGCTCAGCAGGTCTGGCAGAATCTATGCAAAGAAATCAGAGTTAACGTTTCAGGTCCAGTGCCCTTCCTCAGAACTGATGGCAACACGGAAAAAGTTGGTTTATATATAGAAGAGACTAGATAGCTCTTAATGGAGACTGTTAGTAGCTAACAATAGAGTGTGAGTAATGGAAGGCTAAACGACATCTCGGCCTAGTGTATGGGTAGGGGGCCAAGACATAGGGGAGTTCAGGCTCAAATATTATTGAACTTGATTATGAGTCTAAAGGGATGCAGGATCCGCACATGGAAAATTAGGTGTTCTTCCAGCTTGCGCGGAATTTGCCTGGGACACTGCAGCAAGCCTGACACAGAGATATTGGCCTGGGAACATGATGGGCTGTTAAACTGTCAGGCAATTGAAAGCTCAAAGTCATTTGCAGCGGTACAACTTGGATGTTCTGTGCAGCGGTAACCCAGTCAATTCTTCATTTCCCCGATATAGAGGTGACCACATTGTGAGCAGCGCATGTAGTAGACTGGATTCTGGGAAATGTTGGTAAGGTGCTGCTTCACCTGGAGGGCATAGTTGGGCCCTTGGATACTGATGAAGAGGGAGGTAAATGGGAAAATGTTACACCTTCGGCAGGGGAAGTGAAGTGGACCTGTGTTGAGAATGAATAAAGAGTAGACCAGTGAGTCCTGGAGGGAATGATCCCTCTACAAGGTGGACAGTGGGGGAGAGGTGAATATGTGCAGGTGGGGACATCTCGCTGGAGGTGGGGGAAATGCGGGCTGATGATCCTCTGCATGTGAATGCTGCTGGGATAGTAGCTAAGGACAAGGGAAACTCCGTTGCTAGAGGGAAGGGGAGGGAATAGCTTGAAGTGCAGGAGATGGGTCAGACTCGGTTGAGGACCCTGTTGACAACAATGATGAGGAATCCCTTGATTGAGGAACAAGGTGGACATGTCAAAGGCCTCCTTGTTGTATTTAATATCATCACAAACAATGCGGTGGAGACGGAGGAACTGGGGGAATGGAATTGAGTCTACTCAGGAAACGTGGTGTGAAGATGTATACTACAGGAAGGTGTGGGAGTCGGTGGGGTAATACTGGATATCAGTGGCTTGTCTATCCCGAGAAATGGAAGCAGAGATGTTGAGGAATGGAAGAAAGGAGTAAGAGATAGACCAGATGAAAGTGATGGAGGGGTTCAAATTCCAAGCGAAATCGGTGAACTTTTCCAATTCCGGACAAGATAGAGCGCAGCAGGGATGATATCATCTATGTATCGGACGAAGAGTTGTGGATGGGTGCTGAAATAGAACTGGAACAGGGAATGGTCAATGTACACCAAAAAGAAACAGGCATACCTGTGGCACACGTGTGTATCCATGCTCTTCCTCTGTGTGGCAGGAGCAGGCTGAAGCAATGGGTCTGCCCCGGTAGTTCTGTTTGTGAATTTCTAGGCGAGATAGAAGCAAGCACTGCTATCAGAGGACCATCAAATTTGGGGCAGTTAGGGGTAGGGATGTGTGGGGCAGGAATCTCCAGATGAAATATGGTCAGTTATCATAGTTGATACAATGCCATGATGTGCCATGGTAGGGTCATAGTGCACGGGGAGATTAGAGGAGGTATCTGAGAGTGAGCATTCAACCTCAGCAATTTCGAAATCAGTCCCCCAGACTTATCAGGACAGGCTGAGTAACACAGTCAGGGTTGGATCTGAGCACATGCAGTGTAGACTGTTCGGAAAGTGACAGGTTGGATTTGGCGAGGGGAGTGCAGAGAAATTAAGACAACCAATGTCATGTGAAGATTTCTCAATGGACCGATTTAGTTCAGGTAAAGGCCAGAGCGAGGGGTCCAGGTGGAGGGAGAGTGTTGCAGCTGTGTAACGGGATATATGGGACAGGGAAAGCAATCTTGCCAAAAGAAATTTGGCACTGAGGCAAAAACAGCGGAAGAGCTCAACTTAATATCATGCCTAAAATTCTTTAAAGTGGGGGCACAGAGAGGTAAAGTTCAGATATTTGCTAAGTACAGAACATTCAGCATCAGAGAGTGGAAATTCAGGAGGGATGGATGATGAATAAACGACAGGAGGTGGAGTTGGGGGAGGGCATGGAGTCAGAGGGCAGGGTATGGGAGTGGAGGAAGTTTCCAGAGGGTAAAGGGCATCTCCACGTACATCTGGTTAGTACAACGAATAAGCCGGTCAATAAATTAAAATTGTGGAGTGGTAAAGCCTTGAAACAATATGATGCGTTGCTGCTGGACTGAGAAAATGTTGATCTCAGTGGTACTGGCATCATACGATCAGTCCTCAGAAAGTAACTGATTGAAAATAATTGGGAAGATAATCTTATTGTAATGTCATGATTTCACTGCAGTGACACTCAAGCAGCAAGGTCTTACGTTTTGTAGACTTTAGATCAATCTGAAAACATAATATATTTTGATGTTATTAACATGACAAATTTATCCATGGTTTATGAATGCACGAGCAGGGGCAGAGTTTATTTCACATTCCCAGTAGCTCTGGGGAAAGTGTCTTTGTTGAGTGAGGAAATTACCAGTGCAGAATTTCCTGCGATTCCCATTGACCACAATCTACTCAGGATCCCTGATATCACATGAGTCAAATACTACTTTGATGCAACGCAAGTTACTCTGACCTCACCTCAACTGACATTGGAAAATCAGTGAAGTGAATAAAGAACAAAACATAGTACATGGCCTATTTGAACAATGTGCTCACTCTACTCACAATTTTTAAGGGAAAACTGATGCATGGATTTCTCATTCTGAGGAGAGGTTTGTCCTATTTGTGATGAGGCTGTTTGGTTAAATGTTGTGACAGAGAGGCAGAACGACACTCCACTCTTGTACCATGAGGAACAAAACCAGCCTGTTCACGGTGCATCAGACAATGACAGAAACGCACTATTGTCTGTTCCTATTGGACATTGATCATCTCAATCTCATCATTGACTGATGACAAATAACAGCACAAATGTTAGAGGCTCCCATTATCCCAGTTGGAAAGCAAAAATGGGAAGAGATGGCCAGAGAAAGTGGGAGAAACTGGGGAATTGGTGTAACTTACAGTGGGAGTGGCAGAGGAAGTGTGTGAAGGGAGATCGTCAGTGGAAGAGTATGTAGCAGCAGAAGGGTTAGTGCAAGGGGAGTAGGAGTGTAAGAAAAGAGTAGGGCGGAGGAGGAAGAATGGCAGGTGAAGTTTTACTGACAGGGAAAAGCTTGTTTTTGAGGATGTGAGATTGGATGAGAAAACATCACTGTACAAGAAAATCGGGATCTGGTTTCCATTCAAAATTAGGATGGATTCCTTGCACTTTCTCTTCTATCACTTGATTCTTGTTCAGATTGGACATGTACTATAAATTTCTATATCTCTATCAAGTGCAGACGACATTTTTCTTTGTCCCCTACGGTGGAGTTTCAATATTTTGGATTTTATTTGCGGTATATATTTGCTTCCAATTCATGGTGGATATGAGAATATGATTTGATCTACTGCAGTTTGCCCATAACATAGAATTTATTTGAATATTTATGCTCATCACACTCGCTGGTTTAAACAAACAATGAATGAGTACATGTCCATCCTGCAGATTAAAAAAAAATTCTTCGGCTCTAGCAATTGCAGGAAATGTTACAAAGAACAGTTCCACACAAAATACTAACGTTCCACTGCAAGGTGCCAAACCCTAGTTTATCCTAACTTATTCACAATGTTTCTAAATAAAACATGCAGAAGAGCAGAGTGTAAAAGGTGAATTCAACTCTGTGTCGAAAATGCTATTTGTGGCTCCCTCGTAAAATGTGTTAACTACCTCACTCATAAATTCACCAAAATAGGAAAAGCAAGAGACTGGAATTGTCAAATCATCCTCATAATAACATTTGGAGAACAGAAAGGTATTCACAGTTTGTTCGTGGTATTGAGGATTGATGATTGTGAGAATGCGGAAGGTGGGGAGCAGTGGAATGATGACCAATATTATGGATGACACAAAGATGACCTGGGTGGATCACAGTCAGGAGGAAAGTGTTAGGCTATAGGAAGATAGAAACAGATTATTCAGATAGCCAGATCAATGGCCTGATGAAATTTAACACCGATAAATTGGGAAGATGCAATCAGAAGTAACAAGACAAGTGAGTACTCAAAAGTGTGTATGAAAGAGGAGAGCTAAATTTGCTCGTTTTTTCTTTGCAGCAGGGAAGGTTGAGGAGGGAACCTAGTACAGGTGTACAAGAGCATAAGGGGTATGGAGAAGATGAACAGACAACAGATTTTTCCTTAGTCAAAGAATCAAAAACAAAGGGATACACTTTAAAAGCGAAGGGCAGGGGATTGAGAGAGGTTTTGTGGAATGTCTTTCGAACTGAGAGGATAGTTTGAATCTGGAATGCATTGTCCAGGAGGGTGGTTGAGGCAGGGAACCACACAAACGTTTAAAAAGCCTTTGGATATGCACTTGCTGGCACAGACGTGATAGGCCTGTTTTTCATTGCATGATTCTTTACAGTGGCAGCCATGAGCACTCTGGTATATTCTGAAATGATAAACAATGGCAGTTGCTGCTTTGTTCCTTTGACTGTACTCAATAAGTGGCTACATTACAAACCAGCATCATCTCATGCAGCGTCAGCACTTACTCAACCAAAGACAGCCCAACCATGTCTGGGAACATCCAGGGCAATTCACATGCTCTGTGCAAGCACTGTACAACAGCAGCACTGATATTATTCTGGCTGTTTGCCACTATTATTATAGTCACAGCCATAACTTGAACACAGCTTTTCCTCCAATATAACACAGACCCTTATCAATAAGAATGTCATTTCCCTGAATCATAATAAATTATTTCCCAGGTATTCACTTTGACAAACAGCAGGTTTTCCTGTGTTTTTTTTTGCGAGTTGTTTCTCACAGAATTCACCCCCCAACCTTTTTACACTTTAACATTTTCTTGTGCACTATCTCCCTGATCTCACACACCTCACTCCCCCACATCCCCCACACTCTCCATTCTTATTGATGAATCTCTGAAAAATCTGCGCCTCACCTCGATAATTTATTCCAACTCCCAACTCACATTTTGGAATGATTTGATTCCTTCTCTCGGCATGGTCATTAAACTGGCCGTGCCTGATGTCCTATTCACCTCGACCTTCAGTATAGAATGCTATGCTTCTCGGAATTTTCGTGCGTGTATCTGTTTGGCTTGTCCTAGATGGATGTAAAACAGGAGTACTCCGTTTCCATTAGTTGGCATTACAGCATTAATGAGTTCTAATTTCAAGATTATCAGCAAAAGAGCCAGGAGTGAGATAAGGAAAATCTTCTTTATTGAGAGTGTTGTTAGGATTTGGAATGGACTGTCTGGGAGAGTTGTGGATGAGCCAGACCTCTGTGGTGGGCAAAAGTTGTTGGAGGAAATCCTGAGGGACAGGATGTACATGTATTTAGAAAGACAAGGACTGATGCGGGATAGTCAACATGGCTTTATGCGTGGGAAATCATCCTTCACGGACTTGATTGAGTTTTTTGAAGAAGTAACAAAGAAGACTGATGAGGGCAGAACAGTAGATGTGATCTATATGGCCTTCAGTGAGACGTTCAACAAGGTTCCCCGTGGTAGACTGATTAGCAAGGTTATTATTTCATGGAATACAGGAAGAAGTAGCCATTTGGAAACAGAACTGGCTCAAAGGCAGAAGACAGAGGGTGGTGGTGGTGATGGGTTGTTTTTCAGACTGGAGGCCTGTGACCAGTGGAATGCCACAAGGATCGATGCTGGGTCATCTATTTTTTGACATTTACATAAATGATTTGGATGCGAGCATACAAGGTCCAGTTTGTAAGTTTGCAGATGACACCAAAATAGGAGGTGTAGTGAACAGCGAAGAGGGTTTCCTCAGACTACACCAGGATCTGGACCAGATGGGCCAATGGGCTGTGAGGTGGCAGATGGAGTTTAATTCAGATAAATGCGAGGTGTTGCATTTTGGGAAAACAAATCTTAGCAGGAATTATACACTTAATGGTAAGGTCCTAGGGAGTGTTGCTGAACAAAGAGAACTTGGAGTGGAGGTTCATAGCTCCTTGAAAGTGGAGTCGGAGGTAAATAGGATAGTGAAGAAGGCATTTGGTATGCTTTCCTTTATCGGTCAGAGTATTGATTACAGGAGTTGGGAGGTCATGTTACGGCTGCAAAGGATATTGGTGAGGTCACTCTGAAACTTCAAAGGGTTCAGAAAAGATTACAAGGATGTTGCCATGGTTGGAGTATCTGAGATACAGGGAGAGGGCTATTTTCTCTGGACCGTTGGATGCTGAGGGGTAACCTTATAGAGAGTTTAAAAATTATGAGGGCCATGGATAGGATAAATAGACAAAGTCTTTTCCCTGTGGTGAGGGAGTCCAGAACTAGGGGACATAGGTTTAGGATGAGTGGAGAAAGATATAAAGGAGACCTAAGGGACAACTTTTTCACACAGAAGGTAGTACATGAATGGAATGAGCTGCCTGAAGATGAGGTGGAGGCTGGTACAATTGCAACATTTAAGAGGCATTTGGATGGGTATATGAATCGAACGGGTTTGGACGGATATGGGCCGTTTGCTGGCATGTGGGACTAGATTGGGTTGAGATAACTTGTCGGCATGGACAGATTGGACCGAAGGGTCTGTTTCATGCTGTACATCTCTATGACTATAACTGGGTATGTATTTGGAAATGTGAATTTAACAGGCTGCAGATAAAAGGGCTGGCATATGAGAGGGGCTTGGGAGACACTTCTGGAGCTGATGCACACACAGTGGCCAATGGCCTCCTCCTATACTTAAAAGTTTTGCACATGTGTCTGATGTGAATAAAAGTTAGCATCGGATTATTTCTCATTGTAAGTTGTCACGAATATCTGATTGTTTAGTGAAGCATAAGCATTTAAAATGAAATTATTGCAAGGTCAGCATCATTATATAGTCGAATTATTGCTCAGAACATGAATATTTTAAATGTTCAAAGTTTGTGAGACGATTTGTAGCTCGGCTGCTTGTTGTTTGTGGATCTGTTTGCGGAGCTGGGAATTTGTGTTGCAGACGTTTCGTCCCCTGTCTAGGTGACATCCTCAGTGCTTGGGAGCCTCCTGTGAAGCTCTTCTGTGATGTTTCCTCTGGTATTTATAGTGGTTTGTCTCTGCCGCTTCCGGTTGTCAGTTCCAGCTGTCCGTTGCAGTGGTCGGTATATTGGGTCCAGGTCGATGTGCTAATTGATTGAATCTGTGGATGAGTGCCATGCCTCGAGGAATTCCCTGGCTGTTCTCTGTTTGGCTTGTCCTATAATAGTAGTGTTGTCTCAGTCGAATTCATATTGCTTGTCATCTGCATGTGTGGCTACAAAGGGTAGCTGGTCGTGTCGTTTCGTGACTAGTTGGTGTTCATGGATGCGGATCTTCAGCTGTCTTCCTGTTTGTATTGTCTCCCTCTAAAACTAAATGTGGAGTGGTCTATTGACGTGCTGTTAGTTGCAGAGTAGGTAGTAATACTTTGGTTCTAGAGGCTTCAGTGAGCAGCAACAATGCAAAAGTTGCAGGTAAGCTCAAGTAAAGTCTTTTTAACGCTAGTCTGACAGCAGTTGAGATGGCAGTTAGGGCAGTTGCATGTTCCTCCTGCCGGATGTGGGAGCTCAGGGAGATTTCCACCGTCCCTGATGACTACACGTGTGGGCAATGCAAACAGCTGCAGCTCCTGCGAGACCGTGTTCAGGAGGTGCAACCGGCTGCTCTCCGGATCATCCAAGATACTGAGAACTTCATAGATAAGAGCTTTAGTGAGGTGGTAACGCCCATGTCCCCCCTTAGCCATGTTTGTGTAAAGACTATAATATCCCAGTCACATGTAAAGGTCCACGCCCTGAGTTCATATGCATTACCTGTCAGCCCTGTTCCATTTAAATTAACGAAATTTAATCCAACAGGCGTTCCTTGCTTACAGTCGTGTTCCAGGCAGACAGTAGCTGGGCGACCACGAGGAATGGCAAAGGGAATAGGCAGAGAGTGCAGGAATCCACTGTGGTCATTCCTCTCGAAAACAAGTATATCATTTTGGTTACTGATTGTGAGTGTTGGGAGATGTGGGGTGGGTGTCAGGCAATGACTGTTCAGGGGAAAGCAGCAGTAGCCAGATTGGTTGCACTGCAACTGGCTCTGGGATAGGATAAAGATAAACAGGGTCTTCGAGATAGGAGATTCGATTGTTAGGGAGACACAAACGGGAACCGAGGGTGGTGTGTGGCCTCTCCGGTGTCAGGGCCCAGGATGTCTCTAAGTGGCTGCTGAACGTTCTCGGGGAGCGGGGGTGTTTGAGCTGCTAGAAGTCATTGTGTACATTGATACATATGACACAGGTAGACAAAGGTATGTGGTCCTACAGAGTGATTACTGAGAGCTAGGAGAAAAGTTAATAAAACAGGACCTTTACAGTGGTAATCTCCTGATTACTTCCAGTGTCATGAGGTAGTGAAAGTAAGAATAGGAGGATATTGCAGATAAATATTTGATAAAGATTTGGTGCAGGGGGAGGGATTCGTATTTTTAGATCATTGGGAGCTTTTCTGTGACAGAGTTGACCTGTTCAAGGGGGACTGGTGGCACATGCACTGGAGTGGGGGGTGGGGGGGGGGGGGGAACTAGTACCTTCGCAGCCAGTTTTGCTAGTGCTACAAGGGAGAGTTTAAACGAGATTGGCAGGAGGTGGTATCCTGAAGAGCTGGGAGGCAAATGTGAGGCTGGAAGGAGATACAGTATTCAAACTAGTACGTTGAAGAGATAGATCAAGCATTAATACTTTAGGGAGCAAGGAATGTCTACGGATTAAATTACACTTATTTCAATGCAAAATGACTAACAGGTAAGGCCAATGAATTTAGGGTGTGTTTAGGTAATCGGCGCTGGATAGAGTAGCTATCACAGAAATATGGCTGAGAGATGGATAGGACTGACAGCTTAATGTAACAGGGTAAAGTGCGTTAGGAGGGACAGAGATGGTGGAAAGAGGGGAGGGGGTTGCATTTCTGATTAAGGGGAGTACCACAGCAGTGATCAGAGATAAAATAACTGGTGAATCATCCAATAAGACTTTGTGTGTGGAAGTAAGAAAAAAAGAAGGGGATGGTGAAATTAATGGGGTTGTACTATAGGCCCCCAAATAGTCAACACGTATTACAGGAATAAAAATATCTAGAGGGATTGGGAAGACGTGCAGGAACATTCAGATTGTCATAATAGTGGTTTTAATTTTTATAAAAGACTGGAACTGCCAGAGCATTGAGCCATTCAATGGGATGGAATCAAGTAGGTGCGTCAGGAAACTTTCCTCAAGCAGTATATGGAGGGTCCTAATCGGGAAGGGGCAAAATATGACCTACTTTTAAAAAAATAGGTCAGGACAGGCGAGTGAGGTGACAGTAGATGTGCACTTTGTGACCAGTGACTATAATTCTATTAATTTTAAAATAGTTATGGAGAGGAAAAAAATTGGGCCACACATTCTAGTTCTAAATTGGGACAAGGTTAATTTTGATGGGCCAGACAGGAGTTTGCAGGGGTTGATTAGAGTCCTCTGTTTGCAAGAAAAGGGAGATCCAGCAAGTGGGAATTTAAGATCTATATGTTCCTGTGGGGATGAAGGGAAAGTTGACAGGAATGAGGAACCCTGGATAGCAAGAGATGTTCAGGCTTTGACCAAACAAAATATGAAGGCATGGCTCAGGTAGAGGCAGTGAAAATCAAGGAAATCCCTGGCGGTGTACAGGGGTTGTAGGAGTTTACTGAAGAAGGAAATCAGGAAGACGAATAGGGGTATGAGATAACCTTGCCTGAGAAGATCAGGGTGAATCCAAAGAGGTGCTTTAAGTATAATAAAGGAAAAGCAGTAACTAGAGAGAGAATAGGACCGCTCAAAGACAAAGTGGACATGTATGTGTAGTACCATAATGGATAGGCGATGTCCTCAACAAATATTTCTCCTCTATATTTACAGTGGAGAAAGACATGAATACATGGCAATTTGGGGAAATTAGTGGTGATTACATGGGGGCAGTCCATATCACAGGAGAGGAGGTATTGGATGCACTAGAATGCTTGTAGTTGGAGAAATCTCATGGGCCTTACCAGATATATCCAAGAACACTACAAGGGGCTAGAGAAGAATTTTTGTGGCCCTGGCTGATAATTTTGATCATCAGTTACCACAGGTGAGATCCCCGAAGGCTGAAGGATGGCAAATGTTGTGCCCTTATTAAAGAAGGACTGAAACATAAAGCCTGGGAAAGACAGACCATTCATCTTAACATCTGTGGGAGGTATATTACTTGAGAAGATTCTGAGGGAGAAGATGTGCATGCATTCGGAAAACAGGGTTTGATTCGGAATAGTAGGCAAGGCGTTTTGAATGGAAGATCATGCCTGACGAATTTCCTAAAACGCTTTGTTGACGTGAACAGGAAAGTCGAGTAGGGCAGGCTGGTAGACGACCAAACGTGTGGTGCTGGAAAAGCACAGCAGGTAAGGCAGCATTCGACGGGCAGGAGAATCGACATTCCTGGCATGATTCCATCATAAGGAATGTATAAAACATCGATACTCCTGCTTCTCGGATGCTGCCTGACATGCTGGGGTTTTCCACTGCCACACTTTTCGACTCTGATCTCCAGCATCTGCAGTGATCACTTTCTCCAAGGTTGGTAGACCCTTGGGGAAAGTGTATTTCAGTTTCACCAGAACAGGATGAAGCTTTTCAGCCCCTGGCGCATGTTATACAATTACAGGATGAGAGCAATCATCCCCTTGAGTAGATGAGTAGAACGAGACTCAGTTTAGATCATGCTGCAACAGTATCTGAGTATTCAGCTACTTGAAGTCAGTTACACAGGAAATGGAAGAGGCAACAAAGTGACTGGACTATGGGGTATACTAACACCAGGTTATATAGCCCCTCAAGCCTGCCCTTCCCTCCATTAAGGTCGGGGCTGATCTCTCTCGACCGCAATTTCTCTTTCATGTCGAATTCTTTGTAGTCCTCAACTCCCTGATGTGTCAAAATCCATTAACATCTCCCTGTGCCCCAAATCATTACAGAGGTGTAGCTGTCTGGGATTGACAAGCCCCAACAGTCGCTACCCTCATATCAACAGGCCAAGGTCTTTGTGTGGAGACTGTTTCGTTTCATACCCCAAATCTATTCTAAACGTTTCCGACATTAAATTTGTCCGAATGTGAAAATATGTATTGCGGAAAACACGTTATATTTCATGATATCAATGTTTTGTTTTGGAAATGATGAATGTTGCTTAATAACACTCAAGTTTTATTGCAAACACATTTTATTCTTTTGTCGCATTACAAGTTAAACACTCATTTCCTTCACAATCTCTATGGTACCATCACCACATGGATTAGACTGGTGTAACACCTTTACACTGTCTCATTGTGGCAAGGAGGTCATTCCTTAAAAAGGAAAGAAGATCTGTTCACAGTGCCCCAAATACTGTCTCAATATCACTCTACAACTTCAATAAAGTGTCTTCACTCTTATACTTCCATCAGTTTTCAAAGAAGGACAGCACACATTTACTGTGCTGATGACGTACTGCTCCGTATGAATTCTGTCAGTGGCTCATGACCAAGGACATCCAGCTCTTTTACACTAAGAGCACTTCCCATCATTTCGCCTGCTCATAAATACAAAATAAGAAGGATGGTATGTTTTGCCAAATCATTTCATTGCCTTGCAAAGCGCTATGCTTCAAGCACAGCCACGCTGACAGCACAGCGCTATTGCCATGGAGATTGCCATGGCCTAGCTGTGTTATCTCTGGAATATTAACCCAGGAACACAGGTGATGACCCAGACCCCGGATTTGAATCTCTCCACGGCAAATGTTGGAATTTGAATTCAATAAAATATCAGGAATTGAGAATCAAATGAAACAGTGAAACCACTGTGTTTGTCCTACCTGGCACGCTCATGCCCTTCAGGGATGGAATTATACCATGTTCACCTGGTTGGTCTTACATGTGACTCCAGATCCACAGCACTGTGGTTAACACACAGTTACAATTTGAAATGGCCAAGCCAGCCACTCTGTTACATCAAAGTCTACAAAGAAATGAAACTGGGCGGATCTCAGCACTGACTACTTACAGCCCACGGACTGCAGTGCATTAGGAAGGCAGCTGACCAATACCTTCTCAAGACAATGCGGAATGGAAATTAATTACTGGCCCACCATCCTAATGAATTAAGGAAGATGATCACACTCACGGAAGAGAGACAACGCGACATAACTCACTTAAAACCGGGACTTTGATGTACACCTTACAGAGGCATGAATTTCAATAATATGGGAACAGTAGAAAAATAAATACGATTAATCTGGATTTTTATTTCCATTCCAGCTGATCATCAACAATCCCTTTGTTTGTTTCTTCCTCTCTATCTCACTTTTTCTCTATCTGTTCAACTTCCTCCTTCTCCCCTTCACAAAAGACCCCTGTCACCAATATCAGTCACAGTATTTCCCAGTTACGTTCAGTTTTGATGTATGGTCGTTGGAATCGAAATGTCACTTCTATTTTTCTCTCGACCTGAGGCTGTCAAATATCTTCAGTTTCTCTGGCACTTCCTCGTTCTTTTTGTTTCTGATCTCTAGCATCATTCTTTTTGTTCAACCTTTCATGTTGTTATGACATGGGATGTCTGCATCACTGGCTAGGGCAGCACTTGTTGACCTCACTAAATGCGTTTCACTGTGAGGTAATTCCTAAAGGCAGTTGGTTTGACGTCAGTCTTAATCCACACCAAATAATAATGCGGGATATCTTTAGCAAAGGACAACAGTGAAATAGATAAACTTACTGACGAAGTACTGGTGGGATTATATTAGTAAAATTCGCTTTTTTTCCTGTTCCTGTCATTTCATTTTAAGTTCTATCATTCTCTGAAATAGGATTTGAAACAGTGTCATGAGTGTAGTACTGTGGGACACTGAATTACGTGAACAACGACATTAATACTCTGACACAGTGTTCCTGTCATGAATTTACTTTACAGACAAGAACAAGATTGTGATGGAAACATTTGTAACGGAAAGAATGATTAGAAGAGAACTGGAACCATAATGTCTGAATTTTACCAAGGTATAGATAATGGTTTATTTAGCACCCGCACTGACGTCAAGATGGTGTCTGGGGATATCATGGAGCTGGTCGTGGGTAGCTTTGGTGATGGAGAGAATACCAAGACATAAATTAATTAGGGGCAAATCGGTACTTTGGGAGTGTGAACAGTCTTGTTCTCAGATGTTTGTAGGGGCGGGGTTGTGAGCGGTTCTGAAATTTGTGGGGAATGAATGGATTTGCATTTGAAACTGAAGACAAAAGTTTCGATCTTTACTAAATATAGATAACCGAAATATCACTGAAGTTCGCCATGGCTAGTGGGAATAATAAATTGATAGAGATCGGGAGACTTACCAGGAACGCCAACAATACCGAGCATGGGATAGTAACCAGTCTGAATAATCAGCAGTACACCATTTATCCGATCTGGTAATATGTGCCAATACCGAGAAACAAGGTAAAGACCCCAGGATAAACTCCTGTCCATTGTTCCAGCATTCCATTCTTTTTTTCTTAGATTCTGAACCGCTGGTGTGCCATTCCAGTCTACTGTTCTCAGATTCTGATCCATTGTTGGAACATTCCAGTCTATGGTTCTCAGATTCTGTTCTCTCCTCTCCCTGTCTCTGCTACAGCTGATCCCTGTTCGTGTTGGAGGTGATGCATCCGCAGCTATAATGGGATAAAGCATTGCAACAAGCCCTTTACATATAGAAGAGAAAAGCCATCCTGTGACATAATTATGATCCATGGAGACTGACATCAATCACAGTCACTGAACAAACAAATCCAGTTAACCCCTTTCAGTATTCTAGCTTCAGTTCGCAATAACATTTGGATTGAATTGAATGTTTACATCGCTAGCTAATGGTCACATCTTCCATCAGCAATTACTTTCTTAAAGTTAGTTGTGAGGGAGAATGATGGATGTTTTCTTGTCTCAGGCTTTATGCTTCTGCTGTGTTGTCCATTTGCAATAGTGTAACTGCCTGACCGCTCCACCATGACCACCAAAAATAAGCACAATCTAGATATTGTTAACATGCTGATTTCGCCTCGACTAGAACAGGTGCCTAGCAACAGATTTTCAGTGGGCATATTTGCCCTGAACATGCACAGAAAGTGCGGATCTGTCTGGACATTCCTCTCGTTGCTCTAATAAGACAATGTTGAATCGTTAAAACACAATACGATTAAGCACTGTTTTCTGTAAACTCACGAACACCTTAATACACTTTATTGACTTCAAAGCAGTAAGACTTACATATTTGGAATTCAGTCCAAAGCCAAATGTGGAATGTTGTCCCAAAACCAGTCCTTGATTGTCCTTGATTTCTTTAAAGAGGCTCTAAATGACCCAAGTTTCTAATATGTCAGAATTTTGAAAGGTTCGTTTGTGCCCTTTTGTTTATAACTAGCAGATAATGCCTCATCCAGAAACCTTTCATGACTTTAAAAAGAAACCCGCATAATCAAGAGGACGTGGCCAGCTCCCTAGCTGGACAGGTTGACTCAGTTCTGGGGATGGTTGAGTCAGGTTCACTGGACGCTTTCTGCCTCTTTCTACTCTTCTGACTTTGTGACATGTCAGCAGTTGTGTCAGTTTTACACTTTGCGCTAAGGGGTTTGTTTATTGGGATTGTTGGAAGTATTCTGGAACAGTATCCTTAAGCCGGAATAGCCTGCTGGTTTCAGATACGATACGTTATTCAGGAATTCTATTTTCGGTTCCTTATGTTTCATTTGGTAAATTGATAAATAAATGTTATGTATTTAAAACTCGGTAGTCTCACCAGCTAATTCACTCTGGGAATAACAGCTACGCACTAACCTTCAACAAGCAGCAAAGTTATGGTCTGGGCTACCAGCTTAAAATGTTTTGAGAGGTTGGGTTTGGTCCATAACAGACTGGGGGCACTTTGCAGAATTTAGATAGCGAGTGCCAGGTGTTAGTGTCTCTTATTTCATGTGTTGATTGGCTAGTAAACAGAGCTTCAGATGGCGATGGTTCTTGCAGGAACCAAGCTTGTTTTGGAGGTGGAAAACTGAGCTTGGGGGTTTTACAAAATGCACATAAGTCCAAGCAGCGAGAATGAGTAAACGAAGGGAATTGAAGCCACCTCCTAATGTGAGGAAAGATGAGATGATTGCAACAGTAGCTCAGCATTCCAATTTGCTGGAATCTCCATCAGGATCTGAAGAGATGACTAAACTTCAATTGCAAATGAAGCAGCTTGAGTTTGAAGCAGAAATGAATCAGTTTGAGATACGACTAACATTAGAAGAGGAAGAAAGAGAATGAATAGGTTTAGCGGAAGAAAGAGAAAAAATAACAAATTTCTTTCACAGGCGAGAAAAGAAAAGGGAGAGCATTTGAGCTTCAGAGCTAGACACTTAGAAGAAGTGGCTAAACATTTTCAGTGACCAGTGACCATGTGGGCTTTGTTGACCCAAACACACCTTGTAGGTAGAGTTAGTGAGGTATTCACAACACTATCAGAGGAGGGATCTGGGGTGAATGAGGAGGGGACATGTGCGCATGAGCTTGTGCCAGAGGCCTACAGACAATATTTCAGTAATCTAAGGAGGGATCCTGGTCAAATTCATGTTGAGTTTGAAAGGATCAAACAAAGTAATTTCGATAGATGGATAAGAGTTTTAAAAAGAGAGCAAACCTACAATGCTCTTCGAGAAACAATTAAATTGGAGGAGTTCAAACATTCACTATGTGACATAGTGCAAACTCATTTAGAAGACTGGCCGCTGAAGTGGCTAATGATTATGACTAGTGATTAATGATTATAAAACTTGTTTTGGCTTCCAGAATTGTTAGAAATCAAAATTCACTTCTAAATAATCGCTCTGGACAAATTCAAGAGAACAAAGATTTTATTAACAAATTCTGCAGAATCGGACGCCTTCCAAAAGAAGAGCGTACTGAGCATTACAAGGTCTCTCATTATATACAGCACAAGTCCCTCCCCTCTTTGACTCCAAAGAGTTACGGGGTTCACATTCTAAACTAGCAGTAATTTTCCGTTATGCTCTCATTGTCTCAAATCCTGACCACATAGAAAAACACAGGGTCGTTCTTCTGCTCTGTGGTTCTGCAGCAGGTTCAAAGCAGGTCAACAGACATCTCACATTTTATTTTTGTCCCGTGGTTTCACAATACATCAGCAGATGTCTGGATTTGTTTCTCCATTCTGTTAACACAAAGCCGACCCTTGCACCAAGTAGCTTTTTTCTTATTAACTGTTAACACTTCCCCATTCTGAGGGTTCAATGCTGACAATATTTTAAGTACAGAAATGGTTATACAAAGAAAGCTTAATAGCATCAGAAATCTGGGTTTTAAAGCACAAAAAGTTTAGCTTATTCAATATGATAATGCTCACGTTTAAAGATTATAATGCCATGCACATCTTAATAATTCTTATTAAGCCAGATCTCACTCTCACAAGAATCAATTTCAGTCCATGATGGATAGAAACTGGTGCAAAGAGAAATCCTCACGTTGAAAGGGAAAGGTAGATTTCGGTGAATATCGAAATGATAACTTTCCACAGGGTAAAAAGGAAATACTTGAAGTAGACAAAGACTTTAAAAAGCTATGGTGTTTTCATTGCAACAAATTAGGACACATCAAATAGCTGTGTTGGTGGGTTCAGGAAAAAAAAACACAGACGCAGGAAAACGGGATAAGCCTGTGAGTTTTGTAGGAGTGGTAACAGAAAACACAGTAGAAGCTAGAAACCTGCATCAGAGTGTACAAACTGATCGGAGGTTTATTAAGGAGGAAGTGACAGATCTGCTCAGAAAATATTCCTGCAAAGTGAAAGATTATTCACAAAGGGCAGGTAAAGAGGATGCAATATTAAGGGACACCGTATCTTCTCAGTCTATGCTTCTGAAAGATGAGGAGATATGTACTCTTGAAGAACTATTTCCAGAAAATGTACTGCTAATGGGAATTCATCTTGAGACAAAAAGTGCAACATTTTGTAAAGCGAGGAAAACATATTCAGAAAAAATGTGGAGCAATTGTGGGAGGGGTATTGGACAAACTCTCAGCTCCAGGAATGCAATTTATCCTTGCAGTAAATATAGCTGATTTACCGGTAGGAGTCCTGCCTGCTCTGGTTGAAGAGCCAGTGGAGACGCAGGTAACTGAAGCAATGCAGGAGTCTGATCCTGAAAACTTTCCAGATTGTGGGGTAACAAGTTCCCACTGTCACCACTTGAAACAGGCAACATCAAAAATGTAAAGATAAGGAAGCTTAAGTGGCATTAACGGAGAATTTGTTCCATCAGATAGTTGAGACGAAACAGGAGCAAGAGATCGTGCATGTATTTTGAGTTCTGCTGAACTAATTGAGTCACAGCAGAAAGATAAAAGATTAAACCAGTTGCATCAAAAAGCATATACGTTAGGAATTTTGAATGTATCCCTGAGTGTCATTACCTAAAATGATGCCCAGATAAGGAAATGGAGACAATCACATAGTCAAAGAAATGTGAAATGGGAAGAGATTCATCAAATCATTTTGTCAATGGTGTATAGAAAGGAGGTGATGCGAATCGTGCATGAGCTACCAACTAGAAGACATGTAGGAGTGACGAAAACACACGCTGAAATACAGAAACATTTTACTGGCCTGGACTGCAACAGGATGTAGTTGAATTTTACCAGACGTGTCATACAAGTTAGGTAATTGGAAAAACACAGGCGATAATAAAACCTGCACCTTTCTTAACTATTCTGGCATTTGAAATACCTTTTACTAGAGTCTTAATTGTTGGGTTGGGCCCCGAACACACAAAAAAAGTGGGCACTAGTATTTGTAAACAATAATGGATGCATCGACATGATTTCCAGAGGCAACCCCAAGATGCAAAATCACAGCTAAAAGAATTGCAGAGGAATTACTCCTTTTTAAAATAGATAAGACCACCAATAGAGCTACAGTGAGATTTAGGGTTCAAAGAACATATATAACTTATTCACGATAATGTCTTAGGATTAAAGCAATTCAAATCTACTGCGTACCATCCAAAATTAAAGGGAGCGCGATGAAGGTAACATTAAACTCTCGTGATGGAGAGGGATAAGTGTGCACTGCAGGGCAAGAGTTATAGCTGGAGGCAGGGAAATTATGATGCAGTGAGGCATGACTTAGGATGCGTGGATTGGAAAAATAGGCTTCAAGGGAAGAACACAAATGATATGTGGAGATTGTTCAAGGAAGAGCGTATGGAACTCCTTGTTAAGTATGTACCAGTCAGGCAGGGAGTAAAGGGTCTTGTGAGGGAGCCGTGGTTTAATAAGGAATTGGAATCCCTTGTGAAAGGGAAGAGGGCGGCCTATGTAAAGATGAGGCGTGAAGGTTCAGTTGGGGCGATTGAGAGTTATAAGGTAGCCAGGAAGGATCTAAAGAGCGAGCTAAGTGCAGCAAGAAGGGGATATGAAAAGTCCTTAGTTGGTAGGATTAGGGAAAATCCAAAGGCTTTCTATAGGTACATCAGGAATAAAAGGATGACTAGGGTAGGTATCGGTCCAGTCAAGGATAGTAGTGGGAAGTTGTGCGTGGAGGCGGAGGAGATTGGAGAGACACTAAATCAATACTTTTCGTCAGTATTCACTCAGGAACAGGACACTGCTGCTGATGTGAATATTGAGTCACAAGTGATTAGAATGGATGGCCTTGAGGTATGTAGGGAAGAGGTCTGGGGAATACTGGAAAGGATGAAAATAGATAAGTCCCCTGGGCCTGATGGCATTTATCCTAGGATCCTATGGGAAGCTAGGGAGGAGATAGCAGAGCCATTGGCCTTGATTTTTATGTCGTCGCTGTCTACGGGAATAGTGCCAGAAGACTGGAGGATAGCGAATGTGATCCCCTTGTTCAAGAAGGGGAGTAGGGATAGCCCTAGTAACTATAGGCCAGTGAGTCTCACTTCTGTTGTGGGCAAAGTCTTAGAGAGAATTGTAAGAGACAGGATTTATGAACATCTGGATAGGAATAATGTGATCAAGGATAGTCAGCATGGTTTTGTGAAGGGCAGGTCGTGCCTCACAAACCTTATTGAATTCTTTGAGAAGGTGACCAAGGAAGTGGACGAGGGTAAAGCAGTAGATGTGGTGCATATGGATTTTAGCAAGGCGTTCGTTAAGTAGCCCCATGGCAGGCTAATGCAAAAACTACGGAGGTATGGCATTGAGGGTGCATTAGAGGTTTGGATTAGGAATTGGCTGGCTGGAAGGAGACAGAGGGTAGTAGTTGATGGTATAGGTTCATCTTGGAGTGCAGTTACTAGCGGTGTTCCACAAGGATCTGTTTTGGGACCATTGCTGTTTGTCATTTTTATAAATGACCTAGAGGAGGGGCTTGAAGGCTGGGTGGGCAAGTTTGCGGATGACACGAAAGTGGGTGGAGTTGTGGACAGCGAAGAAGGATGTGGCAGGTTACAGCGGGGTATAGTTAAGTTGCAGAGCTGGGCAGAAAGGTGGCAAATGGAGTTCAATGTAGCTAAGTGTGAAGTCATTCACTTTGGTAGTAGTAACAAGAAGATGTATTACTGGGCTAATGCTAGGCTACTTGGTAGTGTGGATGAGCAGAGGGATCTTGGTGTCCACGTACACAGATCTCTGAGAGTTGCCACCTAGGTAAATAGTGCAGTGAAGAAGGCATATGGTGTACTGGGCTTTATTGGTAGAGGAATTGAGTTCCGGAGTGCTGAGGTCATGTTGCAGTTGTATAAGATTCTGGTGCGGCCTCATCTGGAGTATTGTGTGCAGTTTTGATCGCCATACTATAGGAAGGATGTGAAGGCATTGGAACGAGTGCAGAGGAGGTTTACCAGGATGTTGCCTGGCATGGTAGGAAGATCGTATGAGTAAAGGCTGAGGCATTGGGGCTGTTCTCATTGGAGAAAAAATGGTTTAGGGGAGATTTGATAGAGGTGTGCAAGATGATTAGGGGATTAGATAGGGTTGACAGTGAGAAACTTTTTCTGCTAATGGAGTCAGCTGTTACTAGGGGACACAGCTTTAAATTAAGGGTGGTAGGTACAGGACAGATGTTAGGGGTAGATTCTTTACTAAGCGGGTTGAGTTCATGGAATGCCCTGCCAGTAGCAGTGGTGGAGTCTCCCTCTTTATGGTCATTTAAGCGGGCATTGGATAAGCATATGGAGGTTATTGGCCTAGTGTAGGTTAGGTAGGCTTCGGTCGGCGCAACATCGATGACCGAAGGGCCTGTACTGCGCTGTATTTTTCCATGTTCTATGTTCTAAACATTATAGACCATGTTAAGGGCTTATGATCAGGATTATCCAGATGATTCGGTTAAGGATGCTCCATTTGCGCTTTTTGTGATCAGGGATGCACCAAATTAACAGAGCAAATTCAATCGATTTGAACTAGTGTTTGAGCCATTAAAATTTATTAAAGAGAAAGTAGTAAATCAGAATTCAAAGGTCACACTTTTGGACAATGTCTCAATTTTTTGGGAACGATTAATAGCGCTGCAGAATTGGCTGGACAGCATTTAAAACACTTGCAGCATACTTTAAAACAGGAAGCGGACAGGAAATTTAAAATTTGCGACTTTGCTATCGGGGATAAGTTATTACTGTTGCTTACAGTGATAGGTGAACCTTGAAAAGCAAGTTTTACTGGACCTTGTAAAATAAAAAGTATATTGAGTCGGGGTAATTACTTGATAAGGACTCCAGACAGAAAGACATCTCGCAGCGTATGTCATGTGAATATGCTCAAAAGGTATTTTGACAGGGAAGCAAGGAAAGCAACGGGAGAAGGTGTTAATGACAATGGTGTTCCTTACATAAAGTGGACAATGAGGTAGTTGTCTAAAATTGGGGTAAATTATTGAGTTACTTTTCTGAGAAAAATTGTAATGACTAGAAGGAGTTATTACTATTACATGGGAAGATAAGCAGAAATTAACTTTTATGACACGTCTGGTAAAATGCAACTACATCCTGTTGCAGTCCAGGCCAGTAAAAGTGTGCATACTGTAGCTATAGGTGATGCTGTTATGAGTAAGCATCATCTTTACGGGCATAATCCTCTAAAGCTGACACAGGTTCAGAAGGAGATTGAATGCATGGTCGAAGATGACATAATCAAAGTGCGTTACAGTGACTGGAACTCACCCATAGTCATGGTGCCAAAGCCAAATGGTACCCAACGGTTATGTGTGGACTATTGTAAAGTCAATGCAGTTGAAAGGATCGATCTATGCCCAGTTCTGCGATTAGAAGACGGTTTTGAAAATGTGGGACAAGCAACTTTCATTTGGTATGAAAAACGTGCCGGCCACATTTCAGGGGCTAACCAATAAGTTACCAGATTATCCAAATGTGTGGTGTGCATTGATGACCTGGTGAATTTTAATCAGTCATGGAAAGAACATTTACAGCATTTATCGGATTTGTTTAATTGGCTTCGGAAGGCAGGCTTAGGGATAAACCTGGCAAAAATTGAATTTGACAAAGCACAAATCACCTTCCTGGGCCATGCTATTGGACATAGATAAACGGTGTCATGGGATGTAAAAGTGAAGGCAATTGGGGAATTTCCCATACCGTTGACAAAGGGAGCAGTATTATGGCTCCTGGAATTGTGTAGATTTTATCGAAGGTTTGTGCCTCATTTTCGCAATGTGACTGCTCCACTCACTGAATTGTTGAAGAAAGACGAGAGGTTTCAGTGGACAGAGGACTGTCAAAAGGCATTTGACGGCATGAAATATGTATTAACCACTGGCCCACTATCAGCCACACCTTATTATGCAAAACAATTTAAGGTGGCTTTAAATGTGAGTGATGTGGGTGTCGGTGCTGGGCTCCTGCAGGAAAACGACGAGAAGACAGAAAGACCTATTAATATTTCTCCGAGAAGTTGAATGCACAATAGTAGAAATATTTAAAAATTGTGAAACTGACTGTGAGCATCGTGTTGGCACTATAACGTTTCAGTATTTATATTTGCATAAACACATCTGAGAGAACCATTTACATTGATCATAAACCATTGACGTTTTTGGAGAAATTTAAGTACAAAAAATCGAGACAGTTTTGCTGGAGCCTGTTGGTACAGCCATTCAATAAGAAAATTGTGCATGTGGCAGGCCTTGAAAACATGATCGTGGATGCATTGTCAATACCTGAATGACAGATTGAGGCACTCAGTGATGGGAATACCACACACTGAATCCGGGTGTAGTTGTGTATTTTTGCATGTTTATAGTGAGTGCACGTACATGTTTTTTGGGGGGGGCGGTGTGGGGGGCGGGGGGGTAGTTGAAAACTGAAGACATCTTTGGATATTGATGATTCCGTTATATATCAGGGGACTTGTCACAAAGGTAGTCACTTTACAAAGTTATGTTTTTTTTTGAACTGTTCAACCTTCATACCTTCAACAAATAACAATATTGCGGTCTGTGCTATTTGCTTAAAAATGTTTTGAGGCGTCGGGCCTGCTCCATAACAAGGTACCAAAACCTTGTTCATTAAATGCCATGAATTAATGTGTATGGGAAGGAATGAATATTGTATTGGCTATGTGTCAGAAAGGACTGGGACCAGAGGATGAAGAGCCCTGAAGGGAGTACAGTAACTCCCAGTCATGAGTCTTCAACCATCACTATTTCTGTCAAATGGAATGAAATGAAATGTAGAGCAAGAGTACAGATGACCTTTGGTACATGGAATGCTGAATGACAATGTGAACAGAACAATGTGAATCTTTAAATGTGATGTACAGAATTTTATTTTGTATAGATACTGTTTAATCACAGGTTATACGGGTTGTTAAGATTGTTTATATCTGGACGGGATATTCAGAAATAAAAACAGACACAGAAAGCAAAATGTATTGAGTTACAGTGAATTGCAGCAGAGTTAGGGTGAGGGTACAGCTCATACCGAGCTGGTACAGAGATGATGGGCTGTATGACAACCGTAGAATCATAGAGATGTACAGCATGGAAACAGACCTTTATGTTCAACCCGTCCATGCCGTCCAGATATCCCAACCGAATATAGTCCCACCTGCCAACACCCAGACCATATCTCTCCAAACCCTTCCTGTCCAGATACACATCCAAATGGCTCTTAAATGTTGCAGTTGTACCAGCCTCCACCACATCCTCTGGCAGCTCATTCCATACAGGTACCACCCTTTGCACGAAAATGTTGCCCCTTAGGTCTCTTTTATATCTTTCCCCTCTCATCCTAAGCGTATGCCCTCTGGTTCTGGACTCCCCGACCCCAAGGAAAACACTTTGACTATATATGCTATCTATGCCCCTCATAATTTTGTAAACCTCTATAAGGTCATCCCTCAGCCTATGACTCTCCAAGGAAAACAGCACCAGCCTGTTCAGCCTCTTCCTGTAGGTCAGATCCTCCAACTTTGGCAACATCCTTGGAAATCTTTTCTGATCCTTTTCAAGTTTCACAACATCTTTATGATAGGAAGGAGCCCGGAATTGCACGCAATACTCCAACAGTGCCCTCACCAATGTCCAATTATTCAGAGAAATATATTGAAAATAGTCAGCGACTGGGGAGACAATGTGAGTCATAAAACGCACAATGTCATAATTAATGAATGATACCTATTTTTCTTCGAGTGTAGCAGTCTCTAAAAGGCCTTTGAAATCAAAATCACTTTCATGACATCCATTATTTGTGGAACTTAAAGAAGAAACAAAATCTAGTGTAATGCATGCGTCACTGGCACAAGTAATGGGAACAGGAATGGAGAATATTGTCCAAACATAACCGGTTAAGCATCTAGACCAGTAAAAAAAGAAAAATATTAGAGATAGTGGACATCTAAAATATAAATGAAAAATGATGGAGAAATGCAACAGATGACGCAGGATCTGGGCAGAGACACAGAGTTTACATATCGAGTCTTATATGAACATCTTCTGAACAAGTCATTTTGGACTCATAAAAAATTAATTCCGTTTGTCTCTGCCCTGATACTGCCAGAACTGTGGGGTTTCTCTTCAGCATTTTCAATTGCTGCAATGGCAGGAGACAGAGAGTAATGGTGGCCGGTTACCTTTCGAACTGAAGGCTTGTGCCCAGCAATGTTCCACAGAGGTAGGTTCTGGGTGTTCATTGTTTGTCATTTATGTACATAATTTGCGTAAGAATATCGAAGGCAAGGTTAGAAAGTTTGCAGATGACACCAAAACTGGTGGTACAGTGGACAAATAGAGTCCAAGCCGGATGAATATGAGGCGCTCTCAATTGTGTTTGTCTGTTGCTGTCTAGTGAACCAGGAATGGAATTTTATTCCCCATCTCCTGGGGATCATTTACATATTGATGAAGAAAATTTTCGTGAACACATTTGACAAATTTTTCACCATCCAACTCTATAATACTGTGGTAGTCCCAATCAATTTTTAGAAAATTAAAATGCTCCTGTATTACAACTTTATTAAGTTTACATATATCCGAGATCTCCCTACATGTTTGTTTTTCAATTTCTTAATTACTGTTGGCGAATATTCGGTACAATATCATTGACGTGCTCTTTCCTTTCTTATTTTTAAGTTCTACCAATAAATTTTCACCGGACGATTTATCACAAATGAGCATTTAGTGCAATCTCTTCAAACAGATCTTTGTTTCTTATTATTAATGCTACCTGTATATTTTAACTGGATGATTTTTTCAGAAATATCTTTCTTAGTTGCAGCATTAATTTATTCCTTAATCAAAATGGGCAGACCTCCCCTCAAATCCAAATGCATGATTTTTCTATCCTTTCTGTGTCACTTAACACCTGTAACGTTGAATTATCAGTCTTGAACATCTCTCAGGTGAAAGCGAGGATTGGAAATGCTGGAGATTGGAGTCAAGAATGTAGGGCTAGAAAATTAAGCAGGTCAGGCAGCATGTGAGGAGCAGGACAATCGCCGTTTCAGGCAAACGTCCTTCATCAGCCCATTCCTGATGAGGAATTTTTGCCAAAACATTGATTTTCCTGCTTCTCACATGCCGCCTGTCCTGCTATGCTTTCCCAGCACTACACTCTCGAATTGAACATCTCTCAACCAACTTTCTGTAATAAATATGATGTCCCAGTCCCATGTTCTTAAACATGCTCTGAGTTCATCAGCTTCCCTGTAAGACCCCTTACATTTAAATAAATACATTTGAGTGTTTCAGAATTACTGTATACTCTTGACTCTCTCGTCTTTCTTTTCTAATTGACATGCCATTCTCATATTCATAAACTTCTCCATCCATCCTACAATTTGTTATGCTATTTGGAATATCCCCTTTGCTGTCTCTATCCATATAAAGTCTCCCTACGTAGAATGAGCAAATCTCTTTGCGAAGATATTGGTTGTTTTCCAATTTAGATTAGACCATACCTTTCTGAACATGTCTTTTCTATTCTAAAATAGCTTCCTATTTCCCAAAAATCGAAATCACTCAATACTTCTTCAGCCATTCATTTTTCTCCTTTAACCTTGTGTTCCTTGCCGATTGGTGTTGGCATTGGGAGTAAATCAGAAATAACTACTTTTATGGCTTTATTTTTAATCTTCGTCTTCCCCTCTTAAATTCATTCTGTACTGCTTTAACTTTTCCCTGAAATATCATTCCTACCACTATGTACAATAATTTCTGGCTACTCAATTTCACCTTGAATAATGTGCTTGAAATGTTTCGAGACGTTCTTAATCCAAGCACAGGGAAAGCAACAAACCATCCTAAATCTATGGTCACTGCCATAGAAATACCTGTTGATGCCCCTGACAGAAGAGCTTACTTTAGCAAGAATTCTACTAAATCTCGTCAAATGCTGCTGAACATAAGAATCATTCCAAGTGTCCAATAACTGATAACTCTTCCATTTTCCTCAGAGACACAATTCCCTTCAGCAGTTCTAAAAACTGAAAATCATTTTGATAGAGATATAGCCACAAGAAAATTTGAACTATATTCCTATCTTTTCTGACTGCCATCCATCTATCTGACTGATTTGCTCGATTTGTTTTCCTAAATATACCAGCCATCCTCTCTGTCTCTTAAATGTGACCTTAAAAACAAAATTTCATTTTAGTACACATTATTTTACCTTTCATTACCTACAGACAATGGAAACATATATACTTATACGTTTCAAACATACAAAAATTAAATAAATTCAACCATTTAGCTAATTAAATCAATAAAAGTATTCCTCTTCAACAAATTCTAAGAAGAAAGGTCTTCTCCGGACCTGATCATGTGTAGAACTCTCCGGAATGAAGGGACAACTCCTTTGCTTAAAAAAAAACTGATAAACTTTTCTAAACTAAAACATCTATTGCTGTGTAATAACAGAAACATTTTAAACATAAATAGACATTTCTTTTTTCATAAACCACTTTAAAAAGATATTTTTAAAAAAATATTCGTTACAAAGAAAGTCGTGAGTTGTTTTGCTTTTTTGCTTGCTTTTGAATGTTAATAAAACAAAGTAGAAAAAGTAATGTTAAATTAATAAATTATGACAACAATATCAACTGCAAAAAAAGACTACATGAAATGTTTGACTGCCTGCAATTCCAGGAGCAGCTGTAAGATCCATGCTGCTCTAAGAACATTTTTTGGACCTGTTTTTTAAAATATGAAGAAAAGTGGGTGCATGTTTTAATAATTTGTTTCCAATTCAAGGTGACTTACGATATAATTTGATCTCCTACCGTGAGGCTATATATGGAGAACTTAATTGAATCTTTATCATCATCTGTCTAGCTCTTTCAAACAAAATTATGAATCTGTGTCCATCGTACAGATGGAAAGTTCCTTCAGCTCTGACTGTTGCAGGGAACGATAGAACGAACATTGTCCAGGGCCACGTAAAACACAAATGCTGCAGTGAAAACCACCTAAACCTAATCCAATATTAATTACGTACAAGTCTTATGAATAAAACATACAGAGGCGTTTAGTATAAAAGGGGAATTGAGCTACATTTCCAAAATAAAATTTGTCCGAAATAAGAACAAAAACCTCAACTGCATCACGCTGTAAATTCATCGAAATAGGAAAAAAAAAACAAGAGAATGGAATTCTCAATTCTTTTCCTGTGGACTACATCGGAAGAACACAAAGAAAATCAAGGTTATGTAGTGAACTTCATAAAAGATGATGATAAGAATTGGAGGGATGGAGTTTCGGGGAAATGATAAATAATGTTGTTGATGACACAAAGATAAGATGGTGACTCACAGTCAGAAAGAACGTGTGAGGGTGAAGGAGGGTATAAAACTATTGCTCAGGTGGCCAGATCAATCGCTGATGAAATTTTACACTGATAAATGTGATACATTTCAGAAGTAACAAAACAAGACAGCACTCAAACTGAAGGGAGGCTCGATTTATTTGATTTTACTTTTAACCAAGAAATCATCAGGTGTGCTCCTGATAGAGGTGTTTAACAGCATGGGTGGAGGGTGATGGACAGGGTGAAGAGACAATAGCTTTTCCCTTACTCCAAGGCTCAATAATAAGGAGACACACTGTAACTATAAAGTGAAACTGGTCTCATCATTAATGTGTAAACTGCAGAAAAAATTTCCTATTTCTAAACGTGTTTGGCTTTAAAATAGTTCAAGATTTATTTAGCCTCCCGAAAAATACACTGTTTTTCCATTCAACTCGCCAACGTTCACAAAAACAGGCATGCTTTCCCAACTATGATCCAAAGTCCAATATTTCAAGTATGCACTTATCCACACAAAAACACCATCGGCTAGATATAGCAATCGGCCTCATTTTCCAAGCCTATCAATATTCATCTGTAAACTCTTTAGCTCCTCACTATAGCCTGGTTTACAACCTCGTTTTATACCATCTGTGAATTTAGTTACTGCACTCAGTCTCTCCTTTCAGGTCATTTGAGAAGATTGCAAACAATTGAGGTCCGAAAACTGAATGCTGCAGCACCTCAGTAGTTTCACTTCGCCAGAAAAGACGATTTACGCCAATGCTTTGCTTTCTATCAGTCAGCCAATTCTCTATCCAATTCAATACTCTACAACTACAACTACTCTACTGCGGATCCAACTACATCAAAAACTGAAACACCTAGTCAGCGGATCCAAACACTCCATACAATCAACACAGGAATTCTTGGACATCATCAGGAATACACACATAGACAAAGAAGCAACCATGGTATCATTCGACGTGACGGCACTGTTCACATCAATTGACAAAACCCTAACCAGAGAAACAATAGCCAACCTACTGGACATACATAACAGAACACAGGAGGCCGAACCTATCAACAAGGACGGCATACTTAAACTACTAGACCTGTGCCTCACCACACACTTTACATTCAACAATCAGATATACGAACAAATCAACGGAACACCCATGGGATCACCAATCTCGGGACTCATAGCAGAGGCAGTTATGCAAAGTTTAGAACATACAGCCCTACCAAAAATCCAACCCAAACTCTGGATCAGATACGTCGATGACACCTTTGTAATCATCAAAAACACAGAAATAGAAAAAACACACCGAATCATCAACGCCACACTCACAGGAATACGATTCACGAGAGAAGAGGAAAAGGATAGCCAAATCCCATTCCTAGACGTGTTAGTAGAGAGAACACCCAACGGAGAATTCACCACAAGGGTACCCAGGAAACCAACACACACAGACCAAGTCCTAAATTATGAAAGTAACCACCCCAACACACACAAACGAAGCTGCATCAGGACACTATTCAAAAGAACCACAACACACTGCAGTACACCAGAACTGCGAAAAGAGGAAGAGGAACACCTATACAAGGTATTCGCCAAAAACGGATACCCACGCAACTTTATCACCAGATGCCTAAGAGATAGACCACGGAACGAGGACATGCCACAACCAAAAGGACTAGCCACACTACCATACGTCAGGAGCGTCTCAGAACTGACAGCCAGACTACTGCGACCCTTAGGACTCATAACAGCACACAAGCCAACTTCCACACTCAGACAACAACTCTCTAGAACAAAGGACCCAATAGCCAGCACGAGCCAAACTAACGTAGTTTACAGCATACCATGCAAGGACTGCACAAAACACTATATAGGACAAACAGGAAGACAGCTAACAATCCGCATCCACGAACATCAGCTAGCCACAAAACGACACGACCAGCTATCCCTAGTAGCCATACACTCAGACAACCAGGAACATGAATTTGACTGGGAAAACGCTACCATCATAGGACAAGCCAGACAGAGAACAGCCAGAGAATTCCTAGAGGTATGGCATTCATCCACAAACTCCATTAACAGACACATGGACCTGGACCCCATATACAAACCACTACAGCTGAAACTGACACCCAGAAGCGTCAAGAACATCCATCAACAGACACATCGACCTGGACCCCACATACAAACTACTACAGCTGAAACTGACACCCGGAAGCGGCAATTACAAACCACTATAAATACCGGAAGAAACAGCAAAGCAGCGCTTCACAGGAGGCTCCAATAGCACTGATGATGTTCCCTAGCCAGGGAACGAAACGTTTGCAGCAAAAACTTCCAGCTCGGCGAACAGAACCACAACAACGGACACCCGAGCTACAAATCTTCAACCAGACTTCAATACTCTACACTTCAGCCCTGGAATCTAACCTTCTTGATCAGTCCTTTATGCACCATCTTGTCAAATGCCTTCTGACGTTTAGATGTACAGCAATTGCTGCATCCCAATTATCCACATCGTTGGTTACATTCTTAAAGAACTCCAACAGATTTGTCAAGCATAACCATGCTGACAGTGGTGAATTGATTTTTGCTTTTCCAAGTGTTCAGTTATTTCCTACTTTATGGTTGTTGTACAAAATTCCCCACGACAGAAGTTAAAAAGATTTGTCTATAGTTTGAGATTTGTTTGCCTATCTCCTGTTTTGAATGCTAGTGCCACATTATTAATTTTCCAAGACTTTGGCACTGTTCTAGAATCCAGAGATGTTTTGAAAATCATAATTAACGCATCCAGTACCTCTGCAGTTACCTCCTTTAAATTGATAGAGTGCAGGCCAAGGGCCTGACCTGACTTTAATCCCATCAATATATTTAATATCTTCATCCTCATCATCGTACTTCCATCAAGATTCTTTACAATTGCTGTACAATTTGTGAAGAAATTATCTTCCACAGTGAAAATAAGAAATGTTGGTTTTGCCTCTGCCAGTTCTGAGTTTCCCATTATTACCTTGACGTTTTCATCCTCTAAAATACCAACATTTCGGTACAGCATTCTTTTCCTTTTTGTCAACTCGGAGAAGTGTACTTTTTCATTTCTTATGATTTCTGCTCGTTTTCCTTCGTAGCTATTTTGATTTTGTTTTTAGTAACCATTTGCTGACAATGTAAGCGTTTTTCTTTAATTCATTCACAGGATGGTGCATCGCTGGGTTACACAGCACTCATTGTCTGTCCCTAATTGCCCAGAGGGCAGTTAAGAATCAACCAAATTTGTGTGGGTTTGACGTCACATGTAGGTCAGACCAGGTAAGGATTGTGGTTTCTGTCCCGAAATGAGAGTCATGAAACAGATAGGTGCATCCAACAATGAGCAGTTGATTCATTATCATTGTTAAACTCTTAATTCCAGGTTTACGTTTAATTTATCTTCCACCATCTACCATGGTGGCATTTGAAGCCTGTCCCCAGAACATTTTCTGGATTAGTAGTCGGCGATAATACAACCAGGCTTTCACCTTCATCTTATTATTGATTTCCTTGTTAAGACATGGATCACTTTTCACCATTTTGACAATTCCTGTTCCACTCAGGATTACACTTTAATTGAGAGGTTTTGATTATCTCCCTAAGTAGTTGCCACTGTTCTTCAACTGTCCTGCCCTTTAATGTTTTGCCAAGTCCACTCGAACCAACCCCTTCTTCAGGCCAGTAAGATTATCATTGTCCAACACTAAACCTCTCATATATGACTCTGTCTTTCCTGTTTCAATTTGAATGTGAAACCCGAGCATGCTGTGGTCACTCTTTCTAAAATAGTTCAATACGACAATATGATTTATCACGCCTTCCTCATTATGTAATACCAAAACCAGTTCTCTGTTTGGTTAAATGACATTATACTTGAAGAAATAATCCTTCATACATTTGATGAACCATTCTCTGAGGCTCCCCTTGCCAAATTGATTGGTCTAGTAAATATGAATGTTCAAATTACCCATGATTATTCTTGTGCCCTTGTCTCAAGCCATCAATATTCCCTGCTTTAAGCTAGTCACTACTTTGAAAGTAGTTTGCCGGGGTGGGAGCTTATGGGCTGGAATTGCTTCTACTGAAGGTTTTCTTACCGTGTGTATTATTTCGACCAGATTGATTAAACATTATCGTCCCACGTGCTAATATCAGTTCATAATACAGCCTTGACGTTATCCTTAACCAATATAGACACTCCACCTGCTGTTCCTTCTTGTCTGAATACTGAGTCCCCTTGGACATTTAACACTCCAGTCCTGACTTTCCTCTAACCACATTTCAGTGATCCCCACAAGGCCATACTTATGTATCTATGTTTGAGCTGTTAGCTCATTAATTTTACTACAAATACTGCACACAATTAATTATCCACGAATTCAACTCGGCTATATTCATCTTCCTTGTCTGACTTCCAGGTGACACAGTGAACAATCCCAAAATTACGATCCTGTAGATCTTGCTTTTAAACTCACTCCGAGCTACCTGAATTTTCTTTGCAGACCTTTCACTCTTCTTACCTCTGTCACTGGTACCAATGTGTTGCACGATCTCTGGCTGTTCACCCTCCCCTTCAGGGTGCCCTGAACATGCTTTGAGACATCTTGATCCAGACACCAACCACCATTGATTTGTTTTTCCCTTTTAATACTTTTGTGCGCAGACTGTCCATCTTTATTTATTGATCGCCAACAATAGTGAGCCTATCATTTACTCCAGCTTTCGATTCAAATTTTTAAATTGTTATGATTCCTTCCTTCAGCATGATCATTAAACTGGCTCTGCCTGTTTATTCGACTAAACTCTACTTGCTGCTCAGTTTCAGACCTGTTTCTTTGGTTCTCTGCCTCCTGTATTATTAGCTTAAGTCTACTCGAGTTACAGGATGTTGGGGCCCCTCCAGTTAAGGTGAACCCTGTACTTTTCGTACAGTTCCCACCTGCCCCGGAAGGTATCTGAATCATCAAAAAATCAGAAAGCCTCCTCCCAGACCAGGTCTTCAGCCACATACTCAACTCGACTATTTTCCTCTTCCTTGTCTCACTTCCAGGTGGCACTGGGAGCAATCTCAAGATTACAATCCTGGCAATCCTGCTTTTAAACTCACTCCGGGCTTCCTGAGCTTTTTTTTTTGCAGGACCTTTCACTCTTCTTACCTATGTCATTGGTACCAATGTGTACCATGACCACTGGTTGTTTACTATGCCTGAACATGCTCTGAGACATTCTTGATCCTGGCACGAACCACCCTTTGTATGAAAAATTCATAGAATCACAGAATCCCAACGGTGGAGAAACAGGCCGTTTCACACAGCATGTCCACGCTGACCCTCCAAAGAGTAACGTACCCAGATCCATCCCCCTACTCTTTTACTCTGCATTTACCCCTGACTAATGCATTTAACTGGCACATTACTGAAAACTATTGGCGAAAAGTAGACATCCCAGGCGTATTTCGTTGCACTTTGTTGAATCTGCTTTCTCACAACAGATACTGCCAGAACTACTAAGCATTTCCAGCAACTACCGCTTTTGTCACTGTTGCTGATTGCATATTGTTAAGAACATGTGCAACTCAGATTTGAAAAATGCTGAATTTAAACTCTCAGGAGAAAACTAAATATTTGGTTGTTCAATAATCCCAGTAAATGTTCATTAATTTACTTCTGTTCTGTACATGAACGTCATGTGCTCACTTTCCAATCCTGAATAAATGAGATTTTTGCACATTTTTAATGTCAGAAAGCTCGGAAACGTTGCACATTTATTTCTTCTTATGGGAATGTGATTCCATCTCATTCTTTCAGGTCAGTTTAATTATAGCAGATTAATCACAAACACACACACACACACACACACACACACACACACACACACACACACACACACACACACACACACACACACACACACACACACACGCAAACGGATACACACACAATGTATCACTTAGTTGAAGAATACCACTAACATTGTTAGTAACTGGAATCATACCTGGAAAAGGTTTACATAAATGAAGGATGTCAGTAAACGGGTCTTTTTATGGAACAGATGATGCTATTATGAGAATTTACTAAGATCTTCAAATATACGGAAAACAAAAGATATTGTTATGAAGTTGTAGAGGTTGTTCTGAAAGGAGTTAAAATATAAAATTTGACTGTGAAATCGACACTGAGACTGAGTTGCCATGGAACAAAATCAATTTCAATTTGGGCCAGTCAGTTTAAATTATGCCCAAATACACTGAAATCCAAACGAATTTGAAATATAATGTATTTTATGACTTCAAAATCAATTAAATATCTAATGTTTTGAGATATAAAACCACTCATTTTGAACATTTAGGGGGAGAACTGCCAAAGATAGACTGCCAGCTGAAGAGCTTTCTAAAAGGTACCTGTCTAAAAGAGGTTTCTACAGCACAACATCATCAAAGCCGACCTAGAGAAAAAAAAATCTACATAGAAAAATCGACAAAGGCGAATTGAAAAGGCCGACAGGTTTTTTGTAAATCTTAATCGTCGTGTTTTGTTTCATCAGACCAGTATTGTAGTGTGGTAGGTATAAGATAGGTTTAACTAAAGGAGTTCTAAATAGTTGTTCATTTTAATATTCTCTGTTCGACTTAACTAAAAAAAGGTTTACTTTAAATAGTGACCTATGTAAATAGATGTTTGCCTCTCGAAATTTAACAGGTTCCAGCATGAGGTGAACTTTTTCTCTGTGTGTGGTTTAAATTAGGAGAAAGGTTTACCCTGTGTTGTAACGGTTTGCGGGTTTTCGTTTGCGATTTGAGCAGGTTTAGACAGAACCAGTCAGAGATTTGGGCAGATTTAAATAGATTTGGGCTGTGGAAAACACACAGTAGATTTAATTATTTGCAAATGATTGTTCGAGAACTTTAAATAAAACGTCGGTGAGACAGTTTGTTTAATTTCGGTGACTTGTATTTGGTAAAATTAAAACTGAGAGAAATGGCTCTTAAAAATGTTAAAGAGGTTCTGGGGTTTGAAGATGATTCTCACATTTGCCGAGGGCGTTTAGAAGGAAAGATAAAGGCCAAACTTTTAGAAGTAGCAAAGAACTTAGATTTGGGTTTAACCAAGAGCAAGAGTAAAGCAGAAATTGTCAGGAAATTACTGAGACACTAAGGTGCGTCAGAGAAACAGACAAGTGCAGGAGATTTAGAACACAGAAACTTAAATTACAATTGAAGAAAATGCAGTTTAAAGATAAACAAAGGGAGAGAGTAAGAGAGAGAAGAAAGAGAGGAGAAGGTTCTTAGCTGATCAAACAGAGAAGACAGAGGGAGAAAAAGAGAATGAAATTTCTTAGAATAGCAAAGAGAGAGAGAATTTGAACTTGAAAAATTGCGATTTAGTCAGCAAAGTCGTGTTAATAGGTTGGAGATTAAAAGGGGTGTTAGTGATATATACAACTGTGTCAAAACTCTGCCACGTGTTGATGAGAAAGGTGTTGAACTATTCTTTATTTCATTTGAAATTTTGGCTCGGCAGGTGGAGTGGTCCAAGGATCTATGGGTAATGCTAATTCGGACTAAGCTGGTAGGCAGGGATGGTGAGGCATTTGCTGCGCTGACAGATGAGGGTTCAGAAGATTATGAAGACGTCAAACAAGCTATTTGAAGTGCTTACGGATTGTACTGGAAGCAAATAGATAGCAGTTTAAAAAATAAGGAAGGAACCAGGTCAGCCTTATGTTAAGTTTGAAAGAATTAAACATAGACATTTTGATAGATGGGTGCATGCTTTAAAGATAGCTAAGACATATGAGGCCTAAGAGAGATTATTCTGCTGGAGGAGTTTAGAAACTCACTTACAGAAATGATAAGAATTCACGTGGAAGAACAAAAAGTTCAGGAATTGAGAAGGGCAGGAGAATTAGCAGATGAATACATGTTGCTGCATAAGACAAGCTTCCAGGAGGAATTTCGTCCTGTGAGGGATGGAATTTAGGAGAAGGGGAGATGCTACACTATAAAAGAACGAGTAGAGAATACGAGAATACCACATGTTAAAGAAGGTGCCCAAGAGAGTGGAAAGGAGGTGAAAGGTCTCAGGTGTTTTCACTGTAATGGAGTGGGACGCAGAAAATTACAGTGTCCGTGGTTTCAGAAGGGCACTAGGAAACATGGGATACATATGGTCACAGTAGTGGTCGTTAAGAAAGGCACTGTGGGAAAAGATGTGGTAAAAGAAGCTAAGCCAGTGGCATTAGTGAAAGTTTTAAAGGAGACCCCAACTCGAGCTGAGGAGCTGTAGGAAAGTGCACAGCCTAGGCAGGGGCTGGGTATGGATTTAGTACCTTTATATATATATATATATATATATATATATATACACACACCTTTTTATATATATATATATATATATAAAGAATTCAACTCTGTGAGTAATGTTTACTCAGAAATAACAGGGGGAGAAGGGCAAGAAGTTATACTTTTGAGAGATACAGAACAAAACCAGTCTCTAATAGTAAGGGATGAGAAAATTTGCAATCTTTCTGATCTGTTACCCGAGCGTGTGGTGATTTGTGGAATAGATGGACAGAAATTTAGCATTACCCTATGTAAGATCAGTTTGGAGTGCCTACTGATGACTGGGGAAGTTACAGTGGGAATGATTGACAGAGTCAGTTCCAGTAATCCAGTTTGTTCTTGAGAATGACTTAGCATGGTCCAAGTTGAGCGTGATACCCCTGCTTGTGGAGAAGCACAAGAAAGACCAAGAAACTGAGAAGTTAAATCAGAAATATCCTGGTATTTTCCCAGGCTGTACAGTAACCAGATCCCACTGTCATAAGTCACAGCACGAAGCTCAGCTAAAGACAAAGATGAAGGAATTGAGGTTCAGTTACCGGACACCCTGTTTGCCGTAATGATGCAAGGAAAACCTGAACAGGCATTGGATCAGACAGACGTATTTAGTTCTGAAAGACTATGGAATTTGCAACAGACTGAGAAGATGATAAAATATCTATATGTGGATGTGTATTCTGAAAAGGAGGCAGGGATATTCGTGAGGGTTATTACCTGAAAGATTGAATTTTAAGACAGAAATGGAGACCACGTCAAGTTAGTGCAGAGGAGAAATGTGCCGAAGTGCACCAGATTGTGTTGCCAATAGCATACAGACAGGAAATGTTTTGGGTAGCACATGAACTACCTATAGGAGGTCACGGAGGGGTACGGAAGACTCAGGCAAAGGAAAAATCAGTTTTATTGACGAACTTTTGTTAACTTTTGACATACATGTCATACATGCCAAATGGTAGGTAGGCCAAAGGCAGTAGTGAAACTAACACCTCTGTTGCCAATTCCCGCATTCGAAAACGCATTCATGTGGGTTATAAATGATTGTGTAGGTCCCGTCCTGAAAAATAGAGGAGAAGAAGAACTGGAGAAACAGGCGTCAGTTACTGCCGCGCAGAGTGAGGAATCAAATCCAAATCTTGTGGATTTAAGTATGTTAAAAATGCAGAAGTCCTTCAGAAGTCGGAAACGTTCGTAAACTGTCTATCTCAGGGACATAGAACAAAGTTGAAAGGTTTGTTATTGCAGTATGAGGACATATGTAAGAATCATATGGGGAGAACTAAAGCTATTGTACATAAAGTAAACGTAGGGAATACTGTTCCGATAAAACAGCATCCATATTGGCTTAATCCTCTCAAAGCCAGACAGGTCTAGAAGGAGGTGGAGGCCATGCTCAATGACGACATCACAAAACCAAGGCGGAGCGACTGGAGCTCGCCAATCCTCCCAAACCGGACAGGGATCAATTATTTTTCTTGGAAGGTCAACGCTATTACAAATTCAGAAATATCCAATACCAACATTGGAGGACTGGACCGAGAAAGTTGGACAAGTCAGTTATATTACCAAGTTGGATTTAATGCGTGGTTACTGGCAGGTACCTTTAGCAGAGAAGATGAAAGAAATTTCTGAATTTTAGCGCCAAATCAGCTGTATCAATTAAAACTAATGCCCTTTGGAATGAAGAACGCAACCAATACATTCCAAACCCTCAAGAACAGATGTGTGGCTGGGTTAACAAACTGTGCTGTCCATTTGGACGATGCAGTGATTTTTAGTAAGACCTGGAAAGATCACTTGGTACAGTTGGCAGAGCTCTTTGAACGAATACAAGAAACAAAACTGGTAAAATTAAAGAAAACTGAATTTGTTAAAGCTGACGTGATGTTCTTGGGACATGTTCTTGATTCCATGGAATGCAAAGATAAAAACTACCGAGGAATTTCCACGACCAACCTCAAATAAAAAAGTGCTTCATTTCTTCGGACTCAGCGGATTTATTTAGAGGTTAGTGACACCGTTAACCGATTTGCTAAAAAGGAACACAAAGTTTTGGTGTACTGAATAATGACAGGAGGCCCTCAACCATTAAAAAGAAATATTGACCACCAACCCAGTTTTAGATACACCGAACATTATGAAACCTCTCAAAGCTGCAATTGATGCTAGTGACAGAGGAGTTGGAGCTGTGTTGCTACATGACGATGAGATGGAATTGTACTTTTCAAAGAAACTCAACAGCCACGAGAGGAATCATTCCATGATTGAGACAGAACTATTGAGTTTGGTACTAGCCTTATGGTATTTTAATGTGTAAGTCACGAATAATGCATTGGAGACAATTGTGTACACGGATCCCAATCTACTTACATTATTAGAACTCTTTAAAGAATATTTCATTGGAGAGTATGTTACAGACTTTAATTTTTAAAATTGTACATGAAGCGTGTCATAAAAATATAATTGCAGAGGCGTTCTCACGGATTTAACTGATAAAGTTTAGATGAGATTTGTATTTATCCATAGTTAAATGTAGATATATGGGAAGAAGTTAAGGTGAACTTGGATTTACGTTATCAGTATGTTATAATAAAGAATACAAAAAGAAATAAGACCATATTTTCATTATGATGGTTCTTTAATGATAGGGAAGGTGTTATGAAGTTGTAAATATATTGTACCTTTAAGAGAGATGAAGGATTTACAAGTACAGCGAGTTCTGGAAAATTTATAATGCAACATTTGGTGCAGAACTGGCAGTACCTGGATAGCTGTGAGACAAAAGTGAAATGAAATTCGATCAATCAGTTTACATTATGCCCCAGGATTCTAAACTCCAATCGAGTTTGAATTTTGCATTTTGAGAATGTTAAAAAAATGAAATGACTCGATTCTTTGGGGTATAAACCCAAACAAAATGCACAGTTGGGGGAGAACTACCAAACCACCAATATCTGCAGACTGCCTGGAGAATAGCTATCCTAAGTCTACCTTGCTTTGTCAATGACCTGTGAAACAGAAACCTGAAGGAGAAGAAAAGATGACAGAGAAAAATACAAAGAGAAGATTTGACAGCGGTCTGGTTCTGAAATTTGAATGTTTTACGAAGTTTTAATTGGGTTTTTGTATCGGACCAGTATGGTAGAAGGGAAAATAAAAGATAGGGCAGAGAAGGGAGTTGCAGATACTTGTTAGTTAATTATTCACTGTTAGAGATCTTTTTAAAACAAAAGTTGTTATTTTTTATTTTAAATAGTGGCCTTTAGGATGGTTCTTCGCCTCCACAATTTTTACAGATTACAGCACAGTTTAAACCTTTCCTGTGTTGCAGGTTTAAATTAGGTGGGGGGGGGGGGATTTACCCCGTCTTATAACACATTAAGTCTGAATTCTCTGCATATATGCTGCCAGACCTGTTTAGCTGTTCCAGCACGTTCTGATTTTGTTTCTGGTTTACGAAATCTGCAGTTCTCTTGACTTTCTTATCTATATCATTGACAGCCACGGTTAAGGTGCTGGAGGACAGGAAGACAGCTCATATCGTTACATTATTTGTAATTTGGCTGCAAGGAAAAGCCAGGGAACTACAGACCAGTCAGTTTGATATCAAGGGTGGCTAAGTGTTTGTACGAGATCCTGAGAGGCAGGATTTACATGCATTTGGAAAGGCAAGGACTGATTAGGGATATTCAGCACGAATTTGTGACCAACTGAGAAAGTGGGCTGATGATTGGCAGATAGAGCTTCATGAGGATAAATGTGAGCTGTTGCATTTTGTTAGACACGCCAGGACAGGATTTATACAGTTAACGGTAGGGCATTGGGAAGTGCTGTCAAACAGAGAGATCCAGGATGCAGGTACATATTTCCTTGGAAGTGGAGTCACAGGTAGACATGGTGGTGAAGAAGGCATTAGGCACGCTTACCTTCATCAGTCAGAGCATTGATTATAGGAATTGGGATATCATGTTGTGGCTCTACAAGAGAATGGTAAGGCCTGATTTAGGTACTAAGTACAATTCTTGTCGCCGTGCTAAAGGGAGGATGTTATAAACAGGAAAGGGAACAAAATATTTTAAATGGTGTGAGGAAGATTGGAGGTTTTGAGGTATAAGGATAGGCTGTGATTTTGTTACTTTAGCGTAGGAGACTGAGGGGTGACCAAATGAGATTCTAAAATCATGATGGGCATTGATAGGATGAATAGCCAAAGTCTTTTCCCCAGGGTGGAGGTGCCCAAAGCCAGAGACGATAGGTATAAGGTGAGAGGAACGAGATTTTAATGAGATCTAACGGCAGCTGTTTCTCACAGAGAGTGGGGTGTCCATGTGCTGAACTGTCGGAGGAAGTGGTATTGGTGAGTGCAATTACAATAATTGAAAGGCAATTTGATGTGTACATGAATAGGAACGTTTTGGAGGGGTATGTGCCAAAAACAGCAAAATAGAGCTCCGTCAGATTAGGAAACCTGGTGAGCATGGATGAGTTGGGTCAAAGGCTCTGTTTTCATATTGTTTGAGGATAAGAGTCTTTTAGTTCTTCATTGCCCTCAATTCATTTCCAAGTCAAGAAGTCTTCTGTAAATTCTTTCAGTGATATAAATCTCTCGACTTTCTTAAATACAGAATTCCTGACATTGATCTGGTGCTGTCGATCACAGCAGCAACATCAGCAGAAAGAGCATGATATTCAAGCTCAATCTGTAACTTTCTGAATGGGATAATCCCTCAGTCTAGTACTGCCACCAAGCTGACGACTCCGACATCTGTCTGGCAATGCAGAAAATTACTCAGCTATCTCCATTTCCCAAAGACAGGAATAGTTGCAATCTGATCAATTACCACACCCTCAGTGCCATCACAAAAGGCAAATTAGTGGGGGTTTTTTTCTGACAGAGCTGTCAGGCAGCACAGAAATAAATTGCTCAGTATGGTTTCCGATAGGTCCCCATGTGGAGATGGTTCTGTTGTGGAAATGTTACTGGATTACAAATCCAGACCAGGCTAATGCACTGGCAGCTGGGGGAAGTTAAAAACATTTTTTAAAAAAGTATCAGGCTGTAAAATCTGGTGCCAGTAATACTCACATTGAAGCCAATGTTGATTGAAAACACCAATTTCCTTCCCTAATGTACTTTCAGGAAGTGAATCCCCCGTGTTTTCCTGGTCTGTCCTAAAAGTGACTCCAGGTACACAGACATGTGATAAACTCTTCAATGGTCTCGGAAACGGTCAAGCAGGACACTAAGATATATCAAACTTGGAAGGATAAAACCGACAGAAAACTCGAAAACTCCATATTGGAAAAGGGAACGGGAAACACAGTCCTGTTGACACTGCAGAGATCTCCTTCCTAACATCTGAGAGCATGTGACAGCTGCACTCCAGCTGTCTGCTGATCCCTTTAGTGTCCGCTAATCCTTTTTATATTTAGTGAGCTGGCATCCTCAGGACGTTCTCCCTTATGTGGGAGAGAACTCCACAGGTTCACCAGTCTCGGAATGCAGACATTCATTCTCATCTCAATGCAGAGTGACCTGCCCATACTTAATACTGTTGTCCATTATTTTAGACGTCCCAGCCAGGGGAATTATCATCCCTGCTTCCAGTCTATCTCGTCCTGTCCCTGAGATCTTCACTCATTTTCCTAAATCCTATGGATTACAGGTCCAATCACCCAAACCTCTGCTCCCACAACAACCTTGTCATCTCAGAGATCAGTATGGTCATCCTTCACTGTACTTCCTCAATGTCAGGTTTGTCGTTTATTAAGGAAACCAAAACTGCACACAATACTGCAAAATGTTCAAGATGGGATCTCACCAACCCCTTGTACAGCTGCACTGAGATACCCTTACTCCTGTACTCAAAATTCCCTGAAACAAACGTCAATATATCATTTATCTTCCTAACTGCTTACTGCACCTGCGATATTACTTTCAGTGACTGGTGTGCAAGGGGAGATCGAAATCATTTTCAATGTTACAACTCCCCACTTGTGAGTCTGCGTACAGTGGGCAGCGTGCCAATGCCATTCCCAGTATTGACTTCTAGGTTCAGAACTTACTGCCTTGCATGGACATTGGAGGTCTGCAGAGAAGAAACAAAGAAAGAAAATAAATCTCTTCAAAGATCAACATGTTTCAACAAATCACTTTTCAAATGATAGGTTGCTGTTCTACTGTTCCCACAAAAGTACATACCATCATACCCACCCCATTTCTCTCCATCTGCCACGTATTTGCCCAGTCACTCCACTTGTCTCAACCACCTTGGAGCTTTTCTACATCCTCCTCACCCACTCACAATCCAACCTCGTTTAGTGCTGTCCGCAGGTTGGGAAATATTGCATTTGATTCCTTTAACTAAACGTTTGACATGCATTGGGAATCGCTGGGGCCCAAGCACCAATCCCTGCGACAGCCAATGATCCTTGTACTTCAAAACAGAATGTTTTATTCCTGTTCACTGTTTCCTGTCAGCTCTCCTATTCTAAAGCCATAATGATATTTTAAACCCAGTCCTGTAACATTTGACTTTGCAAACAAGGCCAGGGTCTTTAGCAAGATCTTTCTGAAAATCCAAGTGCACTGAATCCATTGCTTCTCTGTATGTGTCAACCAGTCCGTTTCTCAAATGTGATTCCCATTTCATGTTGACCTATTACATAAGAACTAGGAGCATCAATAAGATATTGGCTGATCATTTCATGGCCTCAGCTCCACTTACCCATCCGTTCACCATAATCCTTTATTGCCCAAAAATAAGTAAGTTCCTTTACTGCCCAAAAAAGATCTATTTGACATTTAAAGGCATTCAATGATAAAGCTTCAACTATTTCAATGTGCAGGGAATTCCATAGATTCGCAACCTTCTTGGTCAAGAAGTTCCTTCTCAAATCAATCCTAAATAGGCTCCTCCTAATTTTGAGATTTTGTCCTCTTGTCCTATTCTCACCTGCTACAGGAAACATCCTCTTTTTTTTATCTTATCCATTCCCTTCTTAGTTATGCCTGTTTCTACCAGATTCTCCCTCATTCTTTCAAATTCCAATCAACATATAATTCTAGTCGACTCAGTCTCTCCTCATAAGCCAACCGCCTCAACTCCGGGAGCAACCTAACGAAACTCCTCTGCATCCACTGTACTGCTAGGACATACTTCCTCAAGTAGGGAGACAAAAACTGCACTCAGCATTGCAGGTGTGACCTCCCCAGCACCCTGTACAGCAGCAACATAACCTCCCTGTGTTGAAACTCAATCCTTTTTGAAATGAAGGACAACATTTCATTTGTCTTGTTAATTACCTGCTGCACCTGTAGAGCAACTTCTGTGATTCATGTATAAGGATACCCAGCATCCTCTGCACAGACACATGTTGCATTTTTACCATGCAAATAATAGCCTTTTTTTAAACTGTTATTCCTACCAAAATGGATGAAATCACATTTACTAGATTGTTCTCCTTCTGCCAGACCTTCCCCCCTCACTTAAACTATTTTTGTCGCTTTGAAACGTTTATCAGCCCTCTGCACATTTGCTCTGCCACGCATTTCTGTATCATCTACATTCTTTGAGATATTACACGTGGTCACCATCTCCAAATCGTCCATCTAAGCTGTGAATAATTGCGGTTCCAGCATGATCCCAGAGGCACACCACTAGTCACTGATCAGCAACCAGAAAAATCACTCCTTTATTTCTACTCTCTGCTTCCTGTTAGTTAACCAATCCTCTACCCATGTGAGTACATTGCCCGTAACGCCAAACAACTTTACCTGATGCAGCACCTTTTTTGGCGGCTCTGTGTCGAATGCCTTTTGTAAATCTCGGTACACCACATTCACTGGGTCCCCGTGTCATAATGGCTTCATAGCTTTCCAGTGAATTCGTTAATCATGACCTGCCTTTCATAAACTGATGCTGAGTCTGTCCAATGGAACAATTTCTATCTAGATGCATTGCTATTTTTTCCTTGATTACAGTTTGTAGTATTTTCCCCACTACGCATGTTAGGCTAACTGGTCTATAATTCCCACTTTTTTTCTACCCTTTATAAACAGTGGTGTCTGATTTCCTGTTTTGTACTCTGCTGGAACTGTATCAGCGTCCAGTCAATTTAGAAAACAAATCATTTGCTATTTCTTCCACCTCATCTGTTAGTACTGTGGGATGCATTCCATTAGGCCCAGGAGACTTATCTAACTTTAGATCCATGAACTTGCCCAACACTATCTCTCTCATGGGAATGGCTGCTTCCAGGTCCTCACCTACCTTCCTCTCTTTGACAATTCTGGCATCTTATTACTGTCCTTCACTGTGAAGACCGACTAAATATCTATTCAATTCCTCGGCCATTTCCTCACGAAATAATCCTTCTCACCCTCTGAAGGACAAATGCTTCCTTAGCCATTCTTTTCATTTTATACATTTTTAGAATCTTCTGATATCTGTCATTATATTCTGAGGTAGCTTGCTCTCATAATCTATCTATCTTATGTTTCCCCACAGATTTTTTTGGTGCTTTCTTTTAAACTTTATAGCTTTCCCAATCATCTAGTTTCCCACTGATCTTTGCCATTATTTATGGCATTTATTTTATTTTGATAGCCTCCTTCATTTCATGAGACATCTATGGCAGATCACCCTTTTCCTACAGTCCTTCCATATCACTGTTTTATGCTGTTGCTGACAATTTGCAAAATAAAATTAATTTGAAAGTCACTGTTCATCAAAGGTTCCATCTTAAAGTCTTTGCTTACAGCCAACCTTAGCCAACTTCTCCCTCATCCTATTTTTGTCTTCTTTTTTCATCTCAGGATCCTGGTATTGGACTTTATCTTCTCACCTTCCATCTGTATTCGAAATTCAAACATACTTTCTGTCCCAATAATTTCTCCCAAAGCATTCATTTACTAATTTCATTCTTTCACTCTCGAGACTTAAGCTTTCCAGGCTTGCTGGGAAGATATGATTTGTTTGGTTTGTTTCCTTCTGTGAAGACAGAACTGAAGTAGTTGATTCATAGTTTTGCTATTGCCCTGTACTCCATCCTCCTTCCTCTTGGTTCAGACTGTAACGAAGCTGCTCTTGTTTTCTCTAACATTTTCCATTGACAGTTCATCCTTATAATTCTTGTTAACAGTATCTTCAGGAACCCATCAATTCATGTCCACATCATACAATCTTAGGGGCATAGTCTTTGTACCGTCAGACATGCAGCACGGTTTACACTCATCCCACTCTCCTACGTGAGGCCTGTAGCCGGGAATGTTATGAAACTTCAAGAGCTCGTCCAAGTCCTATTTAGCTGTTATGGGGTTACCATAACAGCTCCCCTCTCAGGAAGTATATTCCAGAAACCAACACCCTCTCGATGAAAAGCAATACTCAAATCCTCAAACCCTTCACTTTAAAAGTGTGTTTCCCTGGTTTTGACCTTTGACTAAAAGGAACAACTGCTGTCTATCCACTCTACCTATGCCTCTCGTAATCTTATCCTTCTGAATCGCAGCCCCCCCCCCCCCCCCAAGTCTTCTCTGCTCCAAAGTAAACAAACCAAGTTTTACCAGCTTCTCTCCACAGGTGACATGCTCCAAACCGGGGAACATCCTGGTGAATCTCCTCTGCACCCCCTCCAGTGGAATCACATTCTTCCTATAATGTGGGTCCCAGAACTCCACACAGTATTCTACCTTGGCCGAACTAAAGTTCTGTATAGCTCTAATAATCTGTGTCCCGATGAGTGAAAGCTATTTACGATTCCCAATGCCTTCTTAACTCAACTATTACCCTGGCCAGTCACATTCAGGGATGTGTGGAGAAGCACCCTCTGAGCTTCCTGGTGTGCTGCCATTCATTGTGTACACCCTTGTCTGATTCCTTCTCCCAAATTGCATCATCTCATATTTATCAGGGATACATTCCATCTACCATTGATCTGCCCATCTAACCATTCCATCTGTATCTTCCTGTAACATAAGGCCTTCCACCTCACTGTCAATTACCCGGCCAATCTTTGCATGAAAGATACACTGATTTATCACACAAACTCCACCCCCTCCACATTCACATTTACATCCTTTATGAATAACACCAAATAATAAGGAATACAGCACTGTTCCCTGGGGTGCATCAGGGGTCACTGGTCTCCAGTCTCACACGAACGGCCTTTTCCCACCACACTCTTTCTACAGCCTCGAAGACAATTTGAACGTCATTTACCTAGTTACCCATGATACCATGATATTGTACTTTCTTTATCAGTTTTGCATGTGAGGCTTTGTCAAAGGTGTTGCTCAAAAAGAAAACATATAAACGATCTCCTCGAAAAAAATCAATAAAATTCGTTCGGCACGACCACCCTCTCATAACATCATGCTGATGATCCCTGATCAAACAATGCCTCTCTCAATGAAGATCAATTGTCTCCTTCCCTGTTTTTCCCAATAGTTTACCTGACACTGATCTGATACTCACTTATTTCTAGTTCCCTGGTCTACCTGCACCAACCCTTCCTGTCAAGGGCGCTCTCTATTATTCTGGCAACTCCCCTGTTACGAGATTCTACTTTCCTCCCTTGTCTCCCACTGCAGCTGTGATACAACTCTTCCAGACGTGGGGACTTGTCCAATTTTATACCAGCCAAAACCATCATTTCCTGCTCGCATCTTATATCTTTCTTCCCAAGAGCTTCCCAGTCCAGTCTTCTTGAAATATGTATCTGCCTCCTTCTTCTCCCAAGTAAAACGATGTGAAGCTCTCATGTCACAATCTAGCAATCTTCTGCAGCTTCACACACCGATTGTTCCCTCGGTGTATAATGGACCCTAATTATTCCCTGGTTATTCTACTCTGCTTGATGTCTATGTGGAATTTTGGGATTCTCGCTAATATTGCTCTCACTTGTCAATGCCCAGGTTCGTCACTCCACTCTGTGTGAATGTTTAGAGTTTCATTTCGATCACCTCTCATTCTCTGAACCTCTCTGGAACACAGGCAGTGTTCCCTGATCAGACAATCTTGCAATCTGAGGCATTAACCTCGAGAACGTCCTTACAGAACTTATAGTGTTTGTATAAATAAAATACATTGCTTATCTTTCATTATATCATTTTTATGTACTTTTCAAATTCACTGAAGCCAACTTTATCCTCGCACCTTAATGGCTTGCCTGACTCAGGCATATACCATTAATATAAGAAAAAAAAACTGCATTGTATTCAGATGTCACTTAAGTTCAAAATATTAAGGTCACTTTTCCCAAACGCTCCTTGACAAGAACGTCTTCAATGAGCTGTTCTGATCACACATCATCAATTCCAGAACAACCTGGTCTCTAGCTCGGTGTTCAACTTATCTTTAATGCATCGCACCTCACAGACTCTCGTGAAATCCATTTTCCCAGCATTAACATTCACTTGGGTTAACACTCTTTAGATGTAACTTGAAGCTGCCCGTTATTACTGCAGTACCCACACAGTTGTATATTTAATTTCCTGTTTTGGACCATACCCAACATTTGTATCACAATTTTGACTTTGATATATAACTCTGATAAATGTTTGCTTCTCCTTGCTGTTTCTGAGCTCCCCTTACCAGATTCTGCGGAATCTGCATGACATGGGCTCTGGCGAGGTTCTTGGTAGATTCAGCTGACATGTTTGGTGAGGCATATCTTAACATTGATATCATCTCGTCACACCTTACCTGTTCTTCTCAAGTGTCATTGTGACGTTATCACCATATCTCCCGTTATGCTGGTCGAGTAGAGAAGGACAATGAACTTTAAACAATGCTGTTTACTTACCAGAAAGCTGATACTGCTCTAACCTTCGTGGGAACCTTACAGCAGGCTGGTGAAGTGTTGCTGCTCCTGTACAGTGTCTCAGTGAGATCACATCTGGAGTAGTACACACAGATTTAATCTCCTCACTGAGGAAAGGATATTGGGATGTATTCAAAGATTGTTCCCACAACTGATTTCTGCAACAAAGGTGTTAATCATAAAATCCCTGCCGTGTGGAAGCAGGCCATTTGGCACATCGACTCCACACTGATCTTCCAAAGATCATCCCATCCAATCCTTACCATCCACCCCACCCAATCTTTATAACCTGGCATTTTCCAAGACTGATGCCGCCAACCTCCACATCCCCGGACATTATGGGTAATTTAGCTTGGCCAATCTACCTTAACTGCACATCTTGGGATTACTAGCCGTTACATCAAGGTAGTTAATGGGGATCCTATCGATGTATTATGTCTGGAGTTCCCGACATCATTGCATAACTTGCCTCTCAAAATATTAATATGGAAGACAAGGACACATGGGGTTAGGAACAATTTACTTGCCAGGGGAGACGATTAGCTAACCAGGAAAAACCATGATATGGAGTCGCTGGTTTTGGATTTGGTTGGACATGGTCAAAACTCAAACGAGACCAGGTTAGAGTCCAATGGGTTTATTTGTAAACACAAGTTTCATTGCGCTGCTCCTTCGTCAGGTGTAAGAGGGAGGAAGACCTTAAACACAGAAGTTATAAGGAAAAGATCAAAGTGTTGTACAACTTATTCACATGAATTGTCTATATACCTAAGATTTCTCTTAAGTACTTAATCAGTTAGAATGGAGGTGCGAGTTTGATCGGTTAATATGCAAATTGCAGAATTTATTTCAAGTCACTGTCTGGAGATACCTTCAGCTACTATCGGTGTAAATGAAGTAAAACTTGCGGTCAGACTTGTGAGGCCCGTGGTTGGACTGTTTGTGTCTTGACCTGGAGTCAGATTGGCTTTATTTACAAAGTAAAAAATGAGGTCTGCAGATGCTGGAGATCACAGCTGAAATGTGTTGCTGGTCAAAGCACAGCAGGCCAGGCAGCATCTCAGGAATAGAGAATTCTCTATTCCTGAGATGCTGCCTGGCCTGCTGTGCTTTGACCAGCAACACATTTTCAGCTTTATTTACAAAGTAGTTCATAAAATATCACATTGACTGACTGTCTACAAATTGTACATATTTGGAACAAAATAAAATGCATCTGCAAATACAAATGGGCAAATGAAAATTCACCCCTCAGATTTATATCTGTATATTTGTGTGTGCGTGCATGTGGGAGACAGTGACGTGTCTGTGTGAAGGGGAGAGAGAGAGAGAGAGAGAGACTGTGTGTACGTGAGAGAGAGTGAGGGGAAGTGTGTGTGTGAATGCGCGAGGGAGAGAGAGTTTGTGTGCATGCGTGTTTGTGACAGGTTGGACTTCATGTGTGAGAATGTGAGAGAGGGAGAGTGAGAATTTGTGTGGAGCAGATAGGGAGAGTGTGCGTCAGTGTATGTAACGGGCAGAGTACGAGTCCAGGCGATAACACAGACAGATACAGCAAATCCGTTTCCCCCACACACTCACTCCGTGGTTTCAGATCTTCCCGTCTCTGCTGCTTCTGCTCCATTTGTTCTTCATGTTACAGACCCTTATGCTGTAACTACAGTCCACTTTCTACATCCAGAGTTGGGACACCAAAGCCTCACGTCTCCCTGAATGTCTGAGGCAGCTCTCAGCACAACCTCCAGTAAACCATCCCGAGCACCTCCAATAACTTTTCAATAACAGGAATCAGTCAGAAACCCCTCAACTACAAGTTAGATGCCTTTTCCTTAACAATTATACTCCAGGAATTTCCTCGTGTTACTGCCTGCACGATCAACTGAGAGAGACTAACAGAGGTGTTCGGTGGGCAGGCCCATACCAAGTTTCAAACACGTGAGTCAGAGCTGCTGGAACGCCCCTCTCCATAGAACACAACATGGGACACATCGGGAAGTGAACTACAGCCTGACACACACCATTTTACTGTTTCTGAGCTTCACAATGCCAGCACTCGATGCACAAGGGAAACAAATCTAAGGCCAGGGAAAATACAGAAACAAAACCAAATAAATCATTAACTGATAAGTTGATGAAAATATGGATAAGGAGATGGTGAAGATTGGAATAACGGGATAGGTGAAACAATGGTAGATCCAATCCCAAGAAAGCAAACATTGAATGGAGACATTGAAAGATCCACTAGCATGTTCCATTGCCTCAAATTCTGAATTTCTTTCACAGAATCAGCTCAGATAACATAAACTAGAGTAAGGTAACGGCCAAGATGGAGAGCTGTGCAGGCCGTACTAGAGGATTACTGCATAAACTGGACTATCTACACAGCATGTCGAGCATTGCAAACCTTTGCCAGAATTTTGCAACCCTCTACCACCACCCTCTGTCTCCGATCTTTGAGCCAGTTTTATAACCAAATGGCTTTCATATGAACCAACCTTGTTAAACAGATGGCATGCACAATGTTGTTCAACACCTTACTGATGTCCACATTGATAATGTACACCACTCCCTCAGTTAATCTTCTTAGTCGCTTCTTCAAAAAAATTTCAGTGAAGTCAGTGAGACAGAATATTGCTTGCACAGTCATGTTGACTATCCTTAATTCTTCGTTACCTTTTAAAATGCATGAAAATCCGATGCCTCATATTCCCCTCCAACACACACGTCAGGCTCACTGGCTTTTCCTTATTACCCTTCAAAAATCCTTTAAGTAGTGGTACCACGTTAGCTAATCTCCAGTCTTTCGGCACTTTACCTGTGGCCATTGGTGATAGCATGGAGCCCAGCAATCACTTCCCTAGCTTCCCAAAGAGTTCGAGTGTGCATCCAATAGAATCCAGGACATCTTCCTTCCTTTATATGTTTTAAGACCTCTAGCAGCTCCTCTGTAATACAGACACTTTCCAAGATGTCACGACCTATTTCCCAAGTTTTCTAGCTTCCATATCCTCCTGCACAGTAAATACCGATACAAAATATTTGTTCTGGACCTCCCCCATTTCCTGTGGTTCTGCACATGGGCAGCCTTTCTGATCTTTAAGGATGTCCTATTCTCTCCACAGTTACTCTTTTGTCCTTGTCGTATTTGTAGAATTGCTTTGGATTCTCCTTAACTCTATTTGTCAAAGCTATCATATGTCGGCTTTTTATGCTCCCAATTTCCCTCTTAACTATGCTCTTGTTGCCTTCAGATTCTTTCAGTGATTCACGTTAAATCAGGAATTGAGCGGCTAATGATGACCATTCCGATTGTTGGCAATATCCATCTGGTTCACTGACACCCTTTAAGGAAACAAACTGCCATCCTTAGTTGGTCAAGCCTACAAGGGACTCCAGGTCCACAGCAACGGAGTTGACTGTTAACAGCCTTCTGGGCAATTAGGGATGGGTAATAGATACTTTCCACGCCAGGGACGCCTTCATCCCGTGAATGAAATAAGGGAAAAAAAACTCAATTCCTGCTGTCTATACCTGACACACACTTCCCTTTTATACATGACCAGAATCTCAACTTCTCCAATCCTACAGCATTCCTTACGCGTACCAGCGTTACCCTTCACCATAACAGATACATAATATCTCTATTCTCTTGACATCTCATTGTTGAAGACTTCCCACTTCCCAAATGACCCCCTTCTCTGCCAATATTTTTCCTAATCATCCTTTTCCATCTCTATTTTGAAAGGAATGGAGCAATGACGGCTTCCCATAAAGTGCTCCCCCACTGATACCTCAACCACCGCCTCACCACTGCCTTTTTTTCCCAAGGGTAAGGAGACGTTTAGCTACTTCCCTGTGATGGAGAGTATTGGCCAATAAGCTGCAGCGTTGCAACTCGGATTAGGGTCTGCAGAGTCTTCAACTCACTGGGTTGAACCTAACAATAATTTGTCTCAGTGACATTTTCATTGAGTGAGATAGAGGTATTATCTACAAGATGCTGAGCTAGTTTTCTGGTGCTATCTTATGGAACTCACCTCATTAACTACGCACCACACCCCATGGTGTCCCTCTCATTCAATACCAGCCCGATTTTCCCACCCATCATGGCCGGACGAACTCACCATCGCCCAGATGCCCCTCGATATTCTGTGATCCATGGCACTTGTGCCATCTTTCAAAGGCCAAGAGGCAGACGTTTGAACTTTCTCTGTTAGGAGCTGCCCTGCACAGTTTACCCCGAGCATGGTAGATAAGGGGCAATTACACCACGGTTTGTCGACAGGAGCATGGAGTTCCTGCTGGATGGGCTAGTACAGAGGGGGACCATTCTCTTCCCAGAGGGGGCCACAACACCAGACACACCGAGCATGGTCTGAGCTCTTCACCCAGCTCAGTTTAGTATCTGCGGTCTGAAGAAATGTCCAGCAATACAGGGCAAGCATCAGTAACCTTCCCCGCTCTGTCAGGATCAGGGTCACCGTATTCTCTTTGCTCCCCCACACTCACTGCATATCTGTTGTAACACCGACACACGAACAAGATTAATACTCCACCACTCTCACTGCTGCAAGCAGCACCTTCCTTCTCTCTCTCTCTTTCCCCTCCACTATATCTCTCTCATTAATAACACTATTTGGATACAGCATTATGTACTGACTCTCTCTGGACAAACCACCATATCCACACCTCCCCAGCCACATCAGCACGTACAGCAGGGACCCCCATTCACACCCTCCATTTCTCGCATTCCAAGAAAAACAGCTGGAAATAGGACGGAAAGGGCCAAGCCTTGTGAGAGTGCCCGATATCCATTTCTCCACCTCCACCCATTATCTGTGTGTCTGTATTTGACTCTGTGAGTATCTAGATGGTAGTGCAAGTCTGACCGTCTCTGTTGTGCTGAATATGAAGCAAGCTCCCTCAGCTGGCCTCCTCACCCGACTGCAGTGACAGCGGCAGAGAGTGACATCACTTGACGATTCAGATTAGGAGGGAGAGAGAGTGAGAGCGCTCACAGCACAATCCAAACTGACAGCACCATCAACACACACACGCACACACACACACACAAACACGCACACACACACACACACAGACATGTACACACACGCAGGCTTGAATACACAATACTGGTAGATGGAATATTGCAAATATACTTGGGCCTGTTAGAATGGAAATGTTCACATTTGAGTCAACCATTTTGTCAGGAGATGAGATGAATTAATTTCTCACCCTGTGACTTGCAACGATTAAAACGTATGTGAGAAAGTACTGAAAAGTCCTGAAAAGGGCCCAGTCATGTTGCTAATGATGCAGGAACAGCATTGCTTAGTATTAGACAAAACTGCTCTATGCTTCCAAAGATTATATTGGAAAAAATCAAATGGCCACGCAGTTTGAGAGATTCACAGCAAAAGATTTGATACCTTCTGAGAGAATAAAAAACTCTGCCGTTGATTCAGTGATGTGGGGAGGCCAGCAGTTGGGTAGTATGGTATGAATGTAATCATAAAACTCAGAGGCGAGCACTGCTGCCTCACAGCACCAGGCACCCAGGCTCGATTCCACCCTCGGGCGAATGCCTGTGTGGAGTTTCACATTCTCCCCATGTCTGCATGGATATCCACCGGATTCTCCTGTTTCCACCCACAGTCCAAAGGTATGTTATTAGGAGATTTGGCCATGCAAAATTGTCCAAAGTGCCCAGGGATGTGTAGGTTAAGGGCATTAGTCATGAGTAAACGTAGGATAGTATTTTAACGGGTCTGAGAGGGTTACTCTTCGAAGTGTTAGTGTGGATGTGTTCGGTCAAAGGGCCTGTTTCCACACCGTACGGATTCTATTAACTCTGCGAACAACAGGGACAGACAGAGACAGAGGAGGAGGGAGACTTTGATCCAATTTCAATATATTTACTTCAAAAGCAACTTTGCACAGAGATTCAGACAGAGGTACACTCAAACTTAGATTCTTACACTAACACACATAACATATGCGCACAGATATGCACAAAGTTATGGAAGTACACACAAACACACGAACACAACCCCACATGCAGGCACACACTGTCTTTAATACAAAGATATATACGTTTTTATTAATAAGTTATCAATAGTCAGTTGGAGAAGACAGGAGAATGGGGTTGAGACATATTTTGGCCACGATCAAATGTCATGGCAGAAAAGATGGGCTGAATGGCCTAATTCTGCTGCAGGGTTCATTGCTCATATGATCTTGTAGTGAATGGAGTTGTCTTTCTATGACGTCAGTGGAGGCTGAATTTGTTAAATATTTGATTTAGGAGAGTTACTGAGAATGTGGACAGGCTTGAAGGGCTGAATGGTCGATATATATTCGTAACTGTCGACTCCTTATATGTCAAAAGAGTGGTGATTGGTTTGGGGGAACACATTTTGAGAATAAAGACATTCCCATTTCTGACTGAGACAGGGATGATCCTTTCTGTTTAGGGTTGTATGATCTGTGGTGTTCTCACACCGAAGTAGCAAGGTTCAGTTCCATATATCGTTGATGAATTAGAGAATCCATATTTATTAGGAACTGACAGGAAGGAGATGTTTAGTTACAATCAAATCAACAGTGCACGTTCCGAATGGTGCAGCAGGCGCAAGGGGCTGAATGGCCAGCTGCTAACCGTAACCCATATGTTGTTCTCTCAAAGACTCAGTAATGCTACAGAGGTAAAGAAAGATCCCATTCAGCCAGTCAGCATCGTTATAATGAGACAGGTGGAGGCCATTCTGCCCTCTTGATTTACGTAAAAATGGATTGAAGTCATTACACAGTGCATTACACAGTGTAGAATGAGACCATTCTACCTTTCTAGTCTGCTATCCAGCAACAGGGGAAACTTCGTAAACTATCAGGGAAAACAAAGTTTAAAATCACAGAGCACCAGGTTATAGTCCAACAGGTTTAATTGGAACCACACTAGATTTCGGAGTGACACTCCTTCATCAGGTGATAGTGGAGGGCTCGATTGTCTCACAGAATTTATAGCAAACATTTACATTGAGATGTAACTGAAATTATACATTGATAAGATGATTATCTGTTAAGCCTTTCATCCCTTAGAATACAGTGATAGTTTCACTTCTTTCATGTGTAAGTTACAAAGCTTTTTTTAAAATTGCATTCTCGGATTAGCTGTTAATAATGGTGATAGCTAGACAATATATTGAAAGTGTTGGCCCCCTTTGTTCTCTAACTATACCATGATGTTTAGATTGATTCTAATCTAAAAAGTGAGATAACAGAGTTTTACATAAATTCATGCAGCTTTTGAGCTCAGAATTCTACATGAATGCATGCAGTTTTGGAGCAAAGTACAATGTAACTCTGAAAGTACAAATTCACCCCACAAAATATATGTGTTCTTGTGGGTCTTTGTCTGTGTGTGTGTGTGTGTCTGTCTGTCTGGAGTGGTGTTTGTGAGTGTGAGAAAGTGTGTGTGTGTGTGTAGTGAGTGCAGAGTGTTTTAGGTCTGTGAGGTGGTGCATGTGTGAGTATGGGAGTGTGTGTGTCTAAAAGGGTGTGCGTGGGTGTCTGTGTGCCCTTCTGTGTGTACCTGTGTCCGTGTGTGTGTGTGTGTGTGTGTGTGTGTGTGTGTGTGTGTGTGTGTGTGTGTGTGTGTGTGTGTGTGTGTGTGTGTAGTGCAATGGTGATCACCTGAAATGTGACATGAGCCCAAGGTCCCAGTTGAGGCCCTCCCTATGGGGACCAAGCTTAGCTATCAGCCCCTACTCGGCCCCACATTTCTCTGCTGAAAATGTGTTGCTGGAAAAGCGCAGCAAGTCAGGCAGCATCCAAGGAACAGGAAATTCGAGGTTTCGGGCACAAGCCCTTCATCAGGAATGAGGAAAGTGTGTCCAGCAGGCTAAGATAAAAGGTAGGGAGGAGGGACTTGGGGGAGGGGCGATAGGTGGAAGGAGGTCAAGGTGAGGGTGATAGGCCAGAGTGGGGTGGGGGCGGAGAGGTCAGGCGAAAATTGCAGGTTAGGAGGGCGGTGCTGAGTTCGAGAAAATCGACTGAGACAAGGTGGGGGGAGGGGAAATGAGGAAACTGGAGAAATCTGAGTTCATCCCTTGTGGTTGGAGGGTTCGAAGGCGGAAGATGAGGCGCTCTTCCTCCAACCATCGTGTTGTTATGTTCTCGCGATGTAGGAGTCCAAGGACCTACATGTCCTTGGTGGAGTGGGAGGGAGAGTTAAAGTGTTGAGCCACGGGGCGCCCCAGAGTTGTTCCCTAAAGCATTCCGCAAGTAGGCGACCCGTCTCCCCAATATAGAGGAGGCCACATCGGGTGCAGCGGATGCAATAGATGATGTGTGTGGAGGTGCAGGTGAATTTGTGGCGGATATGGAAGTATCCCCTGGGGCCTTGGAGAGAGATAAGGGAGGAGGTGAGGGCACAATTTTTACATTTCCTGCGGTTGCAGGGGAAGGTGCCGGGAGTGGTGGTTGGGTTGGTGGGGTGTGTGGACCTGACGAGGGAGTCACGAAGGGAGTGGTCTTTGCGGATCGCTGATAGGGGAGGGGAGGGAAATATATCCCTGCTGGTGGAGTCCGTTTAGAGGTGGTGGAAATAACGACGGATGATACGCTGTACCTGGAGGTTGGTGGGGTGGTAGGTGAGAACCAGTGGGGTTCTGTCCTGCTGGCAGTTGGAAGGGTGGGGCTCAAGGGCGGAGGAGCGGGAAATGGAGGAGATGCGGTGGAGGGCATCGTCGATCAGGTCTGGGGGGAATGTGCCGTCTTTGAGGAAGGAGGCCATCTGGGCTGTACGGTATTTTAACTGGTCCTCCTGGGAGCAGATGCGGCAGAGACAAAGGAATTGGGAATACGGGATGGCGGTTTTACAGGTGGCAGGGTGGGAGGAAGTGTAGACCAGGTAGCTGTGGGAGTCAGACGGTTTATGCTGCCTGTCCCGAAGTCCACCTTGGATGATGGTCTCCCAAACTTCCGAGGCTGAATGTCCTGGGCCACTGAAGTTTTCCCCAGCTGAGAGGGAACCCTCCTCTCTGTTGATTTTTGTGAGGTGCCCATTCATCCCTGGTCGTAACTTTTGCTCAGTTTCCCCAATGTACCATGCCCCCGGGCATCCTTGCCTGCAACATATAAGTTAGACAACGTTGGCTGAGTCACATGAATACCTGCCAAGTACAAGGTGGGAGGTGTTCCCACGCGTAATAGCAGTATCTATGTCTACAATCTGATACGTCTTGCAGCGTCCACCATGACAGTGTTATATGGAGTTGTCCTGAGAGCCAGGCATCTCCCAGGGGCCAACGGCATCTCCAAATCATATCAGGGAATAAAGCTCAGGATAAATGTTTATATTCAGGTTATAAAATTGTAAGTTGGTGGAGTGCCTCACTAGAAGTGTGACATTACCAACAATTTATAATCGATATCAAGGACTTAGATGAGGGGACTAATTGAATTGGAGCTCAATTAGTTCATTTACCAAGATAGTCATTTAACAGCACATGGATACCGACAGGGGGAGTTAGTGAGCAAACAGTAGGCAGGAAACAATACAACAAGGGCTAAGGGAAGTCAGTGCTCAGAACAGATAAAATAATAGTAACCTACTTAAATGTAGAGAACATTGCAAAATGCATTGGGACAGAGGGATGTGTGTGTCATTGTAAATGAGCCATATAAACCCAGTCAGCAGATTCAGCAAGTGATTAGAGAAGTGTATTGAATGATGCTGCTTCATGCAAAGGCTGTCGGGTATAATTATCGTGATGTTTTTCTGATTTGTACATGATGATGCTGAGACTACATTAAATGTATTGTATGTAGTAATGAGCCCTGAAATTGAAAGACAAAAATATGCAATTGTTTTGGAAGCTTTTCACAAATGCTTCACTTTACTTCTTGCTAGAATGAAGGCCTGATAGAATCATAGTGTCATATAGCACGGAAACAGACCCTTCAGTCCAGCTCATTTACACCGACAAGATATTACGATCTGATGCAAAACCATTTGCCAACATTAACCCATAACTCTCTAAACCCATCCACTGCCTCTTAAATGTTGCAATTGTACCAGCCTCCACCACTTTCGCTGCCAGCTCGCTCCATACACGCACTACCCTCTGTGTGATAAAGATACCACTCAGGTATCTTTTTAAATTTTCCCCTCTCGCTTTAAATCTGTACCCTCTGGTTTGGACTCCTCCAGCCTTGGAAAATAACCTTCGCTGATCCCACACCCATGCCCCTCATCACCTGTACAAGGTCAGAGTACTTCAGGCCTGAGAATGAGAGCTGTTCATATTGAACCATATAAAACCCTGAGGAGAGTGTATTGCGGTGTAGCTGACGATTAGAGAATAAAACTAAGGATTTAATTTTGGAAAACAACATAGTCATTTTAACACAGGTACTAAGAAGACTTTAATATATTGTACAAAAAATATGCAGACACATATAAATATACCTTCAAATTATAAATTAAAAATCATTCTTAAATGGAGAAGGTAACAGAGATGGAGTAATTCAATCAGGAGAATGTTCACCCAGACCTTATCTAGTCCAGGTTGGTGTTTGGGTCACATTATTGTATGCTTCAGATCAGAGAGGGAAGAAATGCAACCTGTCGTGGAAGCTTCCGGCCATTGCTCCATCTCTACTTGTACTTCTCTACAGCAACATATGAGAGCTGAAAACCAATCAGCCATCTTTAGCACCCTTTGAGGGTTCCTGTTGAGGATGCATTGGAATCGCACCTCTGCTTGCAGCAAAAGGAATACAGCCAAATCCAACTGTTCCTGGAAGAAACCCCAGTGCTATCAGCTTCTGTGAGTCAGAATCACTTCAGAAGCAGAATAACAATGGAAACTCTCTCAATTTTGCTTTTGTCATGAAATTAACTGTTATTTGGACAAAGCCCTTTCGAATTAATATTCTGCAGAGTTTCATTTTTTTTCTGTTTGCTTTCAGACGTGTGTGTGTTTGTGTGTGTGTGTGTGTGTATGTTTGTGTGTGTGTGTCTGTGTGTGTGTGTGTGTGTCTTTGTGCGCATATTTCTGTGTCTCAGATTTATAGAAAAATAAATGTTTATGCACATATTGTCAATGTTCAAACTCTATATCATTTATGTATCCAAAGTATTTCGAGTAACTTTGCTTTGATTTTAGAATTTTTACAAATTTAAGAAACCTGTCTGACTTGTTCCTAACACTGAACATAACCCAGTCTGAGACTGATATCATTTAAAATATCACACAATTAGTTACACTGGTAATTTGCCATGACGGCTGGAGGAGTGGGACTAGAAAAGGAAGCAATGACTCTCTAACCTCGGTAGGAGCAGGGATTAGGAGAATTTCTCAAAAGGCCATCTGAGTGGGAATTTCTCCTACCCACAGGTTTGTGGTTTCTGTGTATTTGCATTTATTCAAAGGTGTGTTAGTAAAATATTTGATGGGAAAGTGACTCAAGGATAATGAACTGCAGATAGGAACGTGGGGATGAGACCATAATCTATTCAGCCACAAACGTGCTGCCTGGTGGGGCAGGGACTCACTCTTGTTCCTCACACCTACTTCGCCCCATTCCATTCAGCTCCACAATCTGCTACTCTGGAGCATTTGGAGACCACTTGCTCCTATTACTTGGTGCACAGAAACCGAAGTGACCATTCAGCCCCTGAACACAGGCAAACATGGTTTGGTGTGGATTGGAAAACGTTCTTGTGGAAAAAAAAGAATTGTTGTTACTGTGAAACAGCCCCCGCATCTCTCCTTGCAGAAGTTCCCCTGCATCCATTTATTTGTCATGTTGGTGAGCCAGATTCACAGTGAATAATGACTCCATACTGTACCCAGATATTGCTCCCAAAATCCTCTGGTGTCTTTGACTACAACATTCCTTTACAGGACAGCCAGGAAAATAACATCGATGAACTTTCCAATAAGAGAATTCAAGAACATAGGAAGCAGGATAGGTCATTCAGGCCCTACTGCCTGCCTTTCCCTTCAATAAGATCATGAATAATCTGTTCTAGGCCCCAACTCCTGGAGTGCCTGCCGTGTCAAACATATCTATCCCTGTTTTACCACTATCTCAATGATCTGTCTCCCCAACCTCTCTGGGATAGAGAAGTCCCGATGGTCACACCCCTCTGTGAGTAGGAAACCCACTGCACACATACACTGTAACATATTGACATGAACAAAATATGTAAAAACCAGGTAATAGTGACTGTCCCTGACAACAAGGCAGCGTTTAACTGAGAATTTTATCAAGAAACCTGAAGAAAATGGAACTTAGTGGAAATCAAGGCTAACCTCCCCACCGGTTGGAGCGATTCAGCACAAAGAAGATATTTGTGGTTCTTCGACATGTACCACCTCAGTCTCGCGACATCTCTGTGGGAGATCCACACCACAAATATCCTCATTTGCTCCTCAGTGTCTTCCCCCCCATCAGAATCTCTGAAGTGGAGATGGTGTCTGAAAATCATGTAATGTTCATACCAATAATCTCCCCCCACCCCACCTCCCACCCCCCCACCCCCACCCCCCGCCTCACCTCTACACAAGAAGATAAGGAGCCCAGTCAAACACATTGAGCTGCTAAACAAGAACCGCGGGTTGCCCAGTCAGGTTCTTGAGCGTCTCCCATGACATCATGAGGGAGACAATCAGCCGCTCAAACCCCTTGTATAGAAATAGGAGGATGACATTTACGACCAAACATGACAAACCAACCAAACAGAGATTGAACGGATATACTGTTCCATGTCGTTCCTCCTGGCTCCATTGATAATGTTACACAATAGATACACCAATATGGTTTGTTGACGGTGAGGAGGGAGGACCTCTCCGAGAAGGTAGACCAGTATTTCCTATGGAGGTCAGAAGCTGTTGGGAACGGCTAACATTTTTAGGAGTTAGGCATTGCAACTGCTGACAGATTTGTGAACAATGTGACTTTCAGTGCAGGGTCACACACCAACTGCACATTGAGGCAATGAGAGTTCAATCAGAAACTGAAGCTCTCTCCCAACCAACATAGGAGATTCACAGCGGTACATAAACTACCAAGAAGAACGTATCATGGGAAAAATGTAATTTCTTATGCCACTAATGTCTTTCTCTGGACATCATGTGTATTCGTCCATAATGTTAATGGTTCAGTGCAGTCAACTCTTATACTCTCACAGTGCTACGAACGAAACATCCGTTTCGTTCACACTCTCTTTATACTACCATCATCACAGAGATTTGTCTGATAAAACAGCTTTGCACTTCCTCCGTGACAAGGTGATTATTGATTTATAAAAGTCAGAAAGTCTGTCCACAAGAGCCCAAATACTGACTCAGCAACATTCCATAATTCCTACACATGATTCATTTTGTAATGAAAGCTGCCATTTCATTTCCTGTCCTGATTAATGGGTGCCCTGCATGAATTAAAATTCACGACTAATGACCAAGGACATTCCGATCCTTTTTTTCCAAAAGCACTCGCAAACTTTCACCTTTAAATAAATCCAACATGAAAATGACTGTATATGTTGTTCACATTCAAATCACTTCTTTGTGTTACAAATAGCGGTGTTCCAAGCACCGATGCATGTGTTACCGAATCAGTCGTGGCCTTCTGTCCAAAAGACGACGGTAGTCTCTGTGGTCTCTCCACCATCCAATTCTCAATCCATTTAGGATACCTCCCCCTTATCCAAGACTGTAACTTTCTTCTCTCACCTGTGTGCAATCGGATCAACCTTCTTCTGAAAATACAAATACACCGTTCCCACTAGTTCTCACTCGTCGATGTCACAACCAACATGGCTCATAAACTCCAGAATGTTTTTCAAAGGTAGTTTTCCTGTCCTGAATGTGGTTGACACTATTAAATCTTTTATTGTTCTCCAAAGATCTAGTTATAATTAATTACAAAAAATGCTCATAGTTTTCTCACTAATGGCATAAACCTAAACTCCAGTTGGTTTAATGTTTTCACTTTCTGTCCTGTTGTAAATATGTGTGGTCATAATAGCTGCTTTCCGGTCTGCAGGATCCAGTACAGAACAAAAAGAGCTTTGATCTCCCTCATATAATTAGGAAAATTACTTCGACTTTACTAATTCTAAATTCCTTAATTTTCTCACGTTTGCCAGTAACCATATTTTCTAATATTTCCGAAAAAGATTTTCTGTTGCTTCTTCTGTTTAAACAACCAGTGTATTCACCTCACTGGACGGAGGCGCCGTCTGTTACCTCGTGAATATGTGAGGTGATGGGACTCTGGCAAAATGGATATGACCCCTACTCCTGCCTGGCAAGTTCCAGAATCAAAATGCTTGATGGATGTTTTGAATATAGTCCTCTCCCTGATGTGAGACTGCACAGCTCTGTGACCTCCTCATTGTTGAAGTAAACTGGTTTCACTCTTTGCACCTGGGGAAGGTATAACATTGGGAAATATTTGTGGAAATTTCAGAAAGGATAATGCAGTGTTCTGCTACTGTCTGTGTAGTCTCTGCAGATCCAGATACACTGTAAAATCTATCCTCATAACTTGCACAAGAGTAGGAATACCAGTCCTCTGGTCTCCCTGAATGAATGCAACAGCTGACATCACAAACAAAATCCATAGAAACGACACTGACTTTCTAATGTCAGGAGCAATTAAATACTTGTATATATGGCAAAGTGTTGAAAATGCCTACCTCTCCACTGTTTGTATTCCTGGCTGATGAACTCTTACATTTCTGTGCCATTCCTGAAATATGAATAGTTCTGCTGTCGTGGAAATGATTGTCAATGTAACTGCACAATTATCGGTACGTCAGTCACGATACTAATAACACTGCTATTGATGGTCAAGATGCTGGAGGAGGTGATGGTCTAGCTGTATTTTCTCGAGACTAAATTCTGAGATCTCCACAAATATTTCCCAATGGCATACCTTTACCAGGTAATGACCCAAACCCGGACTTCAATCCCGCCACATCAGACGCTGGAATTTGAATTCAATAAAATATTTGGAATTAACAATCTAATGAAATATTGATGGGTGCCAAAATTAAGAACATCTGGCTCACTAGTCTACTTCCATGAAGGAAGTCTGATTTTTTTCACTGGTCTGACCTGCATGTGATTCCAGGCCATGAGCAGTGGTAGTCTCTCAAATGGCCTTTGAAATGGCCAAGTCAGACATTCAGTTATAGCACTACAAGCTATCAAAGAAGTGAAGCCAGACCGACTGAACCATTGCCAGTCTACAGCACGTCGATGTTCAGTGGTTCAGAGAAGCAGTTCCCCAGCACCTTCTCAAAAGCAAATCGGCAAGTAAAATAAATGCTGGCCCAGCCAACGACACCCATGTCCCATTAATGAGGAAAAGAAGATGACCACACCAATGATGGAGAGATAGAGGGGACAGAACTCACTTGAAACAGGGACTTGGATATATATCTACATGGGCATGATGCTCAGGAATATGGGAAAAGGTGAAAAATAAATGAGAATGATCTCCCAAATAATTTCCACACCAGCTGATTATCCACAGTTCCTTTGTTTATTTTTTCGTTGTCTCTATTTCTCCATATATTCAACTCAATCCACCAACACATATTAAAGTATTTCTCAGCTGCTTTCACATCGGATGCATGGTGAGTGGACTCAAAATGACAACTCTGTTTTTCTCTCGACAGAAGCTACCAAACCTGTTCCGTTTCCCCAGCACTCTGTTTCTTGTTTTTTTGCTTCAGAATCACAGTATTTTTCGTTGTTTGATTTAACCTTTATTTTTGTTATTTTGTGGGACATGGCTAATCGAGTCCACACTGACCCTCTTCAGTGCAATGCACCTCATACACCATTCCTGCATTTCCCATGGCTAACCTGCCCCCTACCCTGTCCCTGCCTCTTCAATTGCTAAAACCCGCAGCAGCACATAATTTTGCATGGTCCATCTACTGAACCTTTGTGCACTGTGGGAGGAAACTGAACCTGACAGAGGTGTATAAGAGCATGAGAAGTAAGTGCAGAGTGAACAGTCAGCAGCTGTTCCCCTTCGTCAAGGGGTTAAAAATAAGGGAGAACACGTTTAAATTGAAAGGCAAGACACTAAGAGAGGATTTGTTGAATCTGTTTTGTGCCCAAAATGGTTTGTGTCTGGAATGCATTGCCTGAGAGGTGGACAATGAAGGTAACCTCACCAACTTGATAAAACACGTGTATCAGCACTGGATGGTGCAGACTCTATAGGCTTTGTCATTAACACATGATTTCATATGGTGGCAGCCATGAAAGCTCTGATATATTCTGAAGCATTAACAAGTGAGACTTGTTGGTTTGTTCGATCGAACTGTGCTCTGTAAGCATCGAGTAACCAGCATCATCCCATGTGGTATCAGTACTTACTCAAACTAGGACATTCCAGACATCTCTGAAAACATCCATGTTAATTCACATGCTCAGTGCAAGAATCGTCAAACGACAGCATCAGCATTATTTCAGCTATTTGACCCCATTATTTTAAGGACACCAATAACATGGAAACAGACTTCGCTACATTATTATATAGACTTATCGTGTAAGGTTGTTATTTCTCTGAAGAATAATAAATTCCTTCTAATATATTCGCATTGACAAAGAGTTCATTTTCCTGTGAGCTGTTCATCACAACATGGCGGGCTGAGTAACACTCCATCCACCATCAGTAATATTTTCTCCCAGTTAAACAAGCACATCAGATGCACAGTTGGCACTCCCTCTGAACAGCCACGTGGATAGACCAACACCAACTGGACTGGAACGTCTGAACAGCAATTAATGCTGGTCTTGCTCCATTAAAATCCCAAATGAACTAAAAAGACAATTCGATTTTCTCGTAAGTATTAAACAATGAGGTCATCTTATTGATCTGATGAGATTGTCGCTGTCGTTGAAGTTGTGTGATCTATTTCTGTGAAACTATTTAGTGCATATATTCGAAGAACTGGTCACAGGTCACAGATATAACATCGCAGCATTTAAACACAAAATGCCAGGGAATAGTAGGCTATAGATCTCCAGGAAACTGGAAATAATGTAGTTTTGTGTTTTCTGGCTGGCATAGATGTATTGGGTTGAAAGGCCTGGTTGCATGCGATATAAGTCTATCACTTTAATTGTTGAAACAGAGAATGAAGTCTCACTACTTCCATAGCTTGTGAGCATCAAATAGTGAGGAATAAAATCTCCAAGGGCACACAGGATTTGAAGCTATATCATTCTCCATTCACTATCAAATTGTTAAGAACCCCGTATCTCACTTTGTAACATACTGTTAGTGTTCCTGCACCACAAGAACCCCTGGGGTTTATCACCATATTCTGATTAGAAAAGAAACTCAGACAACAGAATACTGACAGTGATAATGAAATGCACCTCACAAGAAGAACTGAAATGAATCTGTATTATTAAAGTTATTCATTCGACTTAATCTGATTTCTAAAGCAGTTGGCGAGACTTTCCCTTTGTCTTATGCTCCTGACGTTTCTACAACATAATCAATCTTTGTCGAGCGCTTTTGAGTGCCGTTTAAATGTCACATATACTAAGCTGTGCCCCATAATCAGAAAGGAAAAGTCTTCGTGTTCATCAGCAGATGCCGAACAGAAAGACAAAGGAATGAGAACATGCCACAACCGAAAGGACTAGCCAAACTACCATACATCAAAAATATTTCTGAACTGACAGCCAGACTACTGCGACCACTAGGACTCATAACAGCACACACACCAACGACCACCCTCAGACAACAACTCACCAGAACGATGGACCCAGTACACAGCATGAGCAAAACTAACGTAGTGTAGAAAATCCCATGCATGGACTGCTCAAAACACTGCATAGGACAAACAGGAAGACAGCTGATCATCCACATCCATGAACTCCAACGAGCCACGAAACGACGCGACCAGCTATCCTTAGTAGCCACACTCTCAATGTCACACAACATGAGTTCGACTGGGACAACACTACTATTATAGGACAAGCCAAACAGAGAACACCCAGGGAATTCCTCAAGGCATGGGACTCATCCACAGATTCAATCAATAAGCACATCTACCTGGACCTAATATACCGGCCACTGCAGCGGACAGCTGGAAATTACAACCGGAAGCGGTAGATACAAAACACTATAAATGCCGGAGGAAACATCACAGAAGCGCTTTACAGGAGGCTCCCAAGCACTGAGGATGGCGCCTGGAAAGGGTACATAGCGTCTGCAACATAAATTCCCAGATCGGCGAACACAACTACAGCAACCATGGATGACTGGGGAATTAAAGGCTCGAATAAAAGCAAAAGAGAAAGCAGATAACATGGCAAATGGCAGTGGGAAACCAGAGGTGTGGGAAGCTTACAAAGACGAACAGAGGGCAACAAAATAAGAAATAAGGACGCATAAGAATAAATATGAGGGTAAGATATCCAGTGATATAAATGATGACTGTAAGTGTTTCTTTAGATATATCAAGGGCAAAAAAGAGAAGCAGAAGTGGATATTGGGGCACTGGAAAATGACGCTGGAGGGATAGTCGTGTGGAACAATAATAGATGAGAAACTGAATAATTATTTCATGTCAGATTTCACAGCGGAAGACATGAATAATATCACGAAAATTCAAGAGAGTGAGGAGGCAGAGCTGATCAGGAGAAGTTGCTCGAAAAACTAAATGGGTAAATAAGCTGATGGAGACATTTATGGTGATTCTTCCAGGAAACTCAAAAAAGATTTTTGAAACATTTTTTTAAAAATTACAAAATAGTATAAACTAGTGTATTCTGCTTTATACTATAATAACAACCTCAATATATAATTTTTAAAAAAGAACGACTAATCTACTCTACAAACTACAAAAACATAAAAGAGAATATATTGCATTACCAACAATAAAAGAGAATAAAATAAATAAATAAATAACTAGATACATATTCAAACTAAATTTATATCAAGTCATAACAAAACCCATATTGATACAGGATTCCTCTCCCAGGATCCTCCAAACCAGCCTGAATTATACCCATGGCTAAGCAAAGGCCCTGAAAACGTGGCTGATATGTCTGTGGCAATGTAGTTAAAAAAGGCTGACATGTTCTATACCATAGTTTTAGGTGCCTATTGGTGCACCATATTCGTAAGGAGGTCAAGGGGGATATACTCCATGACGATCCTGTGCCAATTTGAAGGTCCTGCGGGACTTCTGGATACTCAATTCAATAAAATGTTTTTTTTCGCGCAAAAGGTAAGGATAGTGAATAATTTCCTCTCGTGCACTTCCAAAGAGGAGAAATTTGGGGAGCCCAAAAGTTGACACACTGGGTGCAACCCAATCTCCGTAACCAAAATCTTTGCCAAAGCGTTCGCTACTCTGCCCCACTACATGAAGATCTAATGCATGCCCACAGACAATGCGTGAGAGTACCAACTACAATATTCCATTTAGGATATATTGGAGATGAACCTGCTTTGAGCTTTGCAAGGCAGGTGCCATGTGAGCCCTATGAAGTACCTGTAATTGGATAGCCTGAATTCTGTTACAGACAGGGATCTTCCTGGTGTTTTCCCAGATGCCCTCCCACACGTCTAAGGAGATTTCCATCCCCAATTCTTGTCTCTCTGTTTTATATAACCGCTTCATGTCCTTTGATATCTTATTAAATAGTAATTGGTAGAGAGTATTGATCGCGGGTGGACCCATTGGCCGAAGCACTCTCCTTTCCCTGTCCAATTTATAAGGATTAATTATCAATATCGTCTTCTTTTATATAAAGTCTCCTATTTGAAAATATCGAAAAAGATCTTTGCTACGCAGCCCAAACTTCAGACGCAGCTGTTCGAAGGACATTATGCCCTCCCCAGCGAACAGATCTCCCAACATTGCACTCCCAGGTTATGAATACAGCATCAGTCAGCCCTGGCTGGAATCCCGAAGTTCCCACTAAAGGGATATAAGGGGAGTTTTTTTATTGTAGGTTACCCTCATCCTGTCGCATTATCCTCCAGGCTTTGATTATATTTAATACAGTAGGATTTTTACAATGATCCGTATAAATTCTCACCTTGTCCATAAATAGAAGATTGATGAAGAGATATTTTGCTCGGGAGGCCTCAATACCTAACCGGATTGATTGTGGCTCACTAGACACACAATCAGCTATGTAGGGTAATATATAGCTCAACTGGTACCTCCTGAAATCCGGAAAATCCAGCCCAACCCTTACTTGTGGAAGGGTTTTCTAATTTAATAAGGGGCCGTCTATGACGCCAAATAAAGGAGACGAGCCAAACATAAAGCTTCCGCAGCGCCTGTCTCGGCAACATCAAGGGGAGCATTCTCATAGCATATAAAAGGCCAGGTAGGATAGTCATGTTGACCAAAGCTACTCAACCTAGCAAGAATATCGGGATATCTTTCTAGGTCCTATCTTAATTTCTCAAATAAATGTCTATAACTGGCTTCATATAGCTGACCAAATGCCGGGGTATTAAAAATACCAAAGTAAGGAAAACCTCCCAGTGACCACCGAAAAGAAAAACAGGATCCATCCAGAAAATTGGATATACCGGCAAGACCTCCCAGCAGCATGGCCTCCAAGTTCATAAAATTGTTTTTATAACCTAATAACATACCAAATAGTTAACCACTTGAATTAAGCAGGACACAGATGTCAATGGATCATTTAAGAAAAGGAGGATATCACCCACATAGAGTAATTTAGTTCTTACCCGATTTAACGTCGGGAACCATTGTATTAGGGCCCGCTCATATAGATTCCGCCAACAGCTCAATCACTAGCGTACTAACAATGGTGAGAGAGAGAAACGCTTCAACAACCTTTACCAACACTAACGCTATCCAGACTTAAACCGCTGCTTTGGGATCAATAATTAATACTGCAACCCATTTAGTCAAAATCTCTCCAACACGAAAATGTTCCAGCACATAAAAGAGATATGGCCATTCTACCCAATCAAATGCCTTCTCTGCCTCTAGGGAGATAACTAATCCCTGTATCGCTCCCTGCTGACAGGCTTATACCATATTTAAGACTCTTCAAATGTTATTAGTTGATCTGCAACCCTTTATAAACTCCGTCTGGTCCTCTTTCACAACGAATGGTAAAACCCTCTCCAGTCTTGATGCCAACATTTTTGTGAGAACTTCAAAATCCACATTCATCAAGGGCATAGGTCTATATGAAGAACAGTCATCTGGGGCCTTTCCCTTCTTAAGAATGAGAAAAATACTTGCTTCTCTCAGCGAAGGCGAGAGGCAGCCCTGACTATGTGAATAATTAAACATATTTATAAGTGGCCGGCCAAATCAACAATAAATTCTTTATGGAACTCAGCCTGGAATACATCAGGTCCTCGCGCATTGCCACCCTGGAGCTGCCTTACCGCCTCCTGTGTTTCCTGGGTTGCCGTGGGGCATTCAAGAACAACACTTGCTCCAAGGTTAGGCCTGGGAGGGCCAGATTTTTGAATAAAAATATATTCTATTTTCATCGTTCTATCTTTACAGCCCTGTGAACTTTCCAATTTGAAACAGAACTTTCTAAAGGCCGCATTGATCACAAACCGGGGTACCAACACTCTTTTTATGAGACGCAATGGCTTGGGGAAACTTTTTCTTTCTGGCAAGGAATGTTAGGTACCTTCCAGACTTGTCACCATATTCAAATCATCTCTGCTTCGCAAATACTATCTCCCTCTTTGCTGTTTGAGTAAGTGTCGTATTCAAAGTTGCCATAAGGGCTGTGATCAGCTGCAGTTTATTAATGGAGGGTCTATCCACGTACGCTGTCTCGCCCGCCTTCAGGCGAGCCTCGACCAGACTCTTTTGTTATCCCTTTTGTCTTAATGAGATAACCAAGCCTCGCAAGTATGGCTTTGCAGTCTCCCACATCACTGAAGTGTTATTGGTTGTATTTGAGTTGATATTCCTGAAGGCTTTAAATACCTGCTAGAAATATTTCATGAAATTAATATTATTCAATAGGAAAGGATCCATACGCCAATGTCGGGAAGCTATTTCACCATCATTAGTCTTAACCTTCATATATACTGCGGCATTGTCGGAAATAGATATACTATCGACTTTACAAAACAATACTGAGTTCCAAAGGGTCGAGGGGACAGACACATATCGATTCTGATATGGCACTTGTGCGGGTTAGAATAGAAAATAAAGTCTCTACCTTCAGGGTGAAGACACTACACATCTACCAGCCCCAACTCCCTACTCAGATCCGCCACCTGCCTAGATCTCAAAGATGGCTGAGGGGTGACCTTAGAGAGATTCACAAAATTATGAGTGGCATGGATAGGATAAACAGACAACGTCTTTTCCCTGGGGTTGGGGAGTCCAGAACTAGAGCGCATAGGTTTAGGTTGAGAGGGGAAAGATAGATAAGAGACCTAAGGGGTACCTTTTTCACACAGAGAGTGGTACGGGTATGGAATGAGCTGCCAGAGGATGTGGTGGAGGCTGGTACAATTACAACATTTAAGAGGGATTTGGATGGGTATCTGAATAGGAAGGCTTTGGAAGGATATCGGCTGGGTGCTGGCAGGTGGGATTGAATTGGATTGGATTGAATTGGGTCTGGATATCTGGTCGGCTTGGACAGGTTGGACTGAAGGGTCTGTTTCCATGTTGTACATCTCTATGACTCTATGACTCTATATGCCCCCAGAACTCTTAGATACTCTGTCCACCCCTGGGTTCATGATATATTTATACTCCATAATTTTGTGGTGCACCCCTAGAGCCATCACCTTGAGAGCGATTTCATGACAAATTTAATGATTTAAAATCACATGTTCCTCTTCATATGTTAGGGCTTTCATTAATATATACCGTCCAGACTCATTTTTTTTTATCTGGCTTAGCATTTGGAAGGGGAGATTCGTCCGAATAAGAATGACTATTCCCTACTTTTGGAGTTGAAAGATGTAAAGAACACCAGGCCAAATACACCCTATTTCAGCTTCGAATGTTCCTTCTCAAGTAGATGTGTCTTCTGTAGAAGGGCTACATCCACCCTTTTTATTAAAGACTTGATAATATCTATTTCCTTTTGACTGGTGAGTGGCTGCCATTGACATTCCAGGTGCACCACCTAAACGAATGACTAGTCATGATCGTCCAAGCAAGCCTCAGACCCCCCAGGAGGAAGAAACCAACCCAAAGAAATTGAATAAAAAAACCAAAAGCGATTCACACACGAAAACACTCTTTAATCAGCGAAATTTAAATAACTGAGAACTAGTCCTAAAAACAAATAGCAATAATCATGTTTAAAAGGAGACTTTCCCCCTTGTTCACAAGGTGCACAATTACATTCTGATAATCCGGCCATAAAATCTCCCAGCCAGAACCATGCCATCGGTCCAGGCATTACAAAGTAGAATAAATAAATTCCAATATCTTATAAGACAGATGTTAAAAGTGGGAAAGCGAACACCTCCCCACCCCCCCACACACACACACCATCACCTAGATACACTTAGCAAAACAACACAAGGTGAAAATGCATAAAATTACAAAATTACAATCTCAGCAAGTAATAAACAACCAAATAAAAACAACACTCAGAAACGTCCCCGAACAATCAAATAAATCATACGAGGTATAGATAAGAGGCCATAGAAAGGATTGGAAACAACACCCTCACCCCACACCCCCTCACCACGGAAAGATGGAGAAGATAACGAGGAAGAAAGGAGGAGAAAAAACATAAGTGGGGTGCAAAATAAAGTAATTATCCATATAGTTCAAGTCCCAAAGTCTAATTGAGAGCACCCAGGATTTTTTTTTTCAGGTGATCCGAAGTTATATACAGATGCTCCATGACTGCAGCGCATAGAATACTGTATATTTAAATCTCTCAGATGCTTCTCCGCCTCATCAAATGCCTTGCTCTTGCGGAGAGACTTCCTAGAAGAACCTTATCCTGGAGCCCTTGTATATCATGGCATGAGAATCCTTCCTGAAGACTCTGTTGGGGGCCTTTAGCAGCATTTGGCTTTCCCTGTAATGTCGAAGATGATCTAGCACTGGGCGGGGGCGCTGGTCCGACCCGGGACGGCGCACAGCAAGCTGGTGGGCCCGTTCAACCCGCATCTGGCCCAGCTCCGACTCCAGTTTCGGCAGCTGTGCGAGCCACAGCTTCAGGAAAGCACTACGCTGGCCTTCCTCTCTCTTTCGGGAAGGCCCAGCAATCAAATATTTTTCCGATAACTTAGTTTTTCGAGGTCGTCAATATGTTCCTCTAAGGTCGGGACTCGATGTTCCAGAGCCCAGACCTAACCCATGGATGAGTCAGCAGTGGTCTCGGAGACAGCGGTCCATTGCTCTGCTCGTCCAACACGCTGCCAGAGTTTCTCGTTCATTCCATCAGGTTTCTGCAGCATTACCAAGATTGACTCCCACCTGGACTGGATCTCTTCAATGGAAGCATCAATCTTCTCTCGGAGTTTATCAAGCTTCAAGATCAGGCTGGCCTCTGCAGATGGGTTCCCAGGGCGGTCTCAGACGTCTGTCTTGCTGCGGGGTGAGTGGAGGGGGACCTGTCTGTTGTCACCTACGAGAGCCTTTGCCTTTGATCATTTTAAAAAGCATCAAATTCTAAACTCTGATGTAGATTAGCCAAGAATGCTGGGCAAAAACTATTTTAAACAATTTTACATGTGAGGTGAGGGTGAATACGCCACTTTGCCTGAGTCTTGGGTAGAGTTCTGCAGACTTAGACCTACTGGGTTGCCACCATCTTGGATGTCGCTGACACCCTGTTTAAAAAGGGAATAAGGCAAAAGTCAGAAAATTACAAACTGATTAGCCTAACCTCGGTCGTGGGTACGTTCCGGGAATCCATTGTGAAGGATGAGATCTTGGAATACTTGCCAGTGCATGGTAAAGTAGGGCGAAGTCAGTATGGTTTCATCAAGGGAAGGTCATGCTAATGAACCTGTTAGAATTGTTTGAGGATGTAACAAGCAGGTTAGACCAAGGAGAGCTAATGGATACTATCTATCTGGACTTCAACAAGGACGTTGACAAGTGCCTCACAGGAGGTTGCTGAATATGATAAGAGCCCATGGTGTCAGGTAAAAGGTACTAGCGTGTACAGAAGTTTGCCTGTCTAGCAGAAAGTAGAGAGTGGGAATAAAACTGTCTTTCTCTGGATAGCAGGTGATGACAATTGGTTTTCTGCAAGGGAACCACACTTTTTACTTTGTAAATTAATGATCCAGATGAAGGAACTGAGGGCACTCTGGCAAGACGTTTAAATGACTCAAAGGTAGGTAATGGGACAGTTATTATTGAGGAGGCAGGGAGGCTGCAGAAAGATTTAAACAGGTTAGGAGAGTGGGCAAATAAGTGGCAGATGGAGTACAACCTGAGAAAGTGCGTGGTGTTGCACTTTAATAGGAAGAAGAGAGGCATGAACTATTTTATATCTGGGGATAAAATTCAGAAGACTGAAGTACCAAGAGTGTTGTGAGTTCCAGTCTAGGACTGTCTCAAGGTAATCCTGCAAGTTGAGTCAATAGTTAGGAAGGTGTTGTATCTGCCGAACAATGTGTTTGAAATCTTATATTCATCAAAAGAACTGAGTCAACTCTTATAAATAATCATATTTGTTTATTGAATACAATTAATATTAGAACAAAAACATATTATAACGTAATGAAAAACACTACGAAACTATCTTATTGTTTAACTTAATTTTGGATGATCACATACTAGAAGTGGACCGAATTCCTCGTCGTGAAGTTTTCTTGTTCGTCTGATTGTCTTGGAGGTGTCTTCTCTTTCAATGGTTATTGTCCAGTTACCATTCTCTGAGGGGTTTTACGATGATTCTTATCCTTCCAAGTTTCTCCCCTTATGGGAGGGTATGGAGGATCTGTCAATGTAATGATCAGGTTCATTTACCCTGATCAATCAGACTCAACCCAGGGTTGTCACATTGATGGCCCAAGGGCGACATTCCATTAACCCATTCAGGTCCAACTTCAGGTGTGTATTACAGGGTCTGTTGCTTCAGGTTTGTTTGCAACCATTTATGGGTATCTGCAGACTATCTGGATTCTGCAGCATGTAGATTACCACAGAGACTCCAGACAAGGCTGAGTTCTACTTTAATCATTGTTCGTTTTTGTAACTCCATGGTAAATTTATTATTGCCCATCGTAAGATTATTATTTCAGGTGGTTCATCTGGTCAGAAAGGCAAATACAGGGATGTCATTTATTTTGAGAGGACTTGAGTAGTAGCGATGGATTGCTGAGGATCTATAAGACTCGGGTCAGACGACATTTGATGTAATGTGTACCGTTTTCGGCCCATTATTCAGGAAGGATGTATCGCCCTGGAGCATGTTCAGAGGGGCTGCATAAGAATGGTCCTCGGAATGAAAAGCTTAACATATGAGATCTCTGGGTCTACACTCGCTGGAGTTTATAAGGATGAAGGTGGATCTAATTGAATCATTCAGAATACTGTTTGACTGGTCAGAGTAGATGTTGGGAAAATGCTTCAACTGTTCGGAGAGAAAAGACTCAAGGCCACAGCTTGAGAGTCAAGAGAAGATCTATTAGAACGGAGTTAAGGGGAAACATCTTCAGCCTGAGAGTGGTGAATCGATGGCAGTTTTCTTCCCAAAAGGACATTAGTGAACCAGGTGAATTTTGCTTGGCAATCGATTCTTAACCACTACCAGTCGCTTAATTCCAGATTTGAAGTCAAAGCACTTGCTGTGGCAACATTTGAACCCACGTCACTCGAGCACTATCTGGGTTAATCACCTAAGATTTCAGCCATAACACCAAGCGGCAACTGACTTATCCAACCCGCCAGAGTGTGACTAACTTGTACAGTAAGAAATGCCTTAGCATTAGCCTGCATGTTATCCATGACTCCCTTATCAAGATATGCATGATTTTTTCTGTTACACAATTCTTCTTCGGTCTTTAGTATCTTCCTAGTGTTTTGCCAAATGTCTTCATCTGGCCTGCCTTTGACTGCTCTTTTCTACCCCAAACCACCCAGGCCAAATCCTTCCTTCGGCCAGCATAATTATCATTGCCTAATACTGAAAGTCCATTTATGACTCAATCTTCACTTTTTTAATCTGAATGTGAAACTCCAGCATGTTGTGGTTACTCTTTCCAAGGCAAAGCTCATCCAGCAATCCTTCCTTGTTACATGATGTCAAGTCAAAATTAGCCCATTCGCTGGTTGGTTCCATGACATGCTGCTCTCAGAAATAATATCTCATCCACTCTATGAATCTTTATTCGAGGATATCACTGTCAAGTTGATTAAGTGAGTCAATTTGCGTGTTCAAACCACCCATAGTGACTGTTGTGCCCTTGTTCTAAACACTCATTGTTTTCTACCTCAGAAGTACTTTGGGGGGACAGTGGCTGAAAATTACTCTTCCCAAGAGGTTTCAACTCTTGCTTTTTATTTGCTATGAAGCGGATTTTAAACGTGTTTTGGCACAAAACACTTTGTAAAGGTTTGAGTTCCCATTCGCACGAACAAATGTTTGTGTTCTTTTCACTAACCACATTTCTCAATAAATATCGGGGAATTAAGAGGGCTAATAGTGGGCAAGAGATGTCTTTAGCAAACAAGGTTGAGGAAAAGGCCAAAAGCTATTATTCACGGCGGCACAGTGGGTTAGCACTACTACCCCACAGACTCGGGTTCAATTCCAACCTCAGGCACCTGTCTGGTTGAAGTATGCACATTTTCCCTCTGTCAGCGTGGGTTTCCTCCTACAGTGTAAGAATGTGCAGGTTAGGTGAATTTGCAATGCTAAATTGACTTACTGGTATGTGAAGCGGAATAGGTCTGGGTGGGTTGTGATTCGGTGGGTCAGTGTGAAGTTGTTGGGACGAAGGGCCTGTTTCCACACTGTAAGTAATCTAATATAGAATGAGCAAGAGGGTAACCAGAGAAACATTTGGCCGACGCAAGGACAAAGGAAGAAAATTATGCGTGGAGTGCGAGAAAATGGGTGAGATTCTTAAGGAGTATCCTGCATCTGTATTCACCAAGGAGAGGGACATGACGGATGTTAAGGTTCGGGCTAGATCTTTGAGTACTCTGGGTCAAGTCGACATAAAGAGGGAGGACGATGTGCATGATTTAAAAGGTATTAAGATAGACAAGACCGACGCCCGGGTTACTGAGGGATGTGAGTGAGGAAATAACTGGGGCTTTAACATATATCTTTGCAGGATCCTTGAGCATGGGTGAGGTCCCAGAGGACTGGAGAATTGCTAATGTTGTCCCCTTGTTTAGGACAGATAGAGGGGAAAATCCAGGTAATTATAGACCGGTGAGCCTGACATCAGTGGTAGGGAAGTTGCTGGAGAAGGTACTGAGGGGCTTGAGTAAGGCGTTTTATTGGGTTTCCCATTGTAGGCTGATGGATTAGGTGAAGTTGCATGGGGTCCAGGGCGTTCTATCTAGATGGATGGAGAACTGGCTGGGCAACAGGAGACAGAGAGAAATAGTGGAAGGGGATTTCTCAGCATGGAGACCTATGACCAGTGGTGTTCAAAAGCGATCTGTGATGGGACCAATCTTGCTTGCGATATATATCAATGATTTGGAAGAAAGTGTCAGTTGCCTGATTAGCAAGTTAGCAGATGATACTAAGATTGGTGGAGTAGCAGATAGAGAAGGGGATTGTCAGAGAATACAGCAGAGTATAGATAGATTGGAGAGATGGGCACAGAAATGACAGATGGGGTTGAATCTGTGCAAATTCGAGTTGATGCGAGTTGATCCAATTCAAAAACGAACTATACAGTAATCGGAAAAGTCTTGCGGAAAGTTGGTGTACAGAAAGATCTGGGTATTCAGGTCCATTGTTCCATGAAGGTGGCAACGCAGGTCAGTAAAGTTGTCAAGAAGGCATATGGCATACATTCCTTCATTGGATCACATCCTGAGTACAAGCGTTGGAAGGTCATGTTAAAGTTGCATAGGACTTTGGTTTGGACGCATTTGAAATACTTCATATAGTTCTGATCATCACATTACCAAAAGAATGTAGATGCTTTGAATAGGGTGCAGAGTAGATTCACCAGGATATTACCTGGTATGGGGGTGCTAGTTATGAAGAAAGATTGAGTAGATGATAAAGACGAAGGTTGACCTGATTGAGCTCTACAAAATCAAGAGATGTATAGACAGGGTGGATAGGAAGAAGCTTTTCCCCTAGATTGTGAAACTCAATTACTAGGGGTCATGAGTTCAAAGTGAGAGGTGAAAGGTGTAGGGCAGGTATACGTGGGAAGTTCTTTACACACAGGGTGGTGACAGCCTGCAACGTGTTGCCAGTGGAGGTGGTAGGGGAAGGAACGATTGCGTCACCTAAGATGCATTTGACAGATACATGAATGAACAGGGAGCAGTGGGATACAGACTCTTAGAAAATAGGTGGCCGGTTGAGAATATAGGAGGATTTGGATCGGCACAGGCACTGAGGGCCAAAGGGTCTGTCCCTGTGTTGGGATGTTCTTTGTTCCTTATCTAAATATAGCAAGTTATCAACTTATTGTATGCTATAATTTAATAATATAAGCCATTTATTTATTTGACAGTGCATGTCAACTTATTGTCATATCTAAATTATAGTCACAGGGTCAAAGAGATGTACAGCGTCGAAACAGAACCTTTCGTCCAACTCGTCCATGCTGACCAGATATCTCAACCCAATCTAATCCCACCTGTCAGAACTCAGCCCACATCCCTCTAAACCCTTTCTATTCATATATCCATCCAGGCGCCTTTTAAATGTTGCAGTTGTACTAATCTCCACCACTCCCTCTGGCAGCTCATTCCATACACGTACCTTACGTCTCTTTTATATTTTTTTCCTTCCCAACGTAAACCTATGCCCTCTAGTTCTGAACTCCCCCACACACCAAGGAAAAGACCTTGTCTATTTCACCATTCCTGCCCCTTATGATTTTATATACCTCTATAAGGTCACCCCTCAGCCTCCAACGTTCGAGGGAAAATAGCCCCAGCCTATTCAACCACCAGCTATAGCTCAAACGTTCCAACCCTGGCAACATCCTTATAAATATTTTCAGAATTCTTTCACGTTTCATAAGATCGTTCCGATAGGAAGGAGACCAGAATTGCATACAACATTCCAAAAGTGGCCTAACCAATGTGCTGTACAGCCACAGCACGATCTTCCAACACCTCTACCCAATCCTCTGAACAATTAAGGAAAGCATGCCAAGTGCCTTATTCACTATCTTATCTAAGTGAGTCTCTACTTTCAAGGAGCTATGAACCTGCACTCCAAGGTCTCTTTGTTCAGCAACATTCTCTTGGACTTCACCATGAAGAATATCAATCCTGCTAAGATTTGCTTTCCCAAAGTGCAGCATCTCACCTTTATCTAAATTAAACTCCATCTGCTAGTCCTCAGCCCATTGGCCCATCTGATCAGGATCCCGGTATAATCTGAGGTAACCCTCTTCGCTGTCCACTACACCTCTAATTTGGGTGTCATCAGCAATTTTACTAACTATGCCTCTTATGTTCACATGCAAGTCATTTACATAAATGACAAAAACTAGTGGACCCAGCACCGATCCTTGTGACAGTCCACTGGTCACGTGCCTCCAATCTGAAAAACAACGCTCCACTACCACCTTCTGTCTTCTACCTTTGAGCCAGTTTTGTATCTAAATGGCTAGTTCTGCCTGTATTCCATGAAATCTAACCTTGCTAACCAGTCTCCCACGAGGAGCCTTATGGAATGCCTTACTGAAGTCCATATAGATCACGTCCAACGCTCTGCACTCATCAGTCCTCTTTGTTACTCCTGCAAACAACACAATCAAGTTTGTGAGACATGATTTCCCACACACACAAAGCCAAGTTAACTCTCTCTAATCTGTCCTTGCCTTTCCAAATACGTGTACAACCTATCACTCAGGATTCGCTGCAACACCATGTCCTCCCCTGACGTCAGGCTCACTGGTCTATAGTTCCCAGGCTTGGTCCTTACCACCTTTCTTAAACAGTGGCACCACTTCTGGCAACTTACCTGTGACTATCAATAGTACAAGGATCTCAGTATGAGGCCCAGCATTCACTTCCCTAGCTTACCACTGAGTTCTAGGGTACACCTGATCGATCAGGTCCTGGGGATTTATCCAACTTTATGCATTTCAAGGCATGTAGCACTTCCTCCTCTGTAATATGGACATTTTTCAAGATGTCACCATCTATCTCTCTGTATATCTACATCTCTCATGTCCTTTTTCTGAGTAAACAAGGATACAAACTAATTGTTTAGTATCTCCCCCATCTCCCGCGGTTCCACACAAAGGCACATTGCTGATCTTTGAGGGCTCTATTCACTCCCTATTTCCCCTTTTGTTCTCAATACATTTGTAAAATCCTTTTGGAATCTCCTTAACTATTTGCCAAATCTATCTCATGTCCCCTTTTTGCCTTCCTTATTTCTCTCTTTAGAATACTCCTCTTGCCTTTATACACTTCTAAGGATTCACTCGATCTACATTGTCTATACCTGTCATATGCTGCCATCGTTTTCTTAACCAGACTCTCAATTTCTTTAGTCATTCAACACTTTCTATACCTACCAGCCTTTCCCTTCACCCTAAAAAGAATATACTGTCTCTGGGCTCTCATTATCTCATTTATGAAGTGTTTCCATTTACCAGCCATCCCCTTACCTGCGACATCTGCCGCCATCAGCTTTGAAAGTTCTTGCTTAATACCATCAAAATTGGCCTTTCTCCAATTTCGAACTTCAACGTTATAAATTTAGATCTAGTCTATCCTTTTCCATCATTATTTTAAAACCCGTACAATTGTTGGCACACATTGTATGGCTGTAGGTCACACATTTCAGTGAGAAATTAAATCGATTGATTATATTAAAATGTGTAAGAATGATAAGTCGATTTGATTGTTCAATCATTTGCTGACTCTGAATATTCAGTCAGTCAGAGGTCAACCACTTTGCAAATGATAGACCAACAGTGTATGTATTTGAGTACTGAGATTCAATGTGTAATTGTGATCAGCAGAATAGTCAGAGAACATGTTCTTTTTCGATACAAATCGAAGTGTGCATTCTTTTCATTTGCATCATAAAAGGTTGTTCAGTGTTTGAAATTTAATTCCATCAATGTAGAATCAACGTAATTGTCTTCAGAGATGATACAGTTATTTTTCAATTGAATAATTGTAGCTCATACCTTATTATTGGGCAATTCACAAACATGGCATACACCTGATCATTGCTCAGATCAGTAAACCCATCACTTTGCATTATGACCGAGATTAAAAGTGGATTCCAAAAGGCGTGAAGTTGGGTACAGTGCTACTGGAACTCACAGTGCCTGTTACACTGAGTGAGACACTGGCCTGCTCCTGAATCTGACCAGACAGTTTGCAACTTGGTTCAGGGCATCATTGAAACATTCCCTCACAGAGATCCGTTTGGAGCGCAATTTGTACTGGAGGGAAATAGCCAACAGGCTGTTACTACTGTCAGTGTAGATACAAACGTTTTCCAAATTAGATACCAATGAATGACCAGGAACCAGATGTTACAACTTCAGCCACAGACAGTGCCTGGCCCAGGGAGCAGATGTATGCACATGGAGTGTCGGAACCACACCGCACAAGTTACTTATGATGGTGATATCTTGCTTGTCCCCCAGATTCCATACATCTGCCCCCGGACCAAATACTGGGTGAAAGCGTTCACAACTGACAGTCTTCTGCAACATCTTGTGTCTCGCAGTGTATCCTCTGAAACTATATCCAATAAATGAACCTTCACATTCACTAGTATCAAAATAAAATTGTACATGCCAGACATTAATTCATAGGTCACTCAGCAGAATGTATGTGAAGAAACCAGGGGCAAACTTCAAGCCAAGAATCACTATAATATCTGAATTTGGTGGGTATTTTCTGGTCTCGATAACCACACCTTTTGTACTGACACTCAGGTGAGTATAACAATGCACACCATAAATGGAAGTCTTGGTCTAACACCACTCCCTAGATTCTTGACCTCACACACCTCACTTCCTGGCACACCTCACTCCCTCGCACACCTCATTATCTAAAACCTTCACTAACTGATGAGAAATTCACAAGTGGGGATGCTTGCCATTGATGTTTGCCAATGTTAAATGCCATTCGTAATATAGTCAGATACCGAAGCATTTCTTGTCTAAATGCAACAACACCTGGAAATACGCAAGTGTGAGCTTTAAAGTGACAAGTACCATTTCCATTACACATATGCCAGACAAAGATTACCTATAACAGGAGAAGATTGAACCATATGCTCTAACGTTGAATGCCACAACCATCACTGAACACCCAACTAGCAATATCCAGCGGATTACCATTAACCAGAACAGGACTGACCATATGATTTCATGACCAATTCCTGTGAAGGGCTTATGTTAAAACATCGACTCTCCTGTACCTCAGATGCTGCCTGACCTGCTATGCTTTACCAGCGCCACACTTTAACGTATGTAAAGTAATTGGCCACAAGAATATGTCAGGGGCTAGGAATCCTGCAGAAAAAAACACACTTCATGATCTCCGAAAGCCTGTCCCCGATCGATAAGGCACATGTTGAATATGGATGTGATGAAATACCTCCCACTTCCTTGGGTGAGTGCAGCTTCACCCATCATCTACAGACACTCAGGAGTAGCAATACCTACCATCTACACGGTGCTCTGCGGAAATTTACCAAGGCTACTTCCAACGTACCTCTAAAGCCCGACCATCAAGAGGGACAATGGAAGCAGATACATGGGCCCCCAGCCATGTTCGCGTCTGTTCCAAGCCACCCACCATCCTTATTGGGAAATATATGCTTTACCTACAGTGTCAATGTTTAAAGGACCCTCCTGAATGGTATTGGAAGTCTAACTACATCACATGGACTGCAGTGGTTCAGTTCAGCAGCTCACCACCACCTTCTCAAGAGCAACAATGGACGGACAATCAATACTGGCCCAATCATATTCTATGAATAAATAAAAGAATGAAAAAATATTGCCCAACCATGCCCAATGCTAGACACTATGCTTTGGGTTTTGAAAGCTCAGGCTGGTTGGGTTCAGTCAGTAACTTGTTTGTTGTGAACAGCTGAAGGATTAATCTGTCAGTCTCTCAGAGGCATGGCCTTCATAGCGAGCATCACACAACATTGAGATTCACACACATCATTATCTGAGCTCTGATATATACACAGGCAATTCAAAATGTACTCATATCTGATGAACATGTTTAAACACAAAGTGAAATTATTTCCACAAAAATGATTATGATTGAATATTACCAGGGAGAAAGTGAGGACTGCAGATGCGGAAGATCAGAGTAAAAAAAAATGTGGTTCTGAAAAAGCACAGCCGTTCAGGCAGCATCTGAGGAGCAGGAGAGTCGACTATTGGTTCACAACATTAATACAAAGGAAAATAATTGCATATTTTCAAAGTTCTTGCACTTAATAACAATGTGGCCTTGTTTGGGGGAATGAGTTTCATCATTTCAAAGTTTCTTACTGTGAGTTGTGCATTGTTTTCATCAACTTGTTGGTATAAAAGTGAACAGAATAAATGGGTGGATTTTGTGCATATTGGACAATCGAAATGTTTGTATTATGGAAGAATGTCAGACCTTCAGTAAAGAGACTTTGCTGTCATTGGTTAGAACAATGCTGCAAAAATGTAAAGAGAAATTTCCAGCTCACGTCACACGCAAGGACGTTGGGCTGGGATCATACTGACCATCAATGGAGCTGCAGAATTCTGTTTGGATACTGACATCGTGAAGCTAACATACACTAGATATTGTTTATGAGGGATTCAATGTAAGACCTGAAAATGTGTTGCTGGAAAAGCGCAGCAGGTCAGGCAGCATCCAAGGAGCATTAAGAATCGATGTTTCGGTCATGAGCCTTTCTTCAATATAAGATGCCATGTGCTGCAGGAGCCCATCACTTTATAACACCTTCATTCATGATCGGGTCCAAGTGCAGAATTACAGAGTTTAGGGACACACCAGAAGAAATATACTTCAAGACATGGTTGTTTACAGGTCATTGTTATAAATGTTGAACTGCGGCTGGACCAGCGCCATGTGCTCGTTCATTGAACAATCTGCACCACACACGTCTCCCTGTTGTTCAGGCATGTCCGTAAGCATTTTATTATGAGGGATTATGTGAGTTAACTGCCCAGCTCCAGATTCAAAGCTCTCTGGACAGATTTTGGTGTCATGGTGAGGGCCAGCAACACTGTGTCTGGATTGAGGCTTTTTCTCAATTCCACACCCACCAATGCTGGCATATGACACATGCCAGCCTCACCATGCTATCCCAGCACATCTCAGGCCCACTGACAGTACGCTTCTGTACATCAATGCTGCAGATTAGGGGGCACTGACAACTCTCATTGCAGTGCTGCTGCAAAGAGACTGTGCTCAGAGACACACACCCAGTTCATGGCCTGTCCCTTTAGCTGCTCACTCCGTGTTTGTACACACTCACTTTGCGCTGACTTCAATGCTCACAGAATTAATACCTTGCCTTACCCTGCCCTCAGCAGTGTCTCCCCTCAGCCAGAGCTATCAGGCACACACACCTGCTGTATTGTCTTGGAGTTTAGCACAGACACAATCCCAGGAAGCTGAACATCATTGTCCACAGTCAGTCACGGTGCCGAGCAGAATGAGTCAAGGGGAGTATCAGATCCCAGTCGGGGACTTTGGACAGATCCCAGTCCGGGTGTTTGGACAAAGTCTGTCAGCCTCTTGTGGTTATTAGGCTCAGGATCCTTCGCCTCTGTGGAGGTGATTTGCTGCATGTTGGGCTGTCTCATACCCCTCTTGGCTCTTTCTGCCCTATTGCGCGATAGTTCCTTCTGGAATGAGAGAATTATCAAGAGGTATTAGAGAGATGGAAGTGATTGCTACAGCTGTTCTTGCTTGTACAGCTGAGGGAAAGGTGGGGAGGTGTCCTGTGTGAGTGAGTTGGCAGCACGGACAACAGGCAGAGTTGGCGAGCGGGACAGAGAAGAGGTTAGAGACAGACCGAGAAGAGGTGCTGCATTCAGTGAGAGTGGGAGAACATAAGTCTTGATGGGAGGTGGGTGCAGTCCCAGAGAAAGAGAGAGAGAGGGCTAGGTCACAAAGTGCAGATGGTGGCACTTACCTTGGGTACTGACATCCTTCCTACACTGTTGGGCATTCACCCAGAAGGCGAGCATCTTACTGGCCCACGAGTCCATTTCAGACAAGCCAGCAGTTATGGTGTCATGGGTTGCCCTGCCAGTCATAGAGTCATAGAGATGTACGGCATGGAAACATGGTTAAACCCGTCCATACCGACCAGATATCCCAACCCAATCTAATTCCACCTGCCAGCACCCGGCCCATACCTTTCCAAAACCTTCCTATTCATATACCCATTCAAACCCCTCTTAATTGTTATATTTGTACTAGCCTCCATCAGATCTACTATCAGCTCATTCCATACACGCACCACTCTCTGCGTGAAAATTTTGCAGCATAGGTCTCTTTTATATCTTTCCCCTCGCACCCTAAACCTACGCCCTCTAGTGCTGGACTCCCTGACCCCAGGGAGAAGACTTGGTCTATTTTTCCTTGAGGAAGATACTGTCCCTATCCTGCACCATGCCATCCACCAAAACCTCAGGGGGTCAGCCACAAAGTGGGGCCCTGAGTTTACTACCTTTTCCAATTCCACCCGCCCAACCCCGCCGCGCCATCATGTCCAGGGCAGTTTCGGATTGACCATCCACGAGTGAAATGACTTGAAGAAAATGTCATCTATAACAGGGAATCCGCTGCATTCTGGGATATGGGCAGTTTTTATACCTATAACAAACCGGAAAATAATCATTGATCTCGTATCCGATGAAAGAAGAGACACAGAGGCAGGGAAGGTAGTTAATGAGGCGGATTGAGGATGTTATTATAAGAACATTCACTTAGACTTATGGAGTCAAACCTTCCATTAATGAGATTGGCCAAGTCAAAACATTCAGTCCCTTGTCATGTGCAGATTTTGTCATGCAAAATATTGTAAGTTGTAAACCTAGAGTGTCAGAGGATCTATAAAGGAGATTCACATCCTTGAGGGTGACAAACACACTGTTCGAGACTCTTAACCGAAGCTGGGGAGACAAATCCCCACGTATGCTCATTGTCCATCATTTTCCGTTCCTCACTGGATAGAGCCAAAGTGTCAGAGACCTGCTGATATTGTAGCTTAGTTTAGTATGGAGCAAGGTTCTGACTGAATACTTACTGCATTGGTTCAGTTCAGCAGCTCACCACCACCTTCTCAAGAGCAACAACGGACGCACAATCAATACTGGCACAATCATATTATATGAATAAATAAAGAAATGAAAAATATTGTCCAACCATGCCCAATGCTAGACACTATGCTTTGGGTTCTGCGAGCTCAGGCTGGTTGTGTTCAGTCAGTAACTTGCTTGTTGTGAACAGTTGAAGGATTAATCTGTCAGTCTCTCAGAGGCATGGCCTTCATACCGACCATCACACAGACATTGACATTCAGACACATCATTATCTGAGCTCTGAGATATACATAGGCAATTCAAATTGTACTCATATCTGAGGAACATGTTTAAACACAAAGTGAAATTGTTTCCACAAAAATGATTATGAATGAATATTACCAGGGAGAAAGTGAGGACTGCAGCTGCTGAAAATCAGAGAAAGAAAAAAAAGTGGTTCTGAATAAGCACAGCCCTTCAGGCAGCATCTGAGGAGCAGGAGAGTCGACTATTTGTTCACAACATTAATACAAAGGAAAATAATTGCATATTTTCAAAGTTCTTTATCGTAATAATAATGCGGTCTTGTGTGTGGGAATGAGGTTCATCATTTCAATGCTCCTTACTGTGAGTTGTGCATTTTTTCATCAAATTGTTGGTATAAAAGTGAACAGAATAAATGGGTGGATTTTGTGCATATTGGACAATCTAAATGTTTGTATTCTGAAAGGATGTCAGACCTTCAGTAAAGAGACTTTTTTGGTAATGGTTAGAACAATGTTGCAAACATGTAAACAGAAATTTCCAGCTCAAGTCACACACAAGGACGTTGGGCTGGGATCATACTGGCCATCAATAGAGCTGCAGAATTCTGTTTGGATACTGAGTTCGTGTAGCTAACATACACTAGATATTGTTTATGAGGGATTCAATGTAAGATCTGAAAATGTGTTGCTGGAAAAGCGCAGCAGGTCAGGCAGCATCCAAGGAGCAGGAGAATCGATGTTTCGGTCATGAGCCTTTCTTCAATATAAGATGCCATGTGCTGCAGGAGCCCATCACTTTATAACACCTTCATTCAGGATTGGGTCCAAGGTGCAGAATTACAGAGTTTAGGAACACACCAGAAGAAATATATTTCAAGACATGGTTGTTTGCAGGTCATTGTTATAAATGTTGAACTGCGTCTGGACCAGCGCCATGTGCTCGTCCATTGAACAGTCTTCCCCCCACACATCTCCCTGTTGGTCAGATATGTCCGTAAGCATTCTATTGTGAGGGACTGTATGAGTAACTGCCCAGCTTCAGTTTGGAAGCTCTCTGGACAGGTTTTGGAGGTCATAGTGAGGGCCAGTAACACTGTGTCTGGATTGAGGCTTTTTTTCTCAATTCCGCACCCACCAATGCTGGCATCTGACACATGCCAGCCTCACCATGCTATCCCAGCACATCTCAGGCCCACTGACAGTACTCTTCTGTACATCAATGCTGCAGATTAGGGAGCACTGACAACTCTCATTGCAGTGCTGCTGCAAAGAGACTGTGCTCAGAGACACACACCCAGCTCATGGCCTGTCCCTTTGGCTGCTCACTCCGTGTTTGTACACACTCACTTTGCGCTGACTTCAATGCTCACAGAATTATTACCTTGCCTTACCCTGCCCTCAACAGTGTCTCCCCTCAGCCAGAGCTATCAGGCACACACACCTGCTGTATTGTCTTGGAGTTTAGCACAGACACAATCCCAGGAAGCTGAATATCACTGTCCACAGTCAGTCACGGTGCCGAACACAATGAATCAAGGGGAGTCTCAGATCCCAGTCGGGGACTTTGGACAGATCCCAGTCCGGGTGTTTGGACAAAGTCTGTCAGCCTCTTGTGGTTATTAGGCTCAGGATCCTTCGCCTCTGTGGAGGTGATTTGCTGCATGTTGGGCTGTCTCATACGCCTCTTGGCTCTTTCTGCCCTATTGTGCGATAGTTCCTTCTGGAATGAGAGAATTATCAAGAGGTATTAGAGAGATGGAAGTGGTTGCTACAGCTGTTCTTGCTTGTACAGCTGAGGGAAAGGTGGGGAGGTGTCCTGTGTGAGTGAGTTGGCAGCACAGACAACAGGCAGAGTTGGCGAGCGGGACAGAGAAGAGGTTAGAGACAGACCGAGAAGAGGTGCTGCATTCAGTGAGAGTGGGAGAACATAAGTCTTGGTGGGAGGTGGGTGCAGTCCTAGAGAAAGAGATAGAGAGAGCAAGGTCACAAAGTGCAGATGGTGGCACTTACCTTGGGGACTGACATCCGTCCTACACTGTTGGGCATTCACCCAGAAGGCGAGCACCTCACTGGCCCACGAGTCATGCATGGAAGCTGAGTCGAGGCAGAAACTCTGGAAAATATTTAAAATGTGCCTGGATCTGAACCTGAAGTCCTACAGTCTCTGTGGTCCCATAACAACGTTTTTTTTTAAAGGACTAATCTGTTAGTGCAGACAATTTCGAGATTAATCTTCTCTGTGTTTTAAAAATATCTGATAGTTACACAATATCTAGAGAATAAATGTAAAGGGATCGTGTGAGGACAGAGAGGAGTAGTGTGTAAATTGATTAGCATCACAATAATACTGATCCCAGCCTTTATACACAATGCTACTTCACTTTGGTGGTCTCTTTCTCCAACTTGTGTTAATGCTGAAAGGCTTTGATCATCCGGTTCTCAGTCTTCGTCTCACTGCAGCCATATCTGTCTTGTTTCGTTCTATTTGTTCGACTGTTTCATTGGCCTTGTTGAAAAAGCAGGAAGGAACTTGGGGATGCGAACAAGTGCCAGAAACCATGTTGAATGTAAATTTGGGAAATGGTTACATAGATAGGAAGTCGTGCGAAGACAGCGGGATATTACAGAGATATGGATCGTTCTAGTGACAGAAGGAGATTGCAATGACAAAAAAGATAGTTTGAGGTTTTGGATGAATTGAAAAGTGAGCTGGACAAGCCAGATCAATATTTTGTCGAAAGTAAACTTGCAAAGAGAAACTCTCCATGAAACCCAATAAAAATGATACCTGTGTCTGTCTGCATCAGAAAAAGAATCCAACGGATGTGGGAGGGCTAGGTTGTGTTGTGAGAAATGGTTAAGGCACACAAGGCCTACAGATAGAGACCACACTGTGACACGTGAACTGATTTGTCCTACCATAAAGATTCTGGCCAATGATGCAGACTGAATTCACACCAGATGAAACGAGTTTTGTTCGCATAAAATACTTGTCAATTTATCATTTCAGGAAGTGAGAACTTAATCTTATCTGAGGCTCTGGTGAGTTGACCCTGGTCAAGATTTCCTACCTGGGAATTGCTGTCTTTAAGCAATCACTTCTATTGTAACAATGTCAGTTCAGAATCACATGCGGATATGTGAAATGAGCCCCACCATCAGATCAGAAAAATCCCCTGCTTCCAGTTATTCCTGAATATCGTCAGCTGCTCTCACCTTTCTGAGAAGTGAACTCCCAAATACGATTTGGAAGATTTCAAACTCTGCCCAGCCTTTGCGGTGTCAGCTTCTCGCACCTATTCCAGTATGGAGCCTCATAGTTAGAAGAGGCAGATCCCAAACTCAATAATAGGCCCATACATTTCCAGTTGAATTGCATTTTTTCTGCTTCAAATTATAGCCAAACAGGCAAACCATAAATTGTTTTCCCTGTGCCTACAAATATCAGTCACTGTGACATCACTCATGTTCTGTCACCTTTCCTATCTCTTTAAATACTCTACTTTCGACAAACAATCATACATTTATGACATCCTCCAAACTAAAAATCTACCCCTACCCCGAAAAGCCATTCCTCCTCCTGGACAAATTCACAGACACACAGGAAGATCTACTTTGTGAATGAGATTAGAGATAATAAGGGCGTTATAGGTGAAGCGGGTTGAGATAGAGAGCTTGCAGAAGACAAAAGAAAATCATGTATTGGCACTGCAGGAGATTAATAAGGCGAGGTTCTCCTGAAAAGAATGTGACATTCCTTGCAAGATTACATAGAGAGTATTGCAGTAGCGTGAGGAATTTCAGAGACAGTGAGATTTGATGGGGCTAATGAAGATTCAAGATACATAGGTTGTTTTGATCTGGTGGAGATTACAGAAATAAGGAGGGCTGGAGGTGTTTCCACAGATAAGGTGGGATTTAGAATGTGGACGCTGCAGAGATAGGGAGCTGTGTAGGGACAGAAGATGGACACAGAATCTGGAGTGCTGTAGGGACCAGAGGATTTTACACAGAAGATCATACATTGGAGCATGTTAGACAACATGGAAAATTTTAGAGTCTTGAGAAAGTTTAAGACAGGTGCAGATTTGTAAGAGATGGAGTAAGGTACACTGAAGAATGAACAGTGTAATGGTTGGAGGAGGTTATGGAGATCATGAGATTTATCAGGACGGGAGGGAGTTAGTGACATTGATAGACTGATGATTGTGTGAGCTGGAGGCGATTGCAAAGATTGGAAGCTTTCTGTGCATCGGAGTAATTACAGACAAAGCTGTCAGGCCTTGAGAATTATTACATAGAGAGAGTGCATGTAGAGGAGATTGCAGAGAAAGGAGGTTTATTAAATGGCCTGTATGAGTTAAAGAGATAGGGAGGGGTGCTTTGACTGATGGATGTTTCAGAGGTAAAAATAGATCGCCCAGGATCAATGAGGTAATGGAGGTACAGTATTATTATAGTTGGAGAACTCTTGAGACATCACACCAATCCACCCAGAAATCTTAAGGCAAGAAGGGTGTCATTTGACACATGACTTTGCATCAGCTCTTCATCTGAGTTCATTGCAGAGTAGTGATCTCCTGATTTCACATATCATTACACATTTCTTTTAGTCGCAATACTCAACTAATCCCCTCTTGAACATTTCCATTGAACATTCATTTACAACACGTCCAAGTAGATTAGATTACTTACAGAGTGGAAACAGGCCCTCCAGCCCAAAATGTCCACACCGACCCGCTGAAGCGCGACCCACCCTTTACCTAACACTATGGGCAATTTAGCATGGTCAATTCACCGACCTGCACATCTTTGGACTGTGGGAGGAAACCTGAACACCCGGAGGAAACCCACGCAGACACGGGGAGAATGTGCAAACTCCACACAGTCAGTCGCCTGAGTCGGGAATTGAACCCGGGTCTCTGGAGTTGTGAGGCAACAGTGCTAATCACTGGGCCACCGTGCCGCCCACAAGTGTATCCTAACTACTCGCCAAGTGAAAAGTTTCTTACTTCTGCCATAGTTCTCCTATTGTACATAATCTGAAATCTGTGTCCTCTCGTTTTGTGAGTGGGTTCAGTTTTATCCAATCTAATCTATTCGGTCTGCCTACGAGTTTGAAAAACTGCATCCGATCTCCTCTTAGCCACCTTCACTTCAGTGAGAACAGTTGCAACAGTCAGACTGCATAACTGATCTTACTCATTCCTGGAAATATTCTTTTAGATCAGTTCTTCATCCTTTCCAATGTGTTCATTTCCGTCCGATCATGTGCCACAGTTGAAGACGAATGTGTTTCATGCAAGTTCAACATCACCTCTTTACTCTTGAACTGTCAGTATTTATAAAGACAGGATCACTGTATGCTTTGCCTATGTTTAATGTACTACAAACATCAAGGATCTTTGCACATCCTGTGCTCCTATATTTCTGCCAATTTTATTTTGTCTTTTAATGTTCTTGATAGAAAGTTGCATTGTCTCATGTTTCAATGTGCCAAACTTCATCAATCACCTCTCTACTGTTTCTAAAAATTTGGCAATATAGGTTTAGAGTTCTATAACATGTTCCTCACAGTTTACAATTCCTTTAAGTGCTGTGTCAACTGTAAACTTTGAAAGTGTCCCTGCACACCAGATGTATATCGTTCATACATATCAAAATGAATGAGGGTCCCAAAACTGAATCCTGTGCAACTTTACAGAAAATATTTCTCCAGCTTCAAGTAAAAATCTAGTGACCATTCCTCTCGATTTCCTATCAATCTGTCAATTCTGTATCCAAATTGATCCTGTCCCTTTTCTTCCATGAATGAATGAATGAATGAATGATTTAATGTCACATATATCGAGGGAAAAATAGTGAAACATGCTTGTTGCCTGTGCCACAAAGATATTCCTCATCAACTTCGTATCTTTCAAGTGACAGAGTTTCCTCCTCTGCCACCATGACATGGGTGAGTTCGGCCACTTTCGTAAAGACAGAGATGAAGTATTCATCTCACACTCAGCCATTCCCCTTCTTCTCAATATAAATCCTCTTTCAAGTGTTGAATCAGCTTTACTCCACCTTTTTGCACGCTCCCTTAGAGGTGTGACAACTTTATGTTGGCTCTCCGTTTCCTCATAAATCCCGCCCTCTGCCCTCTCTACCCTAAACCTTCAGCATTTCTCCTTGTTCACAATATTGTTCTCTATCTAACAGCTATTCAATTGTTCTTCTCCCCCTTAACCTTTTGCTCCATTGTCATCCGAGGGAGCATTGGGTTTGTTTTCCCTGCCTTTCCTGTGTGAGGAACTATTCCTTGAACGGACCTTAGCCATTGAAGAGAGCGCATTGTTCAATTTTTCTTTTTCTTACCAACTTGGTGTTCCGGTCATACCTTCCCCGATTCATTCTGGCCCCACTGAAGTCAGCTCCCAGTCGATTGAGTTTTCTCAAATTCAATCAATGCACTGCATTCTCTACCATTATCGTGAGCGTTACAATAAAATGATCATCGTGTCTGAAAATGTTCCCATCTGATAATGGATCCACTTTCCCCACCTCTTTTGCAAGGTTCAACAGTACATGGTCTCTTGGGGCGGACACATACTCCTGCAGTAAGCTCTCCTCCATGCAATGCGTCACTACCCAGACACGGTCAATATCCAAGTCTGTATCTGGGTAATGTAAGTTTCTCAACACTATCACGTTGCCATCTCTGTATCATTTTCACTAATTGGTGGCCAAAAGACAGTCCCTCACTTTATACTTATTTTTCTATAAATATTTTTCTATAATTCCAGCCAAATTCATTCTGAACTTGGAGGCATCCACTTTCTCTCAAACTCATTAATTAGCACTATCCTGAGCCGATACTTCTACACTTCATCCTGTTCTTTCCTTTATATCATTTCTGAATACATTATACTTTGGGCTCCATACATCAGGAAGGATGCATTTGACTTGAAGCAGGTCCAGAGGAAGTTCTCAAGAAAACTCCCAGGAATGAAAGGCAGAAGAGATGAGGAATGTTTGAGGGCTCTGGGACGATACATGATGGAGTTTAGAAGGACAAGGGGAGTTCTGATTGAAACTTACAGAATACTGAGTGGCTTGGACAGAGTGGACGTTGGGAAGATTGACAGTAGAGACGAGTAACCAAGGGCACAGCCTTCGAGTAAAGGGAAAACCTTTTAGATTGGAGATAAGGGGAAACTTCTTCAGCCAGAGAGTGGGGAATCTGTGGAAGTCATTGCCACAGTAGGTTGTGAATCCAGGTCATTGAGTAGATTAGATTAGATTCCTTACAGTGTGGAAACAGGCCCTTCAGCCCAACAAGTCCACACCGACCCACCAAAGCACGACCCACCCATTCTCCTAATACTATGGGAAATTTAGCATGGCCAATTCACCTGACCTGCACATTTTGGACAGTGGGAGGAAACCGGAGCACCTGGAGGAAACCCACGCAGACACGGGGAGAATGTGCAAACTCCACACAGTCAGCTGCCTGGGTCAGGAATTAGAACCCGGGTCTCTGGCACTGTGAGGCAGCAGTGCTAACCACTGTACCACCGTGCCGCCCTAAATCAAAGATAGAAATTTCATGATTGTCACGGGATCAAAGGGGGAAAGAAGGAAAATGGGCTTGAAAAGCCGATCAGTCAAAATTGAAAGGTGGAGCAGACTCAATGGACACAGTGATAGTCTTGACCCCACTATCCTGAAATTACATTGACAGTCACAGAAACACTGACAACTTCTTCAATTTCCTGACTCACCTGTAAGTATTGCTCCTCCTTCTTTCTCCCTCCCCTCCTGTACAGTCAGGCTGCTTATGGTACCACAAACATGGCTCTGACTGGACTTCCCTGTGCAGCCAGCACCTACATCAGCTTCCAAACTGGAAAGCTGAATTGGGAGGGAGCCTCCCCTCCCCTCCATGGTATCTCTTGATTGATCACTGATTCCCTGCCTTCTTACAGGCTGTTATGACAGCAGTATGATCCCCTCCCTGTATGTGCTATCCACCTATCTCTCAGTGTCATAGATGTCTCACAGAATCTCCAGCCATGAACTGAGCTGCATGACGCGGTGTTGGGCTCGAACGTAAGTAGGAGCTATGTCTTCCCAATGTAACAGAAAACGTTTTCCATTTGACCAAACTGCACGGCCACAACATAAGCTGAAACGTGTTTAGTCTTACTCAATGAAATACGTTGCATAAAGTTAACATTAGAGGCATACGTTGAACATGCATTCCCTTATCGGCCTGTAGCTGACTGAGATTCTTTATTATACAAATTCAGACTTCCACTTATTACTGATATATCAGCCTTCAGCCCTACTTCCAGGAAAGAAATTGTCAATTTGCAGCAATTTACTGCAAGTAAAGGTTTATTATCAGCAAATGAACTTACATTTTCTTCTTTGAAGACGTTTGTGTTTCTTTCAAAACCAATGCAGGGGATCACAGCAGCAGAAAGGTGTGTCTCTGTGACTCCCAGGGACGTGTAATCCTCCAGCTGCCACTCCACTCTGCTCCCACACAGGAACACCGTCTCTCTGACTCCCAGGGACATGTAATCCTCTAGCTCCCACTGCGCTCTGCTCCCTCACAGGCTCACCGTCTCTGTGACTCCCAGGGGCGTGGAATCCTCCAGCTGCCACTCCACTCTGCTCCTTCACGTGGTCACCGTCTCTCTAACTCCCAGGGACATGTAATCCTCTAGCTCCCACTGCGCTCTGCTCCCTCACAGGTTCACTGTCTGTCTGACTCCCAGGGATGTGTAATCCTCTAGCTCCCACTCCACTCTGCTCCCTTACAGGATCACCATCTCTGTGACTCCCAGGTATGACTAGGCCTCGATCCTCAGTGCTGATTTATATCCTCCCACTTTGGTGTCTCTGTAACTCCCAGGTGTGAGTGAGCCTCATGCTCCTGCTCCAAGTTGCTCCCTCACAAAATCACACCCTCTGTGACTCGGTGCTGATTTCAAGCCTCCTGCTCTCCTGCTTCTCCAACTCCAAGTCCCAGTCGCCCTCGATCCTCGCTGCTGATTTATATTCTCTCACTCTGTGCTGCTCTCTTTCAGGTTCTCTGCCTTTGTGACTCCCAGGTAATTGTATTCCTCAAACCAGAGTTGAGATCTATAACCCATTCCGCACTGCTCCCTCACATTGTGCCTGGAAGACAGTGAAGAATAGGAGGATTAGAGGGGGCAGAGGGTGTAGCAGTGATTGAGTGATCTGTCGGGGATGGAACAGGCTATCTGGACAATTCGGCAGACCTGCAGTGCCTAAAGCAGATTACTGGAAGATACAGGGATAGTTGCAGGGACTGAATAAGGCAACGGAAATAGAGAGATGGTGGTTTGCTGGTTTACGGAGCTTTATCGAGTGTAAAGGGCTTTTTTTTTGTGAGCTGCTTGCAGAGATATAAAGACTTCAGCGAATGTAACTTAACATCCAAGAAGCGTTGTAAGATACTGGACACAGAGTTAGAAAACTTGTAAGAACTGGAAGATGGGGGTGGGGGATATTGATCATTGGAGCACGGGTGATCTTCACGGATCCTCAGGATATGAGGAGGAGCAGAGAATGGGAACATTCCGAAATGGTGGGATTGTAGGAGCTGGACGAGGTAAGATGGACAAGGAGGGTGAAAAGTGTGAATTGAACACATCCAGCCACTGTAATTCATAAAGATTTAAGGAGGGGAACCTATGCTGTAATTTATAACAGCGATATGGTTGGATACAAATACTGAGAGGTTACAAATTTAAAAGGAAGAGTTGAATGGTGATCAGAGGTTTAAACAGGAATAAAAACAATTTGCAAGATCAACAGCGCAAACGGGAATGAAGGAGGTGAGATATTGTGAGGAACTATAAGAGTTCTACGTAGAGGAGTATGTCACCTATAAATGGAGAGCTGCGTTGTCTGAATGCAGTTACAGTGGCACATGTTGGATACGTTACAGACATGAGGTGTTTTGGAGCGTCTGCTGGAGGGCACACAGATAACAAGCAGTTCCAACGGCTGGTGCAGACACTCGAGAAGGCGGCTCACCACCATCTTCTCAGGGACAACTCAAAATCAATAAATAAAAAATGCTGACAGCCAACAATGCACTTGTCTGTGAATGAATGAATGAAGAAAGGAATTTGCAGAAAAATCGACAAGCAGCACTGTGGTCACTCAGGAAGGCTCTTTCAGCAGCTCTGCACAAACGTGGATCCACTACTCCCTCGAAGGACACGAATTCCAGGTGCACGGGAACACCAGAATTTCCAAGGTGCCCTCCAAGCCACACTCCATCCTCACAGCACTGTGTCTGTCCCTATACCCAAAGGACGACAATGGGTAAGGAAGGCAGCTCACCACCACTTTCTCCAGGGAATTACAGATGGGAAGGTAATTATGGCCGAGCGAATGACGACCACAACCCATCATTGAATTTTTAAAAAAGAGAAATTCACATACTGTTCATGTTCTCTTTGCTCCTCCATACAACCCACATTCAAAGCTAATTTTGTGTCACAACAAATGTGGAACATTAGATTTTGTCCGACCATCAAATACATCAAATCCATTTGAAATGAGTTGTATGTCAAGCACTAATCCATTTTCTTCCACTTAGTTTTCTGTCTGTTAAAGAATTCTCAATCCACTCCAGTACATTCCCTCCAATCCCACATGTGCCAATTTTGCTTCTCCAACTCTTCAGTGGGACCTTGTTGAAAGCTTTGTGAAAATCCCAATAAACAATTCCTCCCTTTTATCTACTCTGCTGTCTCCAGCCAGGCAGGAAACCAAAGCCAGCAGTGTTTATGAAATGACATCTCGCTTTCAGAACAACATGCTGGCACTGTCAGAAGACAGAGAGCGCATATGAAGGAGTCAGCCAGTGACAAGTGGAGTTCCACAGGGGTAAGCGGAGGAACCACACTGAACATGCTGCACCCTAACAGTCTGGACAAAGGATGTGAGGGGGTACGGGAAACAGGTTTCCCAGAAGCATCCCAGAGATGAAATGCTAGTCACATGAGGAGCAGTTGGTGATTCTGGGTCTACACTCGATAAAGTTTAGGCAGCGGTGGCAGAATCTGATTCAAACGTACATAATACTGAGGGACCTGGATAGAGTGGATGTGGGGAAGATGGTTCCATGATTCGGAGAGACTCGGGCCCAAAGAGAAAGTTTCAGATTGAAGGGACGCCCCTTTAGAATAGAGATGTGGAGCAATTTATTCAGCCAGAGGGCGAAAATCTGTGGAGCTCACTGCCTACGGGGGGCTGTGGATCAGAAGTAATTCAGTGAATTAACTCAGAGATAGATAGGTTCTTGTCAGGGTGTTGTGCAGGAAAAGAACAGCATGTCAGGCACCATCCGAGGAAAAGGAGAATCGACATTTCTGGCAAATGCACTTCATCAGGAAAGGACTGATGAAGGGCTTTTGCCTGAAATGTGGATTCTCCTGCTCCTCGGATGCTGCCTGACCAACTGTCCTTTTCCAGAAACACACGTTCAACTCTAATCTCCAGCATCTGCAGCACTTACTCTCGCCTGATAGATATGTTCTTAATGAGTAAGTGGATGAAGGATTACAGGGGCAATGAGAGAGAAACAATCCCACCTTCATCGAATAGTGGAATAGACTCGATGGTCCAAGTGACCGACTTCTATATTTGATCACAGAAAACCGACAGTGTGGACAACGTTCCATGGCCACATCTCCTAACCTGCCCATCTTTGGACTTTGGGAAGAAATAAGAATATCTGGAGGAAACCCACAGAGACACAGGGTGATCTCCACACTGCCAATCGCCCGAGGCTGATTCCTGTTGCTGTGAGGCAGCAGTGCTAACCACTGAGCCACCGTGCTGCCTCCATGCCATTGGGATGGGCTTACCGGTCGTGCTAATTCATATGCTTTTGAATGGTACGGTTATCATTTCTGCCATATCGTTTACCATACATTCCAACACTTTCCCGATTATTACCGTCACCTCTTGGTTTCGATAGACTGCAGAAAGTTACATCACAAAGTAAGTTGGGAATTCTTGTGCATAAATCTCAGGAAGGTGGTATACAGGATCAGCAGGTCATAGAAATGGCAAATGGAATGCTAGGATTGACTCCAAAGGGAATGGAGAGTAACAATAGAGAAGGCGTGTAATATCTATAGAGGGTTCCAGTCAGCTCACAATGAAAATACTGTGAACAGGTTTGGTTCCCCATCTAGACGGAAATGTTCTTGAACTGGAGACAGCCCAGCGAAGTTTCAACAGACTGTCCCTCAAAATGGAGGAATGCTGATAAGAAAAGGTGCAGAAGTTTGAAATTGAACTCATGAGAATTTAGAAAATTAGGCAAATTTGCTGATACATCAAAGATTCTTTGGTCTTCTTACAGGATCTGTACTGAGACATTGTTTCCCTGAGAAAGGATCTGTAACCGGAGATAACGGCGAATGTAGGCACTCGGGAAGCTTACAGAGAAAAGCAGGGGTGTAGCGACTGTAGGATGTTACAGAGTTGGGGTGGTTTGAGGTCACTGATGGTGGTTAGAGATCAGACAGGTTGTTGGTATGAAAAATGTCACAGAGAGGTACAGGGTTATCAGTCTTGAAGGAGTTACAAAGATAGGGATGGTGGTATTTGGAGCTGTCGCGAAGTTTGTAGGGCCTCGGCAATACACTGATAAGGATGTCTGTTGGCTCTGCAGGGGTTTAGGAAGGTTCAAAGGGGCTGGATCAATTCAGAGCCAGGGAAAATTGTAAGGATTGGAGGAGCCACAGATACTAAGGTTTGTAAGGCTGCAGGAGTTCAGACAGTTATAGAGGGCTATAAAATAGGTTTGCAGCATTCATATCCATTACACGATGTGGAATGCTGTTATGGAAGAGGTTACAGAAATCGAGAAGGTTGTAGATGTTGGAAGATATTACAAAGACAGTTACAAAGCTGGAGTATTTGAGGAGGTTACAGGGGCAGGATGCATTGAGGGAGTGTAAGTTGCTTCAGGTATTAAACATGCTGCAAGGGATCAATAACCTTACATCGATCAGGATCATTGGAGGGTCTGGAGAAAAAGAACGAGAATTGCAGGGATTGAAGAATATCACAGAGACGGGGAGTAACATGAGTATGAGGAGTTATAACATGAGATGAGCTGTATTCAATGGAGTCAGGGAAGTTACAGGGGGATCCGAAGGGACTACAGGTGATCAAAAGGACAGTGAGGCTTCTCAGTATCGGATTGGCTGTACTTTACGCAGACAGGGAGTATTTTAGGGAATGGTGCTATTTACAGAGACGAAGAGATTTGTATAGAACTGAGGCACTAACAGAGATAGGGAAAGCTGCAGTGAATGATATCAGATGCTGAGGTTCTGGAGGTTACATCAATGGGAATGCTAGAGAGTGTGGCAGAGCTTACAGACACAGAAACAGCAATAAGGCCTAGTGACACTTAGATAGAGAGCATTGCACAAACTGGAGGAGGTTCCAGCTGTAGGGAGGGAGGATTGTAGGGGAGGGTGATGTTTACACAGACGGGAGGGGTAAGAACTGGAGAAGGTGATGGAGATGAGTGTATATATATATATATATCTATATATATATAGGTAGAGAGAGAGAGTTACAGATACAGGGAAATTTTTGGGACACAAATACGGAACGCAAAGGGAGAGTTGCCAAGTCAGACAAAGAGAGAGTGTTTGAGGTGCTGGAGGAACAAACAGCGATGTGAATTGTTGCTGTGTTTGGAGACGTACTCTGAGTACAGAGAGACTTTCGGGGCCTGGAGCAGGTTACTGAGACAATGGCATCCACAGCCTGTGAGGACTGGAATATGCCTAACAGATGGGGAGTGTTATAAATGCTGAGTAGTTACAGAGTAGGCTTGCTAGATGGGAAGTAATATCACTTGTGCAGTTACAAAGTTGGGGAGATGGGAAGTGATATCGCTGTTGAAGCAGTTACAGAGTAGTCTTGGCAGATAGGGAGTGATAGAGCTGCCGGAGCAGATACAGAGTGAGCCTGACAGATGGCTAGTGATATCGCGGCCAGAGCAATTACATAGTAGACCTGACAGATGGGGAGTGACATAGCTACTGGAGAAGATACAGAGTAGGGTGGACAGATGGGGAGTGATATAACTGCAGGAGCAATTCCACAGTAGGCCTGACAGATGGGGAGTGATACAGCAGATGCAGCAGTTACAGAGTTGGCCTGACGGATGGGGAGTGATATAGCTGCTGGAGCAGGTGACAGATTTAAGGAGGGCTCTGGAGGATGGTGTAGATTGCAGAGACATGGTGGAATGATAAACGTCAGACGTTCATACCGAAAGGGAGGTCTGTGGTTGCATGAGAAGATAACAGAAACAGTGAAGGTTTCAGTGTTGGAAGTGGATTCAGTGTGTGGGATAACGTCGCAGAGGTATGCGCCGCCATAGTGATTGGATGAGCACACAAACGGAGGATTGCTATCGGATATGATATTCCAGAGATAGGGAGTGTTCCAGTGGCTAAAGGAAGTTACAAAGATAGGTGGGGTTATCGGGCTTCAGGAGTAATCGGTTTGGGAGGGTTGGAGAGGCTGGAAGAGTTTGTATAGATGGGGAGTGTGCCATGGTCTGAGAACATTTCAGTGATTGGTGATTGTGTAGTTTACACAGATAGTCGGGATAGTGGGGACTGACAGAGATACAGAGCCAGGGAGTACTACACAGAAACATAGGAAAGAGGGGCAGTTGTAGGCCATTCTGCCCCACCAGGAGACGGTCAACTCCGCAGATGCTGGAGATCAGAATCAAGAGTGTGTTGTTGCCTGATCCACTACGCTTTTCCAGCATCCGAGGATCAGGAACATAGACGCCTTGGACCAGAACCCTTCATCAGGAATGAGTAGAAAGGAAAGGATGGTGTACAGAGATAGGGAAGAACTGGAAGAGTTTACTGCGATAGTGAGGTTTGTGGTGATGGTTTTTGCGAGTGGATGAAGTCAGTAATACAGAGTGGTGTAGACACTGGATGGTTCTTCAGACTGAAGGAGGTTACAGAAAGTGACAGCTGTATGGACTGAGCTTGGATACAGCAACAAAGAAGATGTTTCATGTACAGGGATGGTTTTAGTAACCTCGTGGTTCCAGAGATAGGAAGGCTGGTAGTGGCGACAAGAGTAGAGTTATGGAGCAGTGTCGTGACGGGAGAAAGTCACAGCGAAAGAGGAGATTGCAGACATTTGGAGGATTATTGTGGCTTCTGGACACTATACACAGGGAAGGCTGTCGGGATGGAAGCAGGTTACACAAGCAGGAAAGGCTGTAGGAACTGGAGGATTTTATACAGATAGAGAGGTCTGTAAGGACGGTGCATGAATTAGAGGCCGTGAGATGGTGCAGGATGGGAGGCAGTAATGTTATAGGGATTGAAGGTTACAGTGATATCATGTGCTGTAGAGACTGGAGGAGGGTATGCAAAGGGTCGAGGCTGGAGGATGTTACAGCGACAGGGTGGGCTGGAGGTATTGTGCAAGATGGCAGAAAGAGAGATTATTGGAATGATGGGAGGAGCAGATTCCTGAGATTTGGCATGTCATCCAGTCTGGAGCATTTTACAGTGACAGGGAGATAGTCAGCATTGAAGTAGGTTTTAAATTTGCAGAGGGAATGTAGTGAGGGGGTGAGGTTTCAGAGATAGAAACTGTTCTCAGAGTTAAAAGCATTCAAGGCACTAGCTCAGATGAGTTGGACTGAAATGTCTGTTTCCTTGCTGTATGACTCTATGATGCGACAATAGAGAATGCTGCAGTGTAAATAGAGAACATAAAGATCCCAAGCTTCAATAGCATCTTCTCGTGGTCGGCCTGCTTTCCCCTCCATTGTCCTGATGATCACTAAGATAGCATAGGCCTGGATTGATAACCGTGACACTCCAGATGCTGTCTCAGACAGGCTCAGTACAGCAGAGCTGAAAGTAATCCTCGCACAAAGGATGGGGATTGAGCCTGGGAGCTTTATGCTCTGTGTTCACCCTTCAGCACTGTATCTACGTCATGTCTTGAGGGCCGATGTTTCGATCTATTTAAATGATCACTGCTCTGTTCCCTGTGAATGATCTTCCCTCACTGCAGGATTTATTGAGGACTCCAGATCTCCCTGCCCTTTGTCTCTCTGGTTGACCTACCATCTTCAATGTGGTGATGGATGAGACACCCAGCAGTTGGGAAGTCTATTGGGTCAAGAGATTCCTGAGTACCTACAGGAGAGAGAAAATTAGACAGAATGGGAAATTAGACTGAGGCAGTGAGGGTTACACAGGGAGAATAGCACTGAGTGCCATACAGATCGGGAAAATCCGACACTCCACCCCTGGCTTGTGCTGCTGGTCTCTCTGGAGTGGAGAATTCTGTTGGCTCAGGACCTGGAGTAACTGCAACAGTGAGAGACATTGACAGAGGCAGCAATTAGACCCACACAGTGAGGGATACCACATGGAGAGAGACTGAGTGATATCACCAGATTGCAGGAATGATTTCAGGATCACGCAATGGGCATGATGAAAGGTTTTTGATTCATGCTGCACTGGGATCAGTACTCAGTGAAGATTGAGCTACGAGTGGGAGAGGCGATGGCCTCGTGTTATTCTCACAAGACTGTTCACCCAGACTTTAATGCTGGTTTCAGCTATAACCATCTAACTGCTTAATATCCTTTAAGGAAGGAAATCTGTTATCGACAGCAGGTCTGGCCTACATGCGACTCCAGATGCAGAGCAATGAGGTTGACTCTGAACTGCCCCCTGAAATGATCCAGCAAGCCACTCAGCTCAAGGGAAGCTCGGAGTGGGAAATACACGCTGGCCAGCCAGAGAGGGCAACAGCTCACGAGTGAATTAAAAACAACTCTGCTGGGAGCAGTGTCCTGGACAATCATGTCCGTAGGTATATGGAGAGGGCTTTAAACGGACAGAGAGGAGGCAGGGACAGGGTTCAGGTGAAAGGAGCTTTCCAAATCCAATAGAAAAGGTGAAACATCGGAACAGCATGGAACGTGGCTGAAAACAAGCAGAAAGAAAAAGGAAGGGACAGAGTTTAACTAAAACTGTCCATCAGTGAATTAGGCTGTGACAAGAATTTCTGGGAAAAAGTCAATTACAATATTCTTTCTTTGGAATTGACAAAGTGTCTGCAATAAGGTAATAGACTTGTGACACAGAGATAAATAATATTTAGTCACCCGAAAGATGTAGTTACAGGAGAAACAAAAGGTGGAACATAAATATTCAATTCCACACATCCTTGAGGGGTCTCATGGAATGCAGGATGTGTGACCCTGACAGTAATGGGTAACAAGGGCATTACGGAGAAAGCATTTGGCCTCAGATGATGCAGCTGAATCAGCCTGAATGCAGATTCTGGGTAACACGTGTCAAAACCATAAGCAGGAAAATGTCTTTCAGGCTGCCTGACAACATTTCATTGCTCAACACTGTTACGCATTCAAATGAATTCCTGTATAATGCAAAGGCACTGCGAGAATTTTGGGAGACTTCAGTCTTTGTCAAAAGTGATATTCTCCAAACTCACCTTGGAATGTTTTCGTCACTATTTCTTTCAATAACACATTGTGTAAATGACCAGGGATGTGACTATCTCAGATCGACTGTTGGGTGATGATGCTGAGTGAAGGAGGAATGTCACACTGAGATATCTAACGGAAACTGTAGTGTAGTGGAATTCAGTGAGATGATGGATTGTTAAAGTGACCATAAAGCACACCTTGCAATCAACCAAAACCATTTATATGTGTTTGTGAGGAGAACTGACCAAGGTAAACAGGGAAAGCAGTGAAATGTGTGGCTGTAAATTAAAAGTGGAAAACATTTACAGTCATAGAAATTTACAGCACAGAAATAGAGCCTTCAGTCCAACTCATCCACGCCACCCACATATCCTAACATAATCTCGTCTTACTTGCCAGTACTTGCTCCAAATCCCTCTCAATCATTCCTGTTCGTGTACCCATCCAGACGTCTTTTAAATGCAATAATTGTACCAGCCTCCACCACTTCCTCTAGCAGTTCATTCCATACACACATCACCCTCTGCGTGTAAAAGTTGTCCCTTAGGTTCCTTTTATATATTTCCCCTCTTATCCTGAACCTAGGCTGTCTGGTTCTGGGCTCCACTACCTTTTCTGTTAAACCAATCCATACCTCTCTTATAAACCTCTGTATGGTCTCCCCTCAGCCTCAAATAGCCCCTGCCCATTCACCCTCTCCATGTAACTCAAATCTTCCAATCCTGGCAACATCCCTGTAAATCTTTTCTGAACTCTTTCCATTTTACACAACATCCTTCCGATAGGGAGGAGACAAGAATTGCAAGCAATATTCTAAAAGTGGTTTATCCAATGTCCTGTACAGCCAGAACATGACTCCCAACTCCTCTACTCAATGCTTTGATCAGTAAATGTAAGCATACCAAACACCTCTTTCACTATCTTATCTACCTGCAACTCCACTTTCAAGGAGCTATGAACCTGCATTCCAAAGGTCCTTTGTTCAGCAACACTCCCTAGAAATATACCATTAAGTGTGTAAGTCCTGCTAAGATGCGCTTTCCCAAAACACAGAACTGCACTTTTACCGAAATTAAACTCCATCTGCCACATCTCAGCCCATTGGCCCATCTGATCCAGATCGCATTGTAATCTGAGGTAACATTCTTCGCTATCAGGATCGGAATGGTGTTACAAAGCCAGTAATGATTGCTGCAGCTGTGGGGACTGTCAGAGGTAAGGAGGGACATACGTATTTTTATTTATTCTTTCATGGGATATGGGCGTCACTGCCTAGACCAGCATTCTTTGACCCTATGCTAATTACCCAGAGATTACTGGGGCCCTGGTGGATATATATAATACTTTGCTGGCCACAGGTGAAGTGCTGAATGACTGGAGGATCGCTCATGTGGTTCCTTTGTTCAAGAAGGGCAGGAGCGAGAGGCCAGGTAATTACAGAGCAGATAGTTTAACAGCAGGGGGAGGGAAATTATTGGAAACAATTGTGAGGATGAATCAACACTTACAAAGTTAAGGATCAACTCGGTTAAGTCATCGCGGATTTGGCAGAGGAAGATACTGTCTGAGGAATTCAGTTCAGATTTTTTTTAAATGGTGCTTAAGTATATTGATGAAGGCAGTGCAGATGATGTGGTTTACACGGACTTGAATAAGTCCTTAAACAAGATCCAACATGGAAGGCTGGCCCATAAGGACTGGGTTCCAAGGCAAGTTGGCAAATTGGATGCAAAATTGGTGGATAGCATACTTTCACCGGTGGATGTACCACAGGGATCTGTGCAGGAACCATTGCTCGTTATTCTGTCAAATAGTGACTTTGAAGTGAAAGCAGAAGGTATCAAGTGTGGGTTTGCAGATGACATGAAAGGTGAGGGTGTTGTGCACAGTGAGGAGGATGGTCTCCGTCAGCTGTCCGATGTCGATTGGATGATAATCTAAGCAGAGTTTAGTTCTGATCGAAGTGAGGTAATATTCTGTGGGAGGTACGATAAGCGAAGGACAGACATAATGAATGGTAGGACCTTGCGGAGTACTGAGGAATACAGGGACCTTGGTAGACAAGTCCATAGATCCCTGAAGGTGTCAGCACAGGGAGACAGGGTGAGAAAGGGACCTCAACTGGGAGCGGGAGAGGGACCCATATCCTGGTGGGTTGAATTGCTAGAGCTGCTTGAGAGGATATAACCTAGTCAGGCAGGGTGTTGGACCTTAAACAGTCGTAAGGCCAGAAAGAAGATTGAGGCTGATACACAAGTTAAAGGGAGTGATTTCAAAAGACAAGGCAGGCAAGAACATAACAGTGAATGGGCGAAAACTGGTTATTAAACTACATGTATTTCAATGCAAGGATCCGGACAGCTAAGGAAGATGAACTTAGGGCATGGACTGGAACATCAGACTGGGAGATTATAGTTATCACAGAAACACAGCTGAGGGAGGAGCAGGACTGGCAAATCATTGTGTCAAGGTAGAGGGACTGCAGGACGCATCGAAGGGGAGGCAAGATAGGATGTGTGGTGATGGGTTTTGATTGCATGAATCATCACAGCAGTACTGAGAGAGGATATTCCTGTGGGATCGCCCAGTGAAGCTATGCTAGTCGATCTGAGAAATAAGAATGGGTCATCACTTTGACACAACCGTACTGCTGACGCCTAATACTCAGTGGGAGACTGAGGAACAAATATGAGAAACTGAGGAGCTCAAAAATGGTCTGAGGAGAGCCAGGAGGGGCCACGAGAAAGGCTTGACAGAACGGATTAGGGGGAACACAAAGACATTTTACACTTACGTGAGAAATAAGAGAATGGTCAAAGAAAGAGTAGGGCCGATCAGGGATAGCATAGGGAATTTGTGTGCCGAGTCTGAGGAGGTAGGGGAAGCCCTAAATGAGTTTTTTTGCTTCTGTCTTTACGAAAGAAACGAACTTTGTAGAGAATGAAACCTTTCAAGAGCAGGTGTGCATATTGAAATGGATAGAGATAGAGGAAACTGATGTGCTGAAAATTTTGTCAAACATTAAGACTGACAAGTCGCCAGGCCCAGACCAGATTTGTCCTCGGCTGCTTTGGGAAACGAGAAATGCAATTGCTTCGCCACTTGCAAAGATCTTTGCATTCTCGGTCTCCACTGGATTCGTACCTGAGGACTGGCGAGAGGCAAATGTAATTCCTCTCTTCAAGAAAGGTAATAGGGAAATCCCCGACAATTACTGACCAGTAAGTCTCACGTCTGTCGTCTGCAAGGTGTTAGAAAGGATTCTGAGGGATAGGATTTATGACCATCTGGAAGAGCGTGGCTTGATTAAATGCAGTCAGCATGGCTTTGTGAGAGGCAGGTCATGCCTCAAATACCATATCGAGTTTTGTTGAGGATGTGACTAGAAGGTTGATGAGGATTGATGTGGATATGGTATATATGGACTTCAGCAAGACATTTGATATGTTTCCCCATGGTAGGCTCATTCAGAAGTTCAGGAGGAGCGGGATACAGGGGAACTTAGCTGTCGGGATACAGAATTGACTGGCCAACAGAAGACAGCGAGTGGTAGTAGAAGGAAAATATTCTGCCTGGAAGTCTGTGGCGAGTGGTGTTGCACAGAAATCTATCCTTGGGCCTCTACTGCTTGTAATTTTTATTAATGACTTAGATGAAGAGATTGAAGGATGGGTCAGCAAGTTTGCAGACGAAACCAAGGTCGGAGGTGTCGTTGGCAGTATAGAGGGCTGTTGTAGGCTGCAGCGGGACATTGACAGGATGCACAGATGGGCTGTGCGGTGGCAGATTAAGTTCAACCTGGATAAATTCGAGGTGATGCATTTTGAAAGGTCGAATTTGAAAGCTGAGTACAGGATTAATGATAGGATTCTTGGCAGTGTGGAGGAAAAGAGGGATCTTGGTGTGCAGGTACATAGATCCCTTAAAATGGTCACCCAAGTGGACAGAGTTGTTAAGAAAGCATATGGTGTTTTGGCTTTCAATAACAGGGGGATTGAGTGTAAGAGTCGTGAGATCTTGTTGCAGCTCTATAAAACTTTGGTTTGATCGCACTTGGAATACTGCGTCCAGTTCTGGTCGCCCTATTCTAGGATTGATGTGGATGCATTGGAGAGGGTTCAGAGGGGATTACCAGGATGCTGCCTGGACTGGAGGGCTTATCTTATGAAGAGAGGCTGACTGAGCTCGGACTTTTATCATTGGAGAAAAGGAGGAGGAAAGGGGACCTAGTTGAGGTATACAAGATAATGAGAGGCATAGATATAGTCGATACCCAGAGACTATATCCCAGGGCAGAAATGACTAAAACGAGGGGTCATAGTTTTAAGCTGGTTGGAGGAAAGTATAGAGGGGATGTCAGAGGCGGGTTCTTTACGCAGAGAAATGTGCGAGCATGGAATGCGTTGCCAGCAGCAGTTGTACAAGCAAGGTCATTGAGGACATTTAAGAGACTACTGGACATGCATATGGCCACAGAAATTTGAGGGTGCATAGTTGAGGATCAGTGGTCGGCACAACATCGTGTGGTGAAGGGAAGGGCCTGTTCTGTGCTGTACTGTTCTATGTTCTATGTTCTAAATGTGTCGTGAGATCTCAAATACCAATCATAATAATAGGGCTGTTTTGGTAGAGGTTTGTGAACTTTCCAAACCTAGACTGGGAGTGCCAGTGTTCAGTTTTGCAAGGGAGGAATTTGGTAAGTGTGTTCCAGAAACTCCCAATCAGTATGTAAATGGCCTGACAAAAGAAACGACAAAATCTGACATCCCCTTGGGAATTAAGGTAGGGAAAGGGACTGAGGCGTTAGTGGGAAAGAATTTTGCCAAAGTGACCACAGTTCTATTAGTTTGAAAATAGCTATGGAAATGTACAGGCCTGGTCCACAAGTTCAAATTATAAAATGGGGTCAGATCAATCTTGATAGTCTTAACCAGGAAATTTCAAAAGATGATTGGGGAGTCTATTTGTAGGGAAAGGGAAGTCTGACAAGTGAGAATATTTTTCAAGTGAGATAAATTGAGCTATCAGCGCCAGCATGTTCCTGTTTGTGTGCAGCACAATGCTGACAGCACTCAGAAACACTGGCTGTCTATTGAGGGTCTGGTCAAGAGTCAAGGAAAAGGAGGCACATGTCAGGTATAGCCAGCTGGATCAAGGGAATCCACGAGGATAACAGGGGCTGTAGGAATACACTGTGGGTGAAAATCAGGAATGCAGAAAGTGTGCATGAAATAGCTTCGGCAGAGAAGGATAAGGAGAATCCAAAAGTGGTTGTATAAATATATTGAGTAAAAGAGTAACTCGAGACAAAATAAGGGACCTTAAAGATCAATGAGGCAATTAATGTGTGGAACTGCAGGATATTTTCTAAGACCCTAAACAATGTTTTCACTCCAGAACTTACTGTGGACAAAGACTGGGGAACTTAGGGAACAAGAGTCATTCGTTAGACCGCAATTGGAGTGCTCTGCAATTCCAGTCTCCCTACTCTAGAAATTACGTTGTGAAACTGGAAAGTGCTCAGAAAAGATTGACAAGATGTTGCCAGGGTTGTTGCTGAATAAGCTGGGGTTATTTTCCCTGGAGCATAGGAGACTGAGGGGTGACCTGACAAACGTTTATATAAACATGAGGAGTATGGATAGGGTAAACATTCAAGGTTTTTTTCCCAGGGATTAGGTAGTCCAAACCTAGAGGGCATAAATTTAAGTTTAGAGGGGAAAGATTTAATAGGGATCAAATGAACAGCTTTTTCCTGCATAAGATGATGCGTGTATGAAATGAACTGAGAGAGAATGTAACAGATACTGATACTATGACAACATTTGATAAGTATCTGGATGGGAATATGAATTGTAGTGGTTTAGTGGTACATGCGCCAAATGCTGGTAAATGAATGAATTAATTTAGATCTTCTGGTCAGCATGGATGAGTGAGACCGAAGGGTCTGTTTCCATGCTCTACATCTCCATGACATGAAAAGAGGTGCATGTTATAGAAGAGATAGTGCTGGAAGCTTTATAACACAAAGTTATGGAAAGCCCTAGGACCTGATTAACTGTAAGACAGGCGATGCTAGGGAAGAAATTGTGGAGGCCCAAGCAAAGGTATCTATACCATTGACAGCCATGTGAGATGGGCTGGAAGTTTGGAGGGTAGAATAGTGGACAGTGAAGGCGGGTTTCTAAGATTACAAAGGGATCTTGATGAGTGAATGGGCTGAAAAACTGTAGAGGGAATTCAATTCGCATAAATGCAACGTAATAAATTTGGTTAAACAAACAAGGATAGAGCTTATATAATTAATGTTCGGGCCTCTGTTAGTGTTTTAGAGCAGAGGGACCTCCGGGTTCAGCTACACAATTCTTAAAGTTTGCATCACAGGATGGATAAGACAGTGCTTTGCATGATTGACTATAGCTCAGTCCATTGAGTTTAGGATTTGGGACGTCATGTTGAGATCGTACACGATATTGGTGAGGCCTCTGATGCAACACTCTGTCCAGTTTTGGTCACCCAGTAATAGGGAGGATATTATGAACATAGAACATAGAACATAGAACATAGAACAATACAGCACAGAACAGGCCCTTCGGCCCACGATATTGTGCCGAACATCTATCCTAGATTAAGCACACATCCATGTACCTATCCAATTGCCGCTTAAAGGTCGTCAATGATTCTGACTCTACCACTGCCACGGGCAGCGCATTCCATGCCCCCACCACTCTCTGGGTAAAGAAACCACCCCTGACATCTCCCCTATACCTTCCACCCTTCACCTTAAATTTATGTCCCCTTGTAATACTCTGTTGTACCCGGGGAAAAAGTTTCTGACTGTCTAGTCTATCTATTCCTCTGATCATCTTATAAACCTCTAACAAGTCACCCCTCATCCTTCGCCGTTCCAAAGAGAAAAGGCCGAGAGCTCTCAACCTGTCCTCGTACGACCTATTCTCCATTCCAGGCAACATCCTGGTAAATCTTCTCTGCACCCTCTCCAAAGCTTCCACATCTTTACTAAAGTGGGGCGACCAGAACTGCACACAGTACTCCAAATGTGGCCTAACCAAAGTCCTGTACAGCTGCAACGTCACTTCACGACTCTTGAATTCAATCCCTCTGCTAATGAACGCTAATACACCATAGGCCTTCTTACAAGCTCTATCCACCTGAGTGGCAAATTTCAACGATCTATGTACATAGACTCCAAGATCCCTCTGTTCCTCCACCTGACTAAGAACTCTACCGTTAACCCTGTATTCCGCATTCTTATTTGTTCTTCCAAAATGGACAACCTCACACTTGGCAGGGTTGAACTCCATCTGCCACTCCTCAGCCCAGCTCTGCATCATATCTAAGTCCCATTGCAGCCGACAACAGCCCTCCTCACTGTCCACAACTCCACCAATCTTCGTATCATCTGCAAATTTACTGACCCACCCTTCGACTCCCTCATCCAAGTCATTAATAAAAATTACAAACAGCAGAGGACCCAGAACTGATCCCTGCGGAACTCCACTTGTAACTGGGCTCCAGGCTGACTATTTACCATCTACCACCACTCTCTGACTTAGACCGGTTAGCCAGTTTTCAATCCAATTGGCCAAGTTTCCCTCTATCCCATGCCTCCTGACTTTCCGCATATGCCTACCATGGGGAACCTTATCAAATGCCTTACTAAAATCCATGTACACTACATCCACTGCTCTACCTTCATCCACATGCTTGGTCTCCTCAACAAAGAATTCAATAAGACTTGTAAGGCAAGACCTACCCTTCACAAATCCGTGCTGGCTGTCCCTAATCAAGCAGTGTCTTTCCAGATACTCATAAATCCTATCCCTCAGTACCGTTTCCATTACTTTGCCTACCACAGAAGCAAGATTAACTGGCCTGTAATTCCCGGGGTTTTCCCTATTCCCTTTTTTGAATAGGGGCATAACATTCGCTACTCTCCAGTCCCCTGGTACCACCCCCGTTGACAGTGAAGATGAAAAGATCATTGCCAACGGTACTGCAATTTCCTCTCTTGCTTCCCACATAATCCTAGGATATATCCCGTCAGGCCCGGGGGACTTGTCTATCCTCAAGTTGTTCAAAATGTGCAACACATCTTCCTTCCTAACAAGTATCTCTTCTAGCTTACCAATCCGTTTCACACTCTCCTCTTCAACAATACGGTCCATCTCGTTCGTAAATACTGAAGAAAAGTACTTATTCAAGACCTCTCCTATCTCTTCCGACTCAATACACAATCTCCCACTACTGTCCTTGATCGGACCTACCCTCGTTCTCGTCATTCTCATGCTTCTCACATACGCATAAAATGCCTTGGGGTTATCCTTGATCCTATCCGCCAAGGATTTTTCATGCCCTCTCTTAGCTCTCCTAATCCCTTTCTTCAGGTCCCTTCTGGCTATCCTGTATCCCTCCACTGCTCTGTCTGAACCCTGTTTCCTCAACCTTATGTAAGCCTCCTTCTTCCTCTTTACTAGACATTCAACCTCCCATGTCAACCAAGGCTCCCTCACACGACCATTTCTTTCCTGCCTGATAGGAAAGCTGCAGGGGGTTCAGAAGAGATTTACCAGGATGTTGCTGGGTATGGATGGCTTGAGATCCGAAAAATGCCAGGATATGCTGAGTCGTTTTTCACAGGAGCCTGGCGATTGAGAGGTGACCTTATAGAAATTTATAAGATAATGAGAGATATAGATAGAATTAACGGTAGCTGCATTTTCCCCAGGATGGGGGAGTCTCAATGGAAGGTGCCACATTTTTAAGGTTAAGGGAGAGAGATGTTCAAAAGAATGACATGAGGGTCAAATTGTTGCACAGAGGGCGGTTTGAGTGTGGAATGAAGTTCTTGAGGAAGGGGTGAATGTGGGTACAATTAAAACGTTTTTCAGACATTTTGATAAGTACGTGAATAGGAAAGGGTTGGAGGGATATCGGCAAGCAATAGGCAGCTGGGATGGGTTTAGTGTGAGAATATGTTTGGTACCAACATGGTCAGTTTCCATGGTGTACAACTATGGCAAGAATATAGTTTTAGTCAATTATTTGAGAAACGCTATGATGGAATGCTAGGGAACTAAAGATCAATTAGCCAGATGTCAGTGATGGTGAGGTTGTGGATATGATTCTGCCAGACAGGAGTGATATGCATTTGCAAAGGCAAGGATTGATGAAAGATAGTCAGCATGGCTTTGTGCGTACAAAGTCAAGTCTCACTAACTTAATTGCTTTTGTTGACGTGGTGACCATACATTGTCTACTCTAAAGTCAGCAGGGGCTTTGACAGGGTTCAGCATGATATACTGGTTCAGAAGGTTAGATCACATAGGATCAGAGGGCTAGCCAACTGAATACAAAATTAGCTTAACAGTAGGTGACAGAGGGAGGTGGGAGAGGATTGTTGTTCACAATGGAAGCCTGTGACCAGCGGTGTGCTTTTAGGATCAGGGCTGGGTCCACCGATGTATATAATCTACATAAACAATTTTATTGAGAATATCGGAGTCATTCTTAGTGTCTTGTGCAGTGAATATGGTTATCAAAGGGCCTCTTGAACAACGGGACCAGTGGACCAAGAAATGAAAGATGGAGTTGACGTATGGTGCTGCGTTTTGTTGAGACAAACCAGGGAGACTAACACAATTAATGGCTTGGCCCTGGACAGTGTTGTCGAACAGAGAGAGACCAAGGGGTGCAGTTACATTGTTCCTTGGAAGTGGCATTGCAGTTGGACATGGTGGTGAAATCAGTATTTGTCACACTTTCCTACATTGCCCAGAGCTTTGATATGAATTGGAGACATTTTTAACATTGATCTAAATATTTGCCTTAGGTAGAGGAGGCTATGGATTGACCTGATAAAGGTTTATAAAACCATGCGGGGCCTCAGTAAGGTGAAAAGCCAAGGGTAGGTGAGTCCAAAACTTGAGGGTGTAAACGTGAGGTGAGAGAGCAAGGATTTAAAGAGGGAGATGAGGGGCAACGTTATCCACAGGGGATGGTGCATAGACGGAACGGACTGCCAGGCCAAATCGGAGAAACGTGTACAATTACAACATGGAAAAGACATTTGGGGAGATACATGGAGAGGAGAAGGTTTGAAGAGAGGAGAAGGTTTGAAGAGATAAGGGACAAACGCGACACATTTAGTATAAGAATCATGATCAGCATTGATGAGTTGGAGTGAAGGTTCTGTTTCCGTGCTACATGACTCTGTATCCAGTTGAAGAGGAGGAGTCTACTGAGATAAAACATGTTGTAGACACTGAAGCAAGTTACTGCAATAGGGATGGTAGGCTGGAATGAAGTAAGTTTCAAACTACTGAAGTGACGATAAAGAAGGGAGGAGGTTACAAAGATAGTACCTCTTATAGGATTTTAAAAAAAAATTAGACATTGGTCGCCAAGATATGACATAGATTCAGTGTTGCAGTGTGGTTAGTCTTAGTAAAAAGAACTTACATTATGGGCAGTGATTGAGCCTGGGGTATGTCTGTATTGTGCTCCCCCTCCAGCACTGTATCTATGTCATGTCCTGTTGGCCGATGTTTGGAGGCCACTCATTGCTCTCTGCTCTGTGCACTGTGAGTGATCTTACCTCACTCCAGGATTTATTGAAAGCTCCAGATCCCCCTGCTCCTTGTCTCTCTGACTGATCAACCATCTTCAATGAGGTGATGGACGAGACACCCAGCAGTTGGGAAGTCTATTGAGTCAGCAACTTCCTGAGTACCTACAGGAGCCAGAGAAATAGACAGAATGAAAAATTAGACTGATGCTGTGAGGGATACTCATGGAAAATGGCACTATGTCCCACAGATATCTGGAAAATCTCATTTTCCATCCCTGGCCTGTGCTGCTGCGTCTCTCTGCAGTGGAGAGTTCTGTTGGCTCAGGATCTGGAGATTCTGAGCGAGAGATACTGACAGAGGCAGCAATACGACCCACACAGTGAGGGATACCACATGGAGAGAGACTGATTGATATCACCAGAGTGCAGCAAGTTATCAAGATCAAACAATTGTCTCGGAAGAACAGGTTTAGCTTCATGATGCACTGGTGTCAGTGTTCAGGGATGGGCAACCATTGAGCCGAATGATGGCCGAATGGTAAACTAATAGAGCATGTATCCAAAACCTCAGCTAATATACAGGGGAGAATGGTTTGAATCCCACCATCAGAAATGGTAGAATTTAAAATCAATAATTTTAAAAATAGTAATTAATCATCCACGTGTAAGTATGAGACCATTGCTGATGTACAAAAAAAACCCAACACTTGTCCTTCAGAGATGGACATCTGCCCAACCTAACATGGTCTGCACTACATAACCACAGCAAAGTGTTTGCCTCTCAATGACCCTCCGAAATGGCCAAGCAAGTTACTCAACTCAAGGGCAGCTAGGGCTGAGCAAGAAAGGCTGGTCACCCAGAATACCCACATCCCATACCTGATTTACAAAATCATCTATTAGGATGGTCCCCCAGGAACTGTGCTGCGACCAGTGTCCTCACCAATTATGTCGGTAGGTTTATGGAGATGGCTTTAAACTGACAGAGAGGATGCAGGGACAGGGTTCAGGTGAAAGGAGCTTTCCAAATCCAAAGAGAAAAGGATCAGCATAGGTGTTTGGCTGAAGACAACCAGAAAGGAACCGGAAGGGACAGAGTTTAACTAAACCTGTATATCAGCGAATAGGTATGCGACAGGACATGTGGGAAAGAGTAAATTATGTCTTTTTTTTCGCATGGACAAGGTCTCTGCAATAAGGTAGATGGATTTGTGACACAGAGATAAAAGAAATTTAGACACCGGAGAGATGTGGTTACAGGGCGAACAAAAGGTCAACATAAGTATTAAATAGCTCACAACCTTGTGGAAACTCAGGAAAAATGCGCAACAAGAACTATAATGGATAACAAAGGCATTACAGAGAAAGCATTTGGCTGCAGATCATGAAATTGAGTCGGAATGTAAATTCTGGCTACTACTTGCCAAGGACAGAAACAGCAGAACACTTTTAGCCACCAAACAGCATTTCATTGCACATCACTGCATTAAACAGGAACTCATTAGAATTCTTTAACAAAGCTATTGTGATAATTTTGGGAAACTTCAATATTCGCATAATCTGGGACAAACACACTGACAACAGTGATAGTGCAAGGGGAGTACGGATTTTTTTTCAGTGTTTCTTTGAATAACACATTGTGCAACTGACGAGGGACGTAACTATCTCAGATCGACCGTTGTGTGATGAAACTTAGTGAATGAGCAATATCACCTGGAGAAATTCTTCGGGAAATTGTGATAAAGTGCAGTTTAAAGAAATATAAAGTTTTAAAGTGAATCACCGAAAGGACAAGTTACAATGAAAAATAAAAATAGCCAATTGATTGAATTTGACAGGAGAAGTCACCAAGGTAAACAGGCTAAACAGACTGGAACATGTGTCTGTAAATGAACAGTGGAAAACATTTGAAGGAACAGTCTAGATCACTCAATAAAAGTACATTCCATCGAAAAAGACAAAACCTCAATAAGAAACTCATTTCTGTCCCTCACTCAGGACAAAATGGATCATATTAGATTATGAGGCTGACAAGATCAGCAAAATGTGCTTAAAATCCAGAAGTGAGAGAGTGCTTTAAGAGTAAGTTTTAAAGGGATTGCAAAGGGTCTGCTCGCAGGAGGAGGGCAGGTGGAACGGAAATCATTGTCAGGGTTTAATGACGTGACAGGAACAGGGAGAGGTGAAGGTGCTGGAGGTGGTGAGAGTGTTACAGAGTGGACAGGGCCTGAACGGTGTTACAAAGCCAGTACGGATTGCTGCAGCTGGAGGGGTTTACAGAGATAAGGAGGGACATTGGAGGGAGAGGACCAACCAGCTGCTCATCAAAATCCACCACGTCAGTGGCCACAGGATTTTTCATACACACTATTGACCATCCTCAGGCCATAGAGTTATTCACACACAGTATTGACCATTCTCAGCCCACAGGAACATTCACATAAAGCATTTACGAATTACAGGCCAGAGGATAATTCGCACACTGCATTGACCGTCCTCAGGCCACAGGATTATTTACAGATAGTATTGACCATCCCCAGGCCACAGGACTATTCATACAGTTTTGTGCATTCACAGCGCACAGGATTATTCACATACACACATACATCCACACTATTATTAACAAACAGCATTGGCGGTTCACAGGCCACAGGATTGTTCGCACACAATTTTGACCCCCTCAGGCCTCAGGATTTCTCACACACAGTATTGACCATTCACAGGCCAGAGGATTATTCACACGAGGTATTGACCATTCACTGTCCAAGGATAATTCACACACAGCATTGACCGTCACAGGCCACAGGTTTATTCATACACATTATTGAATATCCTCATGGCACAGGATTATTCACGGTATTGACCATCATCAGACCACAAGATTATTCACACACTGTATTAACCAGCCTCCAGCCACAAGATTATTCACAAAAGTGTTGACCATCCACAGACCACAGATTATTAACACACGATATTGACCATTCACAGGCCACAGCCTTATTCACACACAGTATTGACTATCATTAGGCCACTGGATTATTCCCACACTTTATTAACTACTCTCAGGCTACAGGCTTATTCACACAGAGTATTGAGCAGTCACAGTGCACAGGATTATTCGCACACATTATTGACCATCCTCAGGCCACAGTATTATTAACAAACAGAAATGACCATCCACAGGCCACAGGATTTTTCACCCGCAGTATTGACCATCCTCAGGCCACAGGATTAATCACATAGTTTTGACCATCCTCAGGCCACAGGATTGTTCACACACAGTATTGACCATCCTCAAGCCAAGAGATATTCACACACAGTATTGATGATTCACAAGCCAGAGGATTATTCGCACGTGGTATTGACCATTCACTATCCAAGGATCATTCACACGCAGTATTGACCGTTCACAGGCCACAGGATTATTCGCACACAGTATTGTACATCCTCAGGCCTCAGAATTATTCACACACTTTATTAACCAGTTTACGGCCACAGGATTTTTGAACCCACTGCCTTGCCACTTTAAAGGCCCAGGATTAGTCACACACAGTATTGACAATCCTCAGGCCACAGGAATATTTTCACGTATTATTGACCAGCCTCCAGCCACAAGATTATTCACTCGAAGTATTGACCAACCTCAGGCCACAGTAGTGTTCATAAACAGTATTGAGCATTCATAGTCCCCAGGATTATTTAAACACAATATTGATAATCCACAGTCCACAGGATTATTCACACAAGTATTCTACATCCTCAGGCCTCAAGATTATTCACACACTGTATTGACTAGTCCACTTGCACAGGATTTTTGAACCTACTGCCTTGCCAACTTACAGGTCACAGGATTATTCACACAAAGTCTTGACCACCGTCAGGCCAAGGGTAATTCACACAGTATTCACCAGCCTACAGACCCAGGAGTAATGAACACTGTCATGACCATCCTCATGCCGCAGAATTATTCACACACAGTATTGAGACTTCACAGGCCAGAGGATTATTCACACAGAGTATTGAGTATTCACAGGCCACAGAATTAGTGCCGCACATTATTGACCATCCTCAGGTACCAGGATTATTTTCACAAGATATTGACCATCATCAGGCCACAGGATTAGTCACACACTGTACTGACCATCCTCACGCAACATAATTATTCACATAAAGTATTGACCATCATGAGGCCACAGGATTATTCACACACAGCATTGACTATTCTTAGGCCACAAGATTGTTCCCACACAGAATTGAGCATTCATAGTTCCACAGGATTATTCACACATCGTATTGACCATCCTCAGTACACAGGGATACTCAAAAAAAAAATTAAACATTGTCAGGTCACAGGATTACACAAACACAGCAGTGACCACCATTAGGCCACAGGATTAATGAACACACTGTCTTGACCATTTACAAGTCTCAGCTTTATTCATATACACTTTTGACCATTCTCAGGCCACAGGATTGTTCACACAGTGTATTGATCACACTCAGGCTGCAGGATTATTCACAGACAGTACTCACTACCTTCAGGTCACAGGATTGTCCACCCACAGTAATTACCATCCAAGGGTTATTCACACACAGTATTCAGCATTTACAGTGCACAGGATTATTCACACACAATATTGACCTTCCTCATGCCAAAGGATTATTTCCACACATAACTGACCGTCCTCAGGCCACTGGATAATTCCCACAGACTGTTGTCCATCCTCAGCCCATAGGATTGTTCACAAATAATATTGACCACCCTTGCGCTGCAGGATTATTCACACACAGTATTCCCCATTCACAGTCCACAGGATTATGCACACACAGCATAGACCGTTAACAGACCACAGGATTATTCACACAGAGCTTTGAACAAACCCAGTCAACAGGATTAATCGCACGTAGTTTTAACAATTCTCAGACCATAGGATTGCTCACACACATTATTGACCATCCTCAGGCCAAGGGTTATTCACACACAGTATTGATGATTCACAGGCCAGAGGATTATTCACACGTGGTATTGACCATTCACTGTCCAAGGATAATTCACACACAGCATTGACCGTCACAGGCCACAGGTTTATTCACACACAATACTGAATATCCTGAGGGCACAGGATTATTCACGGTATTGACCATCATCAGACCTCAAGATTATTCACACACTGTATTAACCAGCCTCCGGCCACAAGATTATTCACAACAGTATTGACTATCCACAGACCACAGATTATTAACTCACAGTATTGACCATTCACAGGCCATTGGATTATTCCCACGCTTTATTGACTACTTTCAGGCCATAGGTTTATTCACACACAGTATTGACGATTCACAGGCCAGAGGATTATTTGCACATTGTAATGACCATTCACTATCCAAAGGATTATTCACACAGAGTATTGAACATCCTCAAGCCACAGGAAGTATTCACAAACAGTATTGACCAGCCTACGGCCACTGGAGTTTTGAACCAACTGCTTTGACGTTCATAGTTCCCAAGATTATTTAAACACAGTATTGACAATCCACAGTCCACAGGATTATTCACACAAGTAGTCTCCATCCGCAGACCGCAGAATTATTCACACACAGTATTCTACAGGTTTAGTGACACACATTATTGACCATCCTCAGGCAACAGGATTATTCTCACACAGTACTGACCATCCTGATACAACATAATTATTCACACACGGTATTGACCATCGCCAAGCCATAGGATTATTTTCACATGGTATTGACAATCATCGGGCCACAGGAGAAATCACGTATGGTATTGACCATTCACTTTGCAAAGAATTATTCTCACACGGTATTGACCATCCTCAGGCAACAGGAGCAATTCACAGAGTATTCATCAACTCAGGCAACAGGATTATTCACACGCAGTATTGACCATCCTCAGACCGCATGATTATTCACACACAGCGTTGATCATTGACAGCCCACAGCAGTTTTCACACACATATTATTGAATAACCTCAGGCAACAGGAATAACCACACATGGAACTGATCATTCACTGTCCAAAGGATTATTCACACACTGTATTGAACATTCTTAAGATACCGGATTATTCACACACTGTATTGACCATCCTCAGGCCACAGGATTATTTTCACACATTATTGACCAGCCTCCAGCTGCAAGATTATTCACTCAAAGTATTGACCAACCTCAGGCCACAGGTGTATTCATAAACAGTATTGAGCATTTATAGTTCCCAGGATTATTTAAACACAATATTGACAATCCACAGTCCACAGACTTATTCACACAAGTATTCTCCATCCTCGGGTTGCCGGAGTATACACACATAGTATTCTACATCCTCAGGCGTCAGGATTATTCACACACTGTATTGACCAGCCTACTTCCACGGGAGTTTTGAAACCACTGGCTTGTCAGTTTACTGGTCACAGGATTATTCACACAAAGTATTGAGCATCATCATGCCAAGGGTTATTCGCACACAGTATTGGCCAGCCTACGGAGTAATGAACGCACTGTCTTGAGCATCCTCATGCCACAGGATTATTCACACACAGTGTTGACACTTCACTGGCCAGAGTATTATTCACACACAGTATTGACGATTCATAGGCCACAGGATTATTCACACACTGTATTGACACTTCACAGGCCGGAGCATTATTCACACACAGTATTGACGATTCACAGGCCACAGCATTAGTGACACACATTATTAACTATCCTCAGGTACCAGGATTATTCACACACGGAATTGACCATTATCAGAACACAGGATTATTGATATATTGTATTGACTTACCTCAAGCCACAGGATTTTTCATACACAGTATTGACGATCCTCAGGCCACAGGATTATTTTCAAAAGGTACTGACCATCATCAGGCCACAGGATTAATCACATACTGTACTTAACATCCTCAAGCAACAGAATTAGTAATATGATTTGTGGTATAAAGCTTGTTATATTGTGTAAAGTTATAGAGCTACTCTTACTGTCAAGACGATATAATAAATGGGCAGTCAACATCATATCTTGAAGCTAATTCCTAAAACTAGCTAACTTCACATCTATGTATAAATGCTTCTCTCCAATGCTTTTTAATAGGCATTGGTTACATATATCTAACTTGCATTGCAAATTACCCCAATGATTCTCAAGAATCTGCAATTAGAACCTTTGTTTAATGTTCTGAGTAACTTTAAAATAATAATTATTTCTGGCAAACGAACTCTTCGGTTGTTGTGATAGCTGCTTAGTGAGTTAACTGGGCTGCATCCTGCAGCTGCTGTTTATTTATTTTCTGGGAGAATTATCCTTTAATTTATGAAGATCGGGATTGGTCATTTGTCTGTATGCTGTCTGGAAATCTGTAGTCTTGGCGTTGGAGTAGGTCCATTGGAAGTGCGTGTTTTTTTTAATAAAGGCTGGAAGAGACTATTAGTCTTGTTTATCACCCCTCTGACAATATGTATTTTAGTTCTAAGGTACTCTGCCTCTTTTTGATTGTCAGGCATTTTGTATGAGCCAACATGAACTATTTTCTGTTCCCGATGGGGACAGGGTACACCCATAACAGAAAATCAACCACGATTCACGCATTAAAATAAAAATAAAAATCACCATTCGCTACCATTGGTATCTGTACACTTCTGTCACTGAGCCTTAATTTCACACAGAAAGTTGGATATACTGGATTTGATCAATTACTAAATATTAGATATAAGCAACAATTAGACTTAAAACCATTTCATAGCAAACTTAAAAATGATTAGAAATCTCATATAGCTGCCTGTGATGTGTCAAAATGAACAGTATTTATTGGAGTACAAAACAACCAGACGTCTGTTAATATATAAGATCGAATATTAATCCAATGATTTCTGTGAATATTCAAAGGAGAAAGGAACAGATATTATTGGTGAGTGTTGGATGGGGAATCATGAGTTAGTTTGTGGTTGTGTCGACCTGCAATGAGAGAACTATTTTTCTTTTCAATTTTGGCACTAAGACATAATGGATTAAACTAAAATGTGAATTTGATGATGTTTGTTACGAATCCTAAACTGAATTGCTGTGTGATGTTTGGAGAGATTATTAATTAATTTTAGAACTCTGGTAAGATGACTGGATCAATATTTCCAAAAGGGTTTGTTCTCATGTTGATTAGATATTTATTAAGATCAGTTAACTGAGAATTAAAATGCTGGCATGATGGTTTGAAAAGACATTAGACATTCTGTGAACATTGATCAGAATTGGTTTGTCATTCAAAATTCTCAGATCTTCAAGAATTCTACACTTGGTGTTTCTGCTTTCCTTCTGGAGAAATATAATATATAATAAGAACAAGTTATGTATTATATTTCATTCATGCAATTTTTCATATAATCAATATTTTGACATTTGAGTTAGAATTACAAAGAAAATAAGTCAATAGGGAACTTTTTCATAGAAAAATACAGTCAACATCATTTGTCAAGGTATTTGTTTCACTATTGTCTCTGAATAAACAGATGAATACATTTAATGGAGATCTGTTCACAATGGAATGAACCACAATTATATTTTATCATAATTATTGGATTGGAAACCTATCAGAAAACTTGCCTGTAGTCAGGACTTGCTTCATCTCAATACATCTTATGATTAGCATCCTCAGCCACAAGTAATAAAGTGTCATCATTGGTCTGGGAAAGATATAGTGTGTAAATTATAATAAGGTGTCTCGTACATATGTTTGGATCTGACGAGCACATGGTATTTGCTGTGATAATTGATCCTGAGAACAATAAGGTACTTACAAAGAGATTTTCAACGAACAGTAATTAAGCGGCCTTGAAGGCCATTACAAGGACTTTGATTTCAATAATGTTGAGCTGATTTACATAATTTGGCAAATGTTTCACAGCATTTTGCCAGAATTCTGGATTCTAAGCATTCAATGGGTTTTGACTGAACACCCTTCTGTTGTTGTCATTCTCAGTGAGGTGTATAACGCTCAGGCACTGGCTGGAAGTCAAGGTGCCAGGAAGTCTGCTTCAACCACTCCAATACACAGCTCTTGGGCTGGTTGTAACTGGACCCCTGAACCTTTGTGACCTCTTTGACCAGGCCTTATACTGTTTTCTGGAGCTGATTATTTTGTCTACTGCTTCCTTTAGTTTGACCTTTTCAGCTCCGATTGCTCTAGCTGTAGGAATATTTAGAATGTTCACTTATGAGCCGCAGGTCACTTGACCTTAGTGCATAGATAAATATGGTTCACTTATTTTTGTAATAATGAATTGAGAATGAAACTTTGCATTATAACAAACAAAATGATTCAATATTTTTCACAGTTTACGGTGAGATTGATTAAGAGAGATCAACTGATATTTATAAGCTATTTGCAGGATAATTGAATTGAAAAAAGATACAGACGTGCAGAGATTTTTCAGAAAGCATTGCTTTTTCCTTCACATATATAGGCTGTTCAAGAAGTCGATGTAGCTGTTCGTTGGTTCTCCTGTCCAGATGCTAATTTATAATACATATCGCTTTTATTGTGCCCAGAATTTTGAGATTTGTATTAGAATTAAGAAGAACACGAGGAGCAACTAATATGAGAACTTGAGTGAATAGAAAGCACAGTAAATTTAAATTACAGAGGAAACAGTCAGTATTTGCTCCACATAAGCAGTTAAATATTTTTAATGTTGCAAGTGTGTTGCTGGAAAAACCCAGCAGAACAAGCAGCATCCATGGAGCCGGAGATTCCCTTTGAAGGCCTCTGCCCAAAACGTAGTTTATCCTGCTCCTCACATGCTGCCTGACCTACTGTGCTATTCCACCATCATACTCTTGACTCTGATCTCCAACATCTGATTGGCTCACTTTCTCCAACTGTTAACATCGGCAGTTGAACGAAACCAACGTTTTTTCTTTGCAATATTTGGACTAAAAGCCTGTTTGTGACCATGCAACACATCAGGATATATGAACATCTTTTCTGTTAGAATCCTTGGCCATTCTTAATAAATAATAACCACTGCTTTGACCAACGAGTATCGTGCGAAATTACTGAACTGAAATACCAGAGGACAACTACTGCATTTATTGGAGGGAATGATAACAGATCCTTACTGTGGCCGTGGTGATTGATCTCTGGAACAGTAAGATAGTTACTCTGATTATTCCACTGAACAGTAATTAGCTGGACATGAGGACCTTTATGTGACCTCATGTTTAGTGTTTTGTGTGAGCAGTGATTTCCAAAATATTGAGGTATTTTACAAGATTTAGGAACACATTGATAATCGAGTGTTAAACTTTTTTAAAAAATGTTAGAATTTCTTAGAGAAAAGCAATTAAACTATTGTAGAATCCCTGTTAGTACAGTGTGGTAGTAGGCCATTTCATTGAAAAAAATAACCCATCCAAACACATTTCCTGACCATATTCCTCGACATTTACTGCTGACTAACATAAACATCCCTGAACACAATGTGCAATTTAGTATGGCAAGCTCACCTAACCAGCACATCTCTGGATTGTAGGAGGAAGCCAGAGCAAAGTCACATAGACTGAGGAGAATGGGCAAAGTCCACAAAGACAGTCACCGAGGATGGGATCAAACCAAGGTCCTTGGCACTGTGAGGCAGCATTGTTAATGACTGAGCCACTGTGCAACTATATGCAATAAGTAAAATCAGTGAGAGATATGCAAAGACAAATTTCAAATAAATACTCTCCGCTATTGTCAAAGCATGTAAAATTTACATTCAATACGAATAGACGAAAGGAAAACAAAAAAAAATCTCCAACAATTCACGAATGAAAAGAAATTAGAAATTTAATTTGATCAAAGGTCATTACAATATTTAGATGAATTGCAATTTTTAATAACAAATGTAGGTAATTAGCTACAGACGAAGAAAGCGACTTGTTTCCCACCCCCCCACCCCATCCCCGTCCACTTGTAACACGGCAGAATGACAATGTGAATGTTCGAAATGTTTGAATCAAGCTGTTTCGAATAAAAAAACTGATCACTTGCGATCACTTAGCCTTTTCACCTTTCAGACCACAACATTCGCAAATATTTTCCAGGAATTTAGAACCAGCAGAACTAGTTAATTTCTTTTCTTGGCAACCTGAAGAGAATAAACAGCAGATACTGTGAATAAGTCATTCAATGGGAAAATTCAACTGAAGACAACATTCCTTCTTTCTAAAAAAGTTCAACTTCCAAAAATCCAATATCTATTGTCATTGTTGAATGAAATAATAAGGAGATGCTAATGCTTTTTCATTGGATTTTGTTGCACGAAAAATGCTGAAGTCTTATTGTGATTATAAACACAAAAAGTGTTAGCATTGAAGTGAAATATATTTAAATTAATCCAACTATGTTTAAATAGGTAAAATAAAAATTGGTTGTTACTATGATTGAGAGATTGTATACTGCAATACATATGAAGAATTAACATGATTCAATATTTCAAAAGCACTTTGCTGTGATGTTGATTGGATATTTATTATGATCAGTAAACTGAAGAACAAAACATAGTAGTTAGTTTTCCGTATTAAAGAAAAAATGAGACAGTGATTATTAAACAAAATTATTTTCTTAACACAAAAATATATGCAATATAAAAGTTGTGAATTTCCTTCCACTGGATTCCTTGTGAAGATGTTACGTTGATTTACATGATTAATATTATGAAGAATGTCTAAACATTTGTGTCAGAACTAGGAAGAGAATTAGTAGATCATGAAAGTGATCATGAAACTGAACAATGTAGTCACTGCTGTGTGGTATATAAAGCGATTGTAATAATTGTGTCATTATTGTACAATGATGAATAATGTTGGAATTGAAACAACGAAAAAATTCAACACTCCTTTTCATACAATGAAGTGAAAGCAATAATCATTTTGTAGCAGACATGATTGGGAAAAGTAGTCTTTTACTATGACATACAGTGAAGACTGACCTTTTTGAAAAAAATGTAAGAATTTTATAAATACAAAATGTCGAGTTTGTTAAATTTGCAACAAAAATGGTTATAATTTGAATTGTCTCTTGCACACACACAACAGAAGAGGAGCTTAAAGATTGTTAGAATATTAAAATATTTGTTTCCAGTATTATTGTATTACACTCAATATCCATGATAAATTAGAATTATTGGTTTAAACAACATAAATGGTCGTTAACGACTGAACTGAAATATAAATATTAAATGCACTCACCGCATGGACTAGTAAACAAATACTTACAGTTGTCATTAGTCTCAGAAACAATAAGATACTTAGGTTATTCTACTGAACAATAATCAGCTGATGATGAATATCTTTGTGTTGCTTTATGTGCACTGTTTTGTCTGAACATTGACTTCAAGAAAATTGAAATATTTATATGAATTAGGAATAGATTGATAATTGGGTGTGAAGATCTTATTTAAGATTAGACATTTTAAATAGTTAATAGAATGGCTGAGCAAAATACACTTCAGTCATCATGCAATAAATGAGATAAGTGATTGTGACAAATGAAGCTCACTCACTTCAATAACTTCAGTCCAAGACAAGATCTGAATCAGTAATATCATTTATTATGCTCTTGCAAGAGGGGTGTGGTGTCCACTGTCCACAAGGCACACACACACACACACACACACACACACACACACACACACACACACACACACAGAATTTTACGAGTTCACAACATTTATGTAATTCGTTTCTCTTCCCTCCTCCCATTGCTCCTCCCCTTTACATCTGTTTCTAATCTAAACTCAGCTGTTTATCTCTGAACTCATCTGGCCTTTTCGATGACATAATGTTTATCTCTGGCCTCACAAGGCTGTTTGACCACCTCCCTCTGTGGTCTTATTGTTACTTATCCTTCTTCACTGCCATCTGTTTTCGCGATAACCAAAGCAAAATTTCCTTTTATTCTTTATTTACACCGAGCCTTAAGACCTGTTGATGGTGGTCCATTTTTGTTTTTGCTGAAGCAGGAAACAGATGCTTGTAACTGTTTGTACAGGCATATCTAGCTTAACCTACACCCCCTTCCCATCATAGCACCTGATCTATTTGTCTGTAACATCCACCATTGTTTGCAGGCAAATTTATTGTATGCACATGTTATCTAATGCATATTTTTATTTCCTTCACATAGTTTTCATTCTTGTTAACTCAGCTCTTGGCTGAAACAATTATGCACTGGTGTGACTTCATTTACCTTGAATAAACCATTATGAATGCAGAAATAACACTGCTTTACCTATATCCCACAGCGATAATATGCAAAGTCAATTTTCAAATGAATGCACTTGGACATTTTCACAGCAGTTCAATCTTATATTCAATATAAATAGGTGAGCGGAAAACGAAAAACAAATTTCACACAATTCATAAAAAATATGAATAACTAAAAATTGATAAATAAAAGGAAGGGGCATTTGTTTATTTTACTGAACAGCAAATTTATTTTTTCTCCTCATTTTTATAGCACTGGAGCATCAAGTTCTATGTGCTGTTTGAACTCAGCTCCGCAGAACAAAAGAAAATCAATGAATATCATTACTTTGTATATTTCATCTTTATAACTGCAACATCCTCAAATATTTTCCAACAAATATTGAACGAGTTGAATTAGATACATTTTGTTAATAGTGACCTGAAGAAAGTAAATATTATATAATGTGATTATTGAAATGAGCAACAACATCTAATATTGAATTGAAAGGCAAATCAAATGATTCTTCGATATTTTCTAATCAACATTCAGAGCTGCTCTGGAACAACTCTGTGCAAGGTGGGAATTGAAACTGTGCCTCCTAGTCTGGTAACAGGGACACTCCCAGAACTGCACAAATTCCTTCATAATGTCCCCAACCAGGCTGGGCAGGTCTATAATCACATGCTCATTGTGATTACTCAAGTGAAAATTAATCCGATGTTTATTGTGATAATTGTTTTCGAATTAAATGGATGGATCCTGTGTGTAATCTCTGAAAATTAAATAGTAATTTACAATAATGATGGGAGTAAAGAGTTGTCTTAATTAAACATGATTTTTATGATTTGGAGATGCCGACATTGGACTGGGGTGTACAAAGTTAAAAATCACACAACACCAGGTTATAGTCCAACAGGTTTAATTGGAAGCACACTAGCTTTCACAGCGACGCTCCTTCATCAGGTGATTGTGGAGGGCTCAATCGTAACAGAGAATTTATAGCAAAAATTTACAGTGTGATGAAACTGAAAGTATACATTGAAAAATTGATTGTCTGTTCAGCCTTTCATTGATTAGAATACAGTGATAGTTTCACTTCTTTCATTTGTAAATCACAAAACTTTTTTCTTTAAAAAGTGTTGCATTCTTGGGTTAGCTGTTAACAATGGTGATCACTCGACAATATGTTGAAGGTGTTGGCCCCGTGTTCTCTGTCTATGCCATGATGTTTAGATTGATTCTAATCTAAAAAGTGAGATAACAGAGTTTTACATAAATTCATGCAGTTTTTGAGCTCAGAATTCTACATGAATGCATGCCGTTTTTGAGCAAAGTTCAATGTATCCCGGCAAGTACAAATTCACTCCACAAAACATATGTGTGCATGTGGGTCTTTGTCTGTGTGTGTGTGTGTGTGTGTGTGTGTGTGTGTGTGTGTGTGTGTGTGTGTGTGTGTGTGTGTGTGTGTGTGTGTGTGTGTGTGTGTGTGTGTGTGTGTGTGTGTAAAGGAGTGCCATACACACGGACACACATACTTACAGGTTTTGCGATTTACACATGAAAGAAGTGAAGCTATCACTGTATTCTAACAGATGGAAGGCTTAACAGACAATCAATTTTTCAATGTATAATGTCAGTCACATCACACTGTAAATTTTTGCTATGCATTCTGTGCTTAGAGTTCTGCCCTGCACAAGCACCTGACGAAGGAGCAGCACTCTGAATGCTAGTGTGCTTCCAATTAAACCTGTTGGATTATAACCTGATGTTGTGTGATTTTTAACTATGATTTTTATAATAATTTGTGGAATGACAACTTGACCGAATTGTGTGATTACTGTAAATGGATAAATAAAAATGAATACAATTATTCTATATATTCATAACAGTTTCTCATTTTATGAAATGCAAAGTAAAATCTTTTTGTTCTATACGTAAATTGGAACAAATTAATAACTTGGTCAGTCAATGTGACTATTCAGCTGAAGACAGCTTTCACTCTTTCTGAAAATGTCTGATTCATAAGAAGCCACCATTTCCTGTGATTGTTTCATGAAACAAGAAAGATGTTAATCCTTTTTTGTGTACTTCAAAAAAATTCATCGCAATTTAAATAATGTTGTACGTGAAAAATATTCAACCATTATTGTGATTAGAAACATAATAAATGATAACATTGTAGTGAATTACAAACAAATCATTTCATAACTGTTCCTAGTTTAAAATGAAAAGTAATATTCACAATGATTGAGAGATTTTACATTGATATGTCCTTGCAATAGTTATTATATGGAACCATGATTCCACATTTACATCCTTTACCGAATTGAACAATTATTAGATATTAGCAACAAATTGATTTTAAAACTACTATTAATGAATTGAAGAATAATACGCTATCTCATCTTACTATTCCACTGAGTAATGTGCAGAAATGAAGAGAAATATTGCAGTGTAAAGTAACTGGTGTTCTCGGAATATCAATGCCTGAGATGACTGTGATCTTTCAAATGAACAAAAGTCAGATATTTACAAAGGATGTCGCAAGGGCAGTTATTGGTCTTTTCTGGTTTTATTAGCCTGACCAAACAGATTCTTATATGATAGCATTCACAATAAAAATATAAAAGATATTAAAAACTTGTTTGAAAGTCTAAGTTAAAGTGCTGTGTAATTATTGTAATTGTTAATTGTTTCTAAAATACTAATAGATAAATTTACTTAATATTTTGAAAGCACTTTGCTCTGATGTCGATTGTGTAATAATTAAGATTGATAAACAGAAAATTAATGCATAAAAAGTCGCTTTAATAATTCCCCAAAACTCAGCAACAATTGACACAGTAAAGCATTTTTTTTAGTCATGTTTATTTATTTAATTTTTACCGTGATAAATGTTTAGACGTCTATGTCAGAGTAAGGAAGAAAATAATTGGATCGGAAAAGTGAGTATTATTGTGAACAAAAGATCGAGTAAATGACATTTGGTACAGAAAATTATTTTGCTCTAAATAACTGATAATTACCTGATTATTGTTCATTGACAACTCATGCTGGAAGAAAAAGAAACAGATTCTAAAATTTTCAAGGCAGGTTTTTTTTCTTATAAAATAAAAATCATTTTAAATGCCACATGATCTGAAAATGTGTCATTTAATGTGATATTTGTGGTGAAGAATCGTTCTTTTTCCCCCAGTGTAGTCTTTTCCATAATTTAATTTATTGTTATTTGAACTAAAGAACAGATGAGTGTACCTATATTGTTTTCTTGCACACAAAAGAAGTAAAGTCAACAACATTTTTAAGTTTCGTCGAGTAAATTAGCAAAATGCATTGAAGCTATCATGCATGAAGTGAGATAAATGAGAGAGAGAGACAAGTTAAATGTTCAGATGACCACGTCGATATTTTGAAAACATATCAATCTTATGAATTATGAATAAGTCGATAGAACATACCAAATTCCTGACAATTCATGAATGAATAGTAATATGAAATTTAACTTGTTCAAAGCACATAACAATATTTAGATGAATTGCAATATTTAGTTACAAACGTGGGTGATCAGCTGACCAATGTATAATATGAAGTTGTATCTGGTTATTTTGTTGAAGAGGAATTTCTACTGTTTATTTTTATAATCCTGGAGAATAAGAAATGTCTGAACTAGGTTCTTTCAAACAGAAAAAAAATCAGTGACCATCATTTCTTCGACTCTTCCAACTTTAAGATTGCAACATTCTCAACTACTTTTCCAAGGAATGTCAAACCAGCAGAATTAGATGCATCGTTTTATAAGTGACCTGAAGAAATTAAGAAGTAGATATGGTGATGATTGAAATGCATAGCAGATTGAAGTATCATGTTGTTTTGAAAAGCAGTTCAATCTATGCTCAGGTATTTTCTCATGAATATTTGGAGCTGTTCTGACACATCTCTGCTGAAGGTAATTGAAACCATTCCTCCTGATCTTGTCGTAGAGTCACTGTCAGAGCTCCACAAGACCCGTCATAATGTCCCCACCCCGGAAGGGCAAGACCATAGTCACATGCTTACTATGGCAACACAAATGAGAACGAATCAGATGTTTATTGCAATAATTTGTATGGGAATTAATTACATATTTCCTGTGTGTAAAGAACTGACAAAATGAATTAGTAATTTACAGTACTGATGTAACAAAGCAAGAATGACTTTAATTAAATATGAATCTCGTGATGATCAATGAGAGGGAAAAAAAGCCTAATCATTTGATCATTGTACACTGATGAACAAAAATCAATAAAATAGTTCCATTTGATCAAAGCCAGTTTTCACAGAATAAAAAGAAAATTAAAATGCGTTATCAACATAAATGATTAGGAAAATAAATGAATTAGTCACTCAATGCGACTACTCATCTGAAGACATCGTCCCTTCTTTCCAGAAATGTTCAAATTCCCAAAGTTCAAAATGGTCGATGAGGCATACTTTCACAGATATGCCCTGAACTATATTGAACAATGATTAGATACTGGCAGCAAATCGATTGTCAAAATTCTATCAGTTAATTTAAGAATACTGAGAAATCTTAGTTGATTATTTCACTGAACAATGTGGAGAAACGACCAGGCATTATTTTAATGAAAAGTAATTACAGTTCTCTGAACGCTTCAGGCTGAGATTACTGTGATTATTGAAATGAGCAATCATCAGTATTTACAATGAGGCATTGAATGGGAAGTCATTGGTTCCATTATGGGATCGTTCAACTGAAAAGTAAATTGATTGTTATATTGTAGTGTTCGTACTCAGAAACAATTGATGCAATTAAAATGCAAATCTCACTATATTTGTTAGAAAGACTAACTCCAATAATTGTACAATTATTGTAATGGTAGTGACTGGAAAGATAATATTACAATCTGAACAAATAAATTGATTTAATATTCTAGAAGCACTTTGCTGTGATGATGTTTGGATATTCATTAAGATCGGTAAACTGAGGGATAAAATATAAGAGATAGCTTTATGAATTCACAAAAATGAGCAATTCAGTTATTATTCAGCAGAATTGTTTTTGGGTCAAACATGCAGGATTACAAAAATGACATGTTTCCACCCATTGGTTTGCTTCTTGAGACATACTTTTATTTTATGTAGTTTTCTTCATGACCAATGTTTTGACATTTATGTCAGAAGTAGGAAGTAAATAAGGAGATAGTGAAAGTAGGTATGACAGTGAACGTAAGATACAGGGAACTTCCATAATTTTGTGATTATTGGAAATGATAAATAACTTTGGAGTAATTAAAGGAAAACAACATGTTCAAAACAGGTTTTTTGCTCATAACAAATTGAAAATTGAAAAAAAAATCCTTCTGCAGGGCACATGATTTGAAAACACACCAGTCGCCAGTCACTCGGCTCGAGACAATTAGACACTTATTAAGAGTATTCTACTCAACAGTAATTCGAAGACCTTGAACATCTTCATGTCATTCTTGCAAAGAACACTCTTATTATTCCTAAAGTTTTAATATCGTAAATATTTCGACATTTGTATCAGGACTAGGAAGAAAATGAGAAGCAATTCACATGAGTATTTGCGTGAGTCAAAATAAATTTACAGTGCCATCTTTCAGTATTTTCTCTGAATAAGCAGATAAAGATTATTAATCTGCGAGCTCAAAATGTTTTCACCTACAGTTGTACTAAGCGAAAATTAAATTATTTTATTTTGCGATACTTCAACTGAATTGGAAATCTGCTATGTATGCTGATGTTAGCGTCCTGGGTCATTTGTAATACAGCATTATTATTGGTTTTAGCGAAATATTTCATGTACAATTACTGAACTGAAATGTAAGAAATCAAGTGCATTTATTGGATGGACCTGTTCACCAAATTTTTATTGTGATTCTTGTTCTCAGAAACAATAAGATACTTACTCAGGATTTTGTCCTGAGCAGTAATTAAATGACCCGGAAGACATTTGTGTGGTTGTATGTGTCATGTTCTGTGAGCATTTCTTTTCAATTGCAATGATATTTTACTAAAATAGGAAGGGATTAATAATCGTGACACCAGGTTATAGTCCAAAAGGTTTATTTGAAAACACTAGTTTTTAAGGCCATGGCTCTGCATCAGGTGATCTGGTCTCGTAGGAGAGACCTACTAGAGCTACACAAGTGCCATTCATTGCCTTCCCAACAAGGAAGGGTGGGATTATAATCAATTGTGATTACTCAATTAAAACGAAACAGTGTCCATTCCACTAACTGGGCTGTGAATTAATTAGACTGTTTCTGTGTGTAATAGACTGAGAATGAAATAATAATTCCCAAACATGTTGGTACTAAGCATATATGCTCTTACTTACAAATTAATATCAGAATAATTGGAAGAAAGATAAATCGACATATCATGAGCTTATTGTAAATTAATTTAAAAAAAACAACTGCTGAATACATTTAAAGCAGTTTTTCTTATAAAGAAAAAGATAATGAGAATGTTTCGCAGTAGGACGGAATCAGAAGAAAAGGTCATTCACTGTGACTATTCAGCTGCAGACATCTTCTCTTCCTTCCACAAATGTATAACTTGCAAAAATTCCAAATGTATTCTGATTGATAAAGGAAAGAGAAAACGCCTGTAAATTCTATTTTTCTTGTTTACAAAAAAAACACAATTTAATTTTTTTTAGCTTTAAAATGTTTAAATCATTCTGTGAGCAGAAATAAATAAATCTTTGTGTTGAATAAAAAATATAATGTAATTAAAATATACATCGATATTCACAATAGTTGGCAGAGTGAACACTGCAATATCTTTTCATCAGTTGGTGTACTGAGCTATATTTCCACTTTTCTATCCATTACTGGATTGATCAATGGTTAGATATTAGAAATAACTAAATTATTAATATGCTGTCAGTGAACTGAATATTTATGAGAAACTTCACATTGCTGTTTGAACGAGCAATGTGTCGAAATAAACAGTAATTATTGGTGAAATGTCATTAGATATATCTTAACCGATGAGGCTGTGATTACTTTGATTGTTCAAATGAGTAGTATGCCAATATTTCCAATGAGCATGGGATGGAAAATCGATGCTTTGTGGTGTAGACCTGAAAGTTTTTTTTATTGTAATATTGGCAGTAAGAATCAATGGATTAAAGTATGATGTGCATCTCACCTTACTGAATATTTTCAAGTTTTCTAACAGGTTTCCAGCACAATCTTCAGTTTAAAAAGGGTAATTTTGGCTCAGTGCATCAGTAACTGCACACATTTTCAACACATCTCCAAAGTTATTAATCTTATAATTAAAAACAAATCAAAAACTTACCTCTGTAATTGTCATTGACTATATATTTAGACTATAGTCAAGTTCGTTCTCTACATATTTTCTTCCTATTTCTCACACCAGTGGCGAAATATTGATTGGATTAAATGTCATATGAGTGAGACATTAGTTTTATCTCAAAGATCTGTGGAGCACAGGAATGGGTCCTTTGGCCCATAACGGTGTGCTGAACATAATGCAAAAGAAACTCATCCCTTCTGCCTTATCTTTGATCCATATCCGTCCAAATTATCTAAATGAATATTAAATAGCCCTAATGTATCTACCTCCACCACCAACCCTGGAAGTTTATTCCAGACACCTACCAAATTTCCCCTCACCTGCCCCTTGAACTTTCCATCCTAACCTTAAATGCATGACTCATAGTTTTGACGTTTCAACTCTGGGGGAAAAAAAAATTCTGATTGACAACCCTACCTATGTCTCCCATGATTGTATAGACTTCCATCAATTCTTTCCCCAGCCTTCGCTTCTCCACAAAAAAGCAACCTGAGTTTTTCTCGCCTCTCCAAATCCAGGCAGCATCCTGGTAAACTCCCTCTGTACCATCTCCAAATCCTCCATACCCTTCCTGTAATGTGGCGAACAGAAGTGAATACAATACTTAACTATGCCTTAACCAAAGTCTTAGAAAGTTGCAACATGATATTCTGATTCTTGTAAACAGTTCCCTGACCAATAAAGGCAAGCATGCTATTTGACTTCCTTACCACCCCATCTACTTACATGGTCACTTTCAGGGAGACATGGTCTTGAACGTCAAGATCCCTTTCAGCAACAAAGCTGTTCAGGGTCCTGTCATTAACTATCTAGTTTTCCTTAACATTTGAGCTCCCAAAGTGAGACACCTCACACTTGTATGGATTAAACTTTACCTTTAATTTCTCTGCCCAAAGCTGCAGTTTATCTTTTTCCTGTGGCATTCTTTGACAACCCTCTACATTATCCACAACTGCAGTGAACTTTGTATCATCTGCAAACTTATTAACTCACCAAATTCGATTTTAATACATGTTACTTGTATATATTTGTAGCGTAAACAGAAGGGTTGCAGTACAGATCCCTATGGAAAAAAACCAGAAAATGAGGGAAATGCAGAATTCTTAAGTAATTGAGGTTTCATGTTTCAATGACAAAACAATTCTGATGAATAATCACCGAAGCTGTGATATTTGTTTTTAAATTAACCCAATATTTTAATTCTCAGTTTATTGATCTTAATGAATATTCAGTACAAACAGCTTTGAAAATATTGAATCATTTTAAGTGTTGAGTTCTGACATTAATTATTATTTAATTGTCATTTCAATTATCACACCACCATGAGATTCACATTTTAGTTGAATCCATTATTTCTTTGTGCCAGTATCGTAATGAAATATGAACATTCTTTTCAGGTCAACACGCCTGCAATCAACCAAAGTTTTCTCACCCAACACTCATTCTAACTATCTCGTTCTCTTTCATTTGAATTCTCATATTAATGGAAGGATTATTAATCAGTCTTATCAAGTAAGTGATGACTAACTAATTTTCACATAAATATTTCAGTTTTATTCCAACATATTGCACAATTATATTGCAATAATGGCTTTCTCATCATTCTTAAAATTTGTTATCAGCCATTTTAAAACTAATTATTGCTAATATCTAACCAGTAATCATTATTGAATCCAATATCTCCAGCTGTAGATATGGAGCTATGGCTCATTACATCAACTGACGCAAACAATATTGCACTCTACAATCTTTTAATCTTAGCAAAATTAATTTGAAGTGTGAAAACTTAGTTGGATTGAATTGGTTGTGAGCAAAATTGCATTCTGAAGAAGAGTCACTGGATGCAAAGTATTCGCTCGGAATGCTCCCCACAGATGCTGCCAGACCTGCTGAGTTACATCCAGCAATTATTGATTTTGTTTCTGAGTTTCAGCATCCATAGTAGTTTGCGTTCTTGTATTGATTGTATTTCGCTTCAATTCTAACATTTCTATATTTCTGATTATTACAATAAGAGCGAAGTATTTTTCATGTTAAAGATTATTTAAATTTCACATGTTACTTGTGTAAATAAACCAGAATTAACAAATGTTTGTGCTATGCTTTTACAATAAATTTTGAATTCTTAGAAATCACTTTTTTTTTGAAAATAAGCGAAGTTGTCTTTCGCTTTATTTCCAAATCATGTGCATTACAAAGCAGGTTAATTTTAATTTATGCAGATGAATAACTGCTTCAAACATATTGACTTACTTGATTATCATCAGATTTATGTTTATTTAAGATCATTATTGCTTCGTTCCATCATTATGAGAAAGTACTAATTCTTTTTATTGGTCCATGACAAACAGGAACTGTCGAATACAATCCTAGTCCAATTATAAGAATAAATATCTGAGCAGTTTTCCCTGTGAATCAACACAGTAAGTATGTGATTATAGTCCTGCCCTTCCTGAATGGGAATATTATGGAGGGCTGTGGTAATGTCTGTTCTACTAGCCCAGGAGACATGGGTTTAATTTCCACCTTCAACAGAGATGTGTCAAAACATTTCAGAGTTGATTAGAGAATATCTAAGTGACAACTGAATTGCATATCAACCAACATTTTCTCAACTTGTATCTGTTGTTCATTATAATGATCACAACATCTTGAATTTATTTGCTTCACGTCACTGATTAAAGAATGAATGTTATTAGGCTGCTTGTAAATACCTCTCAACTTTTAATAACTTTGCAGTCTTAAAGATTCTATGGTGTAAATAATATTTAAGGTGAGGGGCAACGATTTAAAAGGGGTTTGAGGGGAAACTTTTCCACACAGTGTATTTCACACATTGGGATGAGCTGTGAGAGGAAGGGCACTGGTTGGTACAGTTACAACATCTAAAAGACTTTTGAACAGTGTATTGGATAGAAAACGTCCAGAGGGATATGGGACAAACACAGGGAAATGGGACTCGTTTAGTTTCGGAACCCTGGCCCGGATGACAAGTTAGGTTGAATGGCCTGTTTCCGTGCTGTATCGATCTCGCTTTCTACAATTCAAACTTGGCTGTGATGGGTAAAGGAAAGAACAAACGGGTGTTAATTCTATTTTGTGTGCATAAAAAAGTGACATGAAATTTAAATAACTTCATCACATGAAATAGTTCGCTTTTATTGTGATCAGAAATACAATGAATTTGAGCATTGAAGTGAACTATAATTAAATCAATTCAACTGTGTTTCCATGGTTAAATTAAAAATTTATATTCACAATCATTGTGAGTTTGTACATTGCAATATTGTACATTACTTCATGTACTGAGCCATTATTACATATTTGTAACCCCTACTGAACTATACAATAATGAGATATTAACAACATCTAGATTTTCGAAAATCTATCAGTACACTTAGAAGAAGGAGAAATTTAATTTTGGTACATGGCTGTGCAATGTATAGACATGAACAGGAATTATTGTAGTGAAAAGTAATTACAGTTCTCTGAATTCATAAGGCTGAGATTACTGTGAGTATTCAAATGATAGAAAGTCAGTTTGCAAAGCGTGTTGGATACAAAATGATTGGTTCCATTGTGGGATAGTTGACCTGAAAACAATAGCATTGTTGCAATGGATTAAATTAAAATATGGATTAAAATAATGTATGGATCTGACGATACACGTTAGAAAGACAAACAAATAATTCTGCAATTATTATAAGGATAATGAATTCCTAATAAATGTTGCATTCTGAACAAATAAATTGACTCAATATTTTAAAAACCCTTTGCTCTGATGTGGATTAGACGTACATTAAGATCGGTAAACTGAAGACTGAAATATAATACCTAGATTGATTGATTGAGGACAATAAATGAGCCATTCAATAGTTATTGAAAAGAATTTTTGTCAAAATGCAGACAATACAGAAGCAATGTATTTCATTCAATACGTTTACTTGTAGAAACATGTGTTTTTAATTTATGTAATTTTATTCTGATCGATGTTCAAACATTTGTGTCTGAATTAGGAAGAAAATAAAGAGATAATGAAAGTGAATATGAGAGTGACCACAAGATACAGTCCATGACATTTGATAGAAAAAGGAATTTGCATAATCTCATGACTATTTAATGTTAATAAATAATTAACTCCTCAGGTACTGAAGCAGTCCAAGTCCAAGTACAACAAGATCTGGACAATATTCAGGCTTGGGCTTACAGGAGGCAAGTAATGTACATGCCACACAAATGCAGGCTATCACGTATAAGAAATAACCTAACCACCATCCCTTGACATTCGATGGTGTTACCATGACTGAACACCCACTATCAACATTATCCTGTGGATAATCATTGATCAGGAACTGAATTGGTGTCACCACATATACGCAGTGGCTTCAAGAGTAATTCAACTCCTGGCTCCTGAAATCCTGTCCAAACGCTACCAGACACAAGTTAGGAGTGTGATGGAATGCTCCCCACTTGCCTGAATGAGTGCAGCCCTAACAATACTCAAGAAACTTAATACCATCCGGAATAAAGCAGCCCGCTTGATTGGCACTGCTGCTACTGAGCATCATGGTGGTGAGGGTGGATGCTTGTGGATGTCCTAGCTGCAATCTCTGCCTCTTCTTATTGACAAAGATGAAAGAATCTTATATTGCTCAACTTTCTCATCAAAACTGTGTACAATATTCACCCCAGCCCTCTCTTATACCAACCAGCAGCATTTCCACCATCAATAGCAGCTCCTCTTAAAATATTTTGTGAGTAACTTGTAATTAACTGGTTACTACAATTACAACTGAAAATGTGTTGCTAGAATAGCGCAGCAGGTCAGGCAGCATCAAAGGAGCAGGAGAATCGACGTTTCGGGCATGAGCCCTTCTTCAGGAACGTCCTGAAGAAGCAGTGAAACAAATTTTGAAATGATCTTTCTGAACATAATATAGATCAGGTTAAAACTGAAGTAGATGTCTTACACAACTGCAAGGACACAGACAGTAGAATCTGAGGTGATCATGAGAATGTGGAGGTGAATGTGGGAGACAAGCTGGGACTGTATTGGATTAGTCATGGTGAGAGGGAACAAATGCTGGATGGAGGGTTTCAGCAGCTGATGGACTGACGCTCAAGTGAGCCGTCGGAAACTGAGCAAGTGACCACCATCTAATAGGACAGAGAAACTGGTCCATCAGCCTGAAACTGACTGACCACGTGGCTGTCAGTGACTCCAACACAAGTGAATGGAAACATTGCTCACAGGCTGTTTCTGTAACATTCAACACAACAGGAAATGGAAAGTGAATAATTAGTTAAAATCAAAGCCAGTGCTCTGTTAGAGTCTAAACCAGTCAATGTTCAGTTATTGAACATTATTGACTCTCAGAATATTCTAATCTGCAGAATCACAGTTAAAGCGGAAAGTAAACAACATTCTTGGCAAAGACTTAATGAAGCAACTGCTTGTATAAAAACAGCTCAGCACAAAGTGGCTGAATCCTCCACAATTGGACAAACACTGGTACCATCAGTTTATAGATAGACAATGAAATTCTTCAGAAAAAACACTTCTCTGCTTATAGTGTGTGGCTGAAACCATTCTCAGTGAGAACTGCCACTTATTTCCTTTGAAAAGAATCTCTGTTTCCACTCAGATAAGCAGGTGTGTCGTGCACTTACAGACTGACTTACAGGCAAAGGAAACCTGATCTGAGATTCGCAGGTTAATTAAGCTATTAGTGACAGTCCATTGCACATAACAAGAGCTTAGACCACAACAGAGTCTAATGAATCCAACAATGCAATGAAAAAGGTGAATTAGTCATTATAATCATGCAGCCTCTCTCAATCAAATAATCCCAGTCAACTTCCAAACATTTCAAAACTATTAATATCAATGTATACATATTTATTTACTTTCCTAATTTCTTCCAAAAAATATATGTGATTATTCTCTTCAAAATATATTTTAAATGGTCAATTCATAATCACAATTCATTTCCAATTATTTTTAGTACAAAACAACTTGCAAACTAAAATAGTTTTCATGTTAATAATGACACTGGAAACTTTGTTATGTAGTTTAACCGTATGTCCAAATATTGTTTTGGTTCATTATTGCAATGAAGCTAAAATTAAAGTCTATTTATTTTCTCTGATATCCTTCCATTACTTAATTCCCTAATAAGAATGCCCATGGTGTAATAGGTGTCAAGCACTAAATAAAATTGAAGTTTCATTGCAAGAACTTGTGCAAATAACCGCATATTATTCACTTTATTCATTGTCGTTGATTATTAGTTATTTTCACTGTATGATCACGTTAAATTCACTTAAATAATCACAGTAGAATTTTCACTTCTATAGATATGTAAAGTGAATGTCAGATTATTAATATTTCAAGTCAAACCAAATTCACATTTTGTTCTGTTTCAATCCAGGAATGACAGAATGTGTTACATTATTATGGGAAACAGGAACAAGTGAAGATGGTGGCTCTCAGATGTGAGGCCTTAAAGCCAAAGGGCCAGGTGGTAGTTACAGTGGGGGGAGGTACCGAGTCTCCCACTCTCCTCAGAAGGCAGTGAGGATGGTGACACTGACTGGAGCGGGTTAGATGACAAAGCGCCCACGTATGGACTGAGGGACGGCAATGGGTGGGATGACCCACCTCCCTGTAAGGCCCAAAAGGCCATGTCTGTGGCACCGCTGGGCATCAAAGCTCAAACTTGGACAGACAGGAAGGGGGGCAAGAAAGCGAACTGACAGAAACCAATCTGAACCGTTTACCCGGCTGAACGACAATATGTTGGTTAATGAATACCCAGCCTGATAGAGAAATGATAATAAAGGGCCTTATTGGGAGAATACAGATAAATTAGTTGAGGTACAGTCTCACCGATGATGATGTCAGGCCAAACTCTTTTAGGCCAAGATACCCTGACGTGTACAGCAGAACCTGTCCCTGCTATGAGAGAGAGGGGGTGCGAACCAATTTCCCCCCAGTGCACAGCCGATCAGTGCCTCCAGGCATTTACAGATATTATAAGGATACACTGGGGAGGGAACAAGCTGAATGGGCTAAAATAACTTTTGTGACTCAGGGAGCCAAGGATAATATCGAGGATCATACAGAGAGGAAGCCTGAGGTGTGTAAGGACCACGTGGGATTACCAACCCCCAACCTGTGATGATGAAATAGGTTTGATGTATTTAAAAGATGACATAGGAACCTATTTAACTGTAATTATAAACATGGGACTCCCAGTGCGAGATAATTCTAACCACGTTCTGAATTGGGCCATGAGAGCTGAGGCAAACATAGAAACACAGGGGAGTAGCTGCAGTACAGGGAGGGGAACCAGATCCACAATGTTACAAGTGAAGCAGGAAACGGCTAATAGCCAAGGAACGTAGGCAGAGAGAGGGAGATAGATGTTCACATTGTGTGTATGCCTGTGTTCACGTAGGCACATGAATATTCATTGATGCTGTGTTTGGGAACCAGCAGAACATAATATTAATACAGGAGCATCTATATCAGTTACCGATATGGATTTGCCCCATATCACCTCAATTACTCTGCAGTTGGAGAGGAAATCGAGGAAGCTGGATGAAATAAACCTATCCCAATGCAGATCATGGATATGGCAAAATGTATTCAGATATGGGAGTGTGAAACTGAGTAAAGGACCATTCTGGGAGTTGCCATTTTAGAACAGTTCCGAACATCTATTGATGTAGAGACAGAAACTGTAATATGAGAACAGCATGGCCAGGCCCAGGACAGGAAGCAAAGGAGAAGCGACATCTCGAGAGTAGTTACCTTGCAGGGAGACTGGAACAGTCAGAGAATCTGGGAGTTATAGCAGGGCGGGTAACTCAAACAGGAATTTGGGTTATTATCTGTAGATCATGTAAAGATCAAGGGCCCTCTCACTCCCCACACAAACAGGATCCCATTAAAGCTGGGGCTGAGGAGGCAATAATTGTGACAGTAACAGATTGAGAGAAGCAGGGAATAGTCAGACCAACAGTATCCCAGACTAACTCACAGAAGCCGAACGGCTCATCCCACTTCACGATTGATTATACCTCCCTCAGTCAATCCGCCTCTAAAGAATATCCTACAGTAGCGAACCACACCATTTCAGTTAATGGATTAAAATTGCAACAAGGTACAGTCTCAGCCCTTGATATTGTGAATGGGTTCCTGTGGACTTGGTACGGCAGAATAAGCTAGTATTTACTGTCTGAGGAAAGCAGTCGACCTATATCCAGTTACCTCAGGTATCCCATAATATTCCAGTATATCCCACCGATACATGGCTGATGGAGCTCGTCAATTTAATCTTACCAACATCTCATTACCTCAGTTGGAGAGAAATAACATATCCAGATATTACACAGAGTATTGGGTCAGGTCAGGCAGGCCGGGCTTAAATTAACTTACAGAGCGTGGGAAGGTAGGGAGAGATGAACCTGGGACATCACATCAGGGAGATCAAATCAGGAAGGGAGGGGGACAATCCCAGTGGAACGAAAGACCATGATTTCAAAACTATACACCTGCACACCGTGAAGGGGATAAGGCAAACTTTAGGATTGTTTAATTATTGGAAGACTTTTGTGGAGAATTACCCAGAAATGGCAGAACCATCACGAGCCCTGACAGAAGCACGGACATTAGCCAGGGGTCAGGGAGTCAGCATATACACAGACAGACAGCATGCCTTTGGTATAGTTCGTGACCATGTGATGGCCTGGGTTCGGTGAGGGTACATCACCCTGTCTGGGGGCACATAGAGCATGAAGGACAGATCAGAGAGTATGTTGAAGCAGCTAACTTTCCCAGTGAAGCAGCAATAATGAAGATTATAGCTCACAGGAAAGTAGAAACTCCACACCAACGGGCAGTGAGTATGTGGGTAAGACAGGTGAATAGACAATAGGTGCAGGAGTAGGCCGTTCTGCCCTTCGAGACAGCACCACCATTCGTTATGGTCATGGTTGATCATCCTCAATCAGTATCCTGCTCCTGCTTTATCCCCATACCCCTTGATCCCACTAGCCTTAATAGCTCTATCCAACTCTTTCTTGAAAGTATCCAGATATTTGGCCTCCACAGCCTTCTGGGACAGAGCATTCCATACACCAACTACTCTCTGGGTGAAGTCGTTTCTCCTCAACTCTGTTCTAAGTGGCCTACCCCTTATTTGTAAACTGTGTCCTCTGGTTCAGGACTCACCCATCAGCGGAAGCATGCTTCCTGCCTCCAGAATGTCCAATCCTTTAATAATCTTATATGTGAAATACTGACTGAACCAATGCAGACATTTGAGGAGATGGCAATTGGAGTAGCTACAGAGTGAGAGAGCAAGGTTTAAAGATATTCCCAGAAACAGTCCCACAACAGGAGAAACAGGAACGGGAAAAGGGTGGGGCAGTAATAGGACACGTCAAAGTCTGGATGATCCAGCAGTGCCTCTACACTGTGTAAGACAAACATTATTAAAAACGTATCATGGGCTGGTCCATATTGGGGAGGATAAAATGCAATATCAGATGATCCACTACAATCCTTGCCTGGAACAGGGAGAAATACAGCAAGGTTTTGTCGAAGGTGTGTAGTGTGTTCACAGTGTGAGCCAGGGAAACAAATCAGGATAAAATGGAGGCAGCAACAGGTACTCAGGGGCCCATGGGAACAATTACAGATGGATTGTAACACACACACCCATCCCAATCCCAGGGAAGGAAATCTTACTGGGTTTTAATAAATAGATTTACTCACTGGGTGGAAGCATTCCCCTGCAGATTATGACCAAGGGACTAATGTTACAGGGAACACATCTAAAGAGCTATGTGCCTTGTTTGGTACTGAACAAAATCCCATCCCCCATACCAGTCCCAGAGCTCTGAGACAGTAGAAGGAAAGACGTAGACACTGAAAGCTAGTCTAACTAAGGCTCTCTCAGAGACAGGACAGCGATGGGTTATAGTACTCCACAACAGCCTAATGAAACTGAGGACAACCTCAGCAAAGGGGATGGGGATGTCCCCCATTGAATTAGTGACTGGATGGACTATGCAGATGCCACAGGTTATGGTAGTGGGAGGTCCGGAGATGTGTGGTAGTGGGAGGGCTGCAGATGTGCAATGACAAGGATAGGGTTAACCCATTTGTGAAAGAACTGGCAAAGCAGCTGCATGAGGTGAGAGAATCAGACTGTGAAACGGAACACGGAAATATCCGAGCTGACATTCCAAACCCTGGAGTTCAGGTCAGGGGGAAAATATTACTGGAACGTATGAAGTAAACGCATCAAAATGCTGGACTTATCTGGGGTAGCCAGAGAGGGACCTCTCCCATCATGTATTAGTAAGTATCTCTGAATAAACGTTGGTTATGCTGCTCATCACAGAACTCAAGGCTCCTGTTTGATATTTCTCCCAGCAAAAGTTATGCAGGGGCATGTTGCTGGCTGTAGGTCTATGGCTAGTGCTGTTCCACAAGGATCAGAACTGGGGCATCTGTTGTTTGTAATGTATGTAAATGAAAAGGTTGAAAATGTAAACGATTTAATTAGCAAGTTTGTAGATGGCACAAACTGTTGAAGTTGTGAATCGTGACGAATGATGTCAAAGGAGACAACAAGAAAGAGATGAGTCAGAAAGTTTTGTGGAGAAATTGCAAACATATTTTAATTCAGACAAGTGTGAGGTGATGCGTTTTGGAAGACACATAGCAAGAGGAATGTATGCAATAAACGAAAGGGCCCTGAGCAGCACTGATATACAGATGGATCTTCAGTTGCAAGCTGAAAGATCCCTGAAAGTGGTGAAGGAGGTGAATGGCAGGCTTGCCTTCTTCTGTCAGGGGAGTGAATATAAACCTAGAATCAGGCCACCTTTGGGGTATTGTGTGCCATTTTGATCACCGCATTATAGGTAGAATGTGAAGGCTTTTGGGAAGTTGGAAACAGGTTTACCAGAATGTTGCCTGGATTGGGAGAGGTTGGAAAATTTTGGATTGTTGTCTTTGGAAAATCAATGGCTGTGGGGTGAGCCAATTGGCAGAGAGTTTGTAAACCATGGTTTACGACAGAAATTGCATCTGTTGAGAGGAAGAAGAAAGAGGTTTATGTGTTGATGAGGCAAAATGGTAGAGATGAAGCAATAGAGAGTTACAGATCAGCTAGGAAGGATTTAAAAAGAGAGTTAAAAAAACAAAGGGAGCACACGAGCAGTCTTTAGCAAACAGAATAAAGGATAACCCTGAAATTTTCTATAGGTATGGGAAGAATAAAAGGATGATTAGGGTAGGAATAGGGCTAATCAAAGACAGAAGTGGGAAGTTTAGTGTGGACCCTGCAGAGATCGGAGAAGTGCTAACTGAACATTCTTCATTGGTGTTTACACAGGAAAAGGAGAATACTGTAGAGGACAAAAATGTGCTACGAGATATTAGACTAGAAAGGATTGAGGTTAGTTACGCACAGGTGTTATCAATTCTAGAAGGAGTGAAAGTAGACAAGTCCCCATGGGGTTTATCCGACGATTCTCTGGGAAGCTCGGGAGGAGATAGCAGAGCCTTTGGCTTTGATATTTGAGTCATCATTGTCTATAGGTTTAGTACCCGAGGACTGGAGGATTGCAAATATTGTGCCCTTATTCAAGAAGGGCAGCAGAGATGACCCAGGTAATTATAGACCAGTGAGCCTTACTTCCATTGTAGGAAAGGTTTTGGAAAGGATTATAAGAGGTAACAGTTATAATCATCTAACAAGCAACAATTTGATTTCAGATAGTCAATATAGTTTCGTCAAGGGCAGGTCGTGTCTCACAAACCTCATTGAGTTTTTTTGAGAAGGTGACCAAGCATTTAGATGAGACTAGGGCAGTTGGCGTGGTATACATGGACTTCAGTAAAGCCTTCGATAAGGTTCCACATGGTAGGTTGACGGAGAAAATGCAGAGGCATGGAGTTGAGGGTGATTTAGCAGTTTGGATTAGAACCTGACTTTCTGAAAGAAGGCAGCGAGTGGTGGTTGATGGAAAATATTCAGTCTGGAGCCCAGTTACTTGTGGTGTTCCACAAGGATCTGTTTTGGGACCACTTCTGTTTGTCATTTTTATAAATGATTTAGCCGCAGGCATAGGTGGATGGATAAATAAGTTTACAGACGACACTAAAGTCTGTGGAGCAGTAGATAGTTTGGAAGGATGTTACAGGTTGCAGGGGGATTTAGATAATCTGCAAAATTGGGCTGAGAGGTGCAAGTGGAGTTCAATGCAGGTAAATGTGAGGTGATGCATTTTGGGAAGAATAACAGGAAGGCAGAGTTCTGGGTCAATGGCAAGATTTTTGGTAGTATGGATGTGAAGAGCGATCTTGGAGTCCACGTACATAGATCCCGGAAAGTTGCCACCCAGGTGGATAGTGCTGTTAAGGCGGCCTACGGCGTGTTAGGTTTCATTGGTAGAGGGATTGAGTTCTGGAACCGCAATATCATGCTGCAACTGTACAAAATGCTGGTGCAGCCACAGTTTCAATATTGTGTACAGTTCTGGCCGCCCCATTACATAAAGGATGTGGAAGCATTGGAAAAGGTGCAGAGGAGATTTATCAGGATGGTGCCTGGTCTGGAGGGAAGGTCTTATAAGGAAAGGCTGAGAGACTTGGATCTGTTCTCATTGGAAAGAAGGCGGCTAAGGGGGGATTTGATAGAGACATACAAGATGATCAGAGCATTAGATATGGTAGACAGCGAATGTCTTTTTCTTAGGATGATGATGATAGCTTGTACGAGAGGGCACAATTACAAATTGAGGGATGATAGATTTAAGACAGATGTCAGAGGCAAATTCTTTACACAAAGAGAGTGTTAAGTGTGTGGAATGCTCTATCAGCTAAGGTAGTCAACTCAGCCAAATTACGGTGATTTAAATAATCCTGAGATAAACTCATGGATGACTTTGGGATAGTGTTGGGGGACGAGTTGAGAAAATTCCACAGGTCGGCGCAACACTAAGGGCTGAAGGGCCTGTTCTGCGCTTTATTGTTCTATGTTCTATGTTCTATAATCTGAATCTTTTTCCAAGGCAGAAATGACAAATTCTAGAGGCCATAGATTTCAGGGGATAGGGGGAAATTTAAAGAAAATAAAAACCGAGAGAACAACAGATGCTGTAAATCAGAAACAAAAACAGAAGCTTCTGGAGATTCTCAACAAGTCAGGAAGCATCAGTAAAGAGAAATAAGAGTTCATGTTTCTGATGAAGAACCAGAAACATTAACGGATTTTTATTTTCTCAGATGCTGCAAGACCTGCTGAACATTTCCAACAACATGTGAAAGTTTAAAGGGATTTATGTCAGGCAAGTTTCTAATGCAAAAGGTGGTAGATGACTAGAATGTACTCTCCTGGGAGATGGTAAAAGCAGAAACAATCACAATGCTTAAGAGGCATTTGGGCAGGCACATAAGCAGGCAAGGGGTTGGCAGGGATATGGATCATGTCCAGGCAGGTGGAATTAGTTTGGAATGGCATCATGGTCCACACAGACATGATGGGCCAATTATTCCGGTGCTTTACTGTTATGTTTTCCAAGGGGTAAAATATGTGGAGCGAGAGATAATATTTTGAGTGCAATATGCCTCTTCTTTAGAACACACAGTAAGTTGATGCATTTGGAGAGAAACATTGCAGAAAGGGAATATATATTTGAACGGCACAGACACAGAGAGCAGGACAGCGGGAATAGGGGACAATGTGTACCAATCATTAAAGGAGAGGGAACATATAGTGTCTTGAGTAAATCAAATGGGATGCTGGACTTCATTAATGGGGGAATGATAACAAACTCACGGAAAAGATGCTGACCCTTGACAAAGCTCTAGGTCGGTCACAGTCAATCATTGCATTCAATTCTGGTCAACAGATTCCTGGTCAGAATGGGGAAGTTAAAATACCATAAAGGGGCCACTTCCATACCTTTTGCTTCTCTTTCAGGACACCGTGGGGTCTCAAGGGTTACGCATTCCCCTGCCAAAGGCCTTATTTCATCAACTGAAGGCCTGTAATCTTAGAATACAGACAGAACACCTCAGAAGGCGGGGAGGCTGACAGTATCTCAAAATAGAACCTCTTGCAGCCACACATGTGGATTGCCCCATAACCCCAGACGGAGGAATTTGCCCTTTTCAGACAAGACTGAGTGCCCTGGGCAAAACCTTGTTAAACTGCCTCTCGCCCCCATTGTCTTACTTCCCCTCCATATTAGCATAGGTAAGTGAATCCCCCAGTTACTGAAGGAAGAACCCTTCTGCCTTAATCTCTTCCCATCAACACATAATCATTAACAATGCGATAATCAGTTTCTGTAATCCATCACACGTTATCACAGCACATCGTCATTCATCAAGCTTTGTAAGGTCATAATTACGTAGTTTAAGCTGTGTAATGACAATCGCCCATGTGACTTTGTCTAATTCCTATTAAATATACTGTCTCTGTGGGTAAGGCAGAGATTCGTGAAGAAGAGTCTCTACAATTAGACACTCAGCTACTTTAGATTAGACTTACAGTGTGGAAACAGGCCCTTCGGCCCAACAAGTCCACACCGACCCACCGAAGCGAAACCCACCCATACCCCTACATTACCCCTTACCTAACACTACGGACAATTTAACATGGCCAATTCACCTGACCCGCACATCTTTGGACTGTGGGAGGAAACGGAAACCGGAGCACCCGGAGGAAACCCACGCAGACACGGGGAGAACGTGCAAACTCCACACATTCAGTCGCCTGAGTCGGGAATTGAACCCGGGTCTCTGGCGCTGTGAGGCAGCAGTGCTAACCACTGTGCCACCGTGCCGCTTTGAAACTCTCGCCGGCTGTCAATAATAAAGCTGCTGCTGTTGTGCAGAAAACTTGCATAGTCTGGATTTGTGGAACAAAATAGGCACCAACAATGAAGGATATGAGTGATCTTCAGGGTGTGGAGTACAGACCTACTGGAGTGGTTCACTGACGAAGACAATACAGTCACTGGATTGATTTGAAGAAATTGCGATTTTCTTTGAAGTGAAGAAGTTGGATATAGTTTTGATAGAGCTGTATAAGATTATAACAGGCCTAGATATAGCAGACAAATACATCTGTATTCGATAGGTGATGGCACAAGAATTAAGGTCAGATGTAAGGTTTTGAGACAGCCGGAGATGACCAAGTGTCTCTACTGACTGTATTGGCTGGAAATATGCAGAACATGTTGTCTATTATGGTGGTGCAAGGAGAGAAGATCAATGATTGATAAAAACAATTAGATCAGTTCTGAGGGAAATAAACTTGCAGAGTTTGGGGGACATATGGGGAATGAGAATACTGGATTCTGCTACAGAGAGCCAGCTTGGATATATTGGGCCTCTTTCTGTGCTATAATGCAAATTATGTGGACTTGCTTAAATTGCTCTGCTCACCGATTAAGTTGTCATTTAAGTAAATCCGCTCAGTGTTCTTACTCAGACCAATACAGACTGTCACTCACAGCAGGAGATAATGTTTACTGCCTTATACTGGGTTCTTGAGGGGTGGGGGGAGGGGGTGGTCGGGGGTGGGGGGCTAACGGTGTATGTAACAGTCTGCTAGCATTTATCTGAAATGGCAAAACACCAGTGCAGCCACACTAGGGATAGACTGTGGAAATGTGGAGAATGCCAGAAGTGAATTCTTTACCCATCCCACCTGGAAACGGGCCAAACCAGTCAGACTGGGGAGCCGTTCACCTACTCTGTGTGTGTGTGTGTGGGGGGGGGGGGGGGCGAAGGGATTCACTCAGGCATCCATCCTGCTGAGACACCAGTCAATTTACTGATAGCCACAGTTGAAGGATATTTTTTTCTCTCTCTCACGCCAAGTAATGAACAATGGTTTTTGCAGCTCATAACGTTTTGCACACAGAGAACCTAGTTTTGGAAATGTTCACAACAGTGTTGAACATGCACAGATTCACACTGGGTAGAGACTTTTATTTTTCTTTAATTATTCACATGATGAGGGTGTCGCTGGCCCGGAAGCATTTCCTGCCCATCCCTAATTGCCCAGAGGCCAGGTAAGAGTCAACCGTATTGCTGTGGGTCTGATGTCACAATATAGGCCAGACCAGGTAAGGATGGCAGCTTCCTTTCTGAAAGGGCATTAGTGAACTAGATGGGTTTTTCGGACAATCGATTAATGGTCTCATGAGACACTAAATTCACAAGTTCTTTTTAATTGAATTCAAATTCCTCCATCTGCTCCAGCAGGCTTTGAGCCCAGGTCTGCAGAACACTATCTGGGGTTTTAGATTAACTGTCTCGCGACAATACCACTAGGTCAACACTTCCCCACATCGCTGTCCATCTGCACAGAGTGAACAGTGACTTTCTGGTTCATTAGAACTGTTTCATCACACGTAAGTTTGCTCAATGATTGCAGGAGTTGGACGTTGATTGGCAATTGACATCCATCTCCGAACCATGTATTCTGGGGGTTTGTTTCTGGTGATGATTGGTCTTGTTATCTTTTGAGGATAAAAACAGTTTCAATTAGCTTTCTGTCAAATGCATGGCAATCCATTCTATTTCACAACTCTCAGGCAGATTAGTTTCTTTTGAAGGGGTCTCAATCTCCCCAACCTCCTCCTTCCGTACCCCCAACAGTACAATAAACTCACAGAGTCTCTTTGTGACTATGAATGAGACAATCTGATCAGCTGCTTCTTTCCCTATTCCTATGCCAGGTTAAGTGGCAAGTGATAGATAGAGCGAAGCAATCCGATAAACAATGGAACAAATCAAAGATTTGCAGTCCAGTCACATCCTTTTGTGAATGAAGTCAGAGCACAGCTGGAGTTCTGAGGACAGTTCTCTTCAAGATATTAACCAACAAGAACATCAGACTGGATTAATTATCATAAAACTCAAGTCCGTTTGATATTCAGATATTTACAATCAATGTTCAATTCACCAATGTAGCTGAAGGTAAAGACAATCTTCAAGTGATTGTAACAGTGGAGACATCTGAACACTTGAACAGCAAATTTAAGCCTGTTGTGTTTAGATAGTAATAATTTTAAAGAGATTTTAAAAAGTAAGGTGACTTGAGTATAATGGAAGAAGTTGACTGGTGGGTAGCTGATAATCTTGTTTTAATCTGAAGTTAATTTAGGATTAGTTAGCAAATAAACACACGGTAGGGAATCCCAGACCCATGGAGTGCACATCCAGTTCCATCTGGGAAAACCAGGACACTTCTTGTCTGAGTGACAACCACAAGAACACAGAGGTGACACGGGAAATGTCAGCAACACTCGTTAAAGTACTGCACACACTTCTGATCCCCACATTCCAGGGTTAATGTGATCACACCAGAGAGGGTACAGAGGAGATTGATCAGAATGTTCCTACAATTGGAAAATTTCTGCTCTGAGGAAAGGTTGGACAGGCTGGGGATGATTTCCGAGGAGGATGAGCTGAGATTTAATTGAAGTGATAAAATGTTGAGGAATCCAGATCGAGTGGATAGGAAGGAGCTAGTCATTAACAAACAGGTCAGAAACTGGAGGTTTTAGATTGAAACTAATTCTCAGAGAGAAGAGGAGGGAAGAATTCATTTCACTCGGAGATGGTGGGGAACAAGAACTCACTGACGGGGTGGCAGAGGCAGTAACCAGCATCACATTAGAATAAAAGGACATGGATGTAACTGAAATGCTGGAGCATGCAGGGCTGCGGACTAAAGTCTGCAGAATGGGATCAATGTGATTTATTTAACATTTCTCCAGAATATTAAACTCAATTCCAATTTTAGAATTTATGAACATCATCTGACCTGAATTCCAAATGTTACAATAAATTTATCAGAAAGTTACAGCACAGATCGAGGCCACTTGCCCCATCCTGCATGTCTTGGCTGTAATAGAATGACCCAGGCTTTACAGCGTTCTGTACTCACCAATGAGAGCAACAAATTCAGACTGTGAACTCTATCCTCTATGTTATTATAATCTGTTTTTTTTTCAATGCATTTCTTTAACAGCTGCTCACCTTCTTTCCTGGTTTCTTTCCCAGCCCAAACTCCATTCCCCATGTCCTTGAGGGACAGTCATTTCTGCAAGTTAATCTTTCCTACCTGCCCCTGTGTGACACTGTCTTTTTGTCCTTATCTCACCCCCCACCTTGCTCACAAGCTGTTACTTTTCTGATGGTTCCCAGACCTCTGTGACGTCACTGCGCCCCCTAGGTCAGTGGCACGAGTTTTGAATTCTCTTCCTCATGAGACAATCGGAAATCTTTCTGGCTGCAGTTTCCCCCAGACTTTATTCAGCAAAAAAAAAGAGGATTTGCGTCAGAGTCAAGTATTTGTGAGACTTCGTCCACAATCCTGAGCACTTAGACGTAATCTATGACCGTCCCACAGATGTGAAGTTTTGATGGATTGGCCGTGCTAACATGGCCTGTAGTGTGTAGGTTAGGTGGTTTGTTTAGCCATGCTAAAGGTGGGGTTATGGAGGTAGGGTGGGACAGCAGGTCATTGCAGACCCGATGGACCTAATTGTCTCTTTGTGAGCCTAAGGGATTCTGTAATACTAACTAGTTGTGATTGTTGTCACATTTGCCTAAGGCCAGGTTCATTCAACTCAGGTACACATGCTGCCTTTTGTGTTTCTGTGGGTGCTCACTCAATCCTTTATTTCTGTTTTCCATCAATTTTACATTGCATGTGAGGGTGGGAATGAACGTGTAAATATAAATACTCCAACCGAAACCCCTCACAGTTCAGCAACTGTTTCTGCTACTAGCATCACTCACAAGGAACAGGAAAATAAAGGTTCAGTCATACATCTTACAGAAACAGAGATTATAATCTCCAGGAAAGGCTGAACAGCTTTAAAGTCTTTTCTGAAGAAAAGAGGAGTCTGAGAGACAACCTGATACAAGTAGGGAGCTTTATGTCTGTGTTTTCAGAGATTTGAGGTTGAAATCATTGGGTTGGAAGCATGTTTCATTGCCGCAGGTCATCAAAGGTGCTATCTAAATGTGCATCTTTCTTTCTCGCTATCTGTCTGAGTCAATAATCAGATTGATATGTCATTGTCTGAGTGTTTTCCCGAACCCCGATTGAATCTGCTTCCCCCACAATCTCAGGTGCCAGCTGCTTCTAGTCCACCCACATGGGCATGTTGAAGAGCATGACAGGAGAATGGATTGAAACCAAGAGTTCAATAGCCAGAATGAAATAAGAAGAAGGAAATAAACGGGATTTTTGGATCCCAGGGGATACAGACTCCAGGATTTGTCCTTGTGGGCATTCCCGCAATTAAATGAGACAGCATTCCATGATGAGAGTTAAACCCGGGTGGCAGTAGAGGGAGCCACTGAACTTTAGCAGGTTTAGTTCAAACACAGGAAGTTTGTTCAGTCAGTAACAGTGTGTTAGACATGGATGTGAAGTGAGCATTGAGGGGAAATGTTACCACAAGCTGCAGATGGATAACTTTCATTGGAAAAGGAGGAGGCCATTCAGCCCTTCAATCCTCCTCTGTCATTCAATAGATCATGGCTGAGTTGTGGCCTAAGTTGCAATGTTAAAAACTCTCCAAACTCATCAATAAACTCCTCTGCAACAGACAAGATCAACATTCAAAAATGAAACACCTGCAAATGCTGGGAAATCAGGAACAAAAACAGGAATTGCTGGAAAAAGTCAGCAGACTTGGTAGCATCTGTCGAGAGCCAACCTTTCGTGACCAGTGACCGGTCAGGTGACCAGCTGTAGCTGACCATTCTGCCTTTTCTGTAACACTCTCTGGAACAGGTTCTGGTGCGAGGGGAATGAGACTGTCAATAATAACTGAGAAAACAGGAGGATGTGCTCAATCAGAATAAAGCACATTTTCTTTTTTAACTTTTAATGCAACTGCAAAAATTATTCATTATCATTTCCGAAATAAGATAATAGGCCAGAAATGAACTCTTCATGTCATTGGGTCTGAGAAACTGTTAATTCTGACCTGGTCCAGCCGACATGTGAATCCAGACCCTGAATAATGTGGTTGACTATGAACCATCTCCTGGGCAGTCAGAAGAGATGACAAATGCTGCCCCAGCAAGTGATGCCGTGATCCCACGAACAAACAACACAAATCCAAACGCCGTGGTTTCTTGTGAACTAGCTGGTGTTATTGGAAGGTTTATGGGGTAAAGCGACAAGAATGGCATTCGGTGAGTTGATTCTTTGGAGAGCTGATGAGCCAATCAGCCTCCTTTTGCGCAGTAACAATTTAGTGAATATTTCATTCTGAGCCCTCTAAGGAATTATCAGGGCAGGGTTTGTAAAGGGGTCAGATTGAATGAGTGTCTCGTGAACACAAGTGAGACACAGGTACAGAGAGGTTTTGGGATGGATTAAATTATATTTAATGCATGTGTGTAGTCATCAACTTTACAGCAGTTAAAAATGGGAATGATCAAGAAAGTGGAATTAGAGCAGCAAATAAGTCTAAAACATTGATGCAGCTAAAGGGGATGCTGGGTAAAGAAATCGTAGTCAGTGCTTATTTTATTCCAGACACACCAGCCTAGGAGCACATCCTTCCTGTATCTATCCTCTCGAGCTCTTGAAGATTTTTGTTCATTTGAAGTATTTCATGTTTAGATTCTCCAGAGAAGACAGCTTCAAGCTCCTCAATCTCTCCTGCCAGGGCAATGCTGCTGTTAGAATTCAATTCACTGCTGCATGTTACTGGCTGCTTCATGGACTGGAACTGGCAATTGAGACTGAAAGGTTACTGTATAAAATATCTTCAATGATATTGCCAGACGTGAGTGGTCTTTTGAAAATTACATTGACTTACAGACATCCGAGTTTCAGAGCACTTCCTGTTGTCGGGCATCCGGTTTAGATACAATCTATTGAAAACTATTAGAACTGACTTGCACTGGCTCCGTCAAAGTGGTCAGCGCATAATGCTTGTCATCGAAGCTGGTAACAAACTTCCCATGGGTTAAAAATTTTAAATGATAGAGTAGGTACGAGGTCTGATGGCACTGTTGGAGTATTGATGTTGTTGTTAATCACATTAACTCGGCTGGAGTTGACGGAATTTTTACTGTCCCTTTTGAATCTCAGGATGTCTCTCTGGGCAATAAGTCTCCAATAAACAGCGATGTGACAATGAGCAGGGATCATCTGTTTTGATTTAAATTTTGACGGTAGCACTGCTGCTTCACAGCACCAGGTACAAGGTTGGAGTCTAGCCTTAGTCAACAGCCTGTGTGGAGTTCCCACATTCTCCCCAGGATAGGGTATGTTCCATCCAGGTGCTCTGGTTTCCTCCCAGAATCCAAAGATGTGCAGGTTAGTTGGATTAGTCGTGCTAAATTGTCCACAGTGTACAGGATTGTGCAGACTCGGTGGATCAGCCATGGGAAATGCAGTATTACAGGGATGGAGTGCTCCTGGTGGGATGCTCTTTGGATTGTTGGTGGGGTTTGATGGGCCAATGCTCTCCTTCCACAGTGTCGGGATTCTATTCTATGATTGAGGATAAAGGCTACACAGCAGGATGTCCTTGGAGAACGAGCATGTGGTGAATATCAATGCTCTCGATGCCTTTAGATAGAGGTGGGTACCACAGGAGATGCAGTGCTTTATCTCCATCGCTGCCTCCTCATCCCCAACTCTACTTTGATTTGATCCCTTCCCACTCTGTCATTTGTAATGGTCTGCTTTGCCCGTAACGGGCTTTGTTTGTAAATATTCAATTGGTTAAACAAAGGGTTTACTGCTGGTGATTATATATTAATAAAAAACAAAATGCCGTAATGATGATTTTGATGGTGGGAAGGTGCTCAGCTGTGTGAGATAACCCTTCTGGATAGGAGAAATGGGGGGAAAAATACTTCACAGCTCACAGAAGGAGAACTGAAAAGCAGTTAAATCAAATCAATGGTTCAGACAGGGAGGGAATATTTCCCTGGAGTTTGAATAACTGGAAAGTGATGGCATCTTGGAATAGACAGGATCTTGTTTTACAGGGCGTTTGACATTTTTAAAATCTTATATTCTGATAGTTTCATTTCTTTTCTTTTAGTTTTGTTTATTGTGGAATAAACAGCTACAATAATTTAAAAACAAATTCACAAACCTTGTGTTAAAGATAAATGTTAAATAAAATCCATCAAACCGTCCCTCACTGAAAACTTTTGTGGAAGTGCAATCTCCTGGAAAACCCCTGCCCACTTCTTCCTACCCAGGCTCCATGGCTATATACATACCTGGGAGATAGCAGCAGACGGACCCCATTCGGTTTTCAATCCTGCTCCACCATTCAATGGGAACCAGGTGACCATCCAGCTCAGTCTCCTGTTCCTGCTGTGTTCCAATTCACTTTCATGACTTTACCTCGAAGAACGATATCTAAGTCCTCCTTTGGCTTCACTGCCTTTTGTTCCAGTGTCATTGCGGTGTTACTGTGTGGGTGTATGCGGGGGTAATGTGATGGTGCTGCCTCCTGGAGGATGCACTCAGCATCCCTCATCATCCTGCAGTAACATCAACCGGGTTTCAGCAACTAGAGATAGAACCCATTTCCAGGATATGAACATCACTGGCTCAGCCAGCATTATTTCCCCATCTCTAGTTACCCTTGAGAAGATGGTAGTGACCTGCTGTCTTGAACAATTCACAGTCGATTTGGTGCAGATAGATCAACAATGCTGGGAGGGAGAATGTGCAGGATTTTGGCTGAGTTAATCTCCATCTTTGGTTCTTGAAATGCTGGTTAACTTTATCACAAGCTGCACATGATTTTGAGATGTCAGTCTGCAAATCTTCACCATCTAGCACTCTGTATAAAGAGATATGTACAGATTAGAAATTCAGAACAGACAATTCTAGTTTCTCTGGAATATCTTTTCCCCTTCCCCCCCCCCCCCCCCCCCAAAGCTGTAACCCTCCAGCCCACTTACTCTCTCCCACCATTTTGACTCTGCTACCCCTAATGTACACCCTCCCCATTCTCATGGAGTTGCTGATAAACAGATCCATGCCACCACTTCCCGTCCCTGGTTAGACTCTGCACCCTTTCTGAGTTCACTTCCTTTCCCTTTAGTTGCTGCAAGTCAAAATGTAACAGCAGAATGAAACAAAAGGAAACAGAAAGGGAGGTGGCAGATCGTGAACAGAAGAGGAACCTTCAGTCTGGGAGAAGGGGTCAGATCCTTCTTTGTTTCTCATTGGTCAATTCCAGTGTTATGACAAGTTGGGAATGTAACTTGGTCCCATGTGGGTGTGGTGACACTTTGACCCTCCAACAGATCAATACTACAAGCAAATACGTGCCTCTTCCAGACAATCACAGTGTGAAATACTTTCCACTAGTTACCCCAAAGCACATGCTCCAAAACCCACCCACATTCTTCACGTGTGCCGTGCCGGGTTTCCCCACAGACGTGTGGTCCCTGCCTCGGAATTTGGGAGTTGTAGTCTCCATGCAGCCACTGGAGCCCTGTCTCTGGAACATGAATGAAAAGCGTGGGGTGGAGGATGTTGTGTAATAGATTCCCATTCAGACACAGGGGACATGTGGGCTGTAACTGGGATTTAATGAGACATCCGCTTACACAACCGGATTTCTGACGTAAGGAACATAGATTCAGCCAATTGGGGGATAGGGAGGTTAATAAGGCGCAGTTGGTTTTAAACAGAGGTGGCTCAGTGGCTAGCACTGCTACCTCACAGCGTCAGGGACGTTAGGCGACTGGGTGGAGTTTACACATTCTCCCCATGGAGAACTGCACGATACCATGCAAACAGTTTCCTCCCACAGTCCAAAGATGTGCAGGTTAGTTGGATTTCCCATGCTAAATTGCTGATTGTGTTCATGCACGTGCCGGTTAGACAATCAGCCATGGGAAATGCAACGTTACAGGGAATGAGTGGGTCAGAATGGGATGCTCATCATTGAGTTGGTGTGGACTCGATAGATGAATACCCTGTTTCTGCACTGTAGGGACCCTATTCTATTCTCATGAACAAGAATGTATTTATCTCAATGTGTTGTGAATCTGTGGAATTCCCTATTCAAAATGCGGTGGATGCCAGGACAATGAGCCAATTTAATGAAGAGATACAGATGTTGTATTTGCAATGAGTTGAAGAGTGAGAGAGAGCAGGTGGGAAAATCCAGCTGAGACCGAAGTGAGCTCAATCATCACCGTATTAAATAGTGGAGCTGATTCTCCTGTGCCCAGTGCTTATCTTCTTACGGTAATAACTGGAAAGCTGAATCCAAAACTCGCCACCTTCACCAAACGAGATTTTCGGAAAATGCAGGATAGTCAGGTAGATTAGCATTCCAAACTTAGATGGTGAGGAAGCGTGGAGGAGATAATGATTTTGTAATTTTAAACTGAGGGGAGACAGTGATTTATGGTTTTAGATTGCGTCGTACATCCACACCATCCAGAATAATCTCTTGTGAATATCTATCATGTACTTTATTACAAAGCCAAAGTCTCTGACAATGAAAACCAAAACACCCAGGTAACATTGCCACATCTCGTAATCTGATAAAAGACTGCTGATAAGTCTGGTTGAACTTAGAATACAGTTGGAAAGCAGGAAGATTAAATCCAATCCGAAGATCCTGTGCTTAAACAAAGGAGACGACAATAGGATGAGGCAGGAGTTGGCTAATGTAGACTGGAAACAAAGACTTTACAGTGGGAAAGTTGACGGACAGTAGGGGACTATCAAAGCAATGTTTCAAAGTGCTCAGCAAAAGTATATATCAGTGAAAAGAAGGACTGTAGGAAAAGGAGAAATCTGCCGTGGGTGGCTCAGGAAATAAGGGAGCCTTTCAAAATGAAATAAAATGCATACAAATTGGCAAAGAGCAAGGAGAAACTATGAGATTAGAAAAACTTTAAAGATCAACAGAAAGCAAGATTGGATTGGGGAGAAAAGTGATAAGTAGCTATCCCCAGGGCCAGAATAGTAGTTTACACTGCTAGAGGGGAACCTATTGTGTGGGGAACACATGACCTCTGTAATTGTTGAAGCTCTTAAAAGTTAGCATAGAGATAATCCAGATCCAGTTAAACATCACAGAACACCCCAAACGCTTGTTCTTCCAAATAAACCTGTTGGGTTATAACCTGTTGTGTGATTTATAACTTTGTCCACCCCACCCCAACACCAACTCCTCCACATCAGAATCCTGATAGACAGCCGCACTGAAACTGAAGCATCTGTCAGATACTTGAGGGAGCCACCTGGGTGGGTGGGGGAAGGGGTGTATGGTTTAACCACAAAGTGCTGAACTGAACTAGACTTTCTAACTGCCGTTGCCGTGGAGATAACTCTGAGAGACAGTCTCTACTCAAAGTCCCAAACCACAAAGGTATAAGAATGGGCGTTACATCGGACAGACGGGAAGTTACCTGGTACTGCTTGGAGGTGTTTTGCATGTACACTATCCATGTAACTGCCATGCTTCGTCAATAACGACTCAAAGAAGACCTCTCAGAGTTCTGTACCTAGTTATTGCTATCCAGCAGGGTTGAGGAATATGAGTACGCAGCAGTCAGTCTTCACATTGTGGGATACGAAGAACATGCCAGTAATTGATAAGGAGACTGAGGAAAGTGACGACCAAGAAATAACCATTATCATGAAAGCTTTAGAGCTGGGCAAGCTAATGGAACTAAATGTACACATGTCTCATTGCCCTGATGGAATACATCCCAGGATACCAAAAGAGTTAGTGGGAGAAATAGCAAATGCACTTAGATTCGTTTAATCCAACAGCAGAGAAAGGCCCTTTGGCCCAAACTGGCCCATGCTGACCAGAATGTCCATCCACACTAACCCCATTTTCCTGCACTTCGCCCATCTGCTTCTGACCCTTTGCTATCCATGCATTTGTCCAAACGTCTTTTACCTGTTGTGAGTGTGCCCTCTTCAACCACTTCCACTGGTAGCTTAGTCCATATACATACCACCCTCCATGTAAAACAGTTGTCCCGTGGCTTCTCTTTTATTCTTTCTCCTTTAACCTTGAACTGATGCCCTCCAATCCTGGAGTCCCTGGGAAAAAGACTGACTGCATTCACCTTTTCCATGCCTCTCATGGTCTTATACACTTCTAGAAAAGAACCCCCTCAGTTTCCTCTGCTCTAAACATAAAATCGTCACTTGTCCAACCACTCCCTATAACTCAGAACCTTGATCCCTGACAACATCGTTGTAAATTTTTCTGCACGTTTTACAGTTTAATAACTGAAACCTACATTACATTCATCACATTTCCAGTGTTTCCCCACGGCGCTGGAACCAATGTGATGATGCCAATGGGTTACAATCCATGATCGAAAATTAACTCCTTTACAACAATCCCGTTTTCATAATATTTCCCAGGGTGCAGGTATTCTTGTGTCTTTGTGGTTGCATGGTTAATTAAAGACTTGTCCTTCAACAAAGCAAAGCTGTGGCTTAATTGTTCCTGGGAAATGTGCCATGATTTTTCAGAATTTCAAAAACAAATGAAATCTCTCTCCCCAGTCACCACATTAACATGGACTTGGCTGTGTCTCAGTATTTTTTTTCCAGTCACACTGATATTTGGAATATTCGCCCACGGACAGAATGTACACCTTTCTTCCCACATGAAAAGGCCAATAACATTCAGATCGGCACGGATCAAGTAACGATCAGATCTGAACATGAAGTCCATGAAGTACAAATCTTCAACCAGACTTTAACTGAAGTCCAAATCCAACCTTTCAGCATTCTACAACAGAGACAACAAGTTACCACTGATAATACAGGATGGAAATTCATTAGACAATTATAGTGTAAAACTGTATTTTCCTTGTTCCCCCAAAGCTTTAAATCTCAGTCTCACAATTTCTCTCTTTGGTGACTGAAATCCAAACAAGCTCCCCACTCCTTTCCTCCACACCCAGTTCTCACACTCTCTCTCCTTTCTTTGAATTCAGTTTCCTAGCCCAGCTCCTGTCTGCAGACTAAGAACCAAAGCAATGAGTCTGACTCTGCATCCACTGGTCGTCAGGGGTGGGGGGGGAGGTGTGTTGAATCCCCTGAGAAGAACCATCCCGCACACACTGCTTCCTGCAAACTCTGGCCAAATCCCATCGTACTAAAATAAACCAAATTAGAATTCTAATTGCAGGCCCATCCTTGTCCTTTCAATAATAATCCTGAATCTTCACAAAAGAGTTCTGATAACTTTCTACAAAATGCTGCACCACTGATAGTCTGATCACATGTCAGGGTGCCAGGAAACGGGCCATTCACCTTGGTCTTGCTCCCAGAGGGAGCAAGATGGCAATGACAGATTGATGCCAATGACAAATTAATCCCTCACACCCACAGCCTCCTTCCCAGGCACTGACCTATATTGTGCATACTCCCACAGTTGGCCAACACTGTGCCCGTGCACTGGTCTCCCCTCCTACAGCACGTGTTCCCGATCATACAGGAGCCTGGGTGATTGACAGCAGCTGCTGCCCAATATATCAGAACCCCTACAGTATGGAAACAGGCCCTTCGGCCAAACAAGTCCATATCGACCCTGCAAACAGTAACTTACATAGACCCATTCCCCGACCCTATATTTATCCCTAACTAATACGATGAGCAATTTAGAATGGGCAATTCAGCCATCCTGCACATCTTTCGATTGTGGAAGGAAATCGGAGCACCTGGAGGAAACTCGCTCAGACACGGGGAGAATGTGCAAACTCCACAGTGACAGTTGCCCGTGGCCGGTATCGAACCCGGGTATCTGGTGCTGTGAGGCAGCAGTACTAACCACTGAGCCGTCTCTATAAAATGGAGGGGCCAGGGCTGGAGGACTGGGATAATTGGATTGCAAACAATGAATGAATGTGGAGGATGGACAGTCAGTGAGGGACAGGATCAGTGCAGCAACAGAAGGGAATCCTGGACAAACTGAGCAATGGGAGAGTCTGACAAGAGAGAAATTACAGGAAGGTTCTGTTTGGAGGCTCAGGCAGGCACAGCCGGGAGATATGGCCTGGTGGCTTGGGCATGTTTTCCAATCAGCCTCTTCAGAGATGCTGTTTCTCAACTCTGACCCCGATCCTCCTCATCCAGAGGTAAGGGCACTGCCACCATTTCCTGGTGGGCAAGGGATACAGGGACTGCCTTTCAAAAGGAACTCAACTGTGATGGTGACATTGTGCATTGAGTCTTGTTAGTCACTGACAAAATGCTGGCATATTCATCCAGAATATTAACACCTATAACTGGTCAACGCACACCCCAATGTACGGAGTTAAATCCTGGATACTAATAACAGCTGTGTTCATGGGAAGTCATGTCTCATGAATCTGACTCAGCTTTTTTGAAGAAGTAACAAAGAGGATTGATGAGGTCAGAGCATGGGCATGATCTACATGGACGTCAGTAACGTGTTTGACAAGGTTCCTCATGGGAGACTGGTCAGCAAGGTGAGATCGCATGGAGTACAGAACTGGCTCAAAAGAAGAAGGCAGAGGGCGTTTTCAGGCTGGAGGCCTGTGACCAGTGGAGTGTCACAAGAATCGGTGCAGAATCCACTACTTTTCGCCATTTATATCCATGATTTGGATGTTAACGTAAGTATTTAAGTAATTTTGCGGATGACACCAAAATTGGAGGTGTAGTCGACAGTGAAAAAGATTACCTCAGAGTACAAGGGGATCGAGAGCAGATGGGTGAATGGGCTGAGGAGTTCAGTTTAGAAAAATGTGAGGTCCTGTATTTTGGAAAAGCAAACTTTAGCAGGCCTTTACAGTTAATAGTAAGTTCCTGGGGAGTGCTGCTAAACGAAGAGTCCTTCGGAATGCAGTTTCATAGTTCCTTGACAGTAGAGTAGCAAGTAAATTGGATAGTGAAGAAGGCAGTTGGTCGGCTTGTCGTTATAGGTCAGAGCATTGAGTATAGGGATTGGATGGTCATATCGCGGCTGTACTGGACATTGATTCGGCAACTTTTGCAATATTAGATAGAATTCTGTTCTCCTTCCTATCAGATGGATGTTCTTAAGCATGAATGGAGGTCAGAAAAGAAATATAGAATGTTACCAGGGTTGGATAGGCTATTTTCTCTGGAGCTTCAGAGGCTATACAGCGACCTGAAAGTGATTTAATAAATCAGGCCGGGCATGGATAGGGTAAATAGACAAGATATTTTCCCTCCCTTTGGGGAGTACAGAACTAGGGGTTTGGGAGGGAGGGTAGGCAGACAGGGAGTGGGTGGATTGACTGGGGTGGGACAGAAATGGGTGGGGAAAGAAAGGGGGGATAGAGAGGGGTGGCACAGAAACAGGTGGGGACAGAAAGGATTAGAGAGGAGGGGAACAGATATGGGGAACAGAGGGGTGACTGACGGTGGGGAGGGTGGAGAGACGGAGTGAGCGACTGACAGGATGGGGCAACTGACAGTGTGGGGGGTGCGACCAACAGGGTGGGGGGCGCGATCAACAGGAGGGGGCAAACGACAGAGAGGAGGGACAGACCGAGGGGGCGACAGATGGGGCAAAAGACCGACGGGGGGGGAACAACCCATGAGGGGGTGGGGCTACCGACAATGAGGGAGGGAACAGACAGAGCGGGTTGATGGAAGATGAAGAGTTATTTTATAGAACTACAATTCAACCCTGTTCTTGTTTTCTCATCATTACCTTACTTCCCTCTGAAGGGCTCAGAACAACTGCATAGTTCTTGGAAAGTAGAGTTTCAGGGAGATCAGGTGCTGAACGTGGCATTTGGGACACTAACATTTAATGGAATGTGCTGATCAATAAATGGACTCTGGTTCAATTCCACTGTTTGCGTCGTGTTTGCACATTCTCCCTGTGTCTGGGTGGGCTTCCTCTGGGTGCTCTTAACTTCCTCACACAAATCCAAAGACTTGCAGGTTAGGTGGATTAGCTTTGGGTGATGGCAGGTTACGGAGTAAGGGTGGAATGCTGTTCCAATGGTTGGTATGATCTCATGGGCCGAAAGGCCTCCTTCCACACTGTGGGGATTCTGTCACTGAGTATAGGGATTAGGAGGTCACGTTGTGGCTGAGTAGGGCATTGGTGAGGCCAGTTTTAGAAAACTGCATTTAATTGTGGTCTACTTGATTTCAGGAAGATGTTACCAGAATAGGACTCAACATCTTAATGGCAAGTTCTTGGGAAGTGTTGACAAACAAACAGACTGTGAAGTGTAGGTTAATAGTTCCTTGAAAGTGTGGTTGAGATAGACAGGTCGGTGAAGGCGATGTTTGGTATGCTAGCTGTTATTGGGCAGTACATTGAGGATAGGAGTTGGGAGCTCATGTTTCGCTTGTACAGTTTATTGGCTCGGTCACTTTTTGAAATCCCCAGACTGCCTTCAATTCCAGTCTCCCTGCTATAGGAAAGATGTTGGGAAACTTGAAAGAGTTCAGAAAAGATTTACAAGGGTGTTGCCATTATTGCAACATTTGAACCATAGGGAGAGGCTGAATAGACTGTGGCTATTTTCCTGCAGCACTGGACACTTTAGGTGGCTTTAATCGAACTTTATAACATTATGAGGAGCAATGATAGGGTGACTAGTAATGGTTTCTTTTTCCCAGCGTAGGGGAGTCCAAACGAATAATGTAAATCATTTTTCCAAGGTGGAAATGACAAATTCTAGAGGAGAGATGGCAAGTTTAAAGGATACGAAAACCGAAACAACTGCAGATGCTGTAAACCAGGAAGAGAAACAGAAGTTTCTGGAAAAGGTCAGCAGGTCTAGGAGCATCTGTGAAGAGAAATTAGAGTTAACGTTTCTGAGGAAGGGTGACCAGATCCGAAACTTTAACTGTTTTTTCTTCACAGATGCTGCATGACCTGCTGAGCATTTCCAACAACATCTGTGTAAGTTTCAAGGGAGTTGTGTCAGACAAGTGTCTTATGCAGAAGGTGGTCAGTGACTAGAATGTATTCTCTTGGGATATGGGAAAAGCAGCAACAATCAAAATGTTTAAGATGGATTCGGACAGACAAATAAGCAGGCATAGGTTATCAGGGATATGGATCATGTTACAGGCAGATGGAATTAGTTTGGAATGGCATCATGATCTGCACAGACACGGTGGGCTGATTACTCTGGTGCTGTAACTGTTATGTTTTCCGGGGGGTAGAATGTGTTTTGGAGGAGTAACAAAAATGATTGATGAGGGCAGACTGGTCGACATGATGAACGTAGACTTTAGTAAGGTGTTCGGCAAGCTTTCTCATGGGAGATTGGTTAGCAAGGTTAGATCTCATGGAATAAAGCGGAAACCAGCTATTTGAGTTCAGAACTGACTCAAAGGTAGAAGATAGAGAGTGGTGGTGGAGGGATGCTTTTCAGACTGGAGGCCTATGGAGTGTCACAAGGATTGGTGCTGTATCTACTATTTTCCATCATTTATATCAATGATTTGGATGTAAACATAGGAGGTATTAGTAATTTTGTAGATGACACCAAAATTGGAGGATTAGTGGACTTGGAGCACTTGGAGACAGAGCTGTACAGCTCCAGATATTGTTGACCTGATTCCTGGGATGGCAGGACTGATGGATGACGAGGGTCTCAATCCTCGTTTAATCCTCCTTTCCTTTGGTTTTCGGAGTCGCTGACTACATCACTAGTATACTACCTCCCAGTCGCTGTCCTGAATCTGACCCATCTAACCTGACACTTTAGCTCCCATCCCCCTGCCAGACTAGTTAATAACTCACCAATGGAACTGGCAATAGCAACCCCCCTCCCCCCAGAGATTTGACCCAGCTCTGCCCGGGGTAACCGGTCAGGCTGGTACAGGTCCCACCTAAACCAGAAACGGTCCCAAGGCCTGAAGAATCTGAACTCTTCTCTGGTACACCATTTCTCCAGCCACATATCCAGCTGATCTACCCTCTTATTCCTGCTCTCACTAGCACATGGCACTGGGAGCAAGTCTGACATCATTACATTTCAGGATCTGCATGATAATGTGTCTCTGCTCTTCCAATATCCAGCTTTCAAGCACTCACCCCTTTGTTTCATGATGTCGTTGGGATCGGTGTGTCCTACAACCACAGGCTGTTTACCCTCCAGCTCTAGAATGTCCTGTAGCTGCACCATGATATCGCGGATCCTGGCACCAGGGAGATAACATATCATCCTGGATTCATGGCTGTGGCCAGAGAAGTGCCTGTCTGTAATCCTGACTATTGAATCCCCTGTCACTCTCTTTCTTCCCGTTCTGGGCAGCAGAGCTATCTACGGTGTCATGAACCTGGCTGCTGCTGATTTCCCCCGAGACCGACACACACACACACCTACACGAATCCCAAGCAGTATACAGTATCTGTTTGGGAAGGGAATAACCACTGGGAACTCTGCACTCCCTTCCTGATCCTTTTACTTGATCTGATGGTCACCCATTCCCTTTCTTTTTGTGTAACCCTCACCTGCAGTGTGACTAACTTACTAAACCTGCTCCACAGTGAGTCCACTTACAGCTCCAGGTCTGTAAAGCAGTTTCCCAGTAGCTGCTGATGGGCACATTTCCTGCATACACAGTCATCAGGGACACTGCAAACATCACTTAAATTCCCACATTGTACAAGAGGAGCACACCATGAGTCTGAGGTCTCCTGTCACGCAGGCTCTCTAGATTCAGCTAGTTACTCCCATTAAGAGAATTTAAGTGAACGAGCAATCTTCCTATCCTTCAAACATATCCATTATAATCAAAATCCCGTATTCTTTACTTAAGCTGATATGTTATACCTTAAAAACTGTTAGAAAATCTCCACAGTATCGCTTACAATCTGGCTCTTCCCTTTGGGACCATGTGAATTTCTGAATTGTCTGAAATAAAAATGAGTTTAACTTCACCTTCTCCCTGTCCCACCTCGCTCTGTTTACACCCAACTCTAAAATACTCATGGAACCAAGCAGCCCTCACGGTGCAGCCCTGTCATTTTCATTGTTTCTCACACCTACACTGCCCTCAGCCTCCTGTACTGTTCCAATGCATCTCAACGGGAGCTCAGAAAAAGCATCTCATCTTTCAATTCAATCCTTTATAACCCCAGAGTCAACATGGACCTCAGCAGTTTCTGGGTGAACAGACAGTTGTAAGAATCTGGAACATTCCACCTAAAAAGGTACTGGAATTTGAGTTCATAAGGAGTTGCAGGGAATTGAAAATAAGGAGTTTTCAGGTTAGCATCATGAAGTGGGTGATTGTAGGGCCTGTCAGATTTAGTCCCAAAGAGACGAAGTGCAAGCTGGACAAATCTGTGCTCCCTCTCAGACCAAACCAGACAGAGCTTCCAGCTGCCTGCCAGTTTAACACATGAGCCTGTCCCCTGGCCAACATCTGTCTCATTCTTACTGCAGTGTTCCAGGGAAGCTTGATGCAGAACACTCCAGAGTATACCAAATGGCCGTGTATTTCAAGGACTGCAATTTCCCCTCCCATGTGGTCAACAATACCCTTCAGTGTATCTCCACCACTTCCCGCACCTCTGCCCTTGAACCCCACCCTTCCAACCACAGCCAGGATAGAACCCCCAAGTCCTCACTTTTCAGCCAGATTCAACACATCATCCTTTGCCTTTTCCACCACCTACAATCAGACCCCACCAGAGATATCTTTACCTCCACACCCCTTTCAGCATTCAGAGACCATTCCCTGTGATTACTGCATTAGATCCATGCGGAAAATGTGTTGCTGGTTGAAGCACAGCAGGTTAGGCAGCATCGAAGGAACAGGGAATTCGACGTTTTGGGCCAGAGCCCTTCATCAGGAATGAGGAGAGTGTGCCAGACAGGCTGAGATAAACGGTAGGGAGGAGGGAATTGGGGGAGGGGCGATGGAGATGTGATAGGTGAAAGCAGGTCAAGTTGAGGTTGATAGGCCAGAGTGGGGTCGGGGCGGAGAGGTCAGGAAGAAGATTGCAGGTTAGGAGGGCGGTGCTGAATCGAATGAGACAAGGTGGGGGGAGGGGAAATGAGGAAACTGGAGAAATCTGAGTTCATACCTTGTGGTTGGAGGGTTCGCAGGTGGAAGATGAGGCGCTCTTCCTCCAACCGTCGTGTTGTTATGTTCTGGTGATGGAGGAGTCCAAGGACCTTCATTTCCTCGGTGGAGTGGGAGGGAGAGTTAAAGTGTTGAGCCACGGGGTGTTTGGGTTGGTTGGTCCAGGCGTCCCAGAGGTGTTCCCTGAAGCGTTCCGCAAGTAGGCGGCCCGTCTCCCCAATATAGAGGAGGCCACATCGGGTGCAGTGGATGCAATAGATGATGTGTGTGGAGGTGCAGGTGAATTTGTGGCTGACATGGAAGGACCCCTTGGGGCCTTGGAGAAAAGTAAGGGAGGAGGTTTGGGCGCAAGTTTTGCATTTCCTGCGGTTGCAGGGGAAGGAGCCGGGAGTGGAGGTTGGGTTAGTGCGGGGTGTGGAGCTAACGAGGAAGTCACGAAGGGAGTGGTCTTTGCGGAATGCTGATCGGGGAGGGGAGGGAAATATATCCCTGGTGGTGGGGTCCGTTTGGAGGTGACGGAAATAACGGATACGCTGTATACGGAGGTTGGTGGGGTTGTAGGTGAGAACCAGTCTTGGTGGCGGTTGGAGGAGCAGGGCTCAAGGGCGGAGGAGCGAGAAGTGGAGGAGATGCGGTGGAGGGCATCGTCGATCACGTCTGGGGGGAGTCTGCGATCCTTGAAGAAGGAGGCCATCTGGGCTGTACGGTATTGGTACTAGTCCTACTGGGAGCAGATGCGGCGGACACGAAGGAATTTGGAATATGGGATGGTGTTTTTACAGGGGGCAGGGTGGGAGGAGGTGTAGTCCGGGTAGCTGTGGGAGTCAGTGGGTTTATAATAGATGTCTGTGTTGAGTCGGTTGCGCGAGATAGAAATGGAAAGGTCTAGGAAGGGGAGGGAGAAATCTGAGACAGTCCAGGTGAATTTGAGGTCGGGATGGAAGGTATTGGTAAAGTTGATGAACTGTTCAACCTCCTCGTGGGAGCATGAGGCAGCGCCAATACAGTCATCGATGTAGCAGAGGAAAAGCTAGGGTGTGGTCCCAGTGTGGTTGTGGAAGATGGACTGTTCCACATATCCTACGAAGAGACAGGCATAGCTGGGGCCCATGCGCGTGCCCATGGCAACTCCTTTAGTTTGGAGTACTTAGGAGGATTGGAAAGAGAAGTTATTCAGGGTGAGGACCAGTTCAGTCGAAGAAGGGTGTCAGTGGAAGGGTACTGTTTGGTGCGGCGGGAAAGGAAGAAGCGGAGGGCTTTGAGTCCTTCATTATGGGGAATGGAGGTGTACAGAGACTGGATATCCATCGTGAAGATAAGGCGTTGGGGACTGGGGAAGCGAAAATCATGGAGGAGGTGGAGGGCGTGGGTGGTGTCCCGAACGTAGGTGGGGAGTTCTTGGACCAAAGGGGACAGAACCGTGTCGAGGTACGTGGAGATGAGTTCGGTGGGGCAGGAGCAGGCTGAGACAATGGGTCGGCCGGGCAGTCAGATTTGTGAATTTTGGACAGGAGGTGGTGCGGGGTTGTGGGACTCTGAGGTTGGAGGCGGTGGATGGGAGATCCCCTAAGGTGATGAGGTTATGGATGGTCTGGGATATGATGGTTTGGTGGTGGCAGGTGGGGTCATGGTCAAGGGGCAGTAGGAGGAGGCATCCGCAAGCTGGCGTTTGGCCACAGCGGTATAAAGGTCGGTGTGTCAAACTACTAACGCGCCTCCCTTGTCTGACGGTTTGATAATGAGGTTGGGGTTGGAGCAGAGGGAGTGGAGGGCTGCACGTTCTGAGGATGAGAGGTTGGAGTGGGTGAGAGGGGTGGACAGGTTGAGTCAGTTAATGTCGCGGCGGCAGTTGGCTATAAATAGATCGAGGGTGGGTAAGAGGATAGCACGGGGTGTCCAGGTGGATGGGGTGTGTTGGAGGCGGGAGAAGGGGTCGTCAGAGGGTGGGCGGGTGTCTTGGTTGTAAAAGTAAGCATGGAGCCGAAGGCGGCAGAAGAATTGTTGAATATCTCGCCGCGTGTTGAACTCATTAATCCGAGGGTGTAGGAGAATGAAGGTGAGGCCTCTGCTGAGGACTGATCTTTCATCCTCAGAGAGGGGGAGGTCTGGAGGGATGGTGAAAACACGGCAGGGCTGGGAGCTCGGACCTGCTGTGGGACTGGAGCTGGGAGTGGGGGCGGGGTTACGCGCAGGGGCGGGGACGGAGTTCGGCGTGGGGGCTGGGTTAGGCGTGTGACCGAATTCGGCGTGGGGGCGCGGTTAGGCGTGGTCACGAAAATCGGCGTGGGGGCGGGGTTAGGCGTGGTGACAGAGGTCGACGTGGGGGCGGAGATTCGGTGGTGAAGAGATCAGCTGGAGGCGAAGACACATGAGGCGTTGTGGTCGTGCAGGTTAGTGATTTCACTGGGGGCGGAAGTGGCTGCGGCGACGGCAACCCAAGGGGCGGAATTGGCTGTGGTGCCGAAAGAAACCATGTTGTTCCCGATAGCCGCGGGAGTCGCGAATCCGTAGGCGATGGTCTTCTTGGCGATCATGGAGGCGGTTTTCTGGGTGGCGATCGCGGAGGCTGCGAGGTCGGTGGGGGCGGAAGTGACGTCATGGTCGGCGGCGGTTGTTGGCGCTGTAGCGGCCACGTGGTTATGGCGCCGGACTGTTTTCGGAGGCCGATGGAAGATTCTGGAACAGTTGAGGAACCCAGAGTTTGGGGGTAAGTACATGAAATTTTTTGGTACTTACTGACTTTAATTTCTGATATGGCAAGGAAGAACTGTTTGTTTAGTATGTGGATTCTTCTGTAGATGAAGAACAGTAAAGGTCCTTTGCAAGTTTGTGAGAGTGTTGTCCTGAGCTGGGGTAGGGCTAATTGCAGGGAATGTAAGTAGTGACGCATGGCTGCAAGAGTGGAGCGGAGGATCCGGAGGGAATATGAGCACCAACGTCCAGGTTAAGGTACAGAAGGACGGATATTCATGTTATAATTGATCGAGAAGTTCAGTAAATGTGTCTCTTCTCAGACAAATTGGATAAACTGGATGAGAGTACTTCCGTAGGTCCAAAAACAAAAGTAAGAAATGTGCTGTCAAATCAGCTGAAATCCACGTCACAGAATCAGACACCATAACCCAGATGATATATCTGTGCAGCATGTAGCAGTGCTCTTACCAGGCTCGTGTACTGCTCAATACAACCCAGCAATCTTTGCAGACCACAACAGTCCGTGAACTACCTCTCCAGCTCTGGGATCTATGCAGTGAACAACAGTGAATTGCTGTATAAATCAGGTGCATTTACCCTCCCAGCATGTAGACCAGTGTACACCACCCCAGTGCATTGATCTGTTAACCAGGAGCAGTTACCCTCCCAGCATGTAGAGCTGTGTACCCCATCCCAGTGCATTGTTCAGTAACACTGTGTTAGATCACTGCCCAGCATGAGGAGACTTGGCAGCCCATGCTGGAAGTGACCAGATGTGCAACTCCCATCCATTTGCAGCTCGATATCTCCATTGTGTCAATGGATGTAGAATATCTGAAGAGGAAGTAGGAAGATGACTTAGGGTTAACTCGGCAAGGATCAGACAGGGCTCCAGAGAGTTACAAAGTAGTCAGGAAGGAAATGAAGAATAATTTCAGGATAGCAAAAGCAGGCATAAAAAAATGGCTTGGTAAGTAAGATTAAGGTAAAGACGTTCTACACTTTTGTGGGGAACAAGATGATGGCTTTAGTGAGGGTGGGGCTCATCAGGATAGTGGAGGGAACTTGCGCCAGGAGTCGGAGGAAGTAGGGAAACATAGAAAATAGAAGAGTACAGTGCAGTACAGGCCCTTCGGCCCTCGATGTTGTACCGACCAGTCATAACAATCTGAAGCCCATCTAACCTACACTATTCCATGTACATCCATATGCTTGTCAAATGACGACTTAAATGCATTTAAATTTTGAGAATCTACTACCATTGCAGGCAAAGCATTCCATATGCTTTCTACTCTCGGAGTAAAGAAACTACCTCTGACATCTGTCGATTAACTATCACCCCTCAATTTCAAGCTATGCCACCTTGTGCTCGCCGTCACCATTCTTGGAAAAAGGCTCTCCCTATCCACCCTATCTAACCCTCTGATTATCTTGAATGTCTCTCTTAAGTCACGTATCTACCTTCTCTCTAACGAAAACAGCCTCAAGTCCCTCAGCCTTTCTTCATAAGAGCTTCCCTCCATAACAGGCAATATCCTAGTAAATCTCCTCTGCACCCGTTCCAAAGCTTGCACGTCTTTTTTATAATGCGGTGACCAGAACTGTACACAATACTCCACGTGCAGCTGCACGAGAGTGTTGTACAGCTGAAGCATAACCTCATGGTTCTGGAACTCGATCCCTCTCTTAATGAAAGCTCGAAAACTGTAAGCCTTCTTAACAACCCTGTCAACCTGGGTGACAGCTTTCAAGGATCTGTGTACATGGACACCGAGATCTCTCTGCTCATCGACACTACCAAGAATCTTACCATTAGCCCAGTACTTTGCATTCCGGTTACTGTGACCAAAGTGAATCACCTCAAACTAGTCCGCATTAAACTCCATTTGCCACCTCTCAGCCCAGCTCTGCAGCATATCTATGTCTCTCTGTAACCCACAACATCCTTCATCATTATCCACAAATCCACCGACCTTAGTGTCGTCTGCAAATTTACTAACCAACCTTCTATGTCCTCATCCAGGTCGTTTATAAAAATGACAAACAGCAGTGGACCCAACACTGACCCTTGCGGTGCACCACTGAAAACTGGACTCCAGGATGAACATTTTCCATCAACCAGCACCCACCGTCTTCTTTCAGCAAGCCAATTACTGATCCAAACTGCTATATCTTCCACAATCCCATGCCTCCGCATTTTGTACAATAACCCACTGTGGGGAACATTATTGAACACCTTGCTGAAATCCATATGCACCACATCAAACGGTTTACTCTCATACACCTGTTTGGTCACCTTCTCAAACAACTCAATAAGGTTTGTGAAACACGCCCTACCCTTCGCAAAAGTGTGCTCACTATCCCTAATCAAATTATTATTTTCTAGTTGATTATAAATCTTAGCTCTTATAACCTTTTCCAACACTTTACCAACAACTGCAGTAAGGCTCACTGGTCTATAATTACCAGGGTTGTCTCTACTCCCCTTCTTGAACAGGGGAACCACATTTGCTATCCTCCAGTCTTCTGGCACTTTTCCTGTAGACAATACCGATTTAAAGACCAATACCAAAGGCTCAGCAATCTCCTCCCTGGCTTCCCAGAGGGTCCTAGGATAAATCCCATCCGGCCCAGGAGACTTATCTATTTTCACATTCTGCAGGATTTCTAAAACCTCTTCATTGTGAACCCCAATCGTACCTAGAATAGTAGCCTGTATCTCAGTAATCTCCTCGGAAACACTGTCGTTTTCTAGAGTGAATACTGTTGAAAATATTCATTGAGTGCTTCCCCTATCTCCTCTGACTCCACACACAACTTCCCACTACTATCCTTGATTGGTTCTGATCTTTTTCTCGTCATTGTTTTCTTTCTTAAATACCTACAGAAAGCCTTAGGGTTTACACTGATCCTATCTTCCAACGACTTCTTATGTCTCCTCCTGGCTCTTCTGAGCTCTCTCTTTAGGTCTTGCCTGGCTACCTTGTAACCCACAAGCGTCCTAACCGAGTCTTCACATCTTATGCTAACATAAGCCGACTTCTTCCTCTTGACCAGAGATTCCACTTCATTTGTAAACCACGGTTGCCGCGATACAGCTTGCTCCCTGCCTGACAGGTACATACTTATCTAGAACACACAGTAGATATTCCTTGAATAAGCTCCACATTTCTAAAGTGCCCATCCCCTGCAATTTCCTTCCCCATCATATCTTCCTAAATCTTGTCTAATGGCATCGTAATTGTCTTTCCCCCAGCTGTTACACTTGCCCAGTGATACACACCTATCCCTTTCTATCACTGACGTAAACATAACAGAATTGTGATCGCTATCACCAAAGTGCTCACCTACTTCCAAGTCTAACATCTGACCGGGCTCATTACCCAGTATCAAATCTAATGTGCTTCGCTCCTTGTTTGCCTGACTTGTTTGTCCGGAAGCCCTCCTGCACACACTGGACAAAAACTGACCCACCTATAGTACTCGCACTATAGTGTTCCTGTTCAATATTTCGAAAGTTGAAGTCCCCCATTACAACTGCCCTGTGTCTGTCACTCCTATCGAAAATCATCTTTGCTATCATTTCTGCTACATCTCTGGAACTATTCGGAGGCTCATAGGAAACTTCCAACAGGGTGACCTCCCCTTTCCTATTTGTAATTTCAGCCCATACAGCCTCCGTTGACGAGTTCCCAAACATCCTTTTGCAGCTGTAATACTGTCCTTGACCAACAATGCCACACCGCCCCCTCTTTTACCATCTTCTCTGTTCTTCCTGAAACATCTAAATCCTGGAACCTGCAACCACCATTCCTGTCCTGGCTCTTAAACATGTCTCCGAAATGGCCACAACATTGAAGTCACAGCTAACAACCCATGCTGCAAGTTCACCCACCTTATTCTGGGTGCTCCTGGCATTGAAGTAGACACACTCCAAAACATCCTCTTGCTTGCCGGTGCCATCTTGCGTCCCTGAAACTTGATTTTGGGCCTCCCTACTCCCAACCTTTTCTTTACTCTAACTGCAATTTTGGTTCCCACCCCCCTGCTGGATTAGTTTAAACCCACCCCAATATCCTTAGCGAACTTCCCACCCCAGGATATTGGCACCCTCCAGTTCAGATGAAGACCATCCTGCATGTAGAGGTCCTGCCTACTCCAGAAAGAGTCCCAATTATTTAAGAATCCAAAACCCTCCCACTTGCACCATCCCTATAGCCAAGTGTTCGCCTTCTCTCTCTCCCTATTCCTTGCCTCACTGGCAAGTAGCACGGGCAGCAAACCAGAGCCAACAACTCTGTTCATCTAAGCTCTAATCTTCCATTCTCGCTCCCTGAATTTTTGCCTTAAATCCCCATATCTCTTCCTACTTATGTCGTTGGTGCCTATGTGGACCACGACTTGAGGCTGCTCTCCCTACCCCTCAAGGATCCCAAAAACACGATCAGAGACATCACGGACTCTGGCACCTGGGAGGCAACACACCAACCATAAGTGTCTCTCGTCCCCACAGAACGTCCTGTCTGTCTCCCTAACTATGGAGTCCCCAATGACTACTGCTCTGCTCCTCTTCCCACTTCCCTTCTGAGCAGCAGGGACAGACTCTGTGCCAGAGCCCTCTACCCCACTGCTTTCCCCTGGTAATCACCCCCTCCAACAGTATCCAAAATGGTATGCTTATTGTTGAGGGGAATGGACACAGGGGATCCCTGCACTGCAATGCCAGTTCGCTTTCCCCTGACTGTAACCCATTTGCCTTTTTCTTGTACCTTAGGAGTAAGTACCTCCCTGTAACTCGTCGCAATAACTCCCTCTGCCTCCCGAATGATCCGAAGTTCATCCAGCTCAAGCTCCAGTTCCCTAACTCGGTTTTTAAGGAGCTGGAGTTGGGCGAACTTCCCGCAGATGTAGTCAGCAGGGACACTGGTGGTAACTCTTACTTCCCACATTCTGCAGGAGGAACATTCAACTGCTCTAACTTCCATTCCCACTATTCTAATTTATCAAAGAGACTTTTGAAAAAAAATAAGGAATAAAAACAACTCGTTACCTTACCAATCTGGCGCGCAATCGGGTAACACAACCACACAAACACAGAAGTCCTTCGCTCCTCCGTCATACCTCTCGGCAAATGGAGGGCCGACTCCCGAGGTAAGTCCCTTTTGATGCGGGGAAACTAACCCTTCCTGGCAGCCCTCGCTACACCTCTCCTTCTCTCCTCGCTGCTGTGGCAAAATTCATTAAGGACTTCTGGGTACAGCGTGAAACAGGCAGGCATGCTAGAACAGGAAGATGTGCGAAAATTTTGAGAATCACAAGGATAGACAAATCTTCTTGGCCAGATGGGAAAAAAACCTAGGATACTATAGGAAGCGAGAGAAGAGATTGCTGTGTGTTTTGCGATGATCTTTGTGTCATCACTGTCCACTGGATTCGTGCCAGATGATAGGTGATTGGCAAATGTTATTCCCTTGTTCAAGAAAGGGAATAGGGATAATCCTGGGAATTAGAGGCTAATCATTCATACACCCGTGATGGGCAAAGTATTGGACAGGGTTTCAGAGGCACGATTTATGATTACTTGGAAAACCATAATTTGATTAGGGGCAGTCAGCATGCCTTTGTAAGGAGCAGGTCACGCCTCATAAGTCTTATTGAACTTTTTGAGGATGTGAAAAAATACATTCATGAAGGTAGAGCTGTGGATGTGGCATATTTGGATTTTAGCAAGTCATTTGATAAAGTTACCAATTGTAGGTTCATTCAGAAAGTAAGGAGGCATGGGATACAGGGAAATCTGGCTGTCTGGGTACAGAATTGGCTGGCCCATAAAAGACAGAGGGTAGTGGTAGATAGAAAGTACTCAGCCTGGAGCTCGGTGACCAGGGGTGTTCTGCTGGGATCAGTGCTGGGATCTCTGCTCTTTGTGATTTTTATAAGATAATTGAATGGGGAATTAGGAGGATGGGTTAGTAAGCTTGCAGACGGAGGTTGGTGGAGTTGTGGATAGTGTTGAAGGTTTTTGTACGTTGCAACAAGACATTGACATCTCTCGTCTTTCTTCGCTCCAGTAAGAAAAACCCTTACTCCCTCAACCTTTCTTCCTAAGACCTATCCTTCTGTGAAGGGCTTATGCTAAAACATCGACTTTCCTCTACCTCAGATACGGCCTGACCTGTTTTGCTTTACCAGCGCCACACATTGACGTACATAAATTAATTGGCCACAGGAATATGTCAGGGGCAAGGAATCCTGCAGAAATAACTCACTTCATGATCTCCGAAAGCCTGTCCCCCATCGATAAGACACATGTTGAATATGGGTGTGATGAATACCGCCCATTTCCCTGGGTGAGTGCAGCTTCACCTCTCCATCTACGGACACTCAGTAGCAGCAATTCCTGCCATCGGCAGAAATTTACCAAGGCTCCTTACAACGTACCTCTGAAGTCTGACCATCAAGGGAAGTAGATAAATGGATCCCCACATTATTTGCATTCTGTTCCAAACCACCCACCATCCTTATTTGGAAGTATATTGCTGTTCCTTCAGTTTTACTTTTTCAAGGTCTATCCCGAATGGTATTGGAAGTCTAACTACAACACATGGACTCCAGTGGTTTAGTGCAGCAGCTCACCACCACCTTGTCAAGGACAACAAGGGACAGACAATAAATACTGGCCCAGTTATATTCTATGAATAAATTAAAATGAAAAATATTGTCCAAACATGCCCAATGCTGGACACTATGCTTTGGGTTTTGTGAGCTCAGTCTGGTTGGTTTCAGTCCGTAACTTGCTTGTTGTGATCAGCTGAAGGGTTAATCTGTCATTCTGTCAGAGACACGGCCTACATACCGAGCATCACACAGACATTGGCATTCACACACAACATAATCTGAGCTCTGAGATAGACATAACCAACTCAAAATGTATTCATATCTGACTAACATGTTTAAACACACAGTGAAATTGTTACCACAAAAATGATTATGAGTGAATATTACCAGGGAGAAAGAGAGGAGTGCAGATGCTGAACATCAAAGTAAAACAAAAATGTGCTTCCGAAAAAACACAGCCGTTAAGGCAGCATCTGAGGAGCAGGAGAGTCGACTATTGGTTCACAACATTAATACAAAGGAAAATAATTGCATGTTTTGAAAGTTCTTGCACTTAATAATAATCTGGTCTTGGGTGTGAGAATCAGATTCATCATTTCAATGCTCCTTACAGTGAGTTGTGCACTGTTTTCATCATATTGTTGTTCTAAAAGTGAACGGAATAAATGGCTGGATTTTGTGCATATTGGACAATCCAAAAGTTGGTATTATGAAAGGATGTCGGACCTCCAGTAAAGAGACTTTGCTGTTAATGTTTAGAACAATCTGTAAACATTTATACACAGAGATTTCCAGCTCAAGTCACACACAAGGACGTTGGGCTGGGATCATCCTGTCCATCAATGGAGCTGTACAATTCTGTTTGGGAACTGACATTGTGGGCTAACATACATTGGATATGGTTTATGAGGGATTCAATGTAAGATGCCAGAACCTTTACAACACCTTCATTCAGGATCGAGTGCAAGGTGCAGAATTACAGAGATTAGGAGGCACGCACAAGGGATATACTTACAAGACATGATTGTTTACAGTTCATTGTTACAAATGTTGAACTGCATCTGGACCAGCGTCATATGCTAGTCCATTGACCAGTCTGCCCCACACACATCTCTGCGTTGTTCAGGTGTATCTCTAACCAGTCTATTGTGAGGGATTGTGCGAGTAACTTCCCAGCTCCAGTTGTAAGCTCACTGGATAGATTTTGGAGATGGCCAGTGCTTTGCAAGTCGTGGTGAGGGCCTGTAACACTGTGTCTGAATTCAGGCTTTTTCTCAAAGTAATTTTCAACAGCTTTGCTGCCTGCAAGATGTTGTGTTCACTGATCTGAACATAAATCGGCTGTTTACTACAGTCACTGAACTGTAACATTTAGGTGTGCGCTCTGGCATTACAATTATTGTTCACTTCAACTGTTTTCAACTGAAAAACAAAGATGTTTGGTTTATTTTAAAATATGTCAGAAATAAAGTGATATTAACTCTTCACTATAGAAAATGTAAAATTGACCTTTTATATATTTCCCACAGACTAATCAAGTAGCAATCAGATATTGTCTGGGAAGCAAGATTATGTGAACAGGACTATGCCCCAGGCAACATCACCATCCTCTCTGGTAGGTTCTGTCCCACTGAAAGGACACATCCAGGCAGAAGAGGGCAGCTCCTTGGCATGTAGTCAGAATAGGGCTGCATGGTGGCTCAGTGGTTAGCACTGCTGCCTCACAGCACCAACGATCCACGTTCGATTCCAGCCTTGGGTAACTGCCTATGTGGAGTTTACGCATTCTCCCGGTGTTGGATCCTGTGGCGGCTAGACTACTCTGCAGCATGTTATGGGGAACCAATAAAAGGGAAACATATAATTGTTCACATCATCACGGATCTGCCTCTGCAGATGCACCTCTCCATTTCAAACATCGGTAGCAATGTTCACTGCACAGCCCTTATAGGGGGCAAGGGCTAACTTTGCATTTGACAGACCCTCCTCACCATTACATATACTGAATGGAACAGACTTTAAATAGATTAAGCAACCAATGACGATGCATCCATGAGGTACAATGGCCCATCGGCAGCAGCAGAAACATGTTCTGCACAACTCATACAGTCCGCAACTACCTGGACCGACATACCTCCCAATGTAGAGTCACCATCACGGCCAACATACCTCCCAGTCTGCATTAACCATTTCGGCCCAAGAAAATCTCCCACTCGACAGTAACTGGGTAAGTAATGAGTGCAGAAGAGCATGCTGGGAGCAACACTAGCAAGACCTGGAGATGAGGGACAAACTGGAGAAACTTTTACTGCCTTTAGCTGCAAGTGATGGTCAGAACTCATGATCCCACTATCAATGGTTCCAATCGATCCCTGCAGTCCTGCCACATGTAATTACAAAAGAATTGTGGACAATGAAAGAGACTACTGGAGGAAGAGACTGCTGCTCTTTAACAATGAAATCCCCAATTATTGGTGAGCCCAGAACATCTGGAATAAAATAAAGCTGCTGCTTTTGTAACAACTTTCACCAGATGGGCTGAGCAGATGATCCATTTCACCCTCCTTCTGTCGGCCCCAGCATCACTGACCCCAATCTTCAGACAATTCGATTCACTCCGCACAATGTCAAGAAATGGCTGGGACACTGTAAACTGTGCTTTAACTCCAGAGATTGCCACGTCTCTAGCCAAGCTGTTCCATTCCAGCAATAACACTGACACGTACAAACAATGTGATAAACTGCCCACGTGTGTCCTGTGATCAAAAGGCAGGGCCCTGGCATTGCAGCCAGTTACTGACCCATAGGTGTACGGTCCACCGTGGAAATCTGATAGAAAGTGTCAGTAATAATGGGATCATTGAGCAATAATCTAATCAGTGTCATTCAGGTAGTGCCCCGCCAGGCTCACTGAGGTCCTGAACACATTGCAAGCTCAGTTTAAAAGAGTGGAACTCCAAAAGGGCAGTGAGAGTAATTACACTTAACATCGAGTCACCATTTAACAGTGTGTGACAATAGGAGCCCGAGTAAAATTATAGTTAATGGGGCAAGTACTCTCCTGATGTGAATTAGTCCCAGCAACAATAATGCATGTTGTCAGTGTGGGTAATTACCTCCGGCAACAATAATGCCAGTTGTCAGTGTGAGTAATTATCCCCAACAACAATAATGCCTGTTGTCAGTGTGAGTAATTATCTCCAGCAACAATGATGCCTGTTGTCAGTGTGAGCAAGTGGAACTCCAGGAAACCTCCGTAGTCATTCCTCAGGAAAGAGAGTGTCTGAGGCTCAACCATTTCCAGCTGCTGCAATGACCCTCTCTCCATCATAAGGTCAGACAGGGGAATGGTCACTGATTATACCATTCCTGAAACAGGCCATGCTGAAATGCAACAAGACCTGGCAAAACATCCGGGTTTTGGCTGACAAACAGCAAGTAATGCTCATGAAACTCAGACATAAGGCAAATATATCACTAACGAATCAGACCATCATACTTTGATTTGCAATAGCATTCCCATCACTGAGTCCCCAACACGGTGCCTAACAGCATCCTGGGTGCTATCATTGAACAGGAGTTGCCCTGAACTAACCATATTAATAACAATGCCTATAAGAGCAGGTCAGAGGTGGGAAGTCACCTACTAACTCCCCAAAACCTGTGATGGCTATTCTTGCAATGTAATCTAAGGTCAAATTCCAGCCAATTTAATAACTATCACTTCCACGACCATCCATCCATGTGCCACTGATGTGCAGCAATAGCAGTGTATACCATCTACAAGACTCACTGCTCCAAGGCTTATTGGACAGTACCTTCTAAACTTACTGCCATCTAGAGGAAACAAGGCAGCAGGGACTTTGAAAAAACAGCTTTCTGCAAGCTCACACCTTCATACGATCAGATGTGATGAGGTTGGCCCATGAGTTCACAAATCCCAACTTCTCAGGTCACAAAAATCAGTCCAAATGCAGTGAGATGTGGACAGCAGCCAGGCTTCGGGGCTGACAAGTGGCAAGTCACATCTGTGCTTCATAAATGTCAGACAATGACCATCTTAAACCAGCTCATCATCACCATTCAACATTCAAAGGCAGTTCCATTGCTGAATCCATTGGCATGAACATTCTCAGGTTAACAAAAAACCATTTCCCTGCTACGGTGAGAACATCAGATCAGATGTTAGGAATCCTGCAGCAAGTAACTTTCCTTCTGCCTTGCCAAAGCCCGGTCAAAATCTCCAAGGTTTTAGTCAGGAATATAATCAAATAATCTCCACTTGTTTGATGAGTGCAACTGCAGAAGTACTCAGACATTTTGACACATTTAAAGACTGAGCAGCCGAAATAAATTGCCCCCATCCACAACGACTCCCTCTCTCTACCACTGACACTCAGCAACAGGTATGAGTACATTGACATTTCCTCAATTAGCACTATCCTCAGTTATTACCACTGCCAGCTGGAGAGAAAAGGAAAATATTTAGGGAACAGTGATCATAATTCATTTGATTTTAACATAAGTATTGTAAAGGACAAAGCTAGACTAAAAAGACACTGTCTAACTTTACTTATTCAAGTAAACAAAAATAAGTAACTACAATTAAATCAAAATCAGAGCAGTGGCAGGTAGTCTGAGAGGACATTAAAGTGGTTCTAAGAAAATGTGTTCTCATAAAGTGAAAAGGGCCAGGCTGCTAAATCCAGAGGCCCCTTGAAATCTAGAAATACAAAGACAGAACAGGAAACCTTACATTACACAACGGGAGCGTAATACTACAGAATGCTGAGAGGAGTGCGGACTATGGAGGGATGAGATCCAAAACTAAATTAGAAAGCAAAAAGTGTTTGTGAAATGATGCAGTCAAGAAATATCAAGTCATCTTTAGCAGATTTCTTTTCAGACCAGAGAAGGAAAATTAAAATAAGGAATATGAAAGGCAAGCAATAGAAACTGTCGAATGTTTGTATATGGTTCTGAATTTCAATTAAAGCTTAAAGGACCTCAACAATGTGGGCTATTGTGATGAATCTGGGAGAATTGTCTGAGAAGCCCATCAGACCCTTCTCGATGTTACTATACTCAGGGATGTGAGATCTGGTCATGGAGACAGGGTGGTAAGGATGGCAAGATTTGGGAAAGTTTAATGACAAGACAAATTGTCAGTTCAGTCAAAAAAAAGGAAGCACATGTAAGAGTTTGGGAACTGGAGACACTCAGAAGCCTCGAAAAACATGATAAAAGACAGGAAAAACGTCAAGAAAGAGAGCTGGGAGGACGAAAACGCAAGATGAAATGTCTTTATAAAACAGGATTAGGGAAAATGCCAAAGCAGTTTATCAGGAGGAGTAGAGCAGCCAAGGAAAGAGTACATCTCATCAAGGACAAAGCAGGGAATTAATACGTGAAGCTGGAAGAAGGGGGTGAAGTCCTTAATAAATACTTTGTATTGGTATTCACAAAGGAGGAGGACATGGTGGGTGGTGAGTCAAGAAATGGATATGCCGATATCCGATGTCATTTTGATATTAAACATGGAGGCTGTGTTGGGTGTTTTGAAAAATATTAAGGTCGACAAGTCTACAGGATATGATGGGATTAATCCCGGAATTGAGGGGATCGAGGGAGTAAATTGCAGAGACTTTGTGCACACACTTGGTTTGCTCTTCAGTGACAGCAGAGGTTCCAGAGAATTGGAAAATAGCCAATGTTGTTCCCTGGTAGAAGAAGGGCAACACGGATAATTCCAGAAATATTAGCTTGGTGAGCCTTACATCAGTGATAGGGAAAATATTGGAGATTTTAAGTGATAGATCTGACTCACATTTGGAAAAATATGGAATTATGCACGATGGGCAACATGGTTTTGTGTCTCATAAACGCGATTGAATATTTTGAAAAGTGGTAAAAGTGATTGATGAGGGCATGGAGCTGGATATTGTCCGTCTGGACCTCTGCAATGCCTTTGATATGGTTCCTTACAGCTGGCTCATAAAGAAGGGGATGTGAAATCGGATCAGCGGTCAGTCACTAACATAGGCAGAGAACTGCTTGGTCATAGCAGTCAGTAGTGTTGGAAGGGTGTTTTTTTCAATCTGGATATGCGTGAATAGATTGGGGGAATTGCGGGTTGTCTTGGTGATTGTCAGATGATGCAGCAGGATATACGTGGGCTGGAGACTTGGATGGAGAAAAAGCAAATATAATTTAAATGGGCAATTGCGAGTTGATACCTTTGAGAAAGTCTGCTGCAGGAGAAAAATATACAATAAAAGAAAGACCTTTAAATAGCTTCAAAATTGAAGGGATCTGGGCATAGTTCCCTGAAAATAGCAACACAGGGAAACATTGTTACATGTTGCAGCTGAAAAGAACAATATTTCGGAATCAGTTAGAATATTGTGTGCGGAACTGAATATCAGATCAGCAAAAGGATGTCGAGGTATTGGACAGGGTTTGAAAAACGTTTACTAGGATGCTGTCTGGTTTGGAGGATATTAGACATAAGTGGAACCTGTTACAGGTTTACAAAATTATGAGAGGTATGGATAGAATACACAGTTGCAGTCTTTTTGTTCCCTCAGAGTAGAAATATTAATTGCTGGGGGGGGGGGAGGGGGGGCATAAGTTTTAGGTAAATGGAGGATAGTTTAAAGGATATATGAGAAGCAAGTATTTTTTTTTGCTCTGTTCAGACAGAATGACAAAGTGCCCAGAATGCACTGATGGAGGAGGCTGTAGAAGAAGACACAACAGCAATGATGGTATCTTGACATGTACATGAGTTAGCAGGGAGTATTATGATATACAACATTTTATAACTTCTAAAGACATCAAGTATCAGTGCAACTTAGTGGGCTGACAGGCCTGTTCCTGTGCTGTGCAGTTCAAGACAAGATTTCAGCAAGATAGTGGCGAATTGCTGATTGAATAACTCCTCATGATCAGCAGCTACCTTCATGCAAATATGGACAATTTGACATGAATGTATAGACTGGTGACGCCATCATGACCCTCGTCTCAGGGGACACTGCACAGACCAAAGCGGGATGTACTACATATCCTCCAATGCTGGCATCTGACACATGTCAGCATTGCCGTGCCATCCCAGCAAATCTCCGACCCACTGACAGAATGCTTCCGTACTTCAATGCTACAGCTCAGGGGGCACTGACAGCTCTCATTGCAATGCTGCTGCAAGGACAATGTGCTCAGCGACACACACCAAGCTCATGGCCTGTCCCTCTGCGCTGCTCACTCCGTGTTTGTACGCACTCAATGCTGCTGCAAGGACACTGTGCTCAGGGACACACGCCCGGCTCGTGGACTGTCCCTCTGAGCTGCTCACTCCGTGTTTGTACATATTCACTTTGAACTGACATGAATGCTAACATAATTATTGCCTTACATCACCCTACCTTTAGCAAGGTTACCTCTCAGCTGGAGCTACCAGGCTCACCCGCCTGCTGCATTGTCTTGGTGTTAAGTGCAAACACAAACCCAGGAAGCTTTGTATCATTGTCCACAGTTAGTCACGGTGCGTAGCACAGTGAGTCAAGAGGCGTCTCAAATCACAGTCCGGGAGCTTGGACACGGTCAGTCAGTCTCTCGTGGTTGTTAGGGTCAGGATCCTTCCCCTGTAAGGGGAGGGTGGTGGTGGTGAGGAGCTGAATGTTGGTAGACTTGGAGGACGGTATCGATTCTTTGATTAGCAAGTTTGCAGATGACACTAAGATTGGTGGAGTAGCAGACAGTGAACGGGAATGTCAGGTAATACAGCAGAATATAGATAGATTGGAGAGACGGGCAGAGAAATGGCAGATGGAGTTCAATCCAGGCAAATGCGAGGCGATGCATTTCAGAAGATCCAATTCAAAAGTGAATTACACAGTAAATGGGAAGGTCCTGGGCAAAATTAAGATCTGGTTCCTTGAAGATGGTAACGCAGGTCAGTAAAATGGTCAAGGCAGCATACGGCATGCTTTCCTTCATTGGACGTGGTATTGAGTACAACAGTTGGCAGGTCATGTTACAGTTGCATAGGACTTTGGTTTGGAATATTACGTACAGTTCTGGGTTCCACATTACCAAAACGATGTGCATGCTTTGGAGAGGATGCAGAGGAGGTTCACCATGATGTTGCCTGGTTTAGAGGGCGCTAGCAATAAGGAGAGATTGAATAGTTTTGAATTATTTTCATTAGAAAGACAAAGGTTGACAGGGAACTTATTCGAGGTCTGCAAAATCATGGGCTGTATAGAAAAGGTGGATAGCAAGAAGCATATTTTCCCCCAGAGTGTGGGGCTCAATTGCTCGGGGTCACGAGTTCACAGTGACAGAGGAAAGGTTTAGGGCAGATATATGTGGAAAGATCCTTACGCAGAGAGTGATGGGGGCTTGGAACATTTTGCCACTGAGATGTGCAGGCAGGAATTATAACGTCAGTTAAGGTGTATCAAGACGGATATATGAATGGGTAGGGAGCAAAGTGGTACAGATCCTCACCATATCGGCGACAGGTTTAGACAGAGAGTCTGGATCAGTGGAGGCTTAGAGGGCTGAAGAGCCAGTTCCTGTGCTGTGATTTTCTTTGTTCTTTCAATGGCCTGCAGGTTAGATTGATCTTATAGTCGAATAAAAGATTGACGCAACATTGAGTGCTAAAGGACCTGTACTGCGCTGTAATGTACTGTGTTCTAAATAGGGAGGGTTACAATGGCAGGAAGAGGTTTCAGGAGGCTGAAGAGGATGGGATCTGAATGAATAGATACATTCGGGAGGTTTACTAGGATTGTCGGAGGTAAGAGAGAGCAATGGCCTGATCTGGAGAAAACGACACAGACTGTGAGGGTTGTGGGGACTGGAGGTGGTTTCACAGGGAGCGCATAGAACCACAGGATGTTACAGAAATGTGGAGAGCTGTATGGTCTACATGTGTTCATGAAGCTGGAGAGGTTGGGATGGATGGAGCAGTTTACAGGAAGAAGGATGTTAGTAGGATGGAGTGGTTTACACAGACAGGGAGGATTTTCGGTGAATGGAGAAGACGACAGAGAAAAAATGGGTTGTATAGACTGGAGAACCAAACAGAGATATGGAGGGTAGTCATGACTGAAGATGTTTATAGGCATAGGAAGTTTTATTTCGGAAGATTATTTAGATGTGAAGGGTGTGGAGTCTGCCAGATTATCCAGAAGGGCAGTAATTTTGGTTGGAGACACTTTCACAGATAGGGAAGAATTAGTAACCTCCTCCAGTTTGGTCAAAGTGGAAAGGGTTGTAGGGGAGGGTGACATTTACAAAGGTAGGGGCGTAAGAGTTGGCAAAGGTTATGGAGTTGAGTAAATGGATGGAGATACAGGAGAGGCTTACATTGAAAGAGTGGGTGTTAGCGATGGGATGATGTTACACAGAGAGTGGGACTTGTCCGAACTGGATCGGGAGAATCACAGGCTTTCAGTAGGTTAAACAGATCGGGAATGCTGCAGGGACCTGAGAGGATTGTTGTGTCTCCACCGAGTGATAGTGTCTTTAGGACTCGAAGAGGTTACGTAGATATGGAAACATCGAAGAAAATGTGTGCCGCCTTCTTTTTCTTGAACAGAGCCTCCATATGCCCCATCAGTCACGGATCCCTTAACCTGCTAACTTGTTCCTTCACCCTAACAGGGACATATTGGATTCTTGAGATCACACTTTTAAAAGCCTCCCATTTGCCAGTCATTCCGTTTCCTTCAAACAGACCCCCAGTGTATGGGAGAATTATGTGGAGGAGCTGGATTTGGACTGGGATGGACAACGATAAATATCACACAACACCAGCTTACAGTCCAACGGGTTTATTTGGAGGCATTAGGTTTCATCGCGCTGCTGCATCAGGTGGTTGTCGAGCACAATAATCAGGCACAGAATTTTTAGCAACAGGATTGCAGTATCATGGAATGTAATACCAAACAAATTTGGTTTAAGTATTCATCTTTCAGAATGATCACCTGGACTTCGAAAGCTGGTACTTTGAATTACATCTGTTGGACTATAAACTGGTGTTGTGTGATTTTTAATTCACCCAATCGACCTCTATTCGATCCTGCCAAATAGCCCCAAAATTTGCCTTGCTCCAAATTAAGACCTTAATCTTTTTTCCATAACCGTGTTAAAACGAGGACAGTTGTGATCATTGGACCAAAAGTGCTCTCTGACTGACACTTCAGTCACTTGTCTGAAATCGTTTTCTGAGGTGACGTCTCGTTTTCAATTGCCTGCATAGAGTGGGGCACTCTCCATATTGATCTAGGAAACCTTCTAAGAAACATTTGACAAATTCCAACCCATACAGGAATTTTACACTCTGGATGGTCCAGTCAATACAGGGGAAGTTAAATTCTCCAACCAATACTATTCCATTATTTCTATACGTACCTGCAATCTCTCTTCACATCTACTCCTCTCGTACCCACTGGCTATTTGGGGATCCAGAACACCATCCCAGCAGACTGACCATCCCGTTTTTGTTTCTACCTTCTAACCATATGACCTCCTTTGATCACCCCGAAAGAGTATCCTCTCTAAGCACGGTTGTTATGTCCTCCCTTATCAATAAGGCAGCTGCCCCTCCTCACTTACTTGACCTTCTGTCATGCCTGTACCTTGTGTACCCCGGAACACTGAATTGCCAGTCCTGCCCTTCTCTCAGCCATGTTTCTGTTATGGCTATAATATCCCTGTCCCCAGAGCCAATCTATGCTCTGAGCTCGTCTGCCTTACCAGTCAGGTCTCGAGTGTTCAAATAAATGTCCTTTAAACCAGAAGTCTTTTCCCTCCCCGTACTGTGCCAGGGATATCCGGGATAGGAAATTTGCTCTCGATGGCTGATGTATTTTCCCCTGAATGCTTGATGTTAACTCTCTTACTCAGAGTCCAAACCCCTGCCAAACTAGTTTAAACCCTCCGGGGTAAGACAAGCAAATTTCCACCCAGGGATACTGGTGCCCTTCTGGTTGAAGTCAAAACCGCACCCCCCACCCCTTGTTCAGGTTACCTCTACCCCAGAAGATATGCCAATGATCCAAGAACTGAAAACTCTACAGCTCCACCAGCTCCTCAGCTCCACCTCCATCTGGCTTATCTTTCTATTTCTATCCTCAAAGGCACGTGGCACTGGGAGTAATCTGGTGATTACAGTCCTTGAGGTCCCGCTTTTTAACTTCTTTCCGCACTCCCTGTACATATTACACGGGATCCCATCCGCTTGACTAGTCTTATCATGTGGACCGATATGTTAAAGTGATGCTGTGAGAATTCATGGCCAGTGTGGTCCTGACAAGGGAATAGTAAAGGCAGCAAATCCAGCAAATACTGATTAAGCGATATTGTGAGTTTGATAAAGAAAATACAATGCAATAAACTCAGATGAAGCCATTCGAAAGTATAGAGTGTGCAAGGGGGCTCCTTAAAAATGAAAGACAAACATTGGTCATTAAACATCCTTGGTAGATAGTGTTAAGGAAAAGCCACAAGATATTTTAGCAGGAGAGTTAGAATAAGAGAGTTACTGGGGAAAGTGTGGGGCCTGTTAGAAACCAAGGGAACAATCGATACATGGAGCCAGAGGAAATAGGTGAGGTCGTCAATGAATGCTTCCCATCCGTATTCACACAGGAGCAACGCATTGTAGCAGGAGATTTCAAAAGACAATAGACAATAGGTGCAGGAGTAGGCCATTCAGCCCTTCGAGCCTGCACCGCCAGTCAATATGATCATGGCTGATCATTCCTAATTAGTATCCTCTTCCTGCCTTTTCTCCATAACCCTTGATTCCACTGTCTTTGAGAGCTCTATCGAACTCTTTCTTAAATGAATCCAGAGACTGGGCCTCCACTGCCCTCTGGGGCAGAGCATTCCACACAACCACCACTCTCTGGATAAAGATGTTTCTCCTCATCTCTGTCCTAAATGGTCTACCCCGTATTTTTAAGCTGTATCCTCTGGTTCGGCACTCACCCATCAGTGGAAACATGTTTCCTGCTGCCAGAGTGTCCAATCATTTCATAACCTTATATGTCTCAATGAGATCCCCTCTCAGTCTTCTAAACTCAAAGGTGTACAAGTCCAGTCGCTTCAGACTTTCAGTGTAAGGTAATCCCGCCATTCCAGGAATTGACCTCGTGAACCTACGCTGCACTACCTCAATAGCCAGAATGTTTTTCCTCAAATTTGGAGACCAGAACTGCACACAGTACTCCAGGTGTGGTCTTACCAGGGCCCTGTACATCTGCAGAAGCACTTCTTTGCTTCTATATTCAATCCATCTAGTTATGAAGGCCAGCATGCTATTAGCCTTCTTCACGACCTGCTGTACCTGCATGTTTGCCTTCATTGACTGGTGTACAAGAACACCCAGATCTCTCTGTACTGCCCTAAATTGATTCCATTGAGGTAGTAATCTGCCTTCCAGTTCTTGCCACCAAAGTGGATAACCATACATTTATCCACATTAAACTGCATCTGCCATGCATCCGCCCACTCACCTAAATTCTTCAGGTCACCCTGCAATCTCCTAACATCCTCATCACATTTCACCCTGCCACCCAGCTTAGTATCATCAGCAAATTTGCAAATGTTATTGCTGATACCACCTTCTATATCATTAACATATATTGTAAAAAGCTGCGTTCCCTGCACGGATCCCTGCGATACCCCACTGGTCACTGCCTGCCATTCCGAAATGGAGCCGTTTATCACTACCCTTTGTTTCCTATCAGCCAAATAATTTTCAATCCAATCTAGTACTTTGCCCCCAATACCATGCGCCCTAATTTTACTCACTAACCTCCTGTGTGGGACTTTATCAAAAGCTTTCTGGAAGTCTAGGTACACGACATCTACTGGATCTCTCTTGTCCATCTTCAGAGTTACATCCTCAAAGAAATCAAGAAGATTAGTCAAGCACGATTTCCCCTTCATAAATCCATGGTGACTCTGTCCTATCCTGTTACTACTATCCAGATGTGCCATAATTTCATGCTTTATAATAGACTCCAGCATCTTTCCTACCACTGAGGTCAGACTAACTGGTCTATAATTTCCTGCGTTCTCTCTCCCACCTTTCTGAAAAAGTGGTATAACATTAGCCATTCTCCAATACTCAGGAACCGACCCCGAATCTATTGAACTCTGGAAAATAATCACAAACGCATCCACGATTTCCCGAGCCACCTCCTTCAGTACCCTGGGATGTTGACCATCAGGCCCCGGAGACTTATCAACCTTCAGACCTAACAGTCTCTCCAACACCAAATCCTGACAAATATAGATTCCCTTAAGTTCAGGTCCTTCAGCCACTGTTACCTCAGGGAGATTGCTAATGTCTTCCCCAGTGAAAAGCTGAAAATGTGTTGCTGGAAAAGCGCAGCAGGTCAGGCAGTATTTTCAACGTTTCCTGTTCCTTGAATGCTGCCTGACCTGCTGCGCTTTTCCAGCAACACATTTTCAGCTCTGACCTCCAGCATCTGCAGACCTCACTTTCTCCTCTTCCCCAGTGAACACAGATCTGAAGTATCCATTCAATTCTTCCGTCATTTCTTTGTTCCCTGTAATACATTCCCCTGTTTCTGTCTTCCAGGCCCAGTTTTATTCCTAACTTTTTTTTTGTCTTGCAAATACTTTAAAAAAGCCTTTACTATCCTCCTTTATATAATTGGCCAGTTTACCTTCGTACCTCATTTTTCCTCTGCGCATTTCCTTCTTAGTAATACTCTGTTGCTCTTTAAATGCTTCCCAGTGCTCAGTTTACCCACTTATCTTTGCTATGTTATACTTTTTTCTCTTTTAACTTTATGTGTTTCTTAACTTCCCTCGTTAGCCACGGCAGCCCATGCCTCCTCCTGGGATCTTTCCTCCTTTTAGGAATGAACTGATCCTGCAACTTCTACATTATACACAGAAATATCCGTCATTGTTCCTCCACTGTCATCCCTGCTAAGGTATTGCAGTATTGAACTTTGGCCAGCTCCTCCCTCATAGCTCCATAGTTCCCTTTATTCAACAGAAGTACTGTCACTTCCGACTGTAAACTCTCCCCCTCAGATTGCAGATAGAAGCTAAATGTATTATGGTCACTACTTTCCAATGGTTCCTTTACTTCGTGGTCTCTAACTAATTCTGGTTCATTACACAATACCAGATCCAGAATTGCCTTCTCCCTGGTCGGCTCCAGCACCAGCTGCTCTAAGAATCCATCTCTGAGGCATTCCACAAAGTCTCTTTCTTGAGGTCCAATACCATCCTGATTCTCCCAGGCTACCTGCATGTTAAAATCCCCCATAACAACCGTAGTAACATTTTTGCGACATGCCAATTTCAGCTCCTGATTCATCTTACATCCCACATCCAGAGTCCTGTTTAGGGACCAGTAGATGACTCCCAAGAGTGTCTTTTTACTCTTAGTATTTCGCAGTACTATCCACACTGACTCTACTTCCCCTGACTCTAGGTCTCCCCGCGCAAGGACTGAATATCCTCCCTTACCAACAAGGCCATCCCACCCCCTCTGTTCGTCAGTCTGTCCTTACGATAGCACGTGTAGCCTTGAATATTCACTTCCCAGGCCCTGTCCACATGAAACCACAATATCAGTTGGGATAGTGAGTTTCTCAAACATATTAAGATCAATAAGGAGGAGGTATTAAATGCTTTCAAAGGAGTAAATTTGGAGAAATCCCCAGTGCCCAATGAAATGCATCCCACTCTGCTATGGGAGGTAAGGGAGGAGATTTCTGGGGCTCTGGTGGATATGTTTAATACTTTTCTGGCCACAGGTAAAGTGCTGAATGACTGGATGATAGCGAATGTGTTTCCTTTGTTCAAGAAGGGCAGCAGGGATAGGCCAGGTAATTACAGTGCAGAGAGTCTGACAGCAAGGGGAGGGAAAGTATTGGAAACAATTCTGTGGAACAGAATGAATCATAATTTGGAAAGGCAGAGATCGATTAGGGATATTCATAGTAGATTTGATAGAGTAAGATCCTTTCTCAAATTCAGCTGAGATTTTCATTTGAAATTATGTTTGAGGATTTTGAAGTCGTCTGTGCAGATGATGTGGGTTACATGAAGTTCATTACATCGTTTGACAAGGCCCCACATAGAAGGCTGGTCCAACAGACCAATTGGATCCAAGGCAATTTGGCAAACAGGATCCACGACTAGTGGAGGTCAGCTTTACGATTGAAATTCTTTCACCAACGGCTGTGCCATAGGAATCTGTGCAGGAGCCGTTGCTGTTTATTATATACATTAATAACACTGATGTGAAAGCAGAGGGTATTATTGCTCGGTTTGCAAATGACATGAAAGTTGAGGGTATTGTCCATTGTGAGGTGGATGGTGCCAGGCTGCAGTCTGAAAGTAGAGGCTGGGAAAGAATTTCAAGGCAGGAACTTAAGTTGAAACATCAGGAAAGAGCACAGCAGACATTGAGGGAAAACTGATTGATTAAAGTTTATTTATTTCAAAATAAAAGACCTAACAATTAAGGCAAATGAAGTCGACGCATGGATGAGAACATGGGACTGGAATACCATAGATATGGCAGAAACACAGCTGACAGTGGGACAGGACTGGGAGCTAAATGTTCCAGGGTACAGATTCCAGGGGGAGGATACAACAGGACGAGAGAGAGGAGGGGGTGGAGTTTTTGATCAGTGAAACATCACTGCAGCACTTAGAAAGGATATTCCTGTGGAACGTCCAGTGAAACTCTAATAGTGCAATTGAGAAAAGGGAATGGGTCATCAGTTTGATTTAACTGTACTACAGGCCCCCAACAGTCAGCGAGATTTTGAGCAGCAAATAGGTCTGGAGATCTCAGATATCTGCAAAAATTATAGGGTTGGAATTGTCAGGGATTTTAACTTTCCAAACCTAGTCTGGGACTGCCAGAGTGCTCAGAGCTTGAATGGGTGGAATTTGTTAGGGATGTACAGGAAAAAATGTCTCAGTCAGAATGTAAATGTTTGGATTGCAGGAAGGGGTAAAACCTGACCTCCCCTTGGGGAATAAGATAGGGAAAGGAACTGAGGCAATAGTGCGGCAACACTTTTCAAAGTGAGCAAAATTTGTATTGGTTTGAAAATAGCGATGGAAAAGCACAAGCCTGCTCCACAATTTAAAGATCAAAATTCGTCTTGCCGCAATCCAGAAGGTATTAGTGAACAGCTTTTGGCAATTGATTGTGGAGGCTATTTGCAGGTAACGGAATATCGGGCAGGTGGGAAGCTTTCAAAAGAGCGATAAAATGAGAGTTCAGTGACACCATATTTCTGTTAGTGTGAAGGACAATGCTGATACAAGTGGGGGTGACACTGGATGACTGGGGGTATTGAAGATCTGGTCAACAAAAAGGAGGCACGTGTCACACATAGGCAGCTGGATTAAGGTAGTCCATTGAAGAACATAGCGGGTGGAGTAATTCATTTAAGAGGGAAATCAGGAGGGCACAAAGGGGACCACAAAAAGCATTGGCAGATCAGGCTGAGGAAAATCCAAAGAGATTCTTCAAGTATATTCTTCAAGAGATTAACTAGGGGAAGAATATGGCTCCTTGACGTCGAATGGGGCCATCCAAGTGTGGTAAAACAGGTGATGGATGAGATCCTGACCAAAAATTTCACGTTTGAACTTAACTTCGAGAAATACTGGGGAAATCAGGGAATAAGGAACAATGACGTCTTCAAAAGACTCCACTTAACAGAACAGAAGGTACTGAAGGTTCTATAATGCATATAAGATGGAGAAATCCTTGGGAACTAATCAAGTACATCCCAGGATATTGCGGGAAGCTCAGGAAGAAATTGTGAGGTCCCATAAAGACATATTTCTATCACTGATAGCCATGGGTGATGAGCTGGAAGCTTTGAGGGCGGCTAAGGTTTTGCCAGCACTTAGGAAAGGCTGCAAAGGAAAGTCAGGGACATCAACACCAATTAGTTGGATGTCACCTATGCAGACGTTGTTGGAAGCGATTCTGCGACACAGGAGTTACATGCATTTGCAACAACAAGGATTGATTAGGGATAAGCAGCACAGCTTTCGAACGCTGCATAGAATTCTGATCATCCTGATCTGGGAAGCATTCCCTGAAACTGCAAATGGAGAAAAGATTGATGGAGATGTTACTGATACTGGAAGGTGATGTGAATGAGTAAATTGATGGAGATACAGGAGGGGCTTGCATTGAAAGTGTGGGTGTTAGCGATAGGAAGATGTTACACAGAGAGTGAGTCTTGGTGTTGCAGGGATTTCATAGGATTGTTGTGTCTCCACCGAGTGATCGTGTCTTTAGGACTCTTATAGGTTACGTAGATATGGAAACATTGAAGACAATGTGTGCCACCTTCTTTTTCTTGAACAGAGCCTCAATATCCCCCCTCAACCAGGGATCCCAAAACCTGCCAGCTTTTCCCTTCACTGTAACAGGGACATACTAAATCCTTGAGATCACACTTTTAAAAGACTCCCATTTCCCAATCATTCCAATTCCTTTAAACAGACCACCCAGTGGATGGGTGCATGATGTGCAGGAGCTGGTGTTGGACTGGGATGGACAACGTTAAAAATCACACAACACCAGCTTACAGTCCAGCTGGTTTATTTGATGGCATTGGGTTTCATAGCGCTGCTCCTTCAGCAAGTGGTTGTGGAGCACAATAAAATTTAGAGCAACAGGATTGCAGTTTAATGGAATGTAATACCAAACAAATTTACTTTGAGTTTTCATCTTTCAGAATGATCACCTGGACTTGGAAAGCTGGTGTTTGAATTAAATCTGTTGGACTATAACCTGGTGTTGTGTGATTTTTAATTAATCCAATCGACCTCTGCTCGATCCTGCCAAATAGCCCCAAAATTGGACTTTCTCCAGATTATGACCTTAATCTGTGGACCTTCCTGATCTGTTCCCATAACTGTGTTAAAAAGAGGACAGTTGTAGTCATTGGACCCAAAATGCTCACCGACTGACACTTCAGTCACTTGTCTGAACTCGTTTTCTGATGGGAGGTCTCGTTTTCAGCTGCCTGAGTAGAGTGGGGCCCTCTCCATATTGATCTAGGAAACATTCTTGGACACATTTGACAAATTCCACTCCATACAGGAACTTTACACTCTGGGTGGTCCAGTCAATACAGGGGAAATTAAAATCTCCAACCAATACTTTTCTCTTATTTCTATATGTGCTTGCAATCTGTCTTCACATCTGTTCCTGTAGTACGCACTGGCTATTTGGGGGTCCAGAACACCATCCCTGCAGACTGACCATCCCCTTTTTGTTTCTAACTTCTAGCCATATGACCTCATTTGATCACCCCAAAAGAGTATCCTCTCTAAGCACGACTGTTATGTCCTCTCTTATCAAGAGGGCAGCTGCCCCTTCTCACTTACTTGTCCTTCTGTCATGCCTGTAACTTGTGTGTCCTGAAACACTGAGCTGCCAGTCCTGCCCTTCTCTCAGCTATGTTTCTGTTATAGCGACAATGTCCCAGTCTCCAGAGCTAATCCATGCTCTGAGCTCGTCTGCCTTACCTGTCAGGCCTCGTGTGTTGAAATAAATATCCTTTAAACCAGAAGTCTTTTCCCTCCCTATACTGTGCCAGGGATATCCTGGATAGGAAACTTGCTCTCGATGGCTGATTTATTTTCCCCTGACTGGTTGATGGCGCCTCTCTTACTCCGAGTCCATTCCCCTGCCAAACTAGTTTAAACCCTCCAGGGTAAGACAAGCAAATCTCCACTCAGGGATACTGGTGCCCTTCTGGTTGAAGTCAAAACCGCTCCTCCCACCCCTTGTTCAGGTTACCTCTACCCCAGAAGAGATCCCAATGATCCAAGAACTGAAAACTCTACCTCTCCACCAGCTCCTCAGCCACAATTCTATCTGGCCTGTCTTTCTATTCCTATCCTCAAAGGCACGTGGCACTAGAAGTAATCCGGTGATCACAATCCTTGAGGTCCTGCTTTTTAACTTCTTTCCTCACTCCCTGTATATATTTCACAGGATCCCAAGCCCTTGACGAACTATGTCATGGCGACCGATGTGCACAATGATCTCTGGATATTTACCCTGTCACTTTAGAATGTTCAGTAACCGCTCAGAGACATCCTTGACCCTGGTACCCGTGAGGCAGCACACCATCCTGGGGTTTCTGGTCTGTCGGCCTCACAACTGAGTCTCCTATCAGTATCACTATCATTAGCGAGGAACTGGAAAACAGAGACTGGGAGGACAATCTGCAGTTAGTTGTATATTTGGAAAATGAGAGGATGTTAAATGATTTAGTGAGAATTCATGGCCAATGTGGTCCTGACAAGGGAATAGTAAAGGCAGCAAGTCCAGCGAAAATTGGTCAAGTGATATGGTGAGTTTGAAAAGAAAATGCAATGCAATAAACTCAGGTGAAGCCATTCTAAAATATAGAGTGTGCAAGGGGGCTCCTTCACAATGAAGGACAAACAACGGCCATTAAACATCCTTGGTAGATAGTGTTAAGGACAAGCCACAAGGTATTTCAGCAGTATAGTTAGAATAAGAGAGTTACTGGGGAAAGTGTGGGGCCTGTTAGAAACCAAAGGGACAATCGGTAGATGGAGCCAGAAGAAGTAGGTGAGGTCTTCAATGAATACTTCCCATCTGTATTCACACAGGAGCAAGGCATCATAACCGGGAATTTCAGTTGGGATGGTGAGTTTCTCAAACAGATTAAGATCAATAAGGAGGAGATATTTCATGTTTTCACAGGCTTTAAGGTGAAGAAATCCCCAGTGCCCAATGAAATATATTCCACGCTGCTTTGGGAGGTAAGTGAGGAGATTGATGGGGCCCTGGTGGATACATTTATTACTTTGCTGGCCACAGATAAAGTGTGGAATGACTGGAGGATAGCTAATGTGGTTCCTTTATTCAAGAAGGGCAGCAGGGATAGGCCAGGTAATTACAGAGAAGAGAGTCTGAAAGCAGGGGGAGGGAAATTATTAGGAACAATTCTGAGGAACAGGATGAATCAAATTTGGAAAGGCAGAGATCGATTTGTGATACTCATCATTGACTTGGTAGAGTAAGATCCTTTCCCAAATTCAGCTGAGAATTTTAGTGGAAATTTCAATTGAGGCTTTTGATGAGGGCTGTGCAGATGATATGGGTTACACGGAGTTCATTACATCGTTTGGCAAGTGCCCACATAGTAGGCTGGTTCAACAGACCAATGGGATCCAAGGCAATTTGGCAAACAGGATCCACAACTTGTGGAGGGCTGATTTTATGATTGAAATTCTATCACCAATGGGTGTACCACAGGGATCTGAGCGGGAGCCATTGCTGTTTATTATATACATTAATAACTCTGATGTGAAAGCAGAAGATATCATTAGTAAATGACATTAAAGGCGAGGGTGTTGTCCACAGTGAGGTGGATGGTGCCAGGCTGCAACCTGAAGGCAGAGGCTGGGACAGAATTTCAAGACAGGAACTTAAGTAGAAACAGGAAAGAGCACAGCAGACATTGAGGGAAAACTGATTGATTAAATTAAATTAATTTCAAAATAAAAGACCTAACAATTAAGGCAAATGAAGTCAGCGCATGGATGAGAATATGGGACTGGAATACCATAGATATGGCAGAAACACAGCTGAGCGTGGAACAGGACTGGGAGTTCAATGTTTACGGGAACAGATTCCATATGGAGGATAGAATAGTAGGTGGGAGAGGAGGGGGTGGAGTTGTTGATCAGTGAAATATCACTGCAGCACTTAGAGGGGATATTCCTGGGGAACACCTATTGAAGCTATAATGGTGCAATTGAGAAATGGGAATGGGTCATCAGTTTGATATGACTGTACTGCAGGCCAACAACAGTCAGCGAGAGTTTGAATAGCAAATATGTTGGGAGAACTCAGATATCTGTAAGAATGAGAGGGTTGGAATGGTCAGGGATTTTAACTTTCCACATCTAGTCTGGGACTGCCAGAGTGCTCAGAGCTTGAATGGGTAGCATTTGTTATGCATGTATAAGAAAAATGTCTCAGTCAGAATGTAAATGGTTGGACTGCAAGAAGGAGTAAAACCTGACCTCCCCTTGGGGAACAAGGTACAGAAAGAGACTGAGGCATTAGTGTGGCAACACTTTGGCAAAGTGAACACAATTGTATTAGTTTGAAAATAGCGATGGAAATGCACAAGCCTGGTCCACAAGTTAAAGATCAAAATTTGTCTTGCCGCAATCCAGAAGGTATTAGTGAAGAGCTTTTGGCAATTGATTGTGGAGGCTATTTGCAACTAAAGGGACGTCAGGCAGGTCGGAAGCTTTCAAAAGAGGGATAAAATGAGAGTTCAGGGACACCATATTTCAGTTAGTGTGAAGGACAATGCTGACTCAAGTGGGCGTGACACTGGATGACTGGGGCTATTGAGGCTCTGGTCAACAAAAACGGGGCACGTGTCACATATAGACAGCTGGATTAAGGGAATCTATTGAGGAACATAGCGGGTGGAGTAATCCACTTAAGAGGGAAATCAGGAGGGCATAAAGGGGATCATAAAAAGCATTGGCAGATCAGGCTGAGGAAAATCCAAAGAGATTCTTAAAGTATATTCTTCAAGAGATTAACTAGAGGAAGAATATGGCTCCTTAACGACGAATGGGGCCATTCAAGTGTGGAAACACAGAAGATGGGTGAGATCCTGAACAAAAATTTCACCTTTGAACTTAACTTGGAGAAATACTGGGCAAGTCAGGGAATAAGGAACAGTGAGGTCTTCAAAAGACTCCAGTGAACAGAACAATTCGGGACTGAAGGTTCTAAAATGCGTATAAGATGGACAAATCCTTGGGAACTAATCAAGTATATCCCAGGATATTGCGGGAAGCTCAGGAAGAAATTGTGCGGTCCCCTAAAGAAATATTTCTATCACTGATAGCCATGGGAGAAAAGAATAGCGAATGTTAGATGGGCTTCAGATTAGCTCCACAGGTTGGCGCACATTGAGGGCCGAAGGGCCTGTACTGCACTGTCATGTTCTTATGGTCTGTGTTCTGGAGGGCATAAGTAGGAGATGGGAGAGAAAAAAAAACTTCAAAGGATTTAGAGGAGAAGATTTTAATGTATCGTGTTTAGTGTATTTTAGTGTATACAAAGTATTATGCAGTTATCAAATGGGTTTCGAGGGAAAGTGATCGAGGAAAGTACAATAATAACATGGAAAAGACATTTGATAAGGTACATGGAGAGGAGAAGGTTTGAAGGGATATGTCTCAAGTGCAGGGAAATGCGCCTCGTTCAGGGACTCTGTTCAGCATGGGCTAGTTGGATCGAAGGAACCTGTTACGTGCTGCATGACCCTGTCTCCTGTTATTGGGGGGAGTATAGGGAAGGAAGGATTCAAATATGTGGAGGGACTATAGGGAAGGGAGGAGGTCACCGGGACATGAACTGTTACAGGAGTTACAAATTATTGAAGACACGAGTCACCAATTCATGCCATAAATAGATTGTTGCAGACTAGTGAGTCTTAGCACAGCAGAACTTACTATGGGGTGTTGATTGAGCCTGGGGTGTGTCTGTACAGTGCTTCCCTTCCAGCGCTGTATCTATGTCATGTTTTGTTATCCGATGTTTAGAGCTCTCTTTTTGCTGTCTGCTCTGTTCACTGTGAGTGATCTGACCTCACTGTAGGATTTATTGAAGACTCCAAATCTCCCTTCCCTTTGTCTCCCTGGCTGATCAACCATCTTCAATGTGGCGATGGATGAGACACCCAGCAGCTGGGAAGTCTGTTGAGTTAGGCCCTTCCTAACACCGACAGGAGTCAGAAGAATAGACAGTATGGGAAATTAGACTGATCCCGTGAGGGATACACATGGAGAATGGCACTAAGTCCAACAGAGATCTGAAAAACCCTGTCTCCTTCCCTGGCCTGTGGAGTGAAGACTTCAATTGGTTCAGGATTCGGAGTAGCTGCAAGAGTGAGAGACGCTGACAGAGGCAGCAATTAGACCTTCACAGTGAGGGATAGCACATGGAAAGAGACTGAGTGATATCACCAGAGGGCAGGAAGATTTCATATCGAAACAATCATGAAGGAAGAACAGGTTTAGTTTCCTGATGCCCTGGTATCTGTGCTCAAGAATGAGCAACCTTTGAGCAGGTGAAGTGATGGCCTCGTGGTATAACTGCGAGAGCATGTATTCAAAAGCTCACCAAATGTTCAGTGGAGGCAGGTTTAAATCGCACCATCAGAAATGGTGGAATTCGCAATCATCATTTTTTAAAAAATTGCTATTAACAATCCATGAATAAGTATGACATCATTGCTGATGTCCACAACAATGCTTGTTCATTAAAAATACACTTGGGGACATCTGCCATCTTCACGTGGTCTGTACAACATCCCCACAGCAAAGTGTCTGCCTATGAAATGGCCGAGAAAGTTACTCAGCTCAAGGGCAGCGAGGGCTGGGCAGGAAAGGCTGGTCAGCCAGAGATACAACATCCCATACCTGAGTTTAAAACTAAACCATTCGGATGGTCCCACTGGAAGTGTGCTGGGACCAGTGTCCTGGCTAATCACGTCGGTAGGTTTAGGGACAGGGCTTTAAATTGACAGAGAGGATGCAGGGGCAGGGTTCAGGTGGAAGGAGCTTTCCAAATCCAAATAGAAAAGTTGAAGCTTTGGAACAGCATGGGGATGTGGCTGAAGACAACAGAAAGGAACAGGATGGGACCAGGTTTAACTAAAACTGTACAACAGCGAATCAATTTGCGACAGGAAATTGTAGGAAACAGTAAATTATTTTTTTGTGGAATGGACAAAGCCTCTGCCATAAGGTAGATGGATTTGTGACACAGAGATAAAAGACAGTTAGACATCAGGGTGACGTGGTAACAGGGTGGAAAAAGGTGGACATAAATATTCAATGGTTCACAACCTTGTGCAAACGCAGGCAAAGTGGACAACGCTAACAATAATGGATAACAAAGGCATTACAGAGAAAGCATTTGGCCACATATCATGAAGTAGAATCAGTCTGAATGTAAATTCTGGCTACTACTTGACAAGGACACAAGCAGCAGAGCAGCTTTAGGCCACTGAACAGCATTTCATTGCTCATCACTACATTAAACAGGAACTCATTGGAATTTTTAATTAAGGCAAAATGACAATTCAGCGAAAATTCAAAATTAGTATAATCTTGACAATCACACTGGCAACAGTGATATTGGAAGGGAAGTTCGGAGATTTGTTTCAGTGTTCCTTTAAATAATACATCGTGCAACTGGCTAGGCATGTAACTATGTCAGATCGACAATTGCGTGATGAAACTTCGTGAATGAGTAATGTCACCTAGAGAGATCCTCTGGGAAATTGTGATAAAGTCCATTTTAAAGAAATATAAAATATTAAAGTGAATCACAGAAAGGACAAGCTACAACTAAAAACAAAAATTGCCAATTACATGAGTTTGAGAGAAGAACTGACGAAGCTAAACAAGCTAAACAGACTGAAACATGTATATGCGGAAATGAACAGTGGTAAACATTTGAAGGAACAGTGTAAATCACTCAACAAAAGGATATTCCATTGAAACAGACAAAACCTCACAACTGTCCCTCACTCAGGACAAAATGGACCATATTGGATTATGAGGCTGAGAAGATCACCAAAAAGTACATAACATCCTGAAGTGCGAGTGTGCTTTAGGAGTAAGCTTTAAAGGGGTTGCAAAGGGTCTGTTAGCAGGAGGAGGGCAGTTGGAAGAGGAATCCCTGTGAGGGTAGACTGTCACAGCAGGAACAGCGAGAGGTGAATGTGCTGGAGGTGGTGAGAGTGTTACAGAGAGGGGTCAGGGCCTGAAGTGTGTTTCAAACTAAGTCCGGATTGCTGTAGCTGGAGGATTTTGCAGAGGTAGGGAGGGACATAGGTATTTTTATTTATTCATTTATGGGATGTGTGTGTCACTGTCTGGAATAGCATTCTTTGACTCCACTCTTAATTACCCAGAGGGAAGCTCAGAGTCAGCCCTCTTTCTGTGTGTCTGGAGTCAAATGTTGGCCAGACCAGGAGAGAATATTTGTTGACCTTGCCTAAAGCTGGGAAGTGAACCTGATGAGTTCTTCCTACTGATCAGCAATGCATTTATGGTGGCCTCGCCAATGTCTTGTACAGATACAACATGACATCCCAACTCCTACACTCAATGCCCTGCCCAATGAAGGTAACCATCCCAAACGCCTGCTTCACCAGCCTGCCTGCCTGTGGCGCAACTTTCAAAGAACTGTGTACCTGCATCCTCGTGTCTCTGACTGACAACACCACCCAGGGCCCGAACATTAGCTGTACAAGTCCCACCCTGGTTTGTTTCACCAAAATGGAACACTTCACGTTTATCTAATTAAACTCTATCTGCTATTCTTCAGCCCGGTCTCTCAGCAGTACTGTTAACCTTGTTGTATCATACATAACCTTCTTCACTGTCCACTTTACCACTAATTCCAGTTTCAGCCAAAAACCTTACTTACCAGGAAACCAACATCCCTTCCAAACCATTTACCCAAATGACAAACAACAGGAGACTCACGACACCGCTGGTCACATGCCTACAGTCAGAGCAACAACATGTCTCCCATCACCCTCTGTCTCCAACCATCAAGCCCAATTTTGTATCCAGTTGGCGAGCTTCTTCTGAACACTATATCCTTTTACACTGATTTGAGCTTATTACCCATTTACCATACGGAACGTACAACACAGAACAGCATAGAACAAGACACTTCGGCCATGATGTCAAGCTAACCTTTAATCCGACTGTAAGACCAAACTAACTTCCATTCTCTTCATTTTACTATCATCCATGTGCCTATCCAAGAATCTATTAAATGTCCAGAAAATATCTAATTTCACTACCTCCATTGTCAGTACATTCCAACCACCTACCATTCTCTATCCTTTGTTCCATCCTCCATTCACCTTAAAATTACACCCCTTGTAATAGCCATTTTTCCCATAGGAGAAAATATCTCTTACTATTCACTCTCACTGTGCCTCTCATCATCTTGTTCACCTCTACCACGTTGTATCACCCCTTTCTTCACTCCAATGATTAAAGCCGTAGCCCCTCAAACTTTTTTCATAAGAAATGCCCTCCATTCCAGGCAGCATCTTGGTAAATCTCCTGTGAACGCTCTCTGAAACTTGCACATTCTTCCTGTAAAGACGGGACCAAAACTGAACACAATATTCCAAGTGTGGTCTCACTAGGATGCTGTAAAACCTCACTGTTCTTAAAATCAATCCCCTTGCTAAGGAAAGCCAACACAACATATGCCTTTTTAACAACCCGATCAACGTGCTTGGCAACTTTTCGGGATCTATGGACATGGACACCTTAATCTCTCTGATCCTCCACACTGCCAAGCATTTGCCTTTGACCCTGCATTCTGTATTCAAATTCCACCTTCCAGAATGAATCACTTCACACTTTTCCAGCTGGAATTCTATTTGCCATTTCCAGCCCAGCTCTGCATCCTGTCAATGTCTCATTGCAGAAAATGTGTTGCTGGTTAAAGCACAGCAGGTCAGGCAGCATCCAAGGAACAGGAAATTCGACGTTTCGGGCCAGAGCCCTTCATCCTGATGAAGGGCTCTGGCCCGAAACGACTCTTTCCTGTTACTTGGATGCTGCCTGACCTGCGGTGCTTTAACCAGCAACACATTTTCAGCTCTGATCCCCAGCATCTGCAGAACTCACTTTTTACTCAATGTCTCATTGCAACCTACAACAGCCCACCACATTACCCAAAACACCACCAGATTGGCAAACTTACGAACCGAATCTTCAACATCCACATCCAAATCATTTATAAAAAACACAAAGAGCAGAGTCCCAGAGCCTACTGTTACAGAATACCACTGATCACTGAGCTCCAGGCTCAATACTCTCCATCTGTCGCCATATTATGTCTTCTCTGGGTCATCCAATCCTGTATCCAGACAGACAGATTTTCCTGTATCCCATGCCTTTTTATTTTCTGAATGAGCTTCAACATATTCTGCCATATCTTCAAAGAATTCAATAAGGCTTGTGTGGCATGACATGCCCCTCACAAACCCATGCTGAATGCCTAAAATGTATCTCTGATTTTCCAAGTAGTCATAAATTCTGTCTGGCAGAGTCCCCTTCAATAATCTGCACACTACAGACATTAGACGAAATCTACAATTCCCAGGATTTTACCTCCGTAACATGGCCCGGACTCGACAAATCTTCCCTCCTCTGTCACGTTCCCCAAAAGGGCACTGGAGGGTGGTGGGGGTTGGTGGGGGTTAAAGAGATAGGGAGGGCATATCAGGTCAGGAGGATTTTGCAGACATTAGGAGGTTTGCATTAACAAAAGGTAGATTCATTAATTGTGAGGTTTCATGATAATGAACGCATTTTAAGAGGGAGGGAGGATTATAGTGAAATGAAAGGTTTGACAGTTTAGGTGTTTTGTTCGGACTGCAAGAGGTTACTAAGTTGGGAAGGGTTTAAGCACTGATGTATTTTACATAAACATGATTTTGATTGCAATGGCAGGAAGAGGATTCATAAACTGGAGAGTATGGGGTCTGAACGAGGTTACACAAATGGGAATAGTTGTCAGAGGTGGAGGATTTACAGAGACAGCAATGGTCTGCTCTGAAGCAGACGACCCAAATTGGGTAGGTTGTAGGGACTTGATGTGCTTTCACAGGGAGAGTGGAACAAAGAGCCTCAAGAGGTTACAGAAATACAGAGAGCTGTAGGGCCTACAGGAGTTCTTGGAGGTGGGCAGGTTGGGAGGGGTGGAGCAGTTTACAGGGATTAGGATAGTGGTAGTAAAGTGCTGGTTTATATTGACAGGGACTATTTAGTGAATGGAGCAGATTACAGAGATGATGTAGGTTACATAGACTGGAAGAAAAAACATACATATGGAGGGTAATCGGGACTGAATAGGTTTAGAGATAGCGAATTTCTTAGGTTCTGGTGTTATTTAGACATGGAGGATGTGGAATCGGACAGATTTTCCTGGAGATGAGAACAGCAATTTTGATTGGAGACAGTTACACATATAAAGGAGCATAAGTAATCTCCTCCAGTTTGGCCGAAGTGGGAAAGTGTTGTAGGGGAAGTTGTTCACACAGATAGGGGTGTAAGAGCTGGAGAAGTTTATGCAGATGAGTAGATGGGTGGAAATACTGGATGAGCTTACATTGACAGGGTGGGTGATAGTGATGAGAGCACATTACACAGATCGCAGGTCCTTTAGGAACTGAATTGGAACAGTCACAGGGACTGGAGTGGTTTCGACAGATCGGAATGTGGCAGAGACCTGAGAAGATTATCGGGTCTCCACAGATTGATTGTGTACTTAGGCATGAAAGAGGTTCGGTAGATACGGAACCCTTAAACCCAATGTACGCCATCTTCATTTGGCAGACCAGAGCCTCAATATCCCTCATCAGACAGGGATCGCTAAACGTGCCATTTTCCCTTCACCCTAACAGGTACATACTGACCCTGGATTTTCAGTATCATTCTTAAAAGCCTCCCATTTTCCAGTCGTTCCTTTTCCTTCAAATAGAATCACCCACTCAACCTCTACTAGGTCCTGCTTCATGGCCCCAAAACTGGCTGTGTTCCAGCATAACCTGTGGACCCTCCTATAATTTTCTGTAGTTATGTTAAATCTAAGACAGTTGCGGTCACTGAACCCAAAGTGTCTCCGACTGACACTTCAGTCACTTCCTGACCTCGTTTTCTCAGGGGAGATTCAATGTTGCACCCACCTGAGTAGAGTAGGATGGTCTACATATTGGCCAAAGAAACTTTCTTGGATCCATTTGACAAATTGTTACCCATACGGGCCGTTTATTCTCTGAATGCATAAATCAATCCAGGGGAAATTAATGCCTCCAATTAATACTACTCTTTTATTCCTACTGCTATACAATCTCTCTACACATCTGCTCTTCTCATACCCGCTGGCTATTTGAGAGGCTGTAATACAGTCCCAACAAAGTGACCGCCACCTTCTTCTTTTTAAATTTTAACCATAGGGAATCATTTGATAACTCTTTAGGAATATCTTCTCTGACCACTGTTATGCTCTCCCTTATCAAAAGCGCAACTCACCCACCTCACCTACTTGTCTTTCTGTCACACTTGTACCTTCCATATCCTGGAACCCGGAGCTGCCAGTCCTGCCCTTCTCTCAGTGATGTTTCTCTTATGGCTTTTATATCCCAGGCCCTAGAGCCAATCCAAGCTATGAGCTCACCTTCCTTACCAGTCAGGCCTCATTAAATAAATGACCTTTAATCCAAAAGTCTTTTCCCTCCCTTGACTGTGACCCTGGATATTTTGCAGCATCCAAGGAACAGGAGAATCGACGTTTCAGGCATAAGCCCTTCTTCAGGAATGAGGTAAGTGTGTCCAGCAGGCTAAGGTATAAGGTAGGGAGGAGGGACGTTGGAGATGCGATAGGTGGAAGGAGGTCAAGGTGAGGAGGATAGGCCGGAGTGGGGTGGGGGCGGAGAGGTCAGGAAGAAGATTGCAGGTTAGGAAGGCGGTCCTGAATTCGAGGGATTTGACTGAGACAAGGTGGGTGGGACGGGAAATGAGGAAACTGGAGAAATCTGAATTCATCCCTTGTGGTTGGAGGGTTTCTAGGCGGAAGATGAGGCGCTCTTCCTCCAACCGTCATGTTGTTATGGTCTGACGATGGAGGAGTCCAAGGACCTGCACGACATTGGTGGAGTGGGCGGGGGAGTTGAAGTGTTGAGTCACGGGTTGGTTGGGTTGATTGGTCCGGGTGTCCCAGAGGTGTTCTCTGAAACGTTCCGCAAGTAGGCGTCCTGTCTCCCCAATGTAGAGGAAGCCACATTGGGTGCAGCGGATGAAATAAATGTTGTGTGTGGATGTGCAGGTGAATTTGTGGCGGATATAGAAGGATCCCTTGGGGCCTTGGAGAGAAGTAAGGGAACAGGTGTGGGTGCAAGTTTTGCATTTCTTGCGTTTGCAGGGGAAGGTGCCGGGAGTGGAGGTTGGGTTGGTGGCGGGTGTGGACCTGACGAGGGAGTCACGGAGGGAGTGGTCTTTTTGGAACGCTGGTAGGGGAGGGAAGGGAAATATATCCCTGGTGGTGGGGTCCGTTTGGAGGTGGCGGGAATAACGGCGGATGATATGCTATATATGGAGGTTGGTGGAGTGGTAAGTGAGAACCAGTGGGGCTCTGTCCGGTGGCGGTTGGAGGGGCGGTGCTCAAGGGCGGAGGAGCGGGAAGTGGAGGAGATGCAGTGGAGGGCATCATCGATCACGTCTGGGGGGAAATTGCGGTCTTTGAAGAAGGAGGCCATCGGGTTTGTACGGTATTGGATCTGGTCCTCCTGGGAGCAGATTCGGTGGAGACGAAGGAATTGGGAATATGGGATGGCGTTTTTACAGGGGGCAGGGTGGGAGGAGGTGTAGTCCAGGTAGCTGTGGGAATCAGTCAGTTTATAGTTAATGTCCATGTTGATTCGGTCACCCGAGATAGAAATGGAAAGGTCTAGGAAGTGGAGAGAGGAGTCTGAGACGGTCCAGGTGAATTTGAGGTCGGGGTGGAAGGTGTTGGTAAAGTGGATGAACTGTTCAACCTCCTCGTGGGAGCACGAGGCAGCGCCGATACAATCATCGATGTAGCGGAGGAAAAGGTGGGGCATGGTGCCAGTGTAGTTGCGGAAGATGGACTGCTCCACATATCTTACGAAGAGGCAGGCATAGCTGGGACCCATGTGGGTGTCCATGGCTACTCCTTTGATTTGGAGGAAGTGGGAGAACTTGAAAGAGAAGTTGTTCAGGGTGAGGAACATTTCAGTCAGTCGCAGGAGGGTGTCAGTGGAAGAGTACTGGTTGGTACGGCGGGAAAGGAAGAAGCGGACGGCTTTGAGAACTCCGTGATGGGGGATGGAGGTGTACAGGGACTGGATGTCCATGGTGAAGATAAGGCGTTGGGGACTGGGGAAGAGAAAATCATGGAGGAGGTGGAGGGTGCAGGTGGTGTCACGAAAGTAGCGGGGGAGTTCTTGGACTAAGGGGGACAGGACCGTGTCGAAGTATGACTGAACTCATCTCTGGCCTGCTTCTGCCCCACCGAACTCATCTCTGGCCTGCTCCTGCCCCACCGAACTCATCTCTGGCCATCTCGCGGACACCTTCTCCTCCTGCCCCCGTGACCATGACCCCACCTCCCATCATCTCCCAGACCATCCATACTTCAGTGGATCTCTCATCCACCGCCTCCAAACTCATAGTCCCACAACACCCCCACTGCCCGTTTCTACGTCCTACACAAAATCCACAAACCTGACATCCCCGGCCGACCCATTGTCTCAGCCTGCTCCTGAGGAAGGATATTCCCAGAAATACATCCAGGGAAGTTATTTGGGTGGAACTGAGAAATAAGAAAGGGATCATCACCTTATTAGGATTCTATTGAAGACACCCCAATAGTCAAAGGGAATTTGCCAAACAAACTTGTAAGGTGAACTCAGCTATCTTTAAGAATAATAGGGTAGGTAGGGTAGGGGATTTTAACTTTCCAAACATTGACTGGGGCTGCCATAGTGTTAAAGGTTTACACGGAGAAGAATTTCTTTAGTATGTACAAGACAATTTTCTGATTCAGTATGTGGATATACCTACTAGAGAAGGTGCAAAACTTACCTACTCTTAGTAAATAAGGCAGGGCATGTGAGTGAGGTGTCAGTGGGGGAGCACTTCGGGGCCAGCGACCATAATTCTATTTGTTTTAAAACAGTGATGGAAAAGGATAGACCAGATCTAACAGTCGATGTTCTATGTTGGATAAAGGCCAATTTTGACGGTATTAGGCAAGAACGTTTGAAAATTGATTGGAGGCAGATGTTCGCAGGTAAAGGGACGGCTGGAAAATGGGAAGCTTTCAGAAATGAGATAAAAGAGTCCAGAGAAAGGATGTTCCTGTCAGGGTGAAAGGGAAGGCTGGTAGCTATAGGGAATGCTGGATGACTAAAGAAATTCAGTGTTTGCTTCAGAAAAAAGAAGGTAGCATATGTCAGATATAGACGGGATAGATCGAGTGAATCCTTAGAAGAGTATAAAGGAAGTAGGGGTATACTTAAGGGGAATTCAGGAGGGCAAAAGGCAGACATGAGATAGGTCTGACAAATATAATTGAGGAGGATGGAAAGGATTTTTACAAATTTATTCAGGAAAAAAGGGTACCTAGGGAGAGAATAGGGCCCCACAAAGATCAGCAAGGCGGCCTTTGTGCAGAGCCGCAGAAAGTTGGGGAGATACGAAATGAATATTTTGCTTCAGTTTTTACTGTGGAAAAGCATATTGAAGATATAGACTGCAGGGAAATAAATGGTGCCATCTTGCAAAATGTCCAGGTTACAAGGGAGGAAGTGTTGGATGTCTTGAAACGGTTAAACGTGAATAAATCACTGGAAAATGATCAGGTGTACCCGAGAACTCTGTGAGAAGCTAGAGAGGTGATTGCTGGGCCTGTTGCTGAGATATTTGTATCATCAATAGTCACAGATGAGGTGCCAGAAAACTGCATGTTGGCAAAAGTGGTGCCACTGTTTAAGAAGGGTGGTAAAGACAAGCCAGGGAACTCTCGACCGGTGAGCCGGAACTCAGTGGTGGGCAAGTTGTTGGAGGGAATCCGGAGGGACAAGATGCACATGTATTTGGAAAGGCAAGCACTGATTAGGAATTGTCGACATGGCTTTGTGCGTGGGAAATCATGCCTCACAAACTTGAATGAATTTTTTGAAGAAGTAACAAAGAAGATTGAGGAGGGCAGAGTGACAGATGTGATCGATATGGACTTCAGTGAGGCATTCGACAAGGTTCCCCATGGGAGCCTGATAAGCAAGATTAGAACTCGTGGAATACAGGGAAAACTAGTTATTTGGATACATAACTGGCTCAAAGGTGAAAGACAGAGAGTGGTGGTGGAGGGTTGTTTTTCAGACTGGAGGCCTGTGACTCGTGCAGTGCCACAAGGATCACTGCTGCGCCCTCTACTTTTTGTCATTTACATAAATGATTTGGATGCGAGCAAAAAAAATATAGTTGGTAAGTATACAGATGACACCAAAATTGGAGGTGTAGAGGATAGCGAAGAGGGTTACAACAGAATCTGGACCTGATGGACCAATGGGCAAACTGGAAGATAGAATTTAATTCAGATATATACGAGGTGCTGCATTTTGGGAAAGCAAATCTTAGCAGGACTTAGACACGTAATGCTAAGGTCCTAGGGTGTGATGCTGACCAAAGAGACTTTGGAGTGCAAGTTCATAACTCCTTTAAAGTAGAGTCGCAGGTAGATAGGCGACATTTGGTATGCTTTCCTTTTTTGGTCAGAGTATTGAGTACAGGAGTTGGGAGGTCATGTTGCGGCTGTACAGGACACTGATTAGGCCACATTTGGAATATTTTGTGCCCTTCTGGTCTCCTTCCTATCAGAAAGATTTGTGAAACTTGAAACGGTTCAGAAAAGATTGACAAGGATGTTGCCAGAGTTGGAGGATTTGAGCTATAGGGAGAAGCTGAACAGGCTGGGGCAGTTTTCCCTGGAACTTCAGAGGCTGAGGGGTGACCTGACAGAGGTTTACCAAATTATGAGGGGCATGGATAGGATAAATACACAAAAGTCTTTTCCCTGGGTTCAGGGAGTCCAGAACGAGAGGGCATTGATTTAGTTTGAGAGGCGAAAGATATAAAACAGACCTAAGGGGCAACTTTTTCACGCAGAGGATGATACCTGTATGGAACGAGCTGCCAGAGGAAGTGGTGGAGAATGGTACAATTGCAACATTTAAGAGGCATTTGGATGGGTATATGAATGGGAAGGGTTTGGAGGAATACGGGCTGGCTGCTGGCAGGTGGGATTAGATTGATCGGCATGGACGGGTTGGACCAAAGGGTCTATTTCCGTGCTATACATCTCTATAGCTCGATCACCCACGGGGGTTATAGAAATAAACTGTGTGGTCGCGTCTGGAGGAAATTAAAGGTATAAAGGTTTGTAGTTTCCAAAGGAAATTACATCAGTCGGGACCAACAGAGTTTACAGAGACTGAGTGCGTTTTAGAGACAGGAAGAGTTCATAGTCATCATTAGAAATGCAGAAATTAATTTATGAGAGAAGCAGGGTCATTCTGCTTTGTGCCCAAAGACAAGGAGGAGTCTAATTGCTGGAGGAGGTTACCAAGGTAGAGAGATTTTTTGTTGCCATGACGGAAAGGTGACACAGGTCATGAAGATAGTAGGAGTTCAAAAAAGTCACAAAGACAGGGAGGTTTTTCAGTTCTGGAAAGGACGACACTGACCGGGATGGCTTCAGGAACTGAAGAGTTGTTTTTCTTCCGTTAAGGAAAGATGTGACAGAACCCATAAACGTGGAGAGTTGTACTGGTAGGAGGAGCTGACAGGGATAAACAGGGCTGTAGGGGCTGATAGAGATAGGGGAAGGTGGTATCAATGGAACAGACAGTGGAGAAACTGGCCGACATAGGAAGGTTTCTGTGGAACAGATGAATTTACAGATAAGATGGTGATAAGGAAGCCTGCGATTTTTCTCATATTCCTTGCCCAGCATTGTTCCTACATCATGCCCTCAGGGTCTGAATTAAAGCCCATGAACTCCTCCCTGTGCTGTTTACTCTGTGAGTGATCTTACCGGCTGCAGGATTTACTGAAGGCCCCAGATCTCATGCTCCATCTGTCTCTGGCTGACCAACCGTCTTCAATGTGGTGATGGATGAGACAGGAATTGGTAATTCTGCTGAGTCAGGGACATCAAGAATTCGTACAGGAGACAGAGAAATATACAGAATGGTAAATTAGACGAATGCAATGAAGGTTACACATGGAGAATTGCACTGAGTCCCACAGAGATCTGGAAAATCCCAATCTCCATCAATGACCTGTGCTGTTGCTTCCCTCTGGAGTGGAGAATGCTGTTGGCTCAGTATCTGGAGTACCTGCAAGAGCGAGAGACATTGACAGAGGCAGCAATTTGACCCTCACAGTGAGGGATATAACATGGAGAGAAACTGAGTGATATCAGCAGATTGCAGGAATGTATCAGGATCACACAATAGCATTATCAGAAGTGGTTCTGAGCAGTGGGCACTGCTACCAGTACTCAGGGAAGACTGAGCTATTTTATTGTGATAGGCTCCTCTGGTACCAGGATTATGCCATGTGCTATACACGGCCACAGATAAGGAGGGGGGACAGGTCTGAGGAGAAGGAAATTCGGAAGTCTAAGGAGAAAGGTTGAAAGATTGGAACACCATGGAGATGTGGATGAAGACCAAAAGAAAGAAACAGTAAGGGACTGAGTTTAATTAAAATACAACATTATCAAACAGATTTGTGACAGGAAATTATTGGTTAAAATAAAATAAGTGCCATTTCACCCCTCACAATTCCTCATACACCACTAGTGACATCACTTCCGTCCCTCACATATCGCTGATTTCGCATACTCAGTGACCACCGCGGCCCCCACTGACGTGTTTTCCACCACTTCCACACCCATCAACGCCAATCACATGCATTCGACTGACACCCCCCAGGGCCCACTGTCAGCACCCCCCTCCCCAGAACCCTGAGGGGAACACCACCCCACACATAACTCAGCCCCCATTCCCCCTCACACCACACTAACTCCAGTTACAGCCTCGATCACTTCCCCAAGCTCCACACCACGCCGGATCACAGCTTCCAGTCTTGGGGAGTTTTCACCATTCTCTCTGACCTCACCCTGAAGGAGGACGAATGATCAGTCCGCAGCAAAGGCCCCAACTTTATCCCTCTCTGTCCACGCATCAATTAATTTAATGCACGCTGGGACGTCGAACAATTCTTCTGCCGCCTCGGGGCTTACATTCACAATATAGGCATCCATCAACCTCTGAGGACTCCTTTGCCCACCTCCAATGCACTCCATCCACCAGGACACTCCGTGCTGCCCTATTACCTGCCTTTGATCTCTTCATTTCCAACTGCCGCTGAGACATTAACCACCTCAAACTGGATATCCATGGATTCTTTCTGCTCCCGAACGACGCAGTTGCTTTGGTGTCAGCAACAGCGCAGAACTGACTTGCACGTTTTGCTCAATGAACTCATGTTGCTTATTCAATCTTCGTTTGACAACATATTTAGCAAGTTATCACGCCTTCCTGCAGCGGTTGTCAGCGACAGATCAGCTGCTAAGATGCCTGCTTCAGACAGCATGGAATATCCTACATTTGAAAATGGAAAAGGTGCAAACGTTTACAGGCTGAACATTCTCTCACTGTTTTGCCTGGCTCGTCAGAGGCTGGGAGCTGATCTTATGGTGGTTTTTCAATCATGAGGGGAATGAATCGGGTAAGTAGATAAGCTCCTTTCGTTCAGGTGGGGCAGTGCAGAACGAGAGGCTGTAAATCTGGTGTGGGAGGGTGAGAATTCGAAAGGCAGTGAGGAGCAACGGCTTCACGCAGAGGATGGTGCGTGCCTGCAATAAGTTGCCAGACGAGCTGGTGATGGCTGGTAAAATTAAAATATTTTTAAGGAATTTGAACGTGCATTTGAATAGGAAGGGTTGAGAGAGACATGGGTCAAGTGCATGCAATCGCGACTGGATCAGTTGAGGTTATCTGTTCGGAATAGACGAGTTCGACCGAAGACTGTGTCTTCAGTGTTGTCCATATCTAATGGATCTATGATATTACAGGAGAAATGATAAAAAAGATGGAAAAAAATGAAGTAAAATTGTCTGAAGTTGTTAAATGCAACCAACTTCAGATTATTTTATTTCAATTATTTTATTTACCTTTGTTATTTGCATTTTTTCACTGTTCTGTACCCCTTATTTCTTGATTGTCTCTCTTTCTGTCGCTGCTCACTCTGTCTATACATTTTTCCTCTCGTCTTCCTGCTTTGCTACGCTTCTCCCCTGTTTTACAGTTTGTCTCTGCTTCACCCATCCCCCACATATTTTGTCATGTAACACTGGCTTCACCCTTGGTCATTCGCGGCTCCTAACCTCCCTTTAATCTCTCCGTGCACTATCATTATCACCTTTGTATCTGGAGCCTTCACACGCCTTCTCTCAGCCTGGTATAAATAGCTCGCTAATTCTCCCCTTTTTAAATTTTTAACAACGTGACAGTTAAACTCGAAAAGTCAGCTCTTTTCTCTCCTTACAGATGGTGCCAGACCTGCTGAGATTTTCCAGCATTTTCTCTTTTGGTTTCAGATTCCAGCATCTTTTGCTTTTATTAATGGCTCTATGATATTGCTAGGAATATGATAACTCCAGTGTCGATGCATGAGAGGTGAGCAAGCGAATGAATTCCCTCTGGAAGTTGCGTGAAAAGAAGGAGCAGAGATCCATGAAAATAAGATGATCAAATCTTTGATTTGAATTGAAGCCTGAACTCGGGTTCTTCTCCGAGACTGTGCCAGGTCGACTTAATACTGCATACATTTCATGTCTTGCAATTCTTTCTGAAAACAATTGAGACTGATTGATTTGCTGCAGACAACATCCGGCGGTCGAGTCGTGCGTCGATCCCTGTCAAATGTTTTATTGTGCTAGGTGATTTTGTGGGACACTTTGTTTGGAAATACAGCAACGCAGCTGAAATCCGGCATGGGACCAACGACTTGCTGTTCCATGACAGCGATGGTCGGCTTTCGAATGAATACACATCTGAATCGATCATGTGACAAGTTCTTGCAGATGGTGAAAGTAAAACCCACGATAGACTTTGACACAGCACTGCTAACAACAGGAGGGCTTCACCTGGATAGTGTGGGGTTTGAACCCACCACCTTGGCCTTATTAGCACCACGCTCTAACCGTCTGAGCTAACTAGCCAACGCAGCCACAAGCCCGAAAGCTAATGCTTCTATTGCCGGTGCTCACAACCACGGCAGCGACTCATTTTCTGATTTTTTTTAACGATCGCACGATAGTCTGAAGTATTTCCTTTCATTGCAAAGCTTTTCAACCAAAAAAAGCATTGACTTTTCCGAACGCGCACACTAGAGCTAACCATTTGTTCTGATATCCAAAATTAAGCACAATGTCGGGACGCATGTAATTTCAATCGCAATGCCACCAGCTCAGCTGTAGCTTCTCATTTTGACAAATATCGTCTGGAGAAACGTACCTTCAACGATCGCTCACTGTGCTTCTGGAAACTCACAGACCTTTGGAGTCAGGGTTATGTGCTGCTGATAAACTGCTGCGAACATTATGCCAAATGCATTTGAACTGTAATCTAACAGTGGGATTCTTTCTGCTCCCGAAGGACGCAGTTGCTTTAGAGTCAGCAACAGCGCAGAACTCAATTGCACATTTTGCTCAATGACTCATGTTGCTTATTCAATCTTCGTTTGACAGCATATTTAGCAAGTTATCACGCCTTCTGCAACGTTTGTCAGCGACAGATCAGCTGCTAAGATGACTGCTTCAGATAGCATGCTATATCCTATATTCGAAAATGGAAAAGGTGCAAAGGTTTACAGGCTGAACACTCTCTCACTGTTTTGCCTGGCTCGTCAAGGGCTGGGAGCTGATCTTACAGAGGTTTTAAAATCATGAGGGGCATGAATCGGGTAAGTAGATACGTTCCTTTCGTTCAGGTGGGGCAGTGCAGAACGAGAGGGTATACATCTGTTGTGGGTGGGTGTGAGTTCGAAAGGCAGTGAGGAGCAATTGATACACGCAGGGGATGGTGCGTGCCTACAGTAAGATGCCAGACGAGCTGGTGATGGCTGGTACAATTACAATACTTTTAAGGAATTTGGGCGTGTATTTGTATAGGAAAGGTTGAGAGAGACATGGGTCAAGTGCATGCAATCACAGCTGGATCAGTTGAGGCTATCTGTTCGGAATGGACGAGTAAGACCGAAGACTGTGTTTTCAGTGCTGTCCATATTTAATGACTCTATGACATTGCAGGTGAAATGATAAAAAAGATGAATAAAATAATGAAGTAAAATTGTCTGAAGTTGTTCAATACAAACAACTTCAGATAATTTTATGTCAATTATTTTATTTACCTTTGTTATTTGTATTTTTTTCACTGTTCTGTACCTCTTATTTCTTGATTGTCTCTCTTTCTGTCGCTTCTCACTCTGTCAATATATTTTTCCTCTCCTCTTCCTGCTTTGCTACGCTTCTCCCCTGTTTTCCAGTTTGTCTCTGCTTCATCCATCCCCCACATACTTTGTCATGTAACACTGGCTTAAGCCTTGGTCATTCGCGGCCCCTAATCTCCCTTTAATCTCTCCGTGCACTGTCATTATCACCTTTGCATCTGGAGACTTGACGCACCTTCTCTCAGCCTGGTTAAATCGCTCCCTAATTCTCCCCTTTTTAAATCTTTAACAAAGAGTCATTTCGACTCGAAAAGTCAGCTCTTTTCTCTCCTTGCAGATGTTGCCAGACCTGCTGAGATTTTCCAGCATTTTCTCTATTGGTTTCAGATTCCAGCATCTGCTGTAATTTGTTTTTATTAATGGCTCTATGATATTGCTGGGGATATGATAACTCCAGTGTCGATGCATGAGAGGTGAGCAAGCGAATGAATTCCCTCTGGAAGTTGCGTGAAAAGAAGTAACAGAGATCCATGAAAATAAGATGAACGAATCTTTGATTTGTATTGAAGCCTGAACTCTGGTTCTCCTCTGAGACTGTGCCAGGTCGACTTAATACTGCATATATTTAATGTTTTGCATTTCTTTGTGGAAAACAATTGAGACTGATTAATTTGCTGGAGACAACATCCAGCAGTCATCATGGGTACAGCGATCGAGTCGTGCGTCTATCCCTGTCAAATGTTTTATTGTGATCGTGAGGCTTTCTGCTTGGTGATTTTGTGGGACACTTTGTTTGGAAATACAGCAACGCAGCTGAGATCTGGCATGGGACCAACGAGTTGATGTTCCATGACAGCGATGGTCGGCTTTCGAATGAATACACATCTGAATCGATCATGTGACAAGTTCTTGCAGATGGTGAAAGTACAACCCACGACGAACTTTTGGTTTCAGATTCCAGCATCTGCTTTTATTAAATATCTTTAGTCCCAGTCCTCTGGAAACTGACCCTGATCGTTGGCAACATTTCCTCCAGAACATCAACCCACCCATCCGCACTGCGCACTCCCCCATCATTATAAACAGGTCATTAAAAAAAACTCCAGTTAAACTTCTTGTTCCAAAGAGAAGAATCCCAACCTCAGTAACTTCTCGACAAAAGGGGTTTGCTCATCTCTGGACATCATGCAAGGCGGAGCATTGCGAAGAGCTTTTGGGAAAATATCACCAATTGGCAGGTTAAAAAAAACGAAGGAAAAATAACAGTAAAACTTGTCTGCAGCTTTCAAAAACTTTCGAATCTCTTTGGGAAGCGAAACCACAGGTGAATGAAGATGGATTGTCCAACTTAACACAGCCAGTCTTTAATGTTGATTGTGTTGTTCTCTAGACATCAACCAAACTGAGACATTGAAACGATTTTCATTCATGCGCGTCAGGAATTCAAACCTCGCCACGGCTACAAGACCACGAGAAGACTGGGGTGCAAATAAGTTTGGAAAAAGTCTCGAAGAGAGCAGGACTCCTGTTGTAGAAACGTTGGTTGCTGTGACGTGGATGTGTTACCAGCGGGTACAGAATTGTTGCCATTTCACTTCAGTGAATGTCCCAGGATATATTTTGCAAAAGTAAAACTGATACAGGGCATCAATCACTTCGTGAAGGGCAGGCTGAAGTTTCAATTCGTGAAAATCCTGTTTTTGGATGGTGCAACGACTCAGTTAACCCGTCTCTGTTGCGTAATTGGTCAACACGTTCATCCATTAACCGAACGGATGGTGGTTTGGGACGTTCCAGGGTCGGATCTCTCACTGGTCAAACTTCATTGGTTTTCTTTCCTGCACAGCTCCAGGTTTTTCAAGTGGTCGGGAAAATGTTCCCCAAACAGGAATCTTATCCAGAATCGCAAAGGAAGTTCTGTATCTTTTTAATGGCTAATGTAAAGGACTGAATATTTGGGAATCTGGAAAAAATAGGGAATTCAGGGGAATTTCAACAGGTTTGTCAGTACTACTGGGAAAAAACGGAGTTCTGACAACGTTCTGAAGAAGTTATGAAACGTTGAAACGCCTTTTCCCAGCGCAGATCCTGCTCGACCTGCTGAGTATTTTTCTGCAATTTCCGCCGTCGTTTAAGCTGAATATTGATCCCACCTAGCGTGTTGGAACACCCAGACTCACTTTGTCCCGACGATTAAGCGATTTGAAAGCTGTGGTTTTTGAATTCAAAAAAACTAAACAATGATTCACTCCTGCTAAGCTCTCCAGGGACAGAGACGTGGAAACGAGTACATCAGGCATCCATTTGTAGTTGTGGCCGCGTGCTTAAGGCGATGGACTTAAAATCTGTTGGGGCGTTCTCACGCAGGTTCGAACCTTGTCAACTAGAGCGGAGTTTTCGTTGTGCTCTGCTTTTGGAGATTCACTTCATCCAGGTCATGAATGGTGCAAATCTCCAGTTCACTCAATGAACTGCATAGATCCAAATTTGTTTAGACTTGTTATGACACAGCGTAAACCCTTGAGCTTGTGGTAAACCCTTGAGCTTGCGATAAACCCTGCAACACAGAAATGAATTATGCTATACAGGAATCTGCAACAATTCGATTGGCCAAGATCTATACAAAGTAAAACTTCAGCACTTCATTTCTAAAGTAAAAGAGATATTAATTAACAAACCACGATTGACAATGTATTTCTCTTACCCATTTTGATGTTCCATTTGATAATACAATTCAGATAAAACTCCAGTTAAGGTTTACAAAACAGCACTTCTTTATCAAAATCAGGCAGCTGTAAGTTCTTGTCTTCGGATCTTCCTGTCTCTTCTTTGTCACTGTTGGGAGATTCTGTGTCAAAGATCACGGATCGTAAAGTTATTTTCCAGATATATATTTTTTCAAGAAGATTGTTACATGCAAGGTCTTAGCAGTCCTCCTCTCAACTGTTCAATGTCCCCCGTCTCATACACCAGAGCATTTGATTGGTCCCTGTTTTTTTTTAAAAGACTTTCAAGAGACGCAATTAAAACTTGAATTGAAATTTATATTTTATTCTGATTCACATTTAAACTGAGTGGCCAAACTCGAACTGTTTATGTCTCCAGGCAATGAACTAATTGAATTGTTCGACCAGGGATCACGTCGTTGTCTTATTGGGAACACTTGTTGTTGTGTCTGGTTGTTCTGCTGCTTCTAAATCTCTTCAACGTGCACTAATATGTTTAAAATACCTCGCCTCTACAGGAAACAATGAACCATCACAATGAAGGTATGTTTTCATTTTAATTTTTGAATACTTTACCCTAAAATACGGATAAATTTCATACAATTTCGACTTAGCTTTTCCCTATATATACACATAAAACACGAAATAAAGACACTCTCAGCTGAAAACCATCGGTTGAATATGTGATAACGTGTCAGTGATTTCATTCTACTGACCCACAACACGTACGATTTTTAAAGTGAAAGTCTCTACCATAAAAAGCCAACGAAATAGTTTCATATTATTACATATATGCAATGTTTTAGTGGATTGTGGTCAGTGTACATAACCGTCTCCGATCCATTTTTCGTGGCATATACATTAAATTTGTAACGCCAGTACCAAACTCAATAGTTTTCTTTTTCGATTGTGGAGCACTTCCTCTGATAGATGTTGATTTTCTTTGAAAAGTTACCAACTGGCAGTTCTTCCCCATGCTCATTTTTCCCGTTGGAGTATACCTGCAACTCTAACGTCACGACCATCGATGGCGACTTTAAACGTTTTTGAGACGTTTGGTGAAGGTAATACTGGTTTGGTGGTTAATATCGACTTCAAATGGTCGATTGCCTCGTGGCATGTTACTGTCTACCAAAACCTTGTGTTCTTCTTCAGCAAATCTGTTAACGTTGCCACTACACTAGCATAGTTTGGAACAGACTTCTGATAGAGTCTGATGAGTCTGAAGAATTAAAGAAACTCTTTTTTCGATATTTATCATGGAAATTCCTCAAAAGCCTTCGCCTTTACGTTCCGGAGGGTGGTCAACCTGCCATGACCGATCGTACATCCCAAGAACATCACCTCTGCTTTCATGAATTCTGTTTTATTTATGTTTGTCACCAGCTTTGCTTCTCGTGGTCGTTCAAAGAGCTCTGCTAACAGTCCCTTGTGATCATTCCTTGAATTGCTAAAGTTCACTACATCGTCCAAATAGATTACACAATTTGTCAGCCCGGCCACGACTCTGTACAAGTGTCTTTAGGTGTGGCGGGCTTGTTCTTCATTCAAAAGTGCATCACTTTAAACTGACATAGCCTATATGGTGTTACAAACGCAGAGATTTGTTCACCAACTTTGAGAATGATACCTGCCAGTAGCCACGCATTATGCCGGACTTGGTGATGTAACTGGCTTGTCCGACTTTCTGGTTGCAGTCCTCCAATCTAGAAATTGGATATGAGTTCGATTTTGTAACGGCGTTGGCCATTCCATAATCCACACGGAATTCAACACAAATCATCCGGTTTGGTAACTAAGACAATCAGCAAACTCAACGCGCTCTGGCTTGGTTCAATGATATTCTCGTCGAGCATGGTGTTCACCTGCATCTTGTCCTGTCAGCCTTTGAGACGATTAAGTCGAGAGGGATGCTGCTTTATTGCAGCAGAATTCCCTACATCTACTTCATGTCCTATTGCTTCCGTACTCCCCATTTGATTCTTGCATGTGCCCTGGCACGGCAGGAAAAAAAAAGTCTTTCAACACTTTTCTATGCTCCTGAGACAGATAGCTTTCTAATCCATCCCACTCCTCAGGGAATTCATCATTTTAGAATCTGTTTTGAGGTACATTAAAATCCAAAGCGTTTGAATTCGATTCCTCACTCTGCTGGGCAGTGACGAACACCTCTTCCTCCAGTTCTTTCTTTGTCATGTAATACTATTTCAACATGTTCACATGACAAAACCAATACATTTTTATTTTCTATCAGACATCTTTGCTATATAGTTCAACTGACTCAACTTTTTGACATGGACCACTAAACCTAACTTTGAAGGGATCACCTATGATTGGTAATAGTACTGACAAGTTATCCCCGTGAGAAAACTTCTGAGTCCCAGGTTTTTATCTGTCACCTGCGTAATTCTACACTGTGCCATCTTTGGGTGCTGTTTTGCTGAATCACTGACTCAATTTAGTCTCTGCCTCATTTCCGATACATGATTTAATTGTATGATCTCCGACTTTGATACTGTCATTTGTGTCTTTAATTAATTCCAAAGGGCAATCGCTTCATGTCCGAATATTAGCTAAAATGGAATTCACTAAGTGGATTCGTTTGGAACAATCTAAATGGCAAACAATATGAATGGGATATCTTAATCCCAATCATTCAGGAAATCTTGACAGTATGCTCTCTTCATGGTCTTCAAGATCTTAAGCCATCTTCTTGGGCTGCACGGTGACCAGACACCCGGGTTCAACTCCCGCCTCAGGGAACTGTTTGTGTGGATTTTGCACGTTCTCCCCGTGTCTGCGTGGGTTTCCTCCGGGTGTTCCGGTTTCCTCCCACAGTCCAAAGATGAATGAATCATTCAGATGAATTGGCCATGCTAAATTGCCCATAGTGTTAGGTAAAAAAGGTAAATGTAGGGGAATGGGTGGGTTGTGCTTTGGCGGGTGGGTGTGGATTTGTTGGGCCGAAGAGCCTGTTTCCACACTGTAAGTAATCTAATCCATCTGTCTAAATCTCCCAGGGATTCAGGAAGATATGCACTAGATTTAAAGTGTTGCGTCTCAGTCCAGCAGTAAAATTTGACCCTTAGTCCGACTGAATCTGCCTGGGTAGGTCATAACGCCTGAAGAAAGCTACTAACTCCTCTACCAGAATTTTTGCCTTGATACTCTGTGAAGGAATTGCCATTGGAAATATGGTCAACAAGCACTGGTTCCCACTTTTAGTTCTAGGGAGGGGATGCACACAATCAATTATGATCCACCTGAAAGATTTTCCAACTGTGGTAATTGGCAACAAAGGCGCGTTTTTATTTTCATCTGTGTCTTACCTATCATTTGTCGTGTATGGCACTGTCAGAAAAAGTTAACCACATCTGTGTGTTTTCCAGACCAATAGAAATGTTTAGTATTTAGCTTGCGTGTTTCGTAAACCTCGGTGACCCCCTATAGGAAGTTAGTGTGCTACCCAGAACACTTCCTCTCTATCTGGTAGCTGCAATACAGTCTTGTGTACTTTGGCCCACTACGCGAATCACATCAAATAGTGTATCAGCTGTCCGAAACTCAACTCCTTCATCTTTCTTTTTACTTGTCACTTGGTGCTGTGACTATTGATAGTGGGATCTCTTTACTGCACAGTCTGGGAAAATAGAAAGATATTCCGGTTTTAACGCCTCAGTTTCTTCATCTTCTTTGGGCTTCTCCACAATAAGGGGTGTCACTTCCAAATTGGATCTTGCCAAATCATTTCCAAGCACAAGCTGAATTCATGGAACTGACACTCTGTCTATCACGCCCAGGATAAATTTCCCCGGCTCAAGTTGGCGCTCCAACCTGATCTTACATAAGGGAACGCTAATTTTCTGCTCATATATCGCACAAATTATGACACGAACAGGAAACAGATATGAAAGCGTACATATTCGCCCATCCCTTACTTCCAGCGACTGGTTAGATCTGTCACTCTTAAAATTATAGCTTCTTATCTTCTCCCCCGTTCTTTCTGAGTAAACGTTACCACAGCGGCAGATTCTTTGTAGAGATCAGGTAATAACTCCATAACCAGCCCCTGCCGAGGCTTCTCATCAGTCTGCAGCTCGTCACCTCTTCTTGTAGTCTCCTGTAGTTGCTTCATTAATGCCACTAGTTTAGCTTCTTTAAACATTTTTATTTTCCACAACGCCTTTAATTAACGACAATACTGTGTCTTTCCGTGTTCAACTTTGCCAGAATGGAAACAGCAGAGGCCTTTCACCTCCTTTCCACTCTCTTGGACTTCTTTTTTATCTTGCTCTAATATCTTCCAAGTGCACCCGGTTCTTGGTTTAGTAATGCTGAATCTCACCTTCTGCCAATTTCTATCCTTTGCAGGACGAATATCTGTCCAGAAGCTTGTCTTATGCATTACCATGTACTCATCTACTAATTCTGCTGCCCTTCTGACATTCCGAACTCTTTTTTTCCTCCACGTGTATTCTTGCAATCTCTGAAAGTGTGTTTTTGAACTCCTCCAGCAGAATAATCTCTCTAATAGCCTGAAATATCCTCTATTTATCCAAATAAGCATCCACCGATCAAAAGTGTTGTGTTTATGCCTTTTTAACTCAACATAAGTCTGACCTGTGTTTCTGAAACGCTCTTGATATACTTCTGGTACCGGTTCAGAAGCACTGAAAGTTGCCTGTCTTACTCATTCATAATCTTTTGACACCTCAGGTAATATCATACCAAATATCTTACTCGCTCTGACTTCGAGTTTAGTCTGAACTCGCATTACCCATCAATCCTCGGACCATTCCATCTGCCTAGCCATGTTTTTGATTGAAATGAAGAAGGCTTCAACATCGTCCTCATCAAAATGTTGCGGAGTTGTGACACATTTACATATATCACGAATTTCTCTTTTAATTTCCATCCTGCTAACTTGACTTTGCTGACAAAGTCGCAACTTCTCAAGTTCAATTTTTCTCTCTCTTTCTCTCTCTTCTTTCTTCCTTTCTTATCTCCTTTTGCTCATTCAAGGAACTTCTCTCTATTTTTCCTCCCTCTCTAACTCTCTTCTCTCTCTTTCTCTGTCTCTCTCCTCTTCTCTTCTCTTAATTTTTACTCATTCTTCTCCCCTTCCTTTCTCTCTCCCTCTCGCTTTCGTCTCTCTCGCTTTGTTTATCTTCTCACTCCATTTCTCTCGAGACTAATTTAGTTTTTTCTACCTCAACTGCACTTAGTTGTTTTTCTGTCACAGCTATGTGTTTTATTAACTCCTTTAACTGCTTTATTTTGTCATTGGTTAATCCCAAATCTAACTTATTTGTTAATACTTAAAGTATGGCCTATTTCTATCATTCTAAACTTTGCTGGCAAATTTGAGAATCATCTTCAAATCACAGAACGTCTGTTGCAATTTTAATACCTTTCTTTCTCTTTTAATTTAATCAACCACAAGTTTCCAAAAATAATCACATTGTCCCACTTGCGTTTTATTTAAAGATCTAGCATACTAACCTGGAAGTGTTTCAATGTGCTGGGAATTTTCGTTTCCCCAAATTTATTCAAATTTGTCCAAACAGGTTCAAATCCAAGATTGTTAGGACACAAGGTAAAAACTCCTGTGAAATTTTAAACCAACCTCACAGAAAATAATTATCCCGTGAAGGAGTCTAAAACTTTGAGTGGCTGAGGGCTATTTAAAGTAAAACTTAACAACGCCATTTCTGAAAATATAACAGAGAATATTTAACTAAACACTATGGAGAATTTCTTTCTCTAAACTTTCTTTTAACTTCCCTTCGATAATACTAGTCCAATACACTCCCCACGTAGATAGACAAAACAACATTTCTCGTCTTAAACCTGGCAGCTGTAGGCTCTTGTCCTCGGAGCTTCCAGTGTCTTCTTTTCCCTTTGTTTGCAATTTTTGCGTCAACAATTACTGATCCAAAAGGTACTTTTAAGAGAGATATTTCTCAGCAGTCTGTGAAATGCTGGGTCTTAGTAGTTCTCTTCTGAACCGTTCAATTTTCCCAGTCTTATACCCAAGAGCATCTGATTGTTTCATTGGCTTTTAACATTGTCAATAAAATCAAATCAAACTTGTTTGGAATTAATTATTTTTAAGGTACATTTTAAACTGGTTGGCCTAATGCAAATTTGTTTTTCATTTCCAGGCAATGATCTAATTGAGTTCTTCAACCCAGTGTTACGTTGTTGCCGTTTTGAGAACACTTGATGCTGTGTCCGGTAGTTCTGCTATTATTAAGTCTCTGAAAGGCGCACAGGTATCTTCATAATACCAATGAGCCAAGTGTTGGGAAATGAGTCGAGAACAGTGCGCAAATGGGCCAAAAGACATTCTCTGCGCTGGAGACCTCTGTGACCCGCTGCGGTGAGCTCCCACACTGAATAGCAAGGACAAAGTCTGCAAAGTATACCTGAATCATGAAGAAGAGGATTCGAATCTCCCCGATCTCTCTGTCAGACAGGATATCCATTGGGATGTTCTGACTAGGTATACAGTATCAGGCACGGTGCACATTCCTTGAATTAGTCTCTTGAAGAATCAGGAAGATAAAATTCTGGTAATAGATCAGCTGTGTGCAATTCCTTCCCTTCTCAATAATCAACGTGTTATATACCCCTGGTCCTTCCTTCCTCCTAAAAAAATGGCTTCACGTACTGCCGGCGTTTGTGTAAAACAGGGCTTTATTCCCTCGGAGCCTAGCCCTCAGAGGGAGATGGACGTGAGACGGGGACACAACCAGAAAGAGACGCGACATGGATGTGTGTCATGTGCCAGTTGTTTAGTTTGAGGATTTTTTTTGCCGACTGCTATCCTGTCGTATTGCCAGAGACATAAGGATTGGGTTTGTGGGTTTTTCGAAATGGCAATTTACACATGAGCACCATGTGAGACTATTTAAGCGCACTGTCCATGTTATATAACAGCTCACTTCAACGGTTCACATTGTCTGGAGATGTGCCTGGTGTTCCACCTAAAGCTGCCTTTTTTCTTAGAAACTCGCGGACATGAAACACAAGGAACTGGTAGAACCTGAAAACCTCTTTCCCTCAGAAGTAGGCTTGCCTCCTTCCAGAAACCCACCCGGTGCTACAAATCTTCTCAAACGTCTGTCCCTGTTGGGATTGTGCCTGTACGAATCTCTCTGCGGGTGAAAATGAGGATCGATTCACCAAGGGTATTTCAACACGTGAGACCATGTCAAACTTCTCTCCATTTCTTGTGTTATTTAAGATCATTGGGATAATCCCATTTACAGTTGACCTGCAGACATCAGAATACGCAAAATTATGGGCCAAATGGAAACGGGGACTACAATAGATGGATGTCTATGAACAGACCAGAACACACGTACGAATGGACTATTTTCACGTTGTAAAATAAATGTAGGACAGGGAGAAACTGGTCTGCAGCGTAACTGATCAGAACTAAAATGGCAAAGCAGTGTAGGTTAGCTTGATATCCAGACGTTTCATTACCTGGCTAGGTTACATCATCAGTGGGCCTCTAAGTGAAGCGAAACTGTTGTCTCCTGCTTTCTATTTATACAATTGTCCAGGATGGGGTTCCTGGTGTTTCTGGTGATGTCATTTCCTGTTCGTTTCTGTAGGGTTGATAGATGGTATCGAGATATATGTATTTGTTTATGGCATTGTGGTTGGAATGCCCGGAGGAAGAAACCGACAGCAAACTCACACTCCTGAACGTCACAGTCGAAAGATAGGAAAACAGAGAACTACAAACCTGCGTATACTGAAAGCCACCAAACACTGACCAAATACTTAACTACACCAGCAAACATCTCAACACACACAAACGAAGCTGATCAGAAGACCATTCCAACGAGGCACTATGCACTGCAGCATAGACGAACTTCGGAAAACAGAGGAGAACCACCTACACAACGTATTCAAGAAGAATGGATACTCCAAAAGTACAGTCCGCAGATTCCTCAAGAACAAACCACGACAAGAAGGCCGAACACAGCCAGAAACACTAACCACCTTTCCATACATCAAAGAAGTTTCAGAAATGACAGCCAGACCCCTTGGAATCCTAGTAGCACACAAACCCACCAACACTCTCAAACAAAAACTAACAAACTTAAACGACCCAGTACAACTCATGGACAAAACCAACGTCACCTACAAAATTCCATGCAAGGATTGCCACATACACAACGTGGGACAAACAGGAAGACGGTTAGCCAACAAAAATGCACGACTATCTCTCCCTCGTAGCCCGACACATGGATGAAAAAAAAACACCATTTCGACTGGAACAACACATTTATCCTAGGATAGGTTAAGCAAAGATATTCCAGAGAATTCCCAGAGGCCTGGGACTACAACCACAATGCCATAAGCAAACACATACATCTAGATACCATCTTTCAACCCCTCGGAAAACGAACCAGAAATGACATCACCACAAACTCCAGGAACAGCATCCAGGAAAAACATATAAATAGAAAGCAGGATACAACAACTTCGCTTCACTTGGAGGTCGCCGCTGATGATGTTACCCAGCCAGGTAATGAAACGTCTGGATCTCAAACCTACAGCTCTGCGAGCAAACCTACACCCAAGACCTCATCCTGATCTACAAACCTTCAGAAACCTTGCAACAGCAGTGTGGTTGATGAAAGGACGACAGCGTCTGTTGTTTTCTGTGGTTCTCTACTGTTTCTGATTCAGTGTTCCCAGCGGTCCAGCTCGAGTTCGATTTCCAGTCAAGGAATGGGAGTTTCCTGTGCTCGTGTGTCGTAGTGACAACATTCCTAAAGCAGGAAATTATGTATGTGTCTCAGAAGTGGTCATAATTTATCAAAAACACGATTCAGGTCAAAATAAGACAAAGAGCTGCCGATGCTGGAAACGTGAAACAGAAACGTGGAATGCCAGAGAAACTCAGCGCCTGTCAGTATCCATGGAGCAAATCAGAGTTAGTGTTTCAGATCGACAGAAGCAGGTTCGTTATGTATTTCAACATTGTAATGCAGGGAAATTTTCAGTATTATGTGTGAGATCATCATATTTATCAAAACTTCTCATTAGTTGACAACCGTCACTTTTACAAATTTAAAAGGTTTTGTTTGGCAGTTATGCTGCTTCCGTTTCCATGAGCTGGTGACAAGCTGTGCTTTAATGGTTACCTTTTTCTTTTCCTTTTCCTTTCTGTCACTTAGCAGCCATGTCAAGTGGACAATTGACCCTTTCAGTGTCTTCTACAACGTGTTTCCATTTGTGTTTCTATGTCTATTCATTGTCACCTTCTTTCATAGTCTCTGTCCAAATCCCTCATTTCCCATTTCTGGTCTTTGGAAACTCTGACTGCAAAAGACAGTGTGAGAGTGCAGCTGATGAGGCAATTTCTCCTCCCGCTGACTGGAGTTTGTAGAACTGGGCTCACATTCTCTAGATAATATATCTGTCACTTAGGCCTGAGGCCTTCGACATGTTTCCTTTTAAATTCCAAATACAATTCATAACGTTTTGCTTTTCGTGTAAAATTAATGAACAGTGACAGCAGAGAATGATCAGCGTGTGATATCGGCACTGATTCCTGTCTCACCTCGTTCTTCCCAACAAACTGAAAATGAAGGACGGAGAATAAACGAGGAGGTGAAACAAAAGCGCTTCCAGAACCGAGGTAAGAAACTACAAATAGAATTATAAGAACAAAACAACGAGGTGTCAAAGAGGTCTATACTCGACGTGATTATTCGGTGTTCGAGATGAGAAAGCTATTCCAGCCTGAGGCACATTCATGTCTCTTGTTGCTGACTGAATTAGAAAGCAGATGTTTCACGAGTCGTCCACGTGTCTCACTTTGCTGTCCCCACCACCTTCCCTGACCAGGTTTACATTTTCCTGCTCTTCTATGAGGTAAATGATACAACGTCATTTCGTGTCTATCACTTCCTCAGTTGCAATTCCAACATGGCTTCAATTTCAGAGCACATGTGAAGGTTACACTGCAAATCCATTCATTCCTGTTGCGAAATGACTGAGTCGCTAACATGCGAACTGCACAAAAACATGATTCAGGATTTCTGATGTTGGTTCATTCGCGTTGAAAAACAGCAGACAAAATCAAAATGAAGCCTTTCAGAGATATCTTGGGATTCATTTGACAGAAGAGCGACATCAACAATCCGTGGTGCACTGTGACACCAGCAAATAAGTGTTACCTTGTTTTCAAACTGGGCTGCCTTCGCACTGAAAGCAAATGCGATACTATTGTTACAGAAAGGGTGAGGGCACAGAAACTGCACTCCTTATCAGGATGATAATTGCTGCTGTAAACTCCGGGGCACGTTCAGGACAAGGTATGAGAGCAGCTTAACAAAGTTTCAGACAGCAATTAATTGTAATTGCTTTCCATTTCACTTCTACAGCAGGTATGGATTGTTTGCATCCAATTAGAAGGACTATGGTAGCAGATACCCGGAGAAACTACCACGGCAAATCCGGCGCCAATCATCTCGCTGTTTTTTCAGTGTTGTCGGGTCTAAATCTGAGCAATCCATCGTTAGCAGCAGCATGACGATTCGTCGTGCTCATGAGTTGAACGGTTCAATAAATTAAGTCATTCCCTCCTTCTCCGGGGTATCTTCAGATGATCAGGGAATCGTATCTCGTTGATAGAGACATGTTTCTAAAAGTGTAAGGTTCTAAGCAGACACCTGCAATCGGTCGGGAACAAGTGAAGAAGCGGAGTGGGGAAGACAAATAAAAGCGCAAGGCAATGATGACTGGAACGCCTGAGGCAGCAAGTAATCGTGGAGCTGGTGGTGTAAGGCTCAGTGTTGATGCCAATGGGTCTGCCTACACTGCCCACTGTTGATTCTGGCTCACACTCACTCCAGGTCAATTCACAACAATAACTCTCTTCTTCTTGGTGTGAGGATCCCTCTGGGTGTGTGAACGCCGTCAATGGGCCAAGGATAGATGGACACATTCTCCTTATCCTGTCAGTTTAAACAGGTGAATATTACAGTTTGAAACCAATGTAAGTGCACATTGACTTTCCCTGTACATTTTCAGTGGAGAATGTTAAGCTGTGAAATGTCTGTGCAAAAGCGGGCATTGATTGCAATTCTCACCAAACAACATTTTACACAAAAAAGAAAAACATTCCGTACTTTTGTGATGAAGTGGTTAAAGAACTATAAGTGTGGATGGGTAAACGCACTTCTAGTTGGGGGGCACTGTGACTCGGTTTGTTTAAGTGCTTCTCTAGTAAACAAGAGAACTTGGCTTCAAATTCCAGTTGTGGATGTCCACTCTTTCAAAAGGCTCATCGTTTCATCTTCTTCAAATGTCATATTGCTGATCCCACAGCTTTCTGACTTTGAGGTCAGCCTGTTGTGATTTGATGCTCCTAGAGTTATTCTCTCCTTTTTTCTCCATCAATGAATGTTCTTTTTTGCTGACTGTTAACACAAACTGGAATTTCTTTCCATTGTTCCACAAACAATTATTTTCTTCTCTTCTTTTGCGCTCGCTCTTTCACTCCCAGTTTTAGTGGGAATAACGAGTTGAGGCAGCAGACACTGCAGATTTGTCGGGAAATATTGTGGCCATAGCACAGGCACCAAGAGCTGATCATCTTCATTCTCTGCAGTCACCGATCATTCATCTTACACCAACAGTCAATACATCATTGTAATCCTATAATTGGGGTGAAACTGCTTTTATTTCCGGAGGAAAAATGTTGTATTTAGAATTCGGAAGACTCATAACATGTTGAGTAAATAACGTCTCCTTACCGCAGACGTAAGTAACAGGTACATTATCCGGAGAATGTGGGTCCAGTTATACACAATCCAGCCAGTGGTGGGGGACATAGTCTCTCAGCAACTCCACTATCACACTGTCTCCGAATGTTAGACTTTTCAAAGACCAGAAACTGGAAATGAGGAATATGAACAGATTGAGAGTCAGAGAATGTGAAGCAGGGTGGTGCATACATCACACAAAGAGACAAATACAGACTCCATTGAGTTAGACAAAGGGAGGACCAATTCTCCATTCGACATGGCTGCTGAGTGAGAGAAAGTAAAATAAAAAAAGTAAGAATTTAAGCACAAACCTTCCGCGGCTGAAAGGCAACGGAAACAGCATTACAGTCGATTTTGAATATGTCGAAATGAAGGGTGTCAGCGAATGAGAAATTTTGATAACAATGTTGATAAAACTGGTCATTTCCCCGGCATCATGTTATGGCAATCTGTAACTAATCTATTTGTGTCGATTTGAAACATTAACTCTGTTTCTTTCCACAAATGCTGCAAGGCGCATAGTCTATCAGTCATTCCCTGATTTTGTTTTAGATTTCCATCAACCGTAGTTCTTTATTTTATGTTAGCATGAATCACGTTTGGTACAAAAGCGAATCATTTTTCACTCCGCACTTCATTTTCTGTTTTAGGAACACTGTCATCACAATGGGCGATTCCCCAGATTGGGAACTGAACGTGCACCATGGCAGTGCGTGAGCAGATACATAACGATTCGTTCATCAGGGAAGGCGACAGAAAACACTGTCTCCTTTCTCAATGACACTTCTGTTGCATTTTCCTTTCGGATCAGTCTCGCTGCAGATCAGTTTCTCCCTGTCTTACAATTTTTACAGCTTTTAAAAATGATCACTTTGCCCATCAATCTTTGTGGCTCAGAGACATCCCTCTATTATAGTCCTCGTTTTCGTCTTTGGCACATAATCTTATTTGTTCTGATGTTTCCAGGGCAAATGTCAATGAGATTCTCCCTGTGATCTGAACCTATACAATAATGGACATGATCATACTATGTTGTAACCCCCTTGAGAAACTCATCCTCATTTTCAGCCACAGTGGAAGATACACAGATACATCTCCCCAGAGAGGCAAAAGTCCCAGGATTAAACACGTTCCATGTGCTTCATGTTTAAAGTTTCTTCGACAAAACGTAGCTTTAGGTTGAACACAAGCCCATTTTCCAGTTAATATAAAACATTGCAATGATCTGGGATATGAAATCGACACTGAGCTGAAATAGTCCCACAGGTTGTTCATGTGTAATGTTCACTTTCCCAAAATCCACCGACCTGTGGCACCTGGGAACCAGAAAGAACAACGACAAGCAAATAATCCTCATTTAAATCAACTGACACACTACAAACTCTAAAAACTTTCACGTCGGGTCTCGTTTTCTTTCTATGCCTATCTCATCTTTATCTCCTTCTGACCATTCAACTCCGAAGTCACTGAGCTGTTTGATATAAACACAGGAAGATCGTAAAGCCAAGGATTACCTGAAAGTGGGGTTAGGGAATATCAAACACAGGGTATTGAGAAGGTATGTGTTTGCACTCGGTAGGGGAAAGAGATACCAGGATCGTATCTTCCCGATTCTCATAGAATGCACTGTGGCAGTTATACCCAATCCCAATATTCCAATCGATGCCATATCTGGAACACTGATCAGGGAGACTCAGTTCCACCCTTGCCAGCTCAGGTACATTTTGCAAAAGCTGTCCAGTAACCGCAGTTGGTCACAGGTCTCCAAAACAGAAAATGTCTTTTGGCACTTTCACTGCTCGTATCTCATTTCCGATTCTGTGGTCCATCAGTTCAAATATATTTGCCCGTGTACATGTGCAACTGAACGGTTTGATGAATGCGCTGGAGATTTGCACCAATACTTATCGGAATCAAGTCTATCGTCACGCCCTGATTTGATCCCAAACGATACGATGGGTAGAAAACTTCCTTTTTTTCTGCCCTCAGCCATAGTCAGCAGGATTCCAGCCTCCGTGGGGAATTCCCAATGGATTTCAAGTCGAACACTTTAACCACTCGACCACGGCAGCAGAACTACGTTAACAGTTTACCTTTCCAGTTCTCTCTTTCTCCGTGGAGCTGAGGCAGATTTAATCATTGCTGGGTTCATTTGAATTCAAAGATCAAAGCTTTCGAAAGGGTTAAATGTCAGTATTTGGTAGGACTGGATCGTCCATGCCAATAGATGGAATGGACATAGAGCTAAAAACAAAAGCAGAAATTGCAGGAAGAAGAAACTCAACAGGCCTTGCAGCATCTCTGGAGAGAGAGTCAGAGACAATGTTTCAAAGACTCTTCAGATCATTACCAGAAGTCTGCTTTCCCGAACAGGTAATGCAAAACCTGAATTTCCCCAGACGTTTCTGTTTTTTGTTTCAGTCTCCCGAAATCCGCAGTCTATGACGTTAGTCATTAAAAGAATACAGAGACATGTTTGTGGTTCCAGATAAGATTGCTGTTTTAGGGAACAGTTTGCTGAACCAATTTAAAACCCAGAACTGTGCAGGAAAGAAGGCGGATGAAGTAAGAACAGTTATAGATCCTCTCCTGAAGATCTCAAACAACCGACCTTTCATTTAACAGCCGCAGGCTTGACCAATTTCGGCAGAGAGACTGTTGAATCCAGAGCTTGCATGGCTCCCTAAATCTGGCTGTTACTGATTTCAAGCTTTGGCCTGCCGCTCCATGAATGTCAATTGTCCTCTAAGATTATTACTTGCCCAAAATGCAGTTTGGCATATTCATTGTGGAGACAAGGTCACAGTCTGATCGGACCCTCTGCAGACACATTCAGGTCACCGATAAGCGGCTCTTCTATTACCAGAACTGTATCCGCTTGAACTTTTCACTGTGTTGTCTGTACCAAAGCTTTCTCGTTGTTCCAAAACCGAGATAGTGTTTGAATTCCTGATGTATAGGAATAAGGATCCTTTCAATATCTCAGATCTGAGCATGTCTGAAGAACATCAGAGTCAATGTCCCGGCCTCTTAGCGAAGGGAAAGATGTCTGGACTGTGCTCAGTTGGACAGTTTACCCTGCATTTTCCTCGAATTCTGCTTCCCAAGCTGGTCGTTAAGATTCACAAAACTCGACACTGGATTTCCTGCTGTGTTTCGTTAAAAAAAAATTCTACCTGCCAACTGACAATGTTTTCCCAAATTCACTTCACAAACCTCCGCCTTACACAATTAAGAGAGATGAGGAAATCCCTTTTGTGGAAAAATTGCCGAGGCTGGCAAGGTCTTCTTTTTGGAGGAAAGGTGACCCGGATATTTCCACAGACTGTTCATAATGACGTTGGAAGGAGCAGTGAGGATGGGCAATTTGATGAACAGTAGGAAGTGTTGCCACTCACCAGGGTCAGTTACCTGAGCACTGGGATTGAAGATTTTTGATTGAAAGGCAGCACGTGCGCAGAATAAATTCAAGGATTACTGCAGATATTCGACAATCGAGCAGTATCCGTGAAAAGAGAAACAGGAGTGTTTTTGTGGTTCAGACGTCGAGTTTCCTAAATGTAGACAAATGTCCAGAACTGTTTGATGAGACTGGGTTTTAAAGTTTGAAAAACAATTAGCATTGCAGGAGATCATTCGAACTCAAGTTGCAAATATGTTGCCAATACAATTCGGATCAACGGTGAGAAACCCCGGAAGGATTGCTAACCCATCACCTGAACAGTTCTGCCACAGCTAAGTGGGGCGTGGTGACCCTTAACATTGCATCTGGAGTGGAAGCTTCCAAACTGAAAAACTGGTTCTCCACTTGCTTTGTCTACACAATGATCTCAATATTTGCTTTCCATATATATTTGTTAAGAACAGAGGAGGCTGATGGGAGATTGAACTGAACAAACACATTAATGTTGTATAGAGTGAAGAGGAAGAATCTATTTTCTTGTGCAGTGAGATTAATAAACATGGCAATGGATCGAGAAAGAAAGATGTTCTTGCGTTTGTATAATGCCTGCCACCGCCAAATGGATCACAGCTGATGAAGTGTTTTTGAAGCAGAATCGTCATTGGAAAATCGAATGTGTAAATCAGGGCAGATTGTTTAACCAGAGGTCAAAAATGAAAATAATTCGAATGCTCAGAATTGCCACGGGAAACAACAGTTAGTGCAGAACTAACTATAGAGAATTGTTCTGCTTTGATTTACACCTGTTTTAGTGTAGGACCAGAGGACCTAATGTTAGACGAAGGGGTTGCCCATTTAAGACACATAAGAGTAGGATATTCTCTATTTCAGAGGGCAGCAAATTTGTGGATTTCCTTTCAACAGAGGACTGACAAGGCTGGGTACATTCAAAACTGAGGTAAAGAGATATTTACGCACTTTGCGAGTCAAGGGCCATGGGATTAAGGCAGAACGGTGGAGTTGAGGATTAACCAAATCAGCCAGGATCTCATTGAACGTTGTCGCTGACAGGATGGACCAAGTCGCTTCCATATGCACCAATGCGATTTCTGTGAATTTGAAAATGCTGCAGACCATTGTAACGGAAGTAAAGCAGAAAGTTTAGATAAGATTTTTGCAAACTTCGTCAACATCTGTCGTTGAAAGGAAAATCGAACTTTGGCAATTTGCCAGAGTTTTTGCTCACATGACAAGAAGAGTTTATCAAGCGAGCAGGTAGATGAACTGCATTTGTATTTCTAGCAGAGACTCAATATGGGGCCAAATAATAAAACGTCATTGAACAAATTAGGAGTTCATAGTGTTGTGTAATAAATGAGCTTTGACTGTTCATTGTTTACTGAATGCAAGACACTGAATTATGTGTAATTGTTAAAGTTGGAAAATGTAATTAGTGAAATGCAGTAATGTCAGGCATATGGATTCAATGATGTTTCTTTGTATTAACGACGAGATGAAGTGGCAAAGTCAAATTTGTCCAGTTTTGCGCATGATACACAATAGATCGAAGGGCACATTGTGATGAGGTTGGGAATCTGCAATGGGATATACTGCATGTAGATCGACGTGGTAGGGCAATATTTGACAGATGCAGTTTCCTGTCGGGTATGTGAGGCAATGAATTCGGTAGGGAAAATCAACGTCCGAGTACTATTAAAATCGAGAGAAACTGCGATAAGATGTGGTGCAGAGGAATCTGAATGTTCTTACCTATGAAACAAACAAAGATTAGCGACTGATTTATTATTTTCTGGCAAAAAGACCCAGCTGCTTCCCTAGTTTTCGCAATGAGATGGTTTTCCAGGAAATCACTGCAACTAATGAGTCTGTAAATTAATCGAATACAATGATAAGTTTCGTTATGTTCGATGGGACATATTTATTGGATAGTTTAATGTTCTCTGAACTTTCCTTTCAAAGGAGCCGAAACTGGGCGAGTGGAAATCAAGATCACTGAAGATTATTGCCATCCTTTATTTCTCACAAACAATTTATTTCTCAGATGTTTTATTTCACATCATAATTGCTGTGAGTGGGCTTGTAAACTATACCCGCTGGTGACTTGTTTCCTCATTATTTCTCATCTCTAAACAAACAGATTCTACATTCTTACAATTGGACTATTTTCGACAGTTTTGTGACCCATATCTCAGGAGAAATCCACCGTACTTGTATCATATTCAGAGGACGTTCATAAGAATGTTCTCAGCACTGAGGCATGGATGTGGAGTTAGGTTCACTCGCTTGAGCTGGGAGGTTCATTTGCAGATGTTTCATCAATCTATTGGGAAATCTTCAGTGCGCCTCAGGCGAAGCAGTGAACATGATTCCTGCTTTCTATTTATATGTTTGGGTTTCTTTGGGTTGGTAATGTTATTTCCTGTGCTGAAGTCATTTCTTGTTATTTTCCTCACGGTGTGGTAGATGGGTATAACGCGATTTGGTTGTTGATAGAGTTCTGGTTGCAATTCCAAGCTTCTTGGAATTCTCGGTTGCGTATGTTTGTCTTGTCCTAAGATGGATGTGTTGTCCCAGTCGAAGTGGTATCATTGCTTCTCTGTAACGATACTAGTGAGAGAGGGTCATGACGTTTTGTAGATAGTTGGCGTTCATGTATCGTCGGGGATAGTTGTGTGCCTGTTTCTCCAAGAGAGTGTTTGTTACAGTTTTTGCACGTTATTTCGTAAAATGCATTAGTTTTGCTTGTGAACTGTATAGTGTCTTCTAACTTAATCAGTTGCTGTTTTAGTGTTTGATTCATGTGGTTCTATTCTCGGTGGCGTTTGGAGAGATGAACAGGCATCTAACTGAAAAGTGCAGAATACGAAATTTCCTTGGCAGAATGGATGTTGGGATTTGTTTCCATTAGTTGGAGATACCAACACCTGAGGGCATAGACTTAGAGTGAAGTGAAGACCATATAAAACAGAGGTAAGGATACAATTCTTCATCAAATGAGTGGTGAGATTATGGAATTCATTGTCACAGAAGGCGGTGGAGGCCAGGCCAATGAATATATATAAGACTGAGATAGATACATAGGTTCTTGAGAATCAAGGGTTACGAGGAGAAAGTGGGAGAATGGGGAGATGAAACGTATCATGCATGATTGAAACGTATAGACGATTTGATGGTCTGAATGGACTAATATCTGCTCCAATATCGTATGGTCTAACATGCTAACTAAGTGCCCAAACTGTGTGTTCTTCAATGTTTGTTGTGCCAGGCTGCATTTCGCCTCAGTGAAGATATACTGCTTGTTATCAGCTGCAGATTTCATTTCGAGTTACTTGATCTTAAAGCCACATCTTGAATACCAGAAAATGCTGGAAAATAACCAGGAACTCAGACGGCGAGGGGGTGGGTAGGGGAGAGGGGGTGAGAGAGAGAGAGAAGGAGAGTGAGGTCAAGGCTTTTTCAATGGATCTTGGAATGCTAGACATTGAACAGGCTTTAACAATAAGAAGTTTGCATCAAGAAATAAGAAAACTCTAAGTTAGGGAGGAAATAGGAGCAACGGAATATCAGAATCATTAAGCACTGAGAAGAGAAACGAAAGGTGTGCCGGGACCAGCTTCCAAAAGAAAGAAAATAAAGGAAAGAAACAATTGGAAACAAAACAGTGGAAAGTGTGTAAGTTCTGAATTTGTTGCACACGATCTTGAATCCAGGAGCGAGGAATTGTGGAGGAAGGAAGCTAGAGAAATTAAAAGATGGTCACCTTGTCCCACTCTCTATCCTGTTTCAAGAAATACATAATAAATTAAAACACGTGGCCCATAGGCAGAGCTGCTCACTGGTTGTCAGTCTCTCTTCCCCGGTTGTGTCTGAACACTGGCAACCTTGGAGACAGAGCGTTCTGGGGATATTGTTGCCTAAGTTTGGCTTCTGTTCAATTAATCTGTTCTCATTTTTGGTTCTCAGATATTCTTTCGTGAATTTCTATCCTGAGCTGACAATGTCACTTCTATCTTCTTTCACAGGGAATTGAATGGAGACCTCAACGAAACATCACATCAAAATTTGAAAGAGTGACCCTTCTGCAGGTCCTGAAAATAAACAGCCTTCAACTGTCAAGGAACAAGCTGTTCTGTCTGTGTAAAAAAAAGTTCATTTAAATGGTGATTGAATAAATGTTGAGACACACACTCACTGCAATGAGAGTGTTCCAGTGTATTATGTGTAAAGAAGTCTAAACAGTTTGACAACCTGAAAATACAGTACATTACTCAGAGTGACAAGAAACTATTCAGGTGTTCTGTACTTGGCTCCCAATAAAGCATCCCATCTGGAAAGACACAATGACATTGATTCTATGGAGAAACTATGTAATTTGAGGAGTGTTGCAAGGAAATCAGATCCACAGCACCATTGCAAATTTAGTGACGCTGTCACACTGGGGAGAGGCTGTTCACCTGATCCGAGTGTGGGAAAGGATTCATACAAATTTTTCAACTTCACTTCACACCAACTTGTTCGCTCGAGTAACAGACCTTTTACATGTGACCAGTGGAGTGCCACAAGGACCTGTGCTGGGACCTCGACTTTTTGACATTTACGTAAATGATTTGGATGCGAGCATAAGAGATTCAGTTAATAAGTTTACAGAAGACAGCAAAATTGGAGACGGAGTGGACAGCGAAGATGGTTACCTCAGATTACAACAGATTTCGGCCAGATGGGCCAATGGGTTGAGAATTGACAGATGAAGTTGAATTCAGATAAATGCGAGGTGTTGCATTTTGGGAAAGCAAATCGTAGCAGGACTTATAAACTTAATGGTCAGGTCCTAGGGAATGCTGCTGAACAAAGAGACCTGTATCTGACACATATTGTCATCCTGGACAAAGCAGAGTACATCTAAAACAAGCAACAACTACTTACAGATACTAACACCTACCAAAAGATGCAATTTGTCCCCACCCTCCTGCTCACCAACAGGATAAACAACACACTGAGGAACCTACATAAAAACGGACAGATTAGAAGGTTTGACCTACAAAGAATGAAACCTGAAAGCAATAATACCCACAGATTCTATGGAGAAACTAAAGTGCACAAACCAGACATCCCACTCAGACCCATAGTATCACTCGCAGGGACATTATCACACAAACTGGCTAAGAACTGCAGCAGAAAATGAAACACCTGATCAGTGGATCCAGATACCCTGTACAGTCAATACAGGAATTCGTGGACATCATCAAAAATATACACACAGACATGGAAGAAATTATTGCCTCATTCGACGTAACGGCACTATTCACCTCTATCGACAAAACCCTAGCCAGAGAAACAAAAGACAACCTGCTGAACATACAGAACAGTCAATAGGACGTCGAATCTATCAAGAAAGAGTACGCTAGTTTGGCATACTCAAACTACTGGACCTGTGCCTAACAACACACTTCACATTCAACAACCAAATATATGAACAAACCAATGGAGCACCCATGGGCTCACCCATCTCTGGACACACAGCAGAAGCGGTAATGCAAAATTTAGAACAAACAGTCTTACCGCAAATTCAACCCAAACTCTGGGTCAGATATGTGGATGACACCTTTGTAATCATTAAAAACTCAGAAATAGAGAACACACTCCCGATCATCAAAGCCACACTCACAGGAATCCGATTCGTTAGAGAGAAAGAAAAGGACAAAAAACTTCCATTCCTAGACGTGATGGTACAGAGAAAACAGAACGGAGAATTCACCACAAAGGTATAAAAGAAAGCCACTCACACACAGACCAAGTCCCGATTTACGAAAGCAACCACCCCAACACACACAAAATAAGTTGCACCAAGACACTGTTCAAAGGGGCCACAACAAAATGCAGTACATCAGAACTGCAACAAGAGGAAGAAGAACACCTATACAATGTGTTCGCCAAAAACGCCTACCCCAGTAATTTCATCGACAGATGCTCCAGGGAAAGTCAACGGAAAGAGGACATGCCTCAAATCAAAGGACTATCCACGTTACCATACATTGAGAGCATTCCCGAACTGACAGTCAGACTACTGCGACCACTAGGACTCATGACAACACACAAACCAACAGCCATTCTCAGACAACGATTCACCAGAACGAAGGACCCGATACCCAGCAAGAGAAAAACCAATGTAGTGTACAAAATCCCATGCAAGGACTGCACAAAACACTACAAAGGACAAACAGGAAGACAGCTAATGATCCGCATCCATGTACACCAGCTCGCCATGAAACGACACGACCAGCTATCCTTAGTAGCCACACATGCAGATGACAAGCAACATGAATTCGACTGGGACAACACTACTATTATAGGCCAAGCCAAACAAAGAACAGCCAGGGAATTCCTAGAGGCATGGCGCTCATCCACAGATTCAATCAATAAGCACATCGATCTGGACCCATTATACCGACCACTGCAACGGACAGCTGGAACTGACAACTGGAAGTGACAGATTCAAACCACTACAAATGCCGGAGGAAAGATCACAGAAGCGCTTCACAGGAGGCTCACAAGCACTGAGGATGTCACCGAGACGGGGACGAAATGTCTGCAACACAAATTCCCAGCTCGGCGAACAGAACCACAACAACGAACATCTGAGCTACGAATTTCTCACAAACTTTATAGTATTTTTTTTTGATCATCGATGCATAAAATCCAACTTTCTAGTACTCAGCAATCACATCCATCTTGCATGGGTTTCTGGTGATTAATTCACGACGCAGCGTGCTGAGGGGACAGTCCTCAGCATTGGGCAACATTGGTGGTGTCTGTCCACAGTGCATGTGTTTCCAGCTATGCTGCGGGACGGTGCAGTATTCCGGTTTGGCTGACCCTTTGTGAGTAATACTTACCCTCACAGTGGTAGTTCAAGCCTGTCACTCAACAAAGGGAGTTTCTCACAAGGAAATGACTGGTTCCTTCCTATATTTCCATTCCTTAATCCACAGGATATTGGGAATCGTACTTGCTCAGGAAGGCAGCAATATCTATAGCCCTGAAACACAAATCAGTCATTCAGTTGACCAACACGTTATGGATTGGACAAATTGAGGAGAAGCACAGACTATATCACCCAGATTGTGGATTCTCATCTGTTTGAGGATTTAGGAGGGGGTGAGGTGTGTGAGATCAGGAAGTAAGGGAGGGGAGTTAGGTCAAGGCTTCGAGTTATGTTGTACATTGTTATATTTAACTGAGTGTGTATATGTGTGTGGTAACCAATGCAAGTCAGAGTCCACCAAGTTTAGTTATTAAAGTTGCTCTTGGTTTGGAATTTGTTGCTGTTTTATTTAGATGTACTCTTCAGAACTTATTTATGTCGATACCCTGTCAAATGCAGGTTCCGTGACTCATGCCATCCACACAGATGTATAGCTTTATTTTGACACTGCTGAATGGGAGATTGACATATACTGGATTTGGATTTAGAAGGTTAACTGTGAGACAAAAGATGCTACAGAAGTTTTTCAAACTGTTAACTTCTTCGTCCTTGGCCTGGTCCAGGTGCAGATCTGTGGAGTCTGAGAGGCATTACAGATGGCGCTGCCATAATTTGCTTGTGCGGTGTGATTCTGGCAATCCATGTACATACATCAGCTCCCTTGTACAGGATTTGACTGAAGATGAATCTCTAAGACCGGGTTGTTGCTCAGTCAATGGTGTCTAATTTGGACAGCAATTGCACCTTCACTGAGACTAGTTATAGTAGATTCACTGCGATGGCTTAAAGTCTGTTGGCTTGTTAAACCCCCGCTCAAGAGGGACTCCAAATCTTTTTTTTTGTGAAATAACGTTTGAATAACTAACCTGACCCAGGATGGGAACTCTCTGCAAAGACTTAGGAGCAGGTCAGTGCTTCACTAATTAACACAGGCAGCTGTGACGTTCAGGAACACTCTTTCCAAAGTCCGACATTTTGAATGTAGGTCCTGAGTACAAGATAATAAATGTACTCATCTGAATAATCAGATGTTTCAAAACAGAAATTGTTAGAAAAGCTCAGCACATCTGCAGCATCTATGAAGATAAATCAGAGTTACCTTGCAAAGAACTTCAGTTCAGTTGTTTACCATGTTTTGCGAATTCGACTAGTTTACGATATGAGCTCTCACTATTCAGCTTAACAATAATTGCCCTATCTCTGAAACCATTAGTTGGCCAGTATATTTATGGGACTAAAGCGTAAGCTCATGACAACAAATTATGGTACAGAAATAAAAAGCATGCATTTATTTTTAGCGAACAAATAATATCTTGACTGATTATTCTGTTTCAGAATTAGACTTTCAATGTCAGAATTTAAATGAGTACATTGTCACTCTAACTTTTTCAAATATATTGACGTTTGAAAGAATAAATATGTACAGTAACTAAATGTTTAAACAAACAAATTGTGTTAGCATTCTTACAATTTTAAATTGAATTAGTCAATTAAAATTCTCACTTGCATTTTAAAGCTTTATCTAATTGAAAACAATTTTAAAGTGAGAATGATTTTGTATGGACTTTGAATATTAGACTAAATAAATAGTTTGAGTTATTACATTGTCGTGAGCAATAATTTTATAACCTGCAATGTTTAGAATGAATGATATTTAATGTGCAACGAGATCAGTGTAAAAAAGATGCTTATGCTCATTTGAGTGAAAATTCTGGCGTATTCAAAAGGGTTTGTGTTTAAAATATTGCAGGATTTCTTTTGGTATTTGAGAACACAAAATCTTAAATTTTAATGTTATGTGTAATAATAGATTCACTGTGAAACTAACTTTGCAATACAAAGTTTGGGAGAAGATTTGTAGCTCGGGTGTTAGTTGTTGTATTTCTGTTCGCCGAGCTGGGAATTTGTGTTGCAGAGGTTTCCTCCCCTGTCTAGGTGACATCCTTAGTGCTTGGGAGCCTCCTGTGAAGCGCTTCTTTGACCTTTCCTCCGGCATTTGTAGTGGTTTGAATCTGCCGCTTCCGGTTGTCAGTTCCAGCTGTTTGTTGCAGTGGTCGTTATATTGGGTCCAGGTCGATGTGCTTATTGATTGAATCTGTGGATGAGTGCCATGCCTCTAGGAATTCCCTGGCTATTCTCTGTAGAGGATTCCTAGAGGCATGGCACTCATCTACAGATTCAATCAATAAGCACATCGACCTGGAACGAATATAACGACCACTGCAATGGACAGCTGGAACTGACAACCAGAAGCGGCAGATTGAAAACATTATATGAGCTGGAAGAATGATCACAGAGGCGCTTCGCAGGGGGGTCCCAATCACTGAGGACGTCACCTAGACAGGGGACGAAACGTCTGCAACACAAATTCTCAGCTCGGCAAGCAAAACCACAATAATGTTGCAATGCTTCAATTTTAAATGGTCACGATGCTCCAAATGTGATCAATCAAATTCCAGCGTTTGCAGTGGGAAGTAATCGGGTGGTGTTTTTTTATGGAGCTGTACATGAAGTAATACCAAACTTTAAAACACAGAAGAAGGCTTTTGTGCCACACTGGACGCATCAGTTCTTGAAATACGTATGTTTCAAAGAGCAGTACCGGATTCTGAACAAGTGACAGTGAAGGAACAATGACATAGATTCAAGTCAGGGTGTTGTGAGATTTTGAAGACTTTATTCCTCAGTATGTGATGCTCACAAGCCATGGAACTGATTAAACAACATTTTCTGTTCTCCAAAAAAAAATCTCATTGATTCATACAGCATGTAAGATCATATAACAAGGACTTTCATCCCAACATGTCTATGCCAGTGCAAAACTACCAAACAGTATTAAATATCACTTACCTTGAGGTCGATAGCCGATCAAGTACTGAAATTTTAAGTACTCATCCAAGTGATTCTTCAATTTCTCAATATCTTGTCCAGCTTCATTACCTTGATTTATCTGTGATGGCAGCTGTCAGTTGGTGTTTTGTTTTAATGTATGCGCGACTTGAAATTCGTAAATAGATCATAAATTTAAACACAGCCACTTGGTAATCAAATCAATTAAATTAATGTCTGCATTGGACAATAATTATTAGAAAATTAGACGTTCCTTTAAATTCATGTGGGATTTTAATATAGCTATGTTGTGTTGGTGCATCCACAGTGCAGTTGAGAGAGAGACATAGCAAAGCATCTTGTGTGTCATTGTTGCGAGGAGTGAATATTTCTGCTGGAGGATGGAGTGTAAATTAAGCTCTCTATTTGTCCCTCTATAAAAGTTGTTGCCGGTATGCTAATCCAGTTAGCAAAGGATCTTCAATTGCACTCCCTGAAAGATGCCACCCAAGTTCGATAGGATTATTAAGAAAGCATATAGTGTATTGGCTTTCATTAACAGGGGTATCGAGTTTAGGAAACGCATGGTTTTGCTACAGGTCTACTAATCCCTGGTGAGACCACACTTTAACTATTGTAACCAGTTCTGGTTGTGGTACTACAGAAAAAAACACAGAGGTTTTGAAGAGAGTGCAACAAGGTTTACCAGGACTTTGCCTGGACTGGAGGGTTTGTTTTATGAAGAGAGGTCGACTCAGCTCGAACTTTCCTTTCTGGATGAAGAGGGGGAAGACATGTAACCTGATTGAGATATATTAGGTAATGAGAGGCATGGATAGAGACAATAGTCAGACACCTTCCCCCAGAGCAGGATTCACTGGAATGAGGGGTGATATTTTTAACAAAAAATATTAGGAGACAGGTATAGAGGGGACATCAGATGTAGCTTCTTTACGCAGAGAGTTGTAAATGCATGGAATGCGTTGCCAGCATTGATGGTGAAATCAGAGCCATTAGGAGCATTTAAGTGACTGCCGGACATGAACGTGGACCACAGTGAATTGAGAGCTGTGTAGATTAGTTTATTTAATTTTACATTAGGATTAATCTTCGGTACAACATCGTGGGCAGAAAGGCTTGTTTTGTGCTGTACTTTTGCATGTTCGATGTTCCATGAATTTCTTCCTCACTGTGAAACGACGGGCTCATCTCTGTGTCACCCTCAAAATTACTTACTGTTCACTCCTCCACATGCTCCACATTCTCATCGTTACCGTGTTTGACTATCATGAACAATCCTCGATTTTTGTTTCTGTTTTCCAGATGATATTCGCTGAGAAAGAATTGAAACTCTCAGTCCTTGTTTTACTTGTTTTAGTGGTTAATGCACTGATGCAGCGGAATTTTCTTATGAACAAGCAACAAGCCTTATTTTGGAGATGGAGCTAAATTCTCCCTTTTCACTCTGCCCCTCTGTATTTTTTATTCATCAGGCGTGTATGTCATGAATATTGCACTCGGTTCTGGCATCTTGCACTGCAAAATTTGTACTTTACCTGCAACTGAAGCACATTGTTTCTAACAATTCCTGCAATTGTCAGAGCAGAAGGATTTTATCATCCGCAGGATGGACACAGAACCATTCATTAAGTTGGTTTTAAAGCCCGAGAATAATGACAATGAACATTCATACTGTGGGAGATCAACTCACAATCACGTCTACCTTGACGTTGAAGCAAATTGGAAGATAAAACTCCAGCTGTTCTTGTTATTGCGAAATAATTGAAAAGAAAATGTTGAGATAATTCACCAGCGGTTTTGCTCTACAACCAGAATGATGTAAGATGCAGACTTCGTGTTGCTGTTGGTCATCGATGAACGATAAGGTTGGAATTAGATTAGATTAGATTACTTACAGTGTGGAAACAGGCCCTTCGGCCCAACAAGTCCACACCGACCCGCCGAAGCGCAACCCACCCATACCCCTACATTTACCCCTAACCTAACACTACGGGCAATTTAGCATGGCCAATTCACCTGACCCGCACATCTTTGGACTGTGGGAGGAAACCGGAGCACCCGGAGGAAACCCACGCAGACACGGGGAGAACGTGCAAACTCCACACAGTCAGTCGCCTGAGTCGGGAACTGAACCCGGGTCTCAGGCGCTGTGAGACAGCAGTGCTAGCCACTGTGCCACCGTGCCAAATGGTGTGTCTCTCCAGTAGTAAAAGACAATAGTATGTGTCTGTCACTGTCTGATGCAGCGCGAGCGGGGCGATTTTGGTCCCATTGTCCAGAAGGAAGCTTCTTTCTGTTTCTCTGTCACAGCACCAAAACAAACAAACTCATCACAAATATAACAATCATCCATTCATCGAGCCGGACGTCCGTGTATCAATTATCTTTTTGATATTGTGAGGTCAATTAGCAAATTGCTTAAAAAAACATATTCTCTGTTTTTTTTATTATTTCAATTTATGTACCTGCATTATTTGAAGTAACTGAAAACAACAAAAGCTGAAGAAGACAGCGGGTCAGACAGCATTCATGGAGACAGAGAAAGCTAACTATTCAAGTTTAAATGACTCTTCAGGAGAGCTCTGTTGGCATATATCATTGGTAGCAATGTATACCACGACCTCTGACTGTTCATCCTCTTCCTTCACTGCATTCTAAACACGCTTCTCTCACATTTCATTCATATAAATCCTTCATTCCAGTTAACATTCTACTTATTGATAAAGTTTCTTGCATTATTTGATGAAGTAGTGCATTACATTTGTTTGTGTTTGCAACTGTCTGTAAGTGGACCGAATTGAAAAAAAAAGAAAGATTTGTTGCTGTTACAGGGTAATATGGTAATCCGATATGACTGCGAATTTATACGGTATTTTCCGAGTGGTCAGACGTCGAAAAGCTGGAAATATCTCTCCAGTTCGTGGACTGGTAAAGTAAATTAGATGTTGTTCATGGACTGAATAGAAACAATTGGACATTTGATGTGATCATTGGACGATCAAATATTTGGAAAGAATCATAGAGATATACAGCACAGAAACAGAAACCTTTTGTCTGACTCGTCCATGCGGACAGGTTATCGTAAATAAATGGAGTGCCGTTTGCCAATATTTGACCTATATTTTCCGAACCACTCTTATCCACGCACCAATCGAGATGACTTTTAAATGTTGTAATAGTACCAGCCTCCAACACCTCCTCTGACAGCTCATGCCGTACAGACACCACCCTCTGCGTGATTAATACAAGCGAGAGATTACCGCAACAGCTCCACAAAATTGGCTGTTTCCGTGTTGAAAAACACAATAAATAATTCTTCAGAAGATGGGCCAGTAACTGATATCAGGGTCAAAGATGTCTCTGAGGATGCTGAGGACAGTTTTTTAAGTGTGAGGATGAACAACCAGCGGTCGTGCTACACGTTGGTACAAACGATATAGGCAGGATAAGTGACAAGATCCTGGAAGGCCATTTCAGGGAGCTGGTTGTAAATTGAAAAGCAGGATCTCCAAGCTTGTAATCTTGCGAGTAGTCTCTGTGCTATATTCGAGTTAGGCAAGGGCTGTCAAGATATTCTGTAGCTAAAGAGCTTATGTAGGGGGTGGGGTTCATATCTTCGGATCATTGGGATCTTGCCAGGGCAGCTGGGACGTGTACGAAACAAAGAGGTTTTCATCTTAACTGGAGCGCCATCAGTATTCTGGTGGAGAGGTTTATTTGCCCAAGTCTGGATAAATTAAACAAATAAAGGATAAGACTGTGAATCAAAGCAGCAGTTCAGAAAGCAATGGCTAATACATTCAACAGGCTTAGTGTTTTCTGCTCCAGGAAGAATATCTTGTTGACATATTGAGGTGCTCAAATTATGAAAAGATTTGCATGGTAAAAAAGAATATTCTGTAAAAGTCATTAGAATCGTAAATTCAAGATATTCAGTGAAAGAGGTAAAAGTGAGATGAGGAGAAACTTCTTTATGCAGGGGGTTGTTGACATTTGGATTACTCTCCGTTGGAGAGTTATGAATGTAGATTCAAAAAAGAATTGGATACTGTCTGACCCGCTGTCTTATTCAGCACTGGTGGCTTTCAGTACAGATTCCAACATCTGCAGTATAATTGTCTCAATGTTTAAAGTGATAATAGAGTAAATTTTCTTGTCGTCAAAGGAGTACTTGTCAGAGCGTGGCATCAAAGACCCTGAAAAATTATGATCAATGGGATTTGGAAACAGTTCTGAGATTGGTAATATCTTTAGCTGAGCAATGGGAAAACCGGCCCCTTCATGTTGTATTCCAAATCATTTGCCATCCTGACTGGAGATTAATTCTCTGTTCATTTTTTTTCAAAATGTTGGAATCCACTTCAAATCAGCCTTGTGAATGTCTGAACCACTGGAAGAGAAGTGGTTAAATACGACAGCTCTCTCTAACATTTTCCATAACTCTTGGGGGTAAAAAAAAATAAATCCTACCCTTGCCAGTGCTGACTGAAATCCATGGATATCTCCTGCTACAATTCGCAACATACTTTACCTTTTCACAGTTTGCTGTAATGTATCAGAAAGGTAAGACGTTGTGAATAATTGTGAGCCCTGCGATACCATGAGCGTGACATGATATTGAGGTAAAGATTCCCACTAGTTTCAATCGAACAGCAGATTGATCATGCGATATCAGTGCTACTAAGTTCAACGTTTTCATGTCATATTATTACAACGCAATACATCATCGATATTTCGGGACATGTTCAAATGCAGAATGTTTGTAATTTCTCATGTTCTATCCATAGCCAAATACGTGAGAGTCAAATAAAACTTCAGCTTTAGTTTTCCAGTTCGGATTAGACAGATTGCGGCAGTCCAAATGATCAAAAAAAAAGTGCTGGAGAAAAGTATGAGGTCTGGCAAAAATCAGAGCAGCGGGAATCACCATTAATGTTTGAGTCCAATACGCATTTTACTTTTCAGAACAGAAACATTTCAGGCTCTATATGTTAATTCTGAAACTGCCTTTCGATGCTACCACACCTGATGCGCGTTTCCACCATTTTCTGATTTTAATTCAGAGTTCCATTATCTCTGGTATATGGCATTCCTTGATGGGTAAAAAATGAGGTCTGCAGATGCTGGAGATCACAGCTGCAAATGTGTTGCTGGTCAAAGCACAGCAGGTTAGGCAGCATCTCAGGAATAGAGAATTCGACGTTTCGAGCATAAGCCCTTCATCAGGACCCTTGATGGGTCCAGATTTTGAAATTGCCTTTACTTGGACAATGTGATTCAATCCTGTTCCCATTAGAGCTGTTGTGCCGATGACACTTTAAAACACCGGAGTCTGTTTGTTCTTTCGGTCCAAAACATTGTTTTTTGCCACTATTTTGCTAAATGAATGAATCTGCAGAAATTGATGTTTGAAGTTATTTTCGAAGCCGCTGCATTTCACGAAACAAATGCAACTAGGCGGCACGGTGGCTCAGTGGTTAGCACTACTGCCTCACAATTCCAAACTCGGGCAACTGTCCATCTGGAGTTTGCACATTCTGCCAGTGCATGCGTGAGGTTGCTTTAGGTGCTCCGGTTTCTTCCCAAGATCCAAAGACATGGAGGTCAGGTGAATTGGCCATTCTAAGTTTTCCATACTGTTAGGTGCATTAGTCAGAGGGGGTGGGATACACTTCAGAGGGTTGGTGTGGAAATGTTGGGCTGAAGGGCCTGTTTCCACACTGTAGGTAATCTAATCTAATCAACAGATGAAGATTCTGATGACACAATCACTGTTCTTCTCTCATTAAGTTTGCCTCTTCAGCATCTTAAAATGTTTCTTGCATATCACTGAATCATTGCATTAAAGATGATGGTCATTCGGGCCATCATCACTGCGCCAGCTTGGACTAAACTATATCCCTGCTGTTGTTATCCTGGACTTTCCCCGTATCCATAACATTTTGCTGTCTGCGACTCCTTTTATTTCTGAAAATTTTGTACATTTATGAGCAATGATAGCAGCTTGTTTACCCTGTGATTAAACATTATGTAGAAAATATAATTCTCCATATCACATTTGAAAATCTCCTTCTCTGATCACATTGTCGCTCAACTTTCCATATCCAAAATGTCTACTTTTTCCTTGCAACGATTTACATTTCATTCCATATTTTGGAAAGAGTAATGCTCCCTGGAAAATATGACTGTAATCCTCTCCTGCTTCCATACGCACTGGCTCCATTCCTTTCTGTCTCCGAATCTGTGTCATATTCATTCTGCCCCGATACATTAAAGCATGGGTTTTAATGAACAAGGTCATTGTACAAGCGGTGTTTGGCTTTTGACTGAAGTCAAAAATATAAATGTGACTGCTTATAGCAAATAAATTGCAATAACCTGAAGAACGTTTACGTGTTGAAAATACAAAATTACGTTAATCCAGCGGTGAGAAGAACCTCCAGCGAAATGCACATTTCCTGTGAAGATCTTGTGATTGGATAATTTGATATGATGGTTGGGGGGGAGGGTGCTGCAGCGGTGCAGGTAGCTACAGCATTGCACTTGGACAACACAGTAGAATCCGCTTGACGATGAACAGAAACATCAATTACCTTCCATCACAACTGACTTCGTCAGAGCAATTCACGATGCGAGATAAGCCAAAATAGCCAACGACGTCAACATCCAGTCCAGTCCAGTCCAGTTATTATTGTAAGCTGAAAGTGCTGTAGTGAAAGGTATTAACTGGAATTGCTTGTTAAGCGACAGTGATTGATGTTAATCTCCACGGAATCTAATTGTGTCACTGGAGGGTTTCCCTCTACTATTAAGGAGCTTCTTCCAATGCATTATCTCATTGCAGCAGCAGATGCATCACCTCCACTACTAACAGGTAGCAGCAGCTACAGACAGAGGGGGAGGAGAAATCTGTAACTGCGAACATTCGACTGGAATGTTCGATCAATGAGTCTGAATCTGAGAGCATTAGATTGGAATGTGACAACAATGGATAGGAGTTTATGGTCAGGTCTTTACTATTTTTCCCGGGGAACATTACGTTGGAAGATATGCGGTGTACTGATGATCATTCAGGCGGGTTACTATCCCATTCTCGCTATTGTCGGTGTTCCTGGTAAGTCTCTATCTCTGTCGATTTATTAATTCCTTAAACAATTCGAACTTCATTGCTATTTTTGTTATCCACATTTTTCAAAGTTCGAAAATATTGTTTTCAGTTTCAGATACAAATTCAATTTGTTATGCACAATTTCAACACGTCTCAGAAAAAATCTGAGCACGAGACTGTTCGCAAACTCGAGGGATGGTTTTCGCTAGAATGTTAATTATGTCACATTATATCACTCCATCACCAAGCCTGTCCACTACCAGCTCCATAAGATCGCAATCTCCTTCTTCACGTCACTTCTGTTGCTAATTAAACCATTACCTACGTCTATTTAAAATTCAGACGTTACAGTTACAGGGCTCTACCGGCCACATTTCTAATTAGAAATATTTTGATCACAAACTTGTTTATGTCGCTGAAGTAACTTTATGAGAGCTGCAACGTGTCAGAGTAATAATGTCCCAGGGTACATAATTCAGAGTCATGCACTATTATATTAAATAGAATGTTTGAAATACTCCTACAGCCGATGGAAGAACTAAAATTCAAAGTGGATGAAAATGAATTTCACGAATAGCAACCATAATACCAGCAGCATTTTGACTTAAAAAAGTATCTGCTTCACTGATGCTCTTTGGTAAAGAAATCTAACATTATTACCTTGTCTGGATTAAGAATGACTTCAGAGCGACCACAATGTACTTGGCTCTATACTGCCTTGCAGAATGTCCATAGTCAAGTACAATTACTGATGGTCAACAAATGCTGCCCTTGCCAGTGATGCTGACATCCCACGCAATAAATAAATTAAATATCAAATCTAACAGACGTTGTTCCGGGAGATCTGAAATGGAAACAAACAGGTGTTTCGGGGGGGGGGGGGGGGTTGTGAAATGAGCAGATTAGCCGAGTCAGACGAGAGAAAAACGAAATTAGCATTTCGAAGCAACTGACCATATAACGGAACTGAAAACAGTTGGAAAATCATGCGATTGATGCTAATGACAGGGATGTTTGGTTTAAAGGGGAGAAGGAGTGAGTTGATTTTGTGGAGTAAGATAGACAAACAGAGAAAAACAGGAGCAAAAAATGGAAATGTTTTGGATCAGCTCGGATGGAAATAGTATGTGTGATCAATTTCATTTCTTTTTCCTTTCCCAATCCACTGAATATTATACCCATATTAGTATATAATCCAAATAGAACTTCAAACGGAGTTATCTCCTGTCAGTCTGTATTCCCTTCGTATGCTCGTCTTCTTTTTTTCATTAATGGTCGTGAATCTGATTGGCTTTTTGAGCATTTGTTTCTCTTTTCTTGTTATCCTTGCGGAGGTGATGGAGAACTGCAGAGTTGAACTATTGCAGTCCACGTGCTCTAAATTGCCAGTTCCTCTGTGCGTCTGCTTTCATTCCTTGTCGACTTTACAGTGAATAATAGAGCTGAGTAGCTGGCCATTCCAAAAGACAGTTGAGAGTCAACCACATATTTTGTGAGCCTGGTATCATATGTAGGCCACAACATGTGAACTCGGCTGGTGTCTTTCCCTTAATGATATTAATCAGAGAGATGTGTTTTCTCACAATCGATAAGCGATTCACAAGTCTTAATTTCAGTTACATAACTAATTCAAATTCCACCCTCAACCAATGTGGAATTCAATCCTAGGTCTGGATAATTACCTGGGTCATGGGATTAACATCCAAGACAACATACTGCTGGGCCATCACTTCCACAGCATCACCAATCTCGACTGGCACTAGTGATGTTGTTGTTATCATGACTGATGTACAAAAAAATTACGTGATAACATTGTCAACTGCCTTAATGGAGAACGGAACTGTTGAGATTTCCGATCCCTGGCACTGTGCAGAGATGTAATGTTTTATCAGCCAGGTATATAAAATGAAGAGAGGAAGCCACTGAGAGGGTGCACCAAGGATACACCAATTTGACTTCCTTTGTGATTGGAAATTCAGTGAAGGTTCTGTGGATGGTTTTCTCATGTTTGTATTGCTGCATGGATTAAGGTATCCCGCAGGGTATGGTTATCCCACCATGGACGACGTAATTGTTCAGCGTTTACAGTGTATCTGGGTCTGCAAAATGGCTCACGAATGTTAGGGGTGGGGGTTGGGGGAGGCTTGAGTCTATGATTTGGTTAGGTTTAGAAAAATCCATTCTGATACTTGGACAAATGAACAGATTTAAATACTTGCCGATTAGTGTCATCATTCTTTAACTAAAACGTCTGTAAGTCAATTTGTTTAATTTTGATGACTTGTGGTTGGTTCAATTATAAGTAAGAGAAATGGCTCATAAAATTTCTAAAGACGTTCTGAGGTTTGAAGATTAAACTCAAAATTATCAGGAAAGATTCTAAGGACAGAAAAAGTCGATACTGTTAGAACTAGCAACGAACTTGGATTTGTGTTTAACCAGGAACAAAATGAAAGCTGTAATTGCAAAGGATTTACTCAAACTCTTTTGTGGTTGGCGAAACAGACAAATCCAGTAGTGTTACAAAAATGTAAATTAAGATTGATCAAAATGCGATGAATAGACAAACAAAGAGAGAGACAGGAGAAAGAAATTGAGAGGAAAATAAAAAGAGAATGCTCTGAGCTGAGCAAAGAGAGCAAGAAAAAAGACAAATGGATAGACGAAGTGATAGAGAGAGAGAGAGTGAATGTGAGAGAAAGAGAGAGAGAGAGAACGAACGGCAGAGAAGAGCAACACCTGCCCTTGTCAGGCAGACACCCCAATAACCCGTTCTCCAAAAGATATCTTTTTCAGATGAAACATCGTTGCAACAGAAGATAGCAGGCGACCCAGGGAGCCACACAGACAGAGGAAGAGAGCATCCGCAGTCTGGTTGTGAACATTTATTTTCTGTAAATGTAACATGGGATTTGTTGGTTCAGTATGATATTATAGAATGTGAGATAGATAAAAAATCTTCAAGACAACGGAAACTTTAAGTAGCAAAGACATGCATATTAATTTTCAGTTTTGAAGCTAAAGAATGATTTTTTTCCTTTAAACATTGGGACCTAAGTAGATGTCTGCCACTCATACTTTAACAGAATACAAAGACAGGTGAGCTTTTCTTTATGTTTTGTTGAATTAGTAGAAGGTTTTACTGCTCTGTTGTAACAGTTTACAGCAGAGACTGCATAGAAGGGAAACTACACACGATCTTCATTTGCGTTTTAGATTAAAGGTGGTGGAAGTTGAATCACTTCCTGTTTTTTCAGGAGGTTAGCTCCACTCCAGCTGGATGTGCGATGGAGCATTACAACGACATAGATTGGCAACATTGTTGTGGTATTGACACAGCCCTGCTTGACCCCAATCCGAACGGAAAATACCTTAGTGGGGAGGGGGGGACCATTTACCATTACTGCGAATTCCATGTCACCGCGGAGCAACTGAATGATGGGTACAAACTTTATGGAGTAGCCAAAGCAGAGAAAGGCGCTCCATAAAGTTTCTCCGGAGACGCTACAAACACATTATTAAGATACAAGGTGGCCATGAACATGGGAGATTCGGGTATCTACATTGCACCTGAAGCTGTCACACGGTAAAAATCAGTCGAGACTGTGGTGTTAGAAAACGAGAGTAGGTCCAAGAAGCAGATTACCGACGTTTTGGGCTTAAGCCCGTCAGCAGGATGGAGCCTTGTGGAACAAGGGACTTAGAGACAAATGAAAAAGGGGTTCGGCCTAGTGGTAACATAATTGGTATAGTGATGAATAGATGAAGTTGAGGTGGAAGTGTTAGGTCGGAGAGGAGAGTGAGCGGAGAGGTGAGAATGAAGATTGTCAGGACCAGAGGGTGGTACCCAGTTCGAGGCTTGCGATGGGGATAAGGTGGGGGGAGCAGAAAGGAAGAATCTGCACAAATCCGTATTGAGACAGTGTGATCGCAAGGTCCGAGGACAGAAGGTCTGGTGTTCTTCTTCCAGGAGTTGGCTGGTTATGGTATGACGATTGAGGTGGTCAAGGATATGCATGACCTGGGTGGAGTGGGCGAGGCAATTTATGTTTTCTGCAAAAGTGCATTGGAATTAGTTGCTGGGGGTGACTGAGAGATGTTCTCTAAGACATAGAATATAGCACTACATAGCGTTGAACATAACATTTAGATCTCGATGTTACACCGACCTATGAACTAATCTAAGCCCATTCCAATTCAATATCTCATCATCATCCAAATGTTCAATTAAGGACTGTTTAAATGCCCCTACTGTGGCTGAGTTAACTACTTTGACAGGCACGGTATTCCATGCCGTTGCTACTCTCAGTACAGAATCTGCGTCTGGCATCTGTCTTAGATATGCATACCCTCCATTTGCAGATATGGCCCCTCGTACAAGCCGACATCTCAATCCAAGAAAAAGACTCTTATTGTCCATCTATAAGATCTGATGATCGTTTATTTCTCGATTAAATCCCCTCATATTCTTCTTCTCCCAATGACAACAAAACCAAGTCCGTCAGCCCTTCCTCATATGACCTTCGCTCCCGGCCAGGCAATATTCTGGTAATCTCCTCTGCATCTTTTCTAATGCTTCCACATCCTGCACATCCAAGAATCTTTCCATTGGTGCAGTATTCTGCCTTCCTGTTATTCTCCGCAAAGAGAATCACCACAAATTTATTTGCATTGAACCCCATTTGCCACCTTTCAGAAAAACAATCTGCAGTTCATCTAAATTTCCCTGCGATGCGTAAAATTCCTCCATGCTATCGACCACTCCACAGACTTTAGTGTCATTTTCAAACTCGTTAACCCCTTCACCTGTACCTGCGTCAAAGTCAAGCATAAAAATGAAAAACAACAATGGTCCCAATACATATCCTTGTGGCACAAAAATAGTGAGCGGATTCCATCAACCACCACTCATTGCCTTCTTCCAGAAAGCCGGTTTCCAGTCCAAGCTAAATTACCCTCAATTCCACGCCTCTGCATTTTATCCCAGTGCTAACCATGCGGTATATTATCAAATGATTTACTGAAATCCATGTTCCCCACGTCAACTGCCCTACCCTCATCTACATGCTTTGGTCACGTTCTTAAAAAAAATAATGAGGGTTGTGAGACACAGTCTGCCCTGAACAAAATCACGATGACGATCTCCAATCAAATTATTACTTGCAAAATGATTATAAATATTTCTTCTTATAAGCCTTTCCAAAACATTTGCTGTAATAGATGTTTTGCTCAATGGTATATAGTTACATGGGTCACCTCGACTACCCTTCTTGAACAAAGGCAAAACATTTGCAATCCTCCGCTCCTCAGGTACAGATCATGTAAACAATCATGACTCAAAGACCAAGGCCAAAGTCTCCACCACTCATCCCTAGCTTTCCAGGGAATCTTTGGATCAATCCCATCAGGTTGACGGGCTGATCTACTTTCACACATTTAGAATTGATAACACCTTCTCCTGAATAACTTCAATCCTTTCAAGTCCAACAGCCCGTATCTCAGTCTCTCCTCGTCAATATTCACCTTTTTCTGAGTTTAAACAGTTGAGAGATATTCGTTAAGGAACTCACAGATCTCCAAAGGGTCCACACAAAACTTCACACTTTGATTGGCCCTTTCCTACCCTCGTCATTGCTTTCCTCCAAGCATACCTATAGAAAGCTTTAGATTTTGCCTTTATTCGAGCTGCAAATGACTGCCCATGTTCCCTCTTCTTAACTCTCTAATTAAGTCCTTCCCAGCTAATCTGTAACTCTCCAGCAATCATCTGAACCATTTCGTCACGATGTCACATAAGTCTCACTCTTTCCCTTAAAAAGAGCTATAATTTCTTTTGAAAACTATGGTTCATTTACCCTATCACTTCCTCCCTGCCAGACGAAGGAAACGATATGCAAGTTGGGGTCATGTCTACCCAATGTAGAGGAAACTACATTGGGTAAAACGGATACAGTAGATAACGTGTGTAGTAGCGCAGATAAATTTCTGTCGGATGTGAAAGGATCATTTGGGGCTTTGGACGGAGGTGACGGTGGATGTGTGTGCGCAGGATTTGCATTTCTTGCAGTTAAAGGGGAAGGTTTTGGAAGTGTTGGATGTGCAAGCTTTGGGATGGGGCTTGCACCTGACAAGGGAGTCACGAGGAAATGGTCCCTCCGAAACGCAGACCATGGTAAAGTGGTAAACTTATCCCCAGTGGTTGGATCTGTTTGCAGGTCGCAGAAGTGTTGGAGGACAATGACATGTACCCGGGGTTTGCTGGGGTAGAAGGTGAGGACCTTGCAGTTCTGTGTATGTTGCGATTGGATGGTGGTGCTCAAGGGCATATCTGTGGGAAGAGGATGAGATGTGCTAAGGCGCCAACACTGCACTGCCCTTGCACTGCACTTTCTACATGTTTATGTGAAAAGAATAACTTTCAAACTATCTGACACCTCTTTAAAACACACGACTGTTCCAATAAATGTTGGGAGTGGAATCGCCTGAATAGAATTAAATATTATTGTTTTCATTCCCCTCACTGATCTGATTGCACACCAGGGCATGTATTTTCTTCGAACTCGGGGTCCACAATATGTCCCTGTCATGCTTTGTTTCTGAGCTCTACCAATTAAACCTTCCAACATGTAAATCCTCCTCCATAATGGGAGATATGGCTAAAGCTGTGGAAGCCAAGGTATTGAATCTATATAAGAAATTCCATACAGTAAAGGAATGGGGAAAAAGCAGGAATATGATGTTGAAGTTTAGTTAGACAAATTGATGGATCAAAGGGACTACTGCAGTTCCTATTTTATGGAGAAAGTGAGGTCTGCAGATGCTGGAGATTAGAGCTGAAAATGTGTTGCTGGAAAAGCGCAGCAGATCAGGCAGCATCCAAGGAACAGGAGATTCGACGTTTCGGGCATTAGCCCTTCTTCAGGAATCGTTCCGAAACGTCGAATCTCCTATTCCTTGGATGCTGCCTGACCTGCTGCGCTTTTCCAGCAACACATTTTCAGTTCCTATTTTATACCTACTGAGGAATGTATATTGATTCGGTGCAGAACGTGCATTGAGGAAATGTTCATTCATGTACGAGAATGCACGGGGGTTCAATGTGTTGAATAACCTACTCCTTTCCCGATGTTTCTGTGACGTCTGTGGGAAAGCAATGAGAATGGTGTCACAAATTCTAAGATGTTAGGAAAGATGTCTCTGCATGGTCGACAAGACTGTGTTTCCTGTTCCCTTATCCGAAACAGAGGTGCATTTTATGGATTCAGTACGGGTTTACCCGTGAAGACTTCGGAGCAGGTTAATCCAATAGATAGTTTAAGAGGCCATTGAAGAGTTTATCACATGTCTGTTTATCTGGAGTCACTTTTATACCAAATTAGGAAAGCATGGGAGATTTGTTTTTCCTCAAAGTACACTGGTGAAGCAAATTGGTGTTCACAAACGACATTAGATTCAAAGTGAACATTCATGACACCAGATTTTAGATCTTGATATTTTATTAATTATGTTGAATTTATACCAGCGGCCAGAGCATTAACCTAGTCTGGATTAGTAATCCAGTCACATGGCCACAAAAAACACCATCTCCACATGAGGAACTATCGGAGACCACACTGAGCAGGTTATTTCTGAGCGGCTTGACTGCTCTGTCAACAACTTGACTATCCTGGTGAGACTGAAGCGGTGATAATGTTTCAGATTGTAGTTATTCACTATAGAGAATGAAAATGTTGGCGAGGAAGATACATAGATACTTGCATCTAGACTAGAAGAGATTGAGGTCCACAAGGAAGAGGTATTAGAAATAATGCAGAGTGTGAAAATGGGATCTATCTTAGTAACCTCTGGGAAGCAAGTGAAGAGATGGCCGAGCCTTTGGCATTGACCTTAAAATCATCATTGTCTACAGGAATAGTACCCGAGGACTGGACAGTAGCAAATGTGGTTCCCTTGTTCAAAAAGGGTAGTAGAGACAAACCTTGGAATTACAGACCTGTGATTCTCACTTCACGTGTTGGTAAAGTGTTGGAAAATGTTATAAGCGAGAGAATATTTAACCATCTACAAAATAATAATCTGATCGGGGACAGTAAGCACGGTTACATGATAGATAGGTAGTGCCTAACGAATCTAATTGAATTTTTTGATAAAATGACCAAACAGGTATATGAGAGTAAACCGGTTGATATGGTGTATATGGATTTAAGCAACGCATTCGATAAGGTTCCCCAAAGTAGGCTATTATACAAAATATGGCGGAATTGAATTGTGGGAGACATAGCAGTTTGGATCAGTAATTGGTTTGCTGAAAAAAAACAGAGGGTTGTAGTTGATGGAACATGTTCACCTTGGTGTCCAGTTACGAGCAGCATACCGCAAGGGTCGGTGTTGGGTCCACTGCTGGTCGTCATTTTTATAAATGACCTGGATGAGGGATTAGTAGGTTTGGTTAGTAGATTTGCGAACGACACTAATGTTGGTGGAGTTGTGGATAGTGACGAAAGATGTAGTAGGTTGCAGAAAGACATAGATAGGATGCAGAGCTGGGCTGAGAGATGGCACATGGAGTTTAATGTGGACAAGTGTGAGGTGATGCTCTTTGGACGGGGTAATCGGAATTCAAAGTACTGAGCTAATGGTAAGATTCTTGGGAGGGCAGATGAGCAGAGAGATATCGAAGTCCAGGTCCACAGATCCCTGAAAGTCGCCACAAGATTGATATGGTTGTTACGAAGTCATACAGTGTTTTGGCCTTTATTAATGTGGGGATTGAGTTCCGGAACCAGGAGGTCATGCTGCAGCTGTACAAAGCTCTGATACGGCCACACTTGGAGTATTGTGCACAGGTCTGGTCATCGTATTATGAGAACGATGTGAAAGCTTCGGAAGGAATGCAGAGGAGATTTACTCAATGTTGCTTGGCATGGAAGGATGGTCTTACGAGGAAAGGCTGAGGGCCTTGAGTCTGTTCGCGTTAGAGAGAAGGTCAAGAGGTGACATAATAGAGACATACAAGATAAACAGAGGGTTAGATAGGGTGGACAGGGAGAGACTTTTTCCAAGTATGGAAAAAGGCACACACTAGAGGACACAACTTTAAAGTGAGGGGAGATAGGTATAAGACAGATGTTAGAGCTAATTGCAGCACTCAGAGAGTAGTAAGTGTATAGAATGTTTTGCCTGCAACATTAGTATATTCGCCAAGTTTAAGTGCATTTAAGTCGTCATTTGACAGGCATATGGACGTACATGGAATAGCGTAGTTGGAATGCGCTTCAGATTAGTATGACAGGGTGGAGCAAAATCGAGGGCCGAAGGGCCTGTACTGCGCTGTCGTGTTCTATATTCTATACTCTCATGGGGGACTGGATATGGTTGAGAAACTTTCCATCTTGCCAAGGGCGATGTCAGAGTTGGAACTGGAATGATATAGCTTCCCCAGGGAAACGGCTTGTCGTGCAGCACAAGTTTTCCATCCTATTGCAGGATCGGTGTCAGGGGCCATTCCCTTTCTTGTTTTTATTGTGTTCAGCTGTTTCTCCGTTTGACGTGCAGCGAATCGAATAATTTGAAGAATGGCAAACGTAATTCTGTAGACATCTTGACAATGGTAAGGTGGGTTATCGACTCAACGGTTTTTCTTGAAGGTAGCACAGGTCATTGTCATTTGCACTGGTGTGCAGGACTGAACCATTATTTAGGATCGGGATATTTGTAGAATACTCTCGACCACTGATTTGTTTCATCATCGATCACGAGTTTTGAACAGATTGTAGTGTCTGCAGAGCTGATCTGTTAGTCTATTGAGATAATTTCTCGCTCTCTATCATATGATTTGGTGTATGCGACCTTCATCCAAGTACAAGTGAAAATCTTTGTTTATGAGCAGTACCGACAGGTCAATGAGGTTTGAGAAGGGATTCTTGCAAGGCAAAATAAAGCATGGATCTAATTACAGGGAGAAAGTGAGGACTGCAGATGCTAGAGATCAGAGCTGAAAATGTGTTGCTGGAAAAGCGCAGCAGGTCAGGCAGCATCCAAGGAGCAGGAGAATCGACTTTTCGGGCATGATCCCTTCTTCAGAAATCACAACTTCAAAAATACAAAGATAGTGATAAAGATGGCTTTTAAAATATCAATGATTTGCAACAAGATAGAGGAGAAACAATGGCATTTCAACAACAAAACATTGAAAAAAATCACGAAACAAAAATGATATTCTAAACTCGTTAAGGATGTGTTCAGACACAAACAATTGTTCATTATTTTTCAGAAACAAGCTGTGTCTTTGAAAGTATTTACAACAGTACTATGTCTTATTTAATGATTTTTCTTTATACATTCACGGTGATAGATTTCAAAGTAATTACAAAACTTTAAAGAGATGCTTGGCATATATTGTCTTATTCGCAAAAAAAGTAACAGTAGATATATTTATAAGTATGGTTATTATCATTATTATTGCTGTTATTATTAACGTTCCAAGTTCTTACAAAATATCAACATTTCTATACAGAAAGGGGGAATGGAATTTGATAAGAGAGAGCTAGTAGAATGGGCAATAGAATTCAAGCCGCCCTTCAAGACATAAAATGAAAGTTATTCCAAAAAGTGTATAGCCACTAACTTTGACATGCAACTCAGAAGGATCCCAAGATAACAAAAATGGTTGAAAATGATAAATTGCTGAGAACCTAGGCTATTTATGGGAGTGCCCAATCAGATATTTCACAAGATTGGTCCCACAAGGCAATGGGAGGATATCGTCATCACATGATGTATTATCATTGGAACAAAAAATGTCGAAAGGAAAACTCTAAATTCAAAGTGTATCATTGATCAATCCTTTGATTTGAGCTGTGTATTAAGAAAGCGAATGTTTTCTCACATCAAAGGCAGATTCGAGAAATATTCGTTGCACCTCTCCCTTGATGTCGATAGGGCTGTGTTCTCGTCCTTTAAAGAGGGAGAAGTAAAGAGCAAGGTCACGGAATTTTGCAATCAGTATGGACGGGATAATGGTGTTGAAGGCAGAGCAGCAATCAGTGAATACGTGTCTGGCATAGGTGCCCTTGCTGTTCAGATGTTCCCGAAATGAATGCAGGCCATATGATTTGACATGTGCTATGAATGCGTTATGTTGGTTTGGAAATCGTGAGTCATGTAGATAGGCTAGGAGACTGGTGTTAATCTCGGCATAACCAACATATCGAAGCACCTCACAATAATTGAATCTGAGCTTCTGAGTGATTGTCATTAAGGCAAATTGAGGAGGGTTCTGGGGTATGGGGATGATGCTGGTCTTCTTGCAGCAGGTGGGGAATTCGACTTGTAGTACAGGGCGTTTGGGGATGTTTATGAATATCTCTGCCAGCTTCTCCACACCGGATCTGAGAAATCTGTCTAGTACACTGTCTCGGCCTGTCTATTTTCTTGGGGAAACCTCCAGTAAGACCTGGCTGACGTCTGCAGCACTGACCAAGGGAACAGATGTACGGTTGTCAGGGCAGTGGTAATGAGCGCATTAAGGAGGTATACGACTTTGCTATTTTGCTCTGCTCCACGTTGTGTCATGTAATCTTGCGTAGGCCTTACTATACGCAGCGGGTGTTTGTTTGGTAGATTTCGACCTCAAACTTGATGCGCTACTGCCTCTTGGTATCTCTGATGGCATTGTGGATGGCATATCTGGATGTGGCTGGATCAAATGACTTGCATGCTGCATGCATGCTCTTCAGTAGGGAGTGGATTCCCTGGTTGATATGCTTGGGTAATACCTTGATTAACTTATTTGGTGCACAGGAGAAAGTGAATACTGTAGATGCTGTAGATTAGAGTCGAGGTTGTACGCTGGAAAAGACAAGCCAGAATGAGCATTCCTAATGAAGGGCTCTTGTGGGAAAAGTGGATTTTTTTCCTGCTCTTAACATGCTGCCTGAACTGTTGTGCTTTTCCAGCACCACAATCTCTTCTTTAGTACACCGACCTACACACGTTTTAGAATCAAGTAAATTATTGCTCTGGAACACTCGTCTAAGTTTTCGGCAAAGTACTTTGAATCCACTGATTCAAAGCAGTCCCATACACGGTGTTCCAAGCAGCACGGCAGAATTGTTCTGCATTTCTTGATGGATGCTCCCATTTCAGCTTCTGCTGATATGCTAGAATAACCTGTTTGGAATGTAAAAAGTGGAGGGCGGCAGCTTTAATGGGTTGTCATCAGCTTTCAGATCATCTTGTTCTGACTCTGGCATGTTCCCCCGCTATCCCCACTAAACCATAAATTTGGTTGATAGCCATCTGATGGATTACATTAGATTACTTACAGTGTGGAAACAGGCCCTTCAGCCCAAAAAGTCCACACTGACCCACAACCCACCCATACCCCTACATTTACCCCTTATCTAATACTATGGGCAATTTAGCATGGCCAATTCACCTGACCCGCACATCTTTGGACTGAGGGAGGAAACCGGAGCAAACCCACGCAGACACGGGGAGAACGTGGAAACTCCACACAGTCAGTTGCCTGAGTCGGGAATTGAACCTGGTTCTCAGGCGCTGTGAGACAGCAGTGCTAACCACTGTGCCACCGTGCAGGGAGGAGAAAGTTAGGACTGCAGATGCTGGAGATCAGAGGTGAAAATGTGTTACTGGAAACGCTCAGCAGGTCAGGCAGCATCAAAGGAGCAGGAGAATCGACTTTTCGGGCATGAGCCCTTCTTCAGGAATGAGGAAAGTGTGTTCAGCAGGCTAAGATAAAAGGTAGGGAGGAGGGACTTGGGGGAGGGGCATTGGAAATGCGATAGGTGAAAGGAGGTTAAGGTTAGGGTGATAGGCCGGAGTGGGAGTGGGGACGGAGAGGTCAGGAAGAAGATTACAGGTTAGGAAGGTGGTCCTGAGTTCGAGGGATTTGACTAAGACAAGGTGGGGGAGGGGAAATGAGGAAACTGGAGAAATCTGAGTTCATCACTTGTGGTTGGAGGGTTCCTAGGCGGAAGATGAGGTGCTCTTCCTCCAGCTGTCATGTTGCTATGGTCTGCTGATGAAGGAGTCCAAGGACCTGCCTGTCCTTGGTGGAGTGCGAGTGGGAGTTGAAATGTTGAGCCATGGGGTGGTTGTGTTGGTTGGTCCGGGTGTCCCAGAGGTGTTCTCTGAAACGTTCCACAAGTAGGCGGACTGTCTCCCCAATATAGAGGAGGACACATCGGTTGCAATGGATGCAGTAAAAGATGTGTGTGAAGGTGCAGGTAAATTTGTGGCGGATATGGAAGGATCCCTTAGGGCCTTGGAGGGAAGTAAGGGGGGAGGATTGGGCAAAAGTGTTGTATTTCTTGCTGTTGCAGGGGAAGGTGCCGGGAGTGGAGGTTCAGTTGGTGAGGGGTATAGACCTGACGAGGGAGTCACGGATGGAGTGGTCGTTTCTGTGATGGTGGGGTCAGTTTGGAGGTGGTGGAAATGACGACGGATGATACGATGTATATGGAGGTTGGTGAGGTGGTAGGTGAGGACCAGTCGGGTTCTGCCCTGGTGGCGATTGGAGGGGCGTGGTTCAAGGGCAGAGGAGCGGGAAGTGGAGGAGATGCAGTGGAGGGCATCGTCAATCACGTCTGGGGGGAAATTGGGGTCTTTGAACAAATAGGCCATCTGGGTTTTACCGCATTGGAACTGGTCCGCCTGGGAGCAGATGCCGTGGTGAAGAAGGAATTGGGAGTATGGGATGGCGTTTTTACAGGGAGCACTGTGGTAGGACGTGTAGTCTCGGTAGCTATGGGAGTCGGTCGGTTTATAGTAAATGTCCGTGTTGATTCGGTCGCCCGAGATAGATATGGAAAGGTCTAGGAAGGGGAGGGAGGAGTCTGAGACGGTCCAGGCAAATTTGAGGTCGGGATGGAAGGTGTTGCTAAAGTGAATGAACGGTTCAACCTCCTCGTGGGAGCACGAGGCATGGCCGATACAGTCATCGATGTAGCGGAGGAAAAGGTGGGGGGTGGTGCCAGTGTAGCTGAGGAAGATGGTCAGTCTATACCTCTTATCACCTTGCACAACTCTATCAAGTCATCTCTTATCGTTCTTTGCTCCAATGGGAAAAGCTCACACTCTGGGACACCCGCACCAACCAACCAACCTCAACCGCCCCATGGCTGAACACTTTTCCTCCCCTCTCACTCCGCCAAGGACATGCAGGACCTTGGCCTTTTCCATCGCCAGACCATGACAACACGACGCCTGGGGAAGAGCGCCTCATCTTTCGCCTTGGAGCCCTCCAACCACAAGGGATGAATGCAGATTTATCCACCTTCCTCGTTTCCCCTCCCCCCACCTTATCTCAGCCCCAACCCTCGGACTCAGTACCGTCTTCTTGACCTGCAATCTTCTTCCCGACCTCTCTGCCTCCACCCCCTCTCCGGCATAATACCCTCACAATAACCTCCTTCCACCTATTGCATTCCCAACGGCCCTCCGCCAAGTGCCCCCTCCCTACCTTTTATCTTAGCAGGCTTGGCACACCTTCCTCATTCCTGAAGAAGAGCTTATGCCCGAAACGTCGATTCTCATGCTCCTTGGATGCTGCCTGACCTGCTGCGCGTTTGCAGTAACACATTTTTCAGCAAAGCTCAAACCCTCTCAACCTTTCGTCATCAGACATGTCGTCAATCCGGGAAGCATCCTGGTAAATTTCTTCTGCACCATTTCTAAGGTTTCCACATCTTTCGTATACTAAGGCGACTGGGACTGAACACAATATTCCAAGTGTGTTCTCAAAAGTGTTCCATCTACCTACAACATAAGCTCACAGCTATTAAACTCAACTCACCTGCTAATGAAAGCCAACACACCACAGGCCTTCTTAACAGCCCCACTAATTTGGGTGGCAACTTTGATGCATCTATAGACACAATGTTCCTCCACACTGCCAAGAATCCTACCTTTAATCATGTATTCCGCTTTAAACTTCGATCATCCAAAGTGAAGGATTTCTCACTTTTCCAGGTTGAACTCCATCTGCCACTTATCTGCCCAGTGCTGCATCCTGTAAATCTCCAATTGCAAACTACAACAGCCTTCCACACGCTTCATAACGCCACCAATGATCGTGTCATCGGCAAACTTACAAATCCATCCTTCCACTTTCTAATCCAAATCATTTCTAAAAATCACAAAGAGCAGTGTTCCCTGAACGGATCCCTGCGTAACACCACTGGTCACGAAATCCAAACTAAATTATTTCCATTTGCCTCCATCATCTGCGATCCATGGTCCAGCAAATTCTGCATTGATGGAGTCAAGATTCCATAAATCCGATTCGTCCTTAATCTCTGAATGACACTACCATGGGGAACATGAACAAACGTCTTGTGAAAATCCATGCACGGCATACCCACTGTGATACCTTCATAAACGTATTTCTTTCACATTCTCAACGAATATAATAACATTAATGAAGCATGACATCCCCTTCACAAACTCATTCTGATGACCTCTTATCAAATTATGATTTTGCAAGTAATCATCAATCATGTCTCTCAGAAGTCTCTTGTATCCTTTGAAAACCACAGACGTAAGACAGACTGGTCTGTAATTCCCAGGAATATTTCTATTCCATCTCATGAACTTGAGAATAACATTTGTGACCCTCGAATCATCTGACACTGCTCCAATGAACAGTAAGGACACAAAGATCATCTCCAGAGGCGCAACAATCTCTTCCTTCGCTTCCCGTCGTTGCCTGGGGTGTATCCGATATGTCCCAGGGCATGTATATATCCTCATTATTTTTTCAAAAGCATTTACAAATTTTCCTTCTGAACAACATTAACCTGTTCGAGCATCTCAATATGTTTCACGCTGTCCTCAGAGACGAAACAGTCCTTCTCCCTCGTGAATGATGAAGCAAAACATTCATTAGGAACTTCCCCTATCTCTTCAAACCCCTAACACATGAGACCTACACTCTTCTTGATTAACTCTACCATCACTCTGGCCATCCTCTTTATCCTCAAATAAGTGGAGAATACCTCACTATTCCTATTTTTATGCGTTTACGTTTTTCATGCCACATTGTGACTCTCCCTTGCCCATTCTTCAGTTCCTTCCTGGCTACCTTTTAACCCACTGGAGGCCTATCTGATTCTCGCCTCCACAAACTTAAGTAAGCTTCATTATTTTCATGAGTTGTTTCACATTCTTGTCATCCAATGCTCCGTCATCATACCGTCCTTTCCTTGCATCAGTGGAACAAACCTGCCCAGCACTCGCAGCACGAAGTTCCTAAACAACCTCCAAATTTATGTCGAGCATTTTCCTAAGAACTTCTTTTTTCCAATTTAAGCGCCCCAGTTCGTGCTGAACAGCTGCGGAGTTCCCCTTCTCCCAATTAAATGCGTTCCCATGCTGTCTGCTCCTATGCCTGTCTTTGAGTATAGTAAAGATCATGGTGTTGTGATTCCTATCATCGAAATGCACTCGCACTGAAAAACCTGACACCTCGCATGGCTCGTTGCCAAGCACTGAATCAAATATTGCCTCTCATCCTGTCTGCCTATCCGCATATTGCATCAGGAATCTCCCTGGTCATACCTGACATGCACCTTTCCATCCAAACTATTTGCACTGAGAATGTGACAATCAATATTAGGGAAGTAAAAGTCACCCATGACAGTAATACTGTTACTTATTCCAAAAATCTGCCTTCCAATCTGCTCCTCCATGTCTCTGTTGCTATTGTGCATCTTCAGAAAAACCCGAATAAAATTATTGCTCCTTCTCTGTTTCTGAATTCCACCCGTACTGAATTTGTAGACAAACACTATTCGAACCCCTCTCTTTCTGCCCCTCTGATACGATTCTTGATGAGCACTATCCCACCATGGCCATTTCTGCTGATCAAGTCCAACGACTGAGCTTGTTAACATGGGTGGCACGGTGGCACAGTGGTTCAATTCCTGCCTCAGGCGACTGTCTGCTTGGAATTTGCATATTCTCGCCGTGTCCGCGTGGGTTTTCTGTGGGTGCTCTGGTTTACTCCCACTGGCCAAAAATGTGCAGGTTCGATGAATTGGCCATGCTAAATTGCCTGACGTGTTTGGTGTAGGGGAATGGGTCTGGGTGGTTGGGCTTGTTGGCCCAGAGGGCCTGTTTCCACACTGTAAGTAATCTAACCTAAGCAATGTCATTTCACTACATCTTTTATCTCCCTGCCTGTTTCTTTTTAAACAGTTAAACTCTGGACTATCCAACAACCTTTCCTCCCCTTAGTGATATCGAAGTCTCTGTAATGGCAACAGAATCATAGCTTCAAACCCTCATCCATTCTCTACGTTCTTCACCCTTATTCCCGATAATCCTTGCATTCAAATACGCACAAGTTATCTCTCACTGCACCTCTGCTCTAGCAACTGCTCATCCTTCTTCACGGACTCCCTCCACGATAAATAGGACTGTTCATTACCTGGTACATCATCTGATTCTTATCTCCAGTTCCCATTCCCCCGCCAATCTAGGTTAAATCCTCCCAAATATTTGTTGCAAACCTCCTGCCCAGGAAATTGATACCCGTCCAGGCCCAATCCTACCCGTCCTCCTTGTACAGGTCCTGACTCCCCAGACCGTATCAAAATGATTGACATATCTTTAGCACTCCCCTCGACACCTGTCCTGTAGACAAGTCATAATCTGCACTCTCCTGCTAGCTTCACTAGCACGTGGCCCCAGTAGCCATCCACATATTACTATTCTGCTCGTCTTGCAGACCAGCTTCAAACTTAAATCTGTATACTCTATTTCCAGGTCCTCCTCCCTTGCCGTAGATTTGACATTGCTACCGATCTGTATCACGAAAGCTGACTGCTCTCCCCAGTCCCATAAGAATCCTATGATCTCAATCTGATACATCGTTGACTCTGGCACCCAAGAGGCAACATGCCGTACAAGAGCCTTGCCCACCATTGCAGTTTCTCCTCACTCGACCGTTAAACATTGAATCTACTATCATCTTCGCTCTCCCGTTCTCTCACCTACCCTGTTGAAGCAGAAACCTATAGAACTGGCTACTGTAGTTTCCCCTGGCAGGTCGTTATTCCCAGCAGTGTCCAAAACCGTTTAGTTATAATTTTCAGCAGTCGGAGCGATGAGAGCGTGGAACAGGCGAGTGCCTAAACGGTATTTTTCTTTATCTTGATGACGTACCTACTGAACAGGGGGAGCAAATTCTCAATAGGAGTGGACGTGGACATGGGAATTGCTCGACGCATTAGCTGATGTAAACTCTGAAGTTTCTCTTGATAACTTTTTGTATTTCCCATATTGGAGCACTGTACGTGAGAATATGTATCTAAATTTACCTTATTGCCAAGGGGCTATGTTTGTCAGATCTTCTTATATTACGAATTAGTAATGTGTACTGCATGTATTATTCTGTTAAGTCTTCCAATAGTTTTGTTATTCTAAATTCCTCTTTATTTGTATTTACTGACAGTGTTTAAATAAACTCTTCATTATCTATTTAGTTTGACCCGGGACATTGTATCTGAACTAGTTTCGTTACTTTTGCCTTCATAATAAGAAAATGGTTGCATCTTGGTTTCGACTTTAAAATATTTTTAGGGGCTCTGGTCTGATTTATTGTATTGCACTCTTTCTCTTCCTATCTGAAAAGCTGGAGGGACTGAATGGGCTATCTCTCTTCTTATCCAATTTAAAAAATGGTCTAAATGCCTTCCTCATATTCCAGTTAAGTGAACTCGAGGTGCTGACTGACCTCCCCCTTTTACTGTGGAATTGTGCAATGTCAGGCAGTGCTGTTACATGGATGTTACAGACATTTTGACAACTCAAGCCTGAATGTTGTTCAACTCCTGCTGCATATAGACACAGACTGCTTCAGGAACTGTGGGAGGAAAAATTATTCCGAACATTGTGTGAAATTCAGAGGTCATCCTATATCTAATCTTATGGGGAATCATATTGCTGAAGCAACTGAAGATTTTTTTTTCCGTGGAAGCTACCCTAAGGATCGGGGAATGAGAGAATTGCTGGCCACCAACAAAAAGCATCTTCCTCTGTGCTTTAAATCGCTGTAACCTGTGGGCAGTTTACAATGATTTCCACTAAATGCAATTTTGTTCAGGTTCTTTGATGCTACCCTTAGTTAAATACCGCCTGGTTATCAGGGCCACTCACTGTCCATTGAGCCCTTGTGTTCACCGCTACCCTTCGCATCAGGACTTCATGGTGTAGAAAGAAATGCCTGGCTCACAGAAAGTGTAGCAAATGGCAGGAATTCTGTATTCCAGAGAATTTGAGAACTAGACCACTGACAGAATTTAAAGTGGATGTAGAAGGATTTTGACCATTTTGAGAATTGAGGGGTGTGAAGATTTGAAAATTAAAGTGCATTTGAGACGTGAACCAGATCAGCCATGATCTTAGTGAAGGGCAAGGCAGTCTTGGGACTGAACGACCTATTCCTCTTTCTGACGTTCTCACATTCTGTTATTTGAATGTTAGTGGGTGTTCCTTTTTTTTCCTTGATCGTCATGTTATTGAATGTTGAAGTCAGGGAGAGCAGAGTATTTTGTGACCTACCTATTGGTGAGATACGGGGGCTGTATTCGCAGTGAATCAGGGACTGCAAATGAACAACAAACGAAGCACAAATTGCAGAGACGGGAATCTTTGTAAAGAGAGATGAAGCACCTCTTTCAAACCCAGCCTGGGTTTTGCAATTACATTTTCCAACCTACCGCAAACCGTGTGTGACAGTGTTGAAGAGCTGAATGGTCTTCTTTGTTTCTATGCACCCGACTATCGGAGTAATTGGCCTCTAAGTGCTCCTGTCTAGCAGGCTTGAGGTTCTGAATTGCAAATAGGAACATTAGACTGAGGAGCAGGAGTGGGACATCAGACACTTACAGTCTTCTTCACCAAGCACTAAGATTGTCGCTGAACTGGCCGTTATCTCAACCTCACTTTCTGGTCTGTATCAGATTATCCTGATTCAATGCCCTATCAAGTATTTAACCAACTCAGCTTTGAATTAATGTAAGCAGAGACGCATCAAAAACCTCCAGTAAAGATAATTGCCATTCTAAAGACACTTTTGGAATTTATCTGATGCCTTTTATCGAGTCAAATAAATATAATCACGTAAACAGACCATTTATTCCATCATCTCCACGATGTCCAGACATCCCAATCTGCTCTCGTCCCATTTGGCCACGTTCTGTGCATATCCCTCGAAATCCTTCCTATCAATATGAACTTCCAAATGTTTTTTTTAAATCTAGAATTTACCAGTCATCACCATCTCTCTGGAAATTCTTGCTGTACACACACCGCTTTCTGCGTGAATATTTTGCCCAGAATGGCGCTTTAAAATCGCACCATTCCAACTCCCTATCCTTGGGAAAAGAAGCTTTAGTCCCCACCTTATTCATACCCAACGTAATTTTACAAACCTCTTTTACTTCAACACTCAGCCTCCGACACTCGAGGGAAAGAAGCCTCAGTCTATCCAGCCTCTCCATGTAGCTCAAGCCTGCCAACACTGCAACCTCCTTATCGATCCTTTCAGCACCACCTCAAGTTTGACATTACCGTTTCTTTCGCAAAGTGCTGTGAATTGTACGCAGCATTCTAACGTTGCCTGACCAATACCCTGTAAAGCTGCAACATGACATACTAATTCTACACTGAATGTCGTGACCGATGAAGACACCTATGCCAATCGTGTTCTTTATTATCATATCTCTTCTGAATCCACTTTCAAGGAAGGATACATCTACATTTGTGAGTCACTTTGTTCGGCAACATTCCAAAAGGCACAATGAATAGTTGCATAATCCCTGCTCTGATTTGCCTTTCCAAAAAGCAGCACATCACATTTAACTAAACTAAACTCCATCTGCCATTCCTCGGTCCACTGGCCATTCTGGTCAAGATCCCAGTGCTCTCTGAGGATACCTTCATCACTGTCCACTGCTCCTTCCACTGCGATGTCATCTGCGAACTTACTATTCATATCTCCTATGTTCAAATCCAAGACATTGACGCAAGTGATGAAAAACAGTTGTCCCAGCACCAATCCTGCAGCACATCACTGGTCACAGGCCTTCGGTGAATAAAACAACCCCTCAACGCCACACTGTGTTGTCGTCCTTCAACACAATATTGTTATTCAAATAGTTAGCTCCACCGCAACCCATGTGACCCGACCTAAAGAATCTATCTATCATGTGAAGCTTGTTGAACGCTTTTCTGTTGTCTAATTAGACAATATCTACCACACTGTTGTCCTCAATCTTCTTTGTCTTCAGTTCAGAAAACCCGTCAGTGGGACAGGGTGTCTCATGCACTAAATAATGCTGACCATCTCTAATCAGTTCTTGTCTTTCTAAATACATGCAAATCCCGTCCCTCAAGAACCCCTCCAATTACATACCCACCACTGACATCAGGGTCATCGCTCTGCAATTCCCTGGACTTTAAGGTCATTGCTTCCTTTTCTAGTTTAAAGCCTCCACGGCTCACAGCAACTATTGAATGTATTCAGGTTGGTGAGCTGAGTAACTATAGAAATCTCAGACTGGATCAGGGTAAGTGTTGGGAACAAGTCAGGTACGTTCGTAAAATGACAAGTTTATAACCAAACCAGAGCTACTCAAATATGTTGGATGCTTGGATACAACAAATATGTACATCGATGTTTCCATTTCTGAAAATATTGTCATATGAACAAGAGTGCACAGACATAGGCACAGACATACATACACACAAACATACTCGCACAAAGACATAGATCCACGTACACACACCTACACAGATTCAGACATGCACACGGACACAGACATACACACAGACACAGAAGCACAGACACAGTTACACGTAAACACCCACATACGTGCACACAAATACACAGATATACAAAGGCACACATGTCTGCGGATGTGCACACGTTTGCTGACAAACTGAAAAACAACCTGCCTGCAGAGTATAACTTGAAAGAACCTTACGCAAATATTAGTTGACCTCATGACAAAAGGAAAACAATGAGAGATGGTGGCAAATATCATTCAGCTTCAGAAATTGTCCTGCTCATACAAGCTATGGTTACAGGATTCCAACTTGGAGCAGTTGGGTTTAGCTCAAGTCTCTCTGCTTCTGTCAGTGAGGAAGATTCCAAAGTATCCTCACAAGGAATCCTCTATGATTGGTAGAAACGACGGAGAGGATTGGAACTCTCACACATTGTTGGGAGAAGGGACATTGAGAGAGAGGGAGCAATGGGCTATTCCTTCTCAGGAAGATACATTTTACTCCCTCTCCGAGTTGAATCACAGTTTTGTTATCCGCTTTCAAACAGGACTATGTGTGGTCTCCTTTAACGTTGTCCGACCTGTATTCCATCATATTCCCTACTCCATGCTGGAGCAACATTGCTCCTACAAGAAACTGAGGACTGAATCTGCTGTAGATCACTGCTGAAATGTGTGGTGCGAGTAAATCACAGCCAGTCAGGCAACATCTGAGGAATATCCTGATGAAGATCTTACTGTCAAAACGTCGACACGCTTGCTCCTCGGATGCCACCTGACTCACTGTGCTTTTTCAACACTGTACGTTTTGACATCTTTTTTCCTGTCATACACAAAAGCATTTCCTACATAATAAATTGTCAATTGTTCTGAAGATGATTTTATGTGAGCTTGTGTAAATTCCAGAAAAAAAAACGTGAGAGCTCTTCACAATATCTGTGGTAAATTAAATGTGTCACATACATGAAATACGTCATCACTTTGTTTTCTACCGTACAAGAAGAAATATCCATTAGTGATTCACCAGTTACACTCCGCTAGCACTTACTTGTGAAATAAGAAATTTCCTCATTATCAGGCCTAATCTGTCAATTCTTCATAATAAATGGCCTTCATCCCACAAACGAGTATAGATAAAAATCTTTGAAAAGGTTTGACAACAAGAGCGTATTATTTTTTGGTTTATCGGATCGGAAATAGACAGAGTACATCAGATGTGTTCTCAGTAATGGCCAGTAAAGATGCAGTAAAACATCCCAAAGATCATACCAGATATCCTTGTTTAAAAAAATTCCATTCATCTTCACGCAACTTTATGAGCCATGTACCAGTTCACACAAATCCCGTTGCACCAGCAGGTTATGCATTCTCGCTCCATTTAAATAATGTATTGTCTTATCCTATACACAAAACTCAAACTTCCCATCACCAACGTTGTACCTTTTCTTGGTGAGAGTTTGCTTACTACTCTTCCCTGTCTGTAACCCATTGCAGATGCTCAGCTCCAACAGTCATCTTATTGAGTGACTATCTTGACGTATTAGCAACCTGCGCACTAATCGGTTTAGCTTCTTTGTACAAATCATTAATCTAGATTGTAAATTGTTGATGAACTTAGAGTCATAGAAATGTATAGCATGGAAATCGACCCTTTAGTCAAACCGTCCATACCGACCAGGTATCCCAACCGAATGCAGTCCCACCAGCCAGCACCCGACCCATATTCCTCCAAACCCTTCCGATTCATATACCCATCCAAATGCCTCTTAAATGTTGCAATCGTATCAGTCTCCACCACTTCCTCTGGCAGCTAATTTTATACACGTACTACCTTCTGCGTGAAAACGTTGCCCCTTAGCTCTCTTTTATAACTTTCCCCTCTCAGCCTAAACCAAGCCTTCTAGATCTGGACTCCTTGATCCCAGGGAAAAGACTTTGCCTATTTAGCCTATCCATGCACCTCATAATTTTGAGGTCATGATATGTGAGGAATTGCACGAGATAAAGCTTCCTTATCTGAAAATAAGTAATTATCTCTACTCTGTATTTCCTGATTTGCTATCCACGACTCCCTGTTCCTGTGCTGCAGCTGAGAAAGACTTCATGGCTTCGTGCTGTGCTGGGCAGCTGGTAATCGATATTTATATGGGCTCTGCAGTAATCCATTTGGGCCATTTGTTGTCAGATCTTCAGGTAGAGGTCATACTGTCAATGATCCTGATCCCTAAGAGTTTAAAAGTCGGACACGGAATGTGGACGACCATTTGAAGAGATCGTTGCACAGCCAAACAGCACCTTTACTTCAGATGCACAAAATACTCCATTGTGCCCTCGAAATCAGGGGCTCAATTTTCACCAGAAATATTGAGTGAGAGGGGAGATTTCCTTTTTTCTGGCTAACATGTGTCCCTTTAACAACACCAATAGTCTGCCCAAATCATTAATTTCATTTTGGTTGTAGGTGCTGATTGGCAAATTTCCCACAGATACTACGCATTAAAATAAATAATAGTCTTTCAAGGGTGAACTTGTTGTGGTTTATAAAATCAATAGAGGCATGGATAGCGTAAATAGGCAAGGTCATTATTTGCATGAAAATGTTCGCCCTTGTTTCTCTTTCCAATCTTTCACCCCTAACGTTCAACCTATGCCCACTCGTTTAGGACTCTCCTATCCTGGGAAACATACCTTCACTATTTATCACATCCAAGAATCTCATGGTGTTATAAACCTCCAGAATGAGCAAATTTGACTCCAATCAAAACTGTGCTTTCAGTCACCACAGGCTTAAATTCAGAAAATAAATACTGACACCTCTTCAACTCTTTCAATTCTAAAATAATTTTAAACAACTTGTTTCAACATGTCATTAAGCACCTCTGCATGAGTTGAATCTAAAACTTTCCACCTGTATGCAGGGGCAGTACCACGGCTCGGCAATAGCCCCTCACACTGAAACATTATTCTCCTGTGTGTTTGTTCAACAGCATGCTCTGACATGGTGTGATATACCTTCGTGAGAGGTAGGACTTGAATCCAGACAAGATAGTCCGGAGGGTAGAGACAATATGATGCACTTTCAGGAATTGGTATCAAATCAAGAGTTCTGGCTCAGAAGCCGGAGCGCTTTCTGCTGCACAAAACCGAAACAATGCCCAGATTTTGTCACATTTTGAACGCCAGCTTTCACATTGATATGGATTCAATAATGTCTGGTTAACTTGACTGACTTACTAACACCACCAATACAGTTAACCCAAATCATTAATTTCATTTTAGTTGGGGGTGCTGTGTAGCAAATTTCCCACAGTCACGACATATTAAAATAAACAGTAGTCTTTGAGGGGTGACCTTACACACTTCTGCCTCTTTGTTAAACGAATGCAAGGTGTTTTCCTCAACTGTAGGATGTTCAGTAACTATGCTCTGCTGTCTCCCGTTTTTAAATGAACACTTTTAATTGTTTGGCTATGATTTCCACCTAAACTTGTTATTATCTGTATTCTGCAATGTTACCAAGTGAAATCCTGCAGACACACTCTGTGCTGAGAATGATCACGAATGTATATTATTAGTGAACACCAAAGACGAAATAAGAGTATAATTTCTGGCGCCAGACAGCAATCATATTACTCATCTCTAACATACAGGCATAGAGTCATAGAGACGTACACCACGGAAACTGATCCTTTGGTCCAAGTTGTCCATGCCGACCAGGTATCCCAACACAAACAAGTCACACCTGCAGCGCCGGCCCATATCCCTCAAAACACTTTCAATTCTTGCAACCTTCCAGATTTTTTAAAAAATTGCAATTATACATGCCTCCACCACTTCCTCTGGCAGCTCACTCCATACACGTACCACCCTCTGCTTGAAAGAATTGTCTATGAGGTCTCTTTTATATCTTTCTCCTCTAACCATACACCTGTGTCCCCTAGTTCAGGAGTACACCACTCCAGGGAAAAGCCGATGTATATTTATCCCTATCCATGCCCCTAATGAATTTATAAACACTTTTAGGTCATTCCTCAGCCTCTGACGCTCCGAGGAAAAAAGCTCTATCCTGGTAAAACGTTCCCTGTTTCTGAAATCCACGAATACTGGCAACATCCTGTTAAATCATTTCTGAATCCTTTCAACTTTCACAAAATTTTTCCGATAGGAAGAAGATCAGAATTGCATGCAATATTCCAACAGTGGCCGAAAAACTGTCCTGTATAGCCTCATCATAACCTCCAACTCCTGTACTCAATACCTACACCAATAGCTTACCAAATGCATTCTTCACTATCCTGTCTACCTGCGACTCCACGTTCAAGGAGCTATGAACCTGCACTCCAAGATCTCTTGTTTCTGCAACACTCTCCTACCCATTATCATTAATGATGTAAGTCTCGCTGAAATTTGCTTTCACAAAATGCATCACCTGACATTTATCTAAATTAAACGTGTGACTCTCCTCTTCCTAAAATCATTAAATTAAATTATACAAGGCAGGTGATTAATTTCCAGCCTCTTCTCCCTTCCTGGTTGGGTCTGCAATCCACACCACTTTCGTTCTGGCCTAACAAGGCAAACGAATCTCAAGGTCTTAGAGAAAATCAAGGACGTTGTGCGTAGGCCTCCTGAAGATGGCGGAGGGTCCCATGAGACTGAAAAGCGCGGGTGAGTGTCAGTAATACCAGTCACTGAACTTAGGTATGGCAGACGGACTTCAATTTGGATAAATGCAAGGTGTTACATTTTGGTCAAACAAGCAAGGGACAGACACGTACAATTAGAAGTACGGTCGTTGTCAGTGTTGTGGAAGAAGGAGAAAAAGTGAGGTCTGCAGATGCTGGAGATCAGAGCTGAAAATGTGTTGCTGGTTAAGGGCTCTGGCCCGAAATGTCGAATTTCCTTTTCCTAGGATGCTGCCTAACCTGCTGTGCTTTAACCAGCAACACATTTTCAGTTGTGGAAGAAGGAGACCTAGATTTGCAGGGTTTTTTTAAAGTTTGCATCACATGTAGACATGAAGTTTAAGAAGATATTTACCAGGATTATCTTCCTTGATGAGTCTTTTGCGTACAGATTTTGGGACAACATGTTGAGGTTGTACAGGATATTGGTTAGTCCACGTCTCGAATATTGTGTCCACTTCTGGTCCATCTGTTCCATTAAGAATATTAATGAGCTGGAGACGTTTCACAAGAGGTTTAAAAGAATCTTGCCATGAATGGCCGGTTTCATTGATGAAAATAGACGATTTAGGTTGGGACATTTTTCACTGTACAATAGAATGTTGAGGTATTATAGAGGCTCATACAATTATGAGAGGTAAAGATAAGGTCAACATAAACTATGCTTTCGAAAGGGTGTGGGATTTTATGATGAGAAGAGAAATCTTTAAAAAGCTATGCAAAACAATGATCTAACACAGTGATTAGTTTGTTTCTCCAATGAACTTCCAGAGAAGGTGCTCGAAGCAGAGGCAGCCGAAGTGTTTAAGACATTTAGATCATACATGAATATGAAATCAGTTTGGATGGTGCTGTGATTTTCAACGGCGCGTTTGCGCGCGCGCACACACACACACACACACACAGACACACACACAGACATACACACAGTCCAGAAATTGTGATAATAGGTGGAATCACCTTCCTGTCTACTTCGCTGTCCTTCTGTGTCGCTTATCCTGTTGCAGCAAATTCCAGCATTAAGTAGCTCAGAAAAAAAAAATCAAAACACTGATTGACTTGAACTTTATTTCACGTCCGGAAGTCCTGCTGGTTGCTCCATGTAGACAGGGGATTTCAGGAGCTTTGCATCGTGTTTTTGGACCTTGTTCTGTGTCTGTACACTGAACGACTATGTTAGTCACTCTCGGCTGATCATGTGCTCAGTAACATGAGGACTCCCGTCGAGACTTATTGATGCAGAACAGGTTTCTAACTTGGAGTTAACTGGGATTTAACTGTTATTTAAAATATGCTGAAATTGCGGGGGCTCGTTTGCGGAAGGTTGAATTTCCGGAACACAAGAGGCTTTGGTGACGCACTCTGAATCAGGGTGACTGTAGTTACAATATCTGGTTCTGCGATGTGAGCAACAATAGAGAAGAGGGTGCAGAGAGGAAAATCTCCGTAAAATGGAATGAGGAACTACAGTCAGCTCAGCCATCAGTCTCAATAATGCATTGCATAATTGCATCAGCAATTCCCTGCCTTCGTACTCTATTCATTCAGAAATAGTTGCGGAATTTGCGATTAACTTTCTCATTAACTGCTGTACCTGCATCAAAGTTTCCTTTGATTTGTACGAAAACATCCCAGATCCCTCTGCACCTAAGCATCCTAAAGTTTCCTCGATTTAGGTAATAATTGCCTTTCTGTTACACCAACAAAAATGGACAGCGTCATGCTTTTCCTTCGTCACTTTCAACTGTGGAATGTTGGCACAACCAATACAAACCAATTATCAAATTTCTTACATCTTCATTGCGATAGTATCTGCGATACTACCAACTGAAAATTTTGTTATAGCATGATCTATTCCATCAATAAGTAGAAGTACAGATTGCAAACAGTTGAGGCCTGAGAGTTGAGTGCAATGGCACTCTAAAAGTTGCATTTTAGCAAACAGAAATGAGTCATTTATTCCATCTCACCGCATTTTTAAATTCAGTACTCCTGTATTAAAGACAATACTTTACATTCAAACATATGTGTTCTTATTCTGCAGATTAATCGTCTATGTACACCTTCTTCAATGCCTTCTGGACGTCCAAGTATTAAATCTCCAGAATCCGCATTATCCAACTCGCCTGTCACATCTTTAAAGATCTGGAGCAAACAATTAAAACACGATTTATCGCTTGTAAGATCATACTAGTTCCAATAGTTTATGGTTTGACTTTGTAAATGTCTTGTCACTAATTACCGAACTGAAAATGTGTTGCTGGTTAAAGCACAGCAGGTTAGGCAGCATCTCAGGAATAGGGAATTTGACGTTTCGAGCATAAGCCCTTCATCAGGAATGAGAGAGAGTAGCCAAGCAGGCTAAGATAAAAGGTAGGGAGGAGGGACTTGGGGGAGGGGCGATGGAGGTGGGATAGGTGGAAGGAGGTCAAGGTGACGGTGATAGGCCGGAGTGGGGTGGGGGCGGAGAGGTCAGCAAGGAGATTGCAGGTTAGGAGGGCGGTGCTGAGTTGAGGGAACCGACTGAGACAAGTGGGGGGAGGGGAAATGAGAAAACTGGAGAAATCTGAATTCATACCATGTGGTTGGAGGGTTCCCAGGTGGAAGATGAGGCGCTCCTCCTCCAGCCGTCGTGTTGTTATGTTCTGCCGGTGGAGGAGTCCAAGGACCTGCATGTCCTCGGTGGAGTGGGAGAGAGAGTTAAAGTGTTGAGCCATGGGGTGGTTAGGTTGGTTGGTCCGGGCGGCCCAGAGGTGTTCTCTGAAGCATTCCGCAAGTAAGCGGCCTGTCTCCCCAATATAGAGGAGGCCACATCGGGTGCAGCGGATGCAATAGATGATGTGTGTGGAGGTACAGGTGCAATCTCCTTGCTGACCTCTCCGCCCCCACCCCACTCCGGCCTATCACCCTCACCTTGACCTCCTTCCACCTATCCCACCTCCATCGCCCCTCCCCCAAGTCCCTCCTCCCTACCTTTTATCTTAGCCTGCTTGGCTACTCTCTCTCATTCCTGATGAAGGGCTTATGCTCGAAACGTCGAATTCCCTATTCCTGAGATGCTGCCTAATCTGCTGTGCTTTAACCAGCAACACATTTTCAGCTGTGATCTCCAGCATCTGCCGACCTCATTTTTTACTAATTACCGAACAACAGATTTTTTGCAATATTCCTTCAATTTGAACGGTGTTCCCATTATTTTATACTCCAACTTGAAGGTGATAATTGGAAATAATTGTTTTTTCTATAATTCCTACGTTCTTGTCCACGCCTGGACAATTGGCACATGGTGTAAAGTGATCTGCTCCAATTGCTGTCTATGAGTATAAAATAGTCTGTTGATGCATAAGTGGATTGAGGACATATGGAATCTTCCTGTTGGCATGTAACATTTTGAGGAGCTGAATAACAACCTCATATTCCTCCATGAGAGGTTCGAGATACTGAATGGTCATCTCCTGTAACCTTGAAATGAGTCTCAGTGAGTGATTCGTCTTTTTCTTGTCCCATAGCCAGACACATGAGGTGAACGTCCTCCTCCTTTCTCGTAAAAATGCTTACATAGTTTGCTTTCTGTTGAATTACCATGCAGCATGCCCGATAGGGCTGAATGGCCTCCTGTTATGCCAATTTACCAATCTCTGTGACTTCTTCTGGTTCTTACGTTACAGACATGAGGAGACTGGCTGGACTGTTTCTGTTGCTGTCTCATACGACACAAATGCTGCATGTCTTACTCTGAGTCCACTCTGAAAGGATCGAGAGGTTGACTGGCTTCCTCCTAAAACTATAGGCAGACTCCAAGGGCTGAATAGCCTCACGTTTTTCTGGTGTAGGAGGGTCAAAGGCCTGAATATGTATTTCCTCCTTTTATGTATCAGGCCGGAGATTTGGAATTGATTCCTTCATTTGCTGTGTAAATGTTTTCTGTTGCTGACTCCTTCCGGTGTTATGTGACACCAAGTTTCATTCGTGTAAATTCCAATGGATATTGGATTAACATGATTGTCCATTCCTTATAAATTCACACTTTTATTGCAGTCAACAGTTGAGCGAACCAACGAAGGTTCCAATTTAACAATATCCTATTTTTCAGTGCCGAGATCAAATGTGCGCAGATTACACGAGGTCTGAACTCACTAAAATCCTGCACAGCGCCAGCAATAATTTGTAAGCTTGCTGTAATGTTCCTACTCAGGTTAGAGCAGTCTCAGCTGTCTGGCGAAATGCATTGCATTGTTGAAATATCATGTCGTCTCTTCTCCACCAGTAAAACGGGAGCACTGGTGAAAACGTCACAATGACATTTGAGCAGTGCATGTAAGATGTGGTGAGGTGTACACATAATAGGTTAAAAAGATCTCACCAAATATTTCATCTCAATCTGCCATTCATCTCCCCATAGACCACGTCGCTCAGATTCCACTGAGTCTTCTAATGTAGAACTTAGAAATTTAAGAAGAAGCAAATACTGATGGTAGAAAATTATTAAAGTGAAAACTACAAGTCAAATGTTGTGCATGTTAAAGAAAAGGCACTTCAGTGTACAAGATTGTGTGCACTACAGTAATAGTTTTAGTTATAGCAGAAAATCTAGTTACATCTAAACAGTGTTAAACCATGTGAATAGGAATAATGAGAAAAAAGATTTTATGAGCGTTTACGAGATGGATTGCTTTAAGAGTTAAGCAGAAAGCTAGAGATCAGGTTCTTTTGGAATTTGTGCTGTGTGATAGGAAGAGCTACTTGAACACCTTGTTGTAAAGGTGCGTTTTCGGAATAGTGATCATAATATTTGATTTTTTGAAATGATATTTGATTACAAGGTGTTTTTTTGTTGTTTTTATATGAAGATATGTTTATAAACCTGAATCATATAAACCATGAATGTGTGAGGACAATTGGCTTCATTGAATTTGAAAAGTGCATTAAAAACATATATTCGCAGACATGCAATGTTTAAATTTCATATAAGCACTGTGAGGTGTAAAATTTGCAATCTTCCAGGACAAAACAGCTAAAGGGAAAGGTGATTTAATAATGGTTAACAAAAGTTAATTTGATTTTAAAACAAAGGAAGCAGCTTTGATAAAATTAGGATTTTGCAAGAAGCCTTGGATTTAGAGAAATTTAGGACCCAGTAAGGAAATCAGGAAAAAAGGACAACGTTACCAATTAACCAGAAATATGAAAACTGCCAAAAAGCACCCACCGATATCTGAAAAGAAAATGCCAAGGTCTACAGTGGAACAGTTCGTGTGCAGACAGGTGTTACGATGCCTGGTAATCCCTTCTACTAACTTAAACCAGCACACAGAAAATTTTCAAATCATGTTGTAATCGGTTAAAAATTTAGAGGCAAATAACTATCCTAGAGATAACGATTTAAAGTAAAACTTAACACCTGTATTCTGTAAGTCCAACAGAGTATATTAAAACCAAAAACTATTTGCGACTCCTTTCTCATAAACCTATCTTTCTCCTCCCACTTAACATTTCTAATCTGATTTTTAAAGATCTCGATGAAGACTTACAGAATGAAACCAAGTTTCAGCAACTTTCAGCTATGCCTATTCTCCTTTCTAGTTATTGTTCTGTAGAGCCTCTCCAGGTCGGGCTCGATGTTCTGCTTCGCAAACTCCCCACAAGCAAATACCTTTCCGACAGTTCTTCAGTGAAGAGACTGCAATTGCTGGTCTGTAGCAGTTCTCCTTCTAACTGTTCAAAATGTCCCATTTTATAGCCTAAAACATCGGATATTTTCATTGCTGTTAATATTAGGAAAATAATACATTCAAATTTGATTAGATTTTGCAATCTTAGAGCATAATTTAATTTGATTGCCCGAATTTGAATGTGTTTTTGTTCCATGGCAACCCAAGTGCTGGGATGCGTTTTGATTAATTGTTGCATTTTTACCTTGTTCATGAATCTCTGTGCTTTGCCATTCCTTGCTAGCGTTTCAATTTTCATAAAGGTACAGTACATCTCTATACCTTCATACCACATGGTATTGTTTTCTTTAGAGAACAGAGATATTACACAGAAACTAAACAGTTTCTTTTGTCAATTTTTATGGAGGAACTTCCAGAAAATCTCCAACAAATACTAAGTGACCATGGGACTTGTGCAGCAAAAGACTAGAACATTTCAAAAAAACAATGAAGTAGTATTTAGAAATCTAACTGGATTGAACATTGATGAACCAGATGTACATTGCACCAGAAACTCGGAGGACGTGGTAGTGCCCATATATATTACATTGAGGAATCATTTTCATCCCTTGTAATGTCTGGAAAGGCAGGAAACTCAGCGTTGTCTAATGTTGCAACACATGTCAGGTGTTCCCAGTGATACTGAGAAACTTCACACAAAAGGGGACTGAGTAACACAGGGACACGGAAAAGTGTGAGCAGACAAGGTTAGACAGAATCCCGAAGGTATTCTACATGCACATTTAGCAGAACAGAATAACCAGGGAATAATTAGGCCCCATTCTATACCAAGGGGAAATCACTATATAAACAAAGATAGATCGTTACATTAGATCTTGACATCTGTTTTACTTAGTAGAAGGACGATGCTGTTGAACAATTTGAGAATATGGACTTTGACGATCTTAAGCAGATTGTTACAAGATGTGAGCAAGGATTTGGCTGGTATAAAATTGGAATAATACGTAGGACCAGATGAGTTGTATCTCAGTTGACTGTGAGAGGAAAGTGAGGAAAGACACTGATCCAAATGGGAAAGTGACTCTTGCCACAGGTGAGATTCAAGAGGACTGGCGAACAGATAACGTTGAAACACTTTAGATGAAAGACTTCGGATGTATACCAGGGAGCTGTGGATCAGGGTATGTTAAGGAACATTTTGAAGAAAATAGGGTGAGAGAAAATTGATCTCCATCGAGAGAGGCAATATTTGACTAGGAATAGTCAACATGTCTTTATGAGAGCGAAATCAAACCGAATAAATTATATATTTCTTTAAGGAATCGTTTATATATTTTTCAGCAAGACATTTGAGAGAGGATCACGTCGGCACCAGACAAAGAAAGCAATAACTGAGCAGCATTTAGCAAGTTGGAAACATTTTTTGTGGTAGGAGACAGAAGGCGTTAGTAGAAGTCTTTTCTGGGTGCCTGGAGACGAGTGTTCCCTAGTCTACCACAGGGATCAGTGCTTTGTCCCGACTTATTGTTGCATTCATTCATGACGTAGATCTGAATATGAATGCCTGGGGGAAGTGTGATAAATAAGTTCACGTTTGAAGCAAAGTTTGGCTAGCTGGTTTGCAATGAGGAGGAATGTCTGATGTGACAGGAAAATGCAGATATAATGAGCAGATGAGCAGATCAATGCCATATGGAATGTAACCCTGATAAATATGAAGTTATGCACTTTGGAAGAAGGAAACAGACAGGGCGTATTCAATGAATGGCAGCACGTTAAGAATCTTATAGCGTACTTCTCCACAGACACCTAAATGTGACTGGGCAGGTTAATGGTTGGATTAAGAAGGCATAGGGGGTTGTAAGTATAATGTTTATTAAGTGAATGATAGATAATAACATCTGCACTGGAGTTTAATTAGGTCAAGAGGAAATACTGCGTGCAGTTCTTGATTGTGCCACATTGCAGGAAGAATGTGATTGCACTGGGAGGGTTGCAGAGGAATTTAATCAGTATGTTCACTGGGATGGAGCAGCTGTGAAGAGAGTCTGTATAATCTCAGGTTGTTTACTTTGGAGCAGATAAGTCTGAGAGAGAGGTGATTCAGAAGTATAAGATTATGAGGGGCATAGAGAGGTTGGATAGACAGCAGATTTTCCTTTCAGTAAGTGGCCATGAAAAGGTGAACACACTGCTAAAGTGTAAGAATTGAGCTTTAGAGTGGAATTGAGGATTCTGTTTAACCCTAAGCGTGTTCGATACTGGAATACACTTCTTCAGAGGGGAGTCGTTACGGGTAACCTCACGACCGTTAAAACCACTTGGTCGACCTTTTGAATTGTCGTATCGTTGCTGGCTATGGGCCTTGTGGCGGAAAGTGAGACTAATGTAGATAGAGATGTGATTCATAAAGTGCAGATTCTATGCTGCTGTGCTTCCATGGCTGTGAAAGGTCATTCATTGTGCAAATTAAAACAGGAATTGCTCGGTTTCTGAAAGTTATATTAACAGGATGATATGAATGAAGTGAATTAGTTTTTTTTTCAAATTATATCAATGGAAAAGGTAAAAGGAATCAAGTATAGCTTCCTTCGTCAGAAACCAGATAATGTAGAACGGAGAATGAAAAACAGGGAAATGAGAGAAGTATGAAAAATCTATTTTAATTCTGCCTTAGCAAATGAAACAAAATACAATCTTCCGCGTAATGCATGGAATTCCAACCCTGGTGAGAGGAAAAAAAAACGAATGGAATGAGATTAGTCAAGAAATTGGTTTGGAGAAGCTATTGGGATTGAAATCCAACATAGCTTTATGAAATAAGAATCATGTTTGAGAAACGGACTGGTAGACAAATTATGGAGAACGAATCAATGTAACACAACTGGGTTTTCGGAAAGAATATTAATAAAGTCTTCAGCCAAGTACACAAAATCAAATGTTATGGAATTTCGGCGAATATATGGATATGGATGTAGAATGGTAGAGCTGACAGGAAAAATAAAGATACAGTGAGTAAGAATTAAACAATGCTTTTTTGAAGTGGAAGGCACACGGGGTTTCGCAGGAATGAGTGCTTGGGACTCAGCTGTTCCCAATACCGCTCAAACATTTGGATTAGGAATTGAAATGCCCTGTTTCCCAGCTTGATGATGGCACTAAACAATTTTGAATTGTGAATGGTGGGGAGAATGTTACAAAACTCCGAAATGATTGAGCCAACTATATAAATGAGGAAATACATGGTAGATGAAGAGCAATGTGGATGCATGTGATACTCCGCACTTTGTTACAAAAAACAGAAAGGAGGCCCATATTTGAAAAAAGTGTTTGTTTGAAAGATGTTGATCTGTAAAGGTGTGTATGTTTCTTTTGTTGTTTTGTACTGTGTAGACCTCGAAGGTCCCTACAGGGCACTCGGAATTACATTCCCACAGTGAGGATTATACATAGACCCGCCAAGTGTGTAGCTCTAACATTAAACAGGATCTGGATATCCTTGTACACCAGGCACTGAAAACAATATTGCAGGAACTGAAAACAGCAAAGAAGATAAATGGCGTGTTTACATTCATTTCAAGGGGATTTAAGAAAAGTGGAAAGGGTTTCTTACTGCAGCTATGCAAGACCTTGGTAAGACCCCATCTCGAACTTTTTGTCGTGTTGTGTGCAGTTTTGGTCTCCTTACCAAATAACAGACAACCCTGACTTTGAAGGAATGCCGTGAAGATGATCAGACTGATCTCTGAGATATCAAGCTGTCATGGGAGTAGATCTTGTGTCGACTGAACCTGTTTTATATGAGGTTTAGGAAATTGAGTGGAAATCTCCGCGAAATATATCAAAACTCTGACATGGCGAGACAGATTGGAAGCAGGGAAGATAATTCCCCTGACTGGGACATCTAAAACAAGGGCCACCTAATTAGGAACGGACAAGTCAGTCTGTATGATATAAAATTAATATTTCTGCACTCAGACACTGGTGAACCTGGGGTATTCCCTTATAAATAAGGCTGTGGAAACCAAGGTAGTGAATATAATTCTGAATTTCTGGACACTAAAGCGACGGGGAGTGTATAGAAATATGGTGTTGAGACCAAGGAGCAGCTATCATTACGGGTACTTCCATAATGACACGGTAGTTGCGTTCCCATGTAACATCGTGTTATTGAGGACCATCCATTATAAATAGCAGGTCCTGTGGGAAAAAAACAGGGTAAGACTCGAACCAACAAAACATCAGTAAGGATGAAAACAAAAATACTAATTAGCCTATAAAACGCAATACAGCAGTCTAAATAAATCTTTAAATCATACATTGTAATGAAATCATACTGTCAATATAACACTTTCACACTACTATCCCTGACGACAGCAGTGTACCTTTCACCAAACTCTTCTGATCACGTGTTGTCAAAGCAAAATTGCAATTCTCCCCAAGGTTCTTCGCTAGTTTGAAACAAAGTTCCTTCTACAAGCTGACCAAAATTCCCAAATGAAGCTGCGTTTCAAGTCTTGCATAGCTGATTGTATTCCTGTTTTAGCTGAACACGCAGAATTTGCATTTTGCAGACAGAGGATCCTAAGGATGGCTGTTACTGTTCAGCTTATGTACGGCATGGAATCACGTCAAAATGAATGGGAGTTTGCTTTATAAAGAAAACGTCCGAAATTCACGAATGTCTTCGCAGACAAGTCACGTTTATTGACTTACGTTAATATACCTGTATATTGAATGGTGAACAATATTGATGGACAGAAAGGAATAGTGCAGTTTATATTTTCCGATTGTTATTCATATTAATGGATATACTTACGTTGTCTGAGAAAAGTGCACTGAGGAGAAGTTCCAGCATGCATTAGAATAGGGGAACCTTAACGCGTTGAATGGGCTACGCATTTCCTGATGTTTCTGTGCAGTCTCTCAGAAAACTTTACAAAAGTTGTTACAAGCTCTCAGATGTTAGCATGGAGGTCTAATCAGTGTCAACAGGACCGTATTTCCTATTCCCTGTTACAATACAGATCGGAAGGAGAACAGAATCGTACGTGTGGTATTGTGTATTAATGCGTGCAGCTCTGCCTCGATCAGATCAGCCATGATCTTATTGAATGACGAGCTGCCAGATATCTGCACAAACCTGCTTGTTTACTGTTGCCTTTGTGTGTGCTTTGCTTGATTGGTGCATGTAACTCTGCATCTACGTCTCTGAGCATTTGGTTTCTGTTGTTTTGGGAGTTAATTCATTGAAATGAGATCAAAATGACTGTTCTCATACCGTCAGTCTCGTTCTGTCTGTCTCTCCGTCTTGTGTTTAAAGTGATGGCATTACCATCTTGTACTGGCGGATTCACATCTCTGCAGGAGAAGAAGCTTTGTTTGGAAAATGCATCAAAAACGGTGACTCTCTAATACTTGATTTCAATTGGTTTCATTGTCATGTTCACTCGAATGACTGCAGTGAAAAGTTTGCAATGCCCTAGCTTATGTTGCCATCTTAGCTGCAATATACATACGCACAGACTCGTCAGCATTTGATACACAAATGTAAAGAATAATGACTCAAAGTCCAGCAAAACGAAAACAAGAAGAAAAAAAATTGGTTGTGAATTACTCGTATCTGTGCCAGCACCGAGTTTCAAGACTGTACAGGGCCCAGTCTCGATGCCATACCAGGCCCAGACTTCAGGCTGTGCCAGGCCCAGTCTCTAGTCCACAACGGGCACGGTCTCTATACCCAACCCGGCCCAGTCGCCAGCCAGTTTAATCCCAGTCTCCAGAATGTACCAGGCCCAGTCTCCAGATGGCGTTGGGCACAGTATCCACACCACTCCTGCCACACATTCCAGTGAGAACCGGGCCAGTTTCTCGACCACCTCATGACCCAGTCTCTGGAGAGCACCGGGCCCACTTGCCATACTACATGGAGCGCAGTTTTCAGACTGCACTGGTTTCACTCCCCTGAGGCCACGATGGCTAGTCTGCAGACCAAACCGGGCCCAGTCTTCAGACCGTACTGGTCACAGTCTCCACACTGTACATGTCTGAGTTTCCAGACCACACATGGTCCACACTCAAGACCATACCGGACAGAATCTCCAGACCATACTGCGCCCAGTATTCTGTCCACACCAGCTCCAGTCTCCAGGCACACAGAGGGCAGTCTCGAAATCGCCCTGGGCCTACACTCCACACCGTGTCAGGCCCAGTCTCCAGACTGCACTGTGTCCAGTCTCTGTACTGACCCTGGGCAGTCTTTAGATGGAACAGGACGAGTCTCTATTCCAAAACGGCCTGGTCTCCAGACTGCACTGGGTTCCAGATCCAGAACACTGCAGGCCCAGTCTCCGGACAGCGCCAGACGGAAACTCCATACTGCACTGTTGAGTCTCCAGACCGCACGGGGCCCAGTCTGCATACTACACTTGGCTCAACCTCCTGACCATACCAGACCACTCGATTGACCACACCTGGCCAAGTCTTCAGTACACATTTTGTCTATTCACCATACCGCACCAGGGTTCAGTCTCCATAACATATTGAGCCTGGGTCCAGACTGAACCGGGCCGAGTCTCCAGACTATACGGTTTCCAGTTCCCACATTGCACCCAGCCAATTCTCCAGAACACACTGACAAAGACTGCAGACTGCAGCAGGCCCAGTCTCTGGACCAGACGGGGCCCATACTCCAGACTACCTGAGCTCCGTCTCCAGACGGAAACGGACAGAAATTTCCAGACTATACCAGGCCAGTCCCCAGACCGCACATAACTCAGTCTCCAGACCACACAGTTTCCAGATCACAGACTGCATTCGGCCAATTCTCCCGAATGCACCGGGATTAATCTGCAATTGGACCAAGCCCAGTCTTCAGACCCGACCGGGCCATACCCTAGACCTCACTGGGCCCAGTCTCCAGACCGCACTGGACCAAATCTCCAGGCCTCATCAGATCCAGTATCCAGACTGCATGCGTCCAGCCTGCAGGCTACCCCGGTCCCAATTTCTGGACCACACCAGGCCAGGTCTCCTGATTGGGTCGGGACGAGTCTCCAGACTACACCTCGCCCAGTCTCCATACTGCAAGTGTCCAACTCTCGAACAGCGCTGGGCCCAGTTTGCAGACTGAACCGTGGATAGTCCGCAGAACCCACAGTGCTCAGTCTCCAGAATGCAACGGGTCCAGTCTCCAGACTACAAGAGTTCGTGTTTCCAGACTGCAACAGTCACAATCTCTCAACCACAGTAGGCCCAGTCTCTAATCTGTACCCAGTCTCCAGAGTGCCTTAGGCCCAGCCTCCAGACAGCACTGGACCAAGACTCCAGAACATATTGGCACAGTCTCCAAATGGCACGAATTCCATCTTCAGACCACGCCGTCCCCAGTCTCCAGACCGCACTGACCTTTAATTTGTGGGCGGCACGGTGGCACAGTGGTTAGCACTGCTGCCTCACAGCGCCTGTAGACCCGGGTTCAATTCCCGACTCAGGCGACTGACTGTGTGGAGTTTGCACGTTCTCCCCGTGTCTGCGTGGGTTTCCTCCGGGTGCTCCGGTTTCCTCCCACAGTCCAAAGATGTGCGGGTCAGGTGAATTGGCCAAGCTAAAATTGCCCGTAGTGTTAGGTAAGGGGTAAATGTAGGGGTATGGGTGGGTTGCGCTTCGGCGGGTCGGTGTGGACTTGTTGGGCCGAATGGCCTGTTTCCACACTGTAAGTCTAATCTAATCTAAAAAAAAAATCTCGAAGCCACTGCTCCCTTCTCCTGCCTCCATTCAGAGTCTCTGCTGTATTCCCCTCTCAGCCATTTTAAAGTTGGAATTTCGGGGAAAAGATCAGGAAAACAAGATAAAAACGAGAAACAGTAAAAGGGTAGCGAGATTCGAGGACCTCTAGCTGGAATATTACAATGCTACCGCTATCGTAAGGTCATTTCTCGGTTGTGTCCTGCTTCAGAGAATGACTTTGGCGACTCAGATAATTTTTGCCTGATTGATTGCAAATGTCTTTCACATACTGATAGACTGAGATAAACATGCCCTTTGCTGGCCCGTATGCTGAAATTAGTCTATTTCACGAATATACATTCTATTCTCCCTATAGTTTGGAAGAATACATCCAAAAGCATTCAAAGTTAGAGAAAGTGGAAGAATCTTCATGTCAACCTCTTCCAAGCTACTTCCCTCAGAGTGGCCTGGATGCAGTTGTACTGCTGTGGTCTGCATAACCCCCAGCACTGTGCAGCTATCTAGTTCTGGTTTACAAATTAATGCATATCTGTGGACTGCACAGCTCCCCATGCTGGACAAATATTTCGCCTGGTTTTATATATCTATGAACGGCTTTGACCTGCGTAGATCCTGGTGCTGGATTTAGAGATCAATACACTGATATGGTCTGCATAATGTTGTCAGGCTGCCGAATTGTACCGAACAGAGCTTGGTCAACACAGTGCTCCATGCTGAATGGATACCTCCTCCGCGTTTATGGCGTCTGGCCTGATTCTGTGAAGTGGACTGAGCTTGAGATACGGAAAAAAGAAATAGAACAATACAATGCAGAACTGGCCCTTCGGCTCTGGATGAGGCGCCGTACAAAAAACTATGGAAAGCCTATCCCCCTACATGATCCCATCATCTTCTCATTGCTTTTCGAAGAACTGTTTAAATGCCCATGATGTTCCTGAATTATCTACATTGGCTGGCAGGGGATTCCACTCTCTGACTAAAGAACCTGCCCCACACATCTCTCTGAAATCTATCACCCCTCAATTTCCAGTTATCCACCCCTCGTACAAGCTGAAGGTATCATCTTTGACTATACTCTCGCTGAGCACCCTATTAAATTCTCTGATGATCTTGTATGTATCTCTTAATCCCCTCTAAACCTTCTTCCTTCCAATGAGAACAGGCCCAAGTTCTACAGTTATTCGTCATAAGACCTTCGTTCCAGCCCAGACATCATCTGGTAAAACTCCTCTGCAACTATTCCAATGCTTCCACATTCTTCCTGTAATGAAGCGACCAGTAATGTACACAACGTTACAAATGGGGCCGTACTAGCATTTTGTACAGTTGCAGCTTGGCATCACGGCTACGGGACTCCATCTATCTACCCATAAAACCTAAAACACCATATGGCTTCTGAACAGCACTATCAACCTGGATGGTACCTTTCAGGGATCTATGAACTTGAATACCAAGATCACTCTACTCTTCCACACTACCAAGAAATGTTCCATTGTCCCTGTATACTACACTTTTGTTATTTTTATCAAAGCGAATCACCTCACATTTAGCTGCATTGAACGCCATTTACCACCTTATCGTCCTAATCTGCAGTTTATCCAAGTGTCCATGCAAACTGCAAAAATGTTTGACACTGTCCACCACTACACCGACTTCCTTACTAATCCATCCACCTTTGCCTGCGTTCAAGTCATTTTGAAAATGACGAACAGCAGGGGTCCTAAACTAGACCGAAGCAGCACACCAGTGGTACTCCATGTTGAACATAACTAAACATTGCAGCTGACCTGGCAATGTCTTTATTTTGGTTCTCATTCTTATGACTGGATGCTCTGCCACTCATTCCATTAATGTTGCAGTTTGACCATGCACAGTACATCATGCTGCTGAATGCCCAATGTCGTGGCTGCAGCCACAGCCACTTCGTTCTGAAGCAGGCAATCATTCCCATCGCCTTCAAGCCACCACGTATAAAGAAAGGATGGCCTCTCGAATAAAGGTCGTCCCCTTGACACAAGGTTCAAAACATCCTTGTCCTTAACAGTCCCTACTGCCCAACAAACACAACAAAATCTTCTGTGTGTCCTGAAAGTAACGTGGCGTTTTGAGACCGGCCGAGAATAGACCATCAGAGAAATAGACGAACACTTCTGATGTCTGAAAGGGTCAGATTGAACACTGTACTACACACTGTACAACTAACTCACATAACCTGTCCCCATTTCAGTAACATACACTCTTCTTTTTTTCCTGAAGCATTCACAGCTTCACAGTTACCCATGGAATATTCCAGCTGCAAAATTATTGTTCGATGTTTATCCATTTACAGGGTCTCCACCTTCACTTGATGATTTTGTTTCCCAGCTATCTTATGCTCATGGCAAAATTTACTCAGAATACGTTTATTGCATTTATCTAAGAGGTTGATAATGGTTACCAATGGTTGAAGGTTCAGCACTGGTCACTGCGTCACTGCAATCATTAATTTCAGATGAACTTATAGAAACTAATTTATCTCAAAAATGCCTGTGCTTCGGCTCAGATACCAGTCCTCCTTGTATACCTGTGTCACAGCTTTGAAAGGCTCATTGGTCCCCTCCATTTCTTCTGTAACAGACATGAAATATCAAAAGATCAAAACCGATTGATAACGAAGAGCCACGAATGGCTGAATGGCCTGTTTTAAACACTTGATAGGCTTAATAACCTGCTTCAGTGCTTGTGTAGTTGTGAGTGGTGCTGATCATTTTGGAAAAATCAGCGAACAGCCCAAAGTCAAGGACATTCCATAATCGAAATTCTCCATGATATTCTATACCGACTTTACACGGAATATTCCACACCCGGAACATTGTTGGTTCAGCAGCAGGAAGTGCAGGAACGTTGAGCAGGAGGCTGTCAGAGAGTTCAAGGGGGAAAACATTTGGGTGGTTGCTTTACCCAAAACACGCCTTGGCCTGTATCTCCGAATCATCCTCATCCTCTAACAAAAAACAAGTTCTCTGAATCGTTTGGTATGTGCGAAGTGTTTTCTTTCGTGTTTAAAGTAATTTTTCAGCGGCCTATTTGGAAATTTAGAACAGTGGCAATGGAGATGAGGGCTGTTGAATATTCCTCCTCCAGTATGTGGGAGCAAAGGGTCACCTGTACTATCTGTGCAGACTTCCTTTATGGTGAGTGCTCCCAACGCCAGCTCCTCGAGAGCTGTGTTAGGGATCTGGAGCTGGATGAAATTCGAATCATTTGGGAGACGTAGAGGGTTATTGAGAGGAGCTCCAGTGTGGTAGTAACTCCACGGCAACATGAAAAACGTAGATTTGTTGCCTTCAGGGGCAGGAAAGGGTACTGGCAGGCAGTGCAGAGATCTCCTATGGTGGTTCACCTCAACAACAACTGTACGGTTTTTGACACTGTTGGGAGGGTCAAACGTACCAGTCGTAAGCAATTGGGCACAGGGTTCTGGTGCAGCGTCTGTCCCTGTTGCTCTGAGGGGAAGGGGAGAAAGGAGCAGAAAATTTGGCATTGGGGACTCCATAGTTAGGGGGATAGATGGAGGGTTTTGTGGGATCGAGAGAGACTCACAATTATTTTGAAGCTTCCCAAGTGCCAGGCTTGGTGATGTCCCTGATCGTGTTTTCAGTATGCTCGAGGGAAAGGAGGAACAGTGCCAAGTCGTGGTCTACATAGGCACCAACAGCACAGGTAGAAATATCTGAAGCAGAAATTCTGGGAGCTACTTTGGAAGCTGAGTGTTAGAACAAACAGAGTTGTCATCTTTGGCTTGTTGCCCATGCCACATGCTAGGGAAGCGAGGAACAGGGAGACGACGGACGCAGGGATGGAGCGGAGGGAGAGGTTTGGATTTTTGGATGATTGGAGCTGTTTCTGGGTGCGGTGGCTTTAAACTGATGCATCAGTGGGATGGAACGTGAATTGTAGTCAGTATATAGCACGATGAGGGAAGTGAGATTGGCTTTAGATTTACAAGGTCGCAATTTCCAGCTCCTCCGCCCTTGAGCCCCGCCCCTCCAATGACCACCAGGATAGAACCCCACTGGTACTCATCTACCACCCTAACAACCTCTACATACATCGAATCATCCGTCGTCATTTCCGCCACCTCCAAATGGACCCCACCACCAGAGATATATTTCCTTGCCCTCCCTTATCAGCGTTCCAAAAAGACCACTCCCTCCGTGACTCCCTCGTCAGGTCCACACCACCCACGAACCCAACCTCCACTCCCAGCATCTTCCACTGCAACGGCAAGAAATGCAAAACTTGCGCTCATACCTCCCCCCTTGCTTCCCTCCAAGGCCCCAAGGGATCCTTCCATATCCGCCCAAATTCACCTGCACCTCCACACACATCATTTACTGTATCCGCTGCACCCGATCTGGCCTCCACTATATTGGGGAGACAGGCTGCCTACTTTCGGAACATTTAAGGGAACACCTCTGGGACACCCGGAACAACCAACCCAACCACCCCGTGGCTCAACACTTGAACTCCCATTCCAATTCACTAAGGACATGTAGGTCCTTGGACTCCTCCATCGCCAGACCATGGCAACATGACGGCTGGGGGAAGAGCGCCTCATCTTTCGCCTAGGAACCCTCCAACCACAGGGATGAACCTAGATTTCTTCAGTTTCATAATTTCCCCTCCCCCCATCTTGTCTCAGTCAAATCCCTCGAACCCAGCACCGCATTCCTAACCTGAAATATTCTTCCTGACCACTCCGCTCCACCCCTACTCTGGCCTTTCATCTTCACCTTGACCTCCTTCCACCTATTGCATTCCCAATGTCCCTCCCTCAAGTCCATCTTCCCTATCTGCTGGGCACACTTTCCTCATTCTTAAAGAAGGGCGCATGCCCGAAACGTCGATTCTCCTTCTCCTTGGATGCTGCCTGACCTGCTGCCCTTTTCGAGCAACACATTTTCAGCTCTGATCTCCAGCATCTGCAGTCCTCACTTTCTCCGCGAGGGTGTACTGACAACCATTATGTTAGTTTGAAATGCATGTAGTTCATGTCAGCAGCATCCGGAATAAGGTGGTTAAACCTGCAGTATCGCTTGTTACGAGGGATGTTTCTGTTCTGGCCATTTCAGAGACATGTCGACAGGAGGCAGAGGAATAGTTGTTGCAGATTCCGAGATTTACATACATTCAGCAAGGACAGAAATAATGGTCAAAGAAGGGGAGGGGGTGTGGCATTGGTGATCAAGCATAGTATTACAGCAGCTGAGAGAACATTTGAGATCTAACCGACTGCGGTAGTTGGGTTGAGGTTAGAAACAATAAAGGAAAGGTCATCACTTTTGGAGTTTTCCATTAACCTCCAAATTTGTCCAGGAATGCAGACGACCTGATTGCAAAGATGATAGTCGATAGCGGAGCGAAAAGTAGGGTATTTCTGAAGTGGAACATTAACATAACCAAGTTTGATTCAGATTCCTGACTTTCAGGTAGGTTAGATGGGTCAGTTTTGGTTCGATATGTGCAACATTATGACAAAGTATGTAGACAGGCAAGAAGGGACAATACCATATTGCATTTAGTTTTGGGGAATGAACTCGGCCAGGTGTTAGATTTGAAGGTCGGCCAGCAGTTTGGAGATAGTGACCATAATTCGGTTGTGTTTACAGTATATATTGAAGGGAAAGAGATATACTTGGGGAAAGGCAATTATGATTCTATTAGGCAAGATTTAGGATGCATCAGATGGGAAAGGAAACTGCAGGATGGACACTGCTGAAAAGTGGAGCTCATTCAAGGAACATACACTGCGGATCCTTGATAAGTGCATACATATCAGGTAGGGAGGTACTTGTCGAGAGAATGCAGCTGTGTTTTACTGCAGAAGATGAACATCTTGTGAAGGCTCATGTGAGGATGAGGCGTGAAGGCTCAGTTTGGGGCTTCAGTGTAAAAGGTTACCCAGAAAATAATGATAGAGAAGGCAAATAACAGTCAGGAGGAGTCTGTATAATTTGTTGGCAGCTAGGACAGATGAAAACACTAGGCCATCTATGGGCACATCAGGAATATCAGAATGATTTGAGTAAGATTCTGTCCAATCAAAGATAGTAGTGGACATTTGTGTGTGGAATCTGTGGATGTAGGGGATGTGCTTAATGAATACATTACAGCAGCATTCACATTGATAAAGGGCAATGTGAGTGAGAATACGAAGGGATATGCAACAACAATAGATGGGATTGAAGTGGTCAAAAGAGGAGATTTTTGCAATTTTGGTCAATTTGAAAATAGACAAGAAGCCTGGGCTGGATGGCATGTTTCCTCGAATTCTCTGGGACGCCGGGGGGAGATTTCAGAGCCTTTAGATTTTGTTTTTTTGTCATCGTTGTTGAAAAGAGTTGTGCCAAATGACTGGAGGATAGAAGAAGTTATTCCCTTGTTTAGGATTGGGCGTCTGGACAAAGCTGTTAATGTAAGGCCAGTGAGATTTCTTCAGATGTGGGCAAGATGTTGGAAAATGTTATAAGATTTATAATAGTATGGAAGGGAATAGTTTGAATCGGATTAGACAAATTGATTTTGTGAAGGGTAAGAAATGCCTCAATAACGCTTTTGAGTTCATCAATAAACTGAAAAAACAGGTAGATGAAGTTAAGTTGTTGCTGTGGTGTATATGGACTTTATTAAGGCGTTTGATAATGCTGTACACGGTAGGTTATTGCACAAAATATGGAGTTTCGGGATTGGAGGTGACTTAGCGTTTTGGAGCAGAAATTGTCCAGCTGAAAGAAGACACAGAGTGATGTTTAGTCAGCAATGATCTTCCAGGAGTTCAGTTACCAGTGGTGTGCGGTAAGCACTTGTTTGCGGCAACTGCTGTTTTTCATTTTTATGACTGATCTGGATGTCGGAGGAAAAGGATGGATTAGTAGAATTGCTAATGACGCTAAAGTTGTGGATGGTGCAGAAGAATGTTAAGAGTTACAGAGGAATATCAGTAAGATGCAGAGAAGGCAGAGAAGTGGCAAGTAATGTTTAATGTGGAAATTTGTGAGGCAGTTCACTTTGGAAGAATCAACAGGAATGCAGAGCACTGGGGTCATGGTAAAACTCTTGGCAGTGTAGATCAACAGAGAGATCTCAGTGTCCATGTAATTAAATCCCTGAAAGTTGCCGCCTAAGTTGATAGGGTTGTTAAGAAGGCATACGGCGTGTTGTCGTTTATTGGTTGGTGGATTGCGTTTCGTAGCCACGATGTCATGTTTCAGCTGTACAAGACAATGGTAAGGCCATAACCAAGAACATTACTTATGGTTCAGGTCACTGCATGACAGGAAGGATATGCAAGCATTGGAAAGGGTTCAGAAGAGATTTTCAAGGATGTTTCATCGTATTGAAGCGAGCTTTTACGAGGAAAGGCTAAGGGAACTTAGGCTGTTTTCGTTGGAGAGAAGAAGATTGAGAGGTGACTTAGTCGAGATGTATAAGGTAATATGACGGTCAAATAGAGAGGGCAGTGAGAGAGTTTTTCCTCAGATGGTGAAGACTAACACGATGAGACATTGCATTAAATTGAATGGTGATAGATTTAGGACAGATATCAGGAATGGCTTCTTCACTCAGAACGTAGTAGAGGCGTGGAACGGTCTGCCTGCAACAGTAATAGACTCACCGAGGTGAAAGGCATTTAAATGGCTATTGGACATACGCATGGATAATGATGGAACGGTGTAAGTTAGACGGACATCACATTAATTTGACGGATCTGCTCAACATTGAGGGTCGAGAGGTCTCTGCTGCGTTGTAACGCACAACGTTCTAAACAAAATTATTTGGAAATCTCTATAATCGATTTTGGCTGAAACTTTCAACACATGACATTCTCCAGACGTTTCTATGGCAGACATTCAGCGGACCATTCTGTACCCGACGTTCCCCGATTCATGCTGTACCAGGCGTTCTATGGATTATTCAGTACCCAGCATTTCCCGAAACATTCCATAACTGGCTTTCCCCAGGACACTTTGTACCCGACATTCACCAGAACGCTCTCTACCTGAAATTCCACGCACATTCTCGATGTGACATTCCCTGTAACTTTCTGAATACAACATTCTTTAGCACATTCGATACCCGACATTCCCCATATCATTCCAGACCTGACATTATTTGTGAACGACCGGACGGCAGTGAACTTAGCAAAAGATCAGATCCAGAGGGAAGAGATTCCAGTCCAGAGAGAATGTGACATGATTCCAGGTCCCTTCATGTTATAGGGTGATTTTTTTTCCTGAATTTACATTTCTGAACGTCAGAGGATAGAACACATTTGCGACTAAAATAGAGAAATTTCCAATATCGTTGGTCTTCAAGGCAGTAGGAGGGAATCCTTCAGGTCAGCATCGTTTTCACGGTCCCTATTAGGGATTGGGAAGAAGTGATTTGTGCTTGCTCTCGCTTGAACAAGTGTGCAGAAATTTTCGAGAAACCATCTGTTCCTACAGATGTGTCCCTGTGTGATGGGGAGGCACGATTTCTTGACTTTTATGACAAGTTTTTGTCAGTAAATCAGACCTACCAATTTGTTCCTTCAGCCGCAATTATTTTAATCGATCTCTTAAAACCGACATACATTGGAAAAAAAATCACTCTGTCATCATTCACACTGACAGCATTGTCTCCATACTGATGTATACATTATTTATTTTCCTTCTTCACAGTTAACGTAGTGACGATCTACGTCCTGCTTTATAAAGATTGTGGATTGTCTCCATGTGTCAAACGTTACCTGGGGGCCATGGCAGTGGCGGATCTACTGATCATTATCCTAGACCTGATATTGAGACACATTCCTATTGTTTATCCGGAACATTTTTATTTCCTGAAGTCCATCCCAGTGTGTAATATCCACGCCGTCCTGCTTTATTCAGCCACTGACTGCTCTGTGTGGTTCACTGTCACTTTCACCTTTGATCGTTTTGTGGCCATTTGTTGCCAGAAGCTGAAAAGTACATATTGCAGTGAGAAAACAGTGGGCGTGGTTCTGGGAACAGTTACAGTGCTAAGTTGTCTAAAGAACATTTTCTGGTATTATATGCTCACAGCTCGTTACTGGCTATGGCACGGACCTTGGTTTTGTCAGGTAACATTTTCTGTATATTACTCTCTTTTCTGGGTAATAATTGAATCAATGCATTACTGTCTGACCCCAGCTCTCCCGTTTCTCGTTATTCTGCTGCTTAATGCTTGTACCATCAGACACATTTTAGTGACCAGCAGAGCCCGCAGGAGAGTCCGCGCTCACAACAATGCAGACACTCGGTCGGACACAGAAATGAAAAATCGAAAAAAATCCACAATATTTCTGTCTGTGATCTCGGCCAATTTCATTCTGTTATGGACAACAATAATGGTGTATTCTATATGGAATCGAATGCGGTATGTTGTGTATTCTCCTCTGTCTTTTCATCCATTTGTGCAGGAATTAGGCTTCATGGTGCAGCTCCTTAGTTGCTGCACAAATACTGCGATTTATGCCGTGACCCAGACAAAGTTCAGACAGCAGCTGATGAATGTGATTAAATGTCCCTTAAACAAAATTCATCAATCAGTCAAATTCACTCATTAATGCGTCCCTCCTGGATTTGATCGTTTCAGTGCATTGTTTCAGCAATGACGCAGTCAGTTGCTATGGTCATAGATGGAGGACAGTGCTGGTTTGTCCAACCTTACCACACAGGCGTTACAGGGACACATTTTAGTGTTTTTTCCACAACTTGTGGACAGTGAGAAAATGTACCATCCCATGACTGTATCTATCACTTCAATTTATAAACAATAAAAATGTTCATTCATCAACGCCAATGATTGAACGAGATTATTGTTTGTGTTTGCGTTGAAGACGCTGTGCTGGAGAGACGCAGACTAAGTCAAAATCAAAATCCTTAGACAAGGGCAGTGGAATGGGTCGTGAACTCAAGAGTTCAGTTTACATCGTTCTGTACTTACTTTCACAGCACGTCCACTACTCCGACCGGGCCTTCCACAGAATTCATCTCTTTCCCTTCGGCCCTGTCCCAACACATCTCACTACAACTTTCACACTGTTCCTGCGTGTGTGTGTGTGTGTGTTTGTGTGTGTGTTTCTTTCTCTTTCCAACCATTTACAAACTTTATTTCACTGTCCCTTTAATTCAACATTCTCCTTCACTGACTTTCCATATTGCACTTGCTACCTCGCCGTCTCCTTGCATCCAAGCCTCTGTTTCTCGGATATTCTCTCATTTTCTCTTGCTGGGGAAGAGAGGTTGGGGACTTGGACATTCCTGTGATTGCTCTCGGGCAAGGGGAGGGTGGGGTAAGCTGTTGACCATCAGGTCATTTCTCAGAAATCATATGGGATCGTGGAAATTCAGACCATTGTTTGGGGATCAAAGGAATGTAGGGAGTTCCAGGCTACTGAGTTGGGAAATATATGCGGCTTGAGCCATATTACCTTGTGGGGGACACTACGGGGTGAAGACACAAACTGCTGAAGAAGGTAATTATCGGGGTGGCATCTTCGGGCATCGTTCAGGCTAACGAGTGAAAGGACAACAGTGCATTGCACATGAAACAGACTGAGTTGGAATCACTGGCTGTTAGTCACGGAATATGTTTGTGTTGAGGTCAAAGGCCCCTGAGGATTATGCAAAGCCTATGCTTAGTGGACAGAGACTGCAAAGGAGGCACAGTGAGGGTGGGTGAGTGCAGGAGCGAGTGATCGCGATGGTGGGGTGGCGGATGCATGAAGTAACAAGTGTGATGTTGAGGACGTAGTGGGGTAATGAGGGTCATCGTGAGGTAGCGTGTTGAGGTGTGAGCATGAGTGCGGGAGAATGAGTGAGCTGTTGGGGGTGTACGCATAGGAGTGAATGCTATGCTAGGGAAGTCTGAGTTGGAGTGAGCATGGTGATGGGGGAGTGTATCAGAGAGTGCGTGTGACAGTTGTGGAGTGCGTGGGGGAGTGAACGTGACGTAGAAGGAGTGTTGGTGAAGACGGGTTTGTGCAGTGGAGTGAATGACACAGTGACGTAGTGTTTGGGGTTCGAGTGTGTTGGTTGGTGAGTGTTCAGTGGATTAAGCATGATGCTGCATGATTGTGCGCGGGTGTTTGTGTGACAGAGAGTGCATATGTGGGGCAGTACGTATCATGTTGGCAGAGACAGCAGGAGACGTGGAGGAATGTGTGGGGGTGTGATTGCCACAGTGTAGGTATGTGAAGGGGACTGAGCCTGAGAGTGGTGGAATTTGCACATGAGTGGGCATAAAGATGAGAGAGTGTGCAGGGGACTGAGTGTGGTGTTTTGGGTCTATGTGAAGGACTGAGCATAATGTTAGATGTACGTGCAGATGAGTGAGTGTAATGGCGACAGAGTGAGCAGAAAAGTGAGTGTCAGAGTCGTTGGGTATACGGGGGAGTGAGTGTGATGATCGAGATTGTGCAGCGGAGTGAGCATGATGGTGGAAGACTGTGTCAGGGCATCAGCACAACGGGATTGATTGCACGGGAGAGTGACTGTGACGGTGTGGCAGGCTGTGGGCTGTATGATTTGATGGTGGTCAATGTGCGGGAGAGTGAGATTGACATTGGATGAGTTTGTAATGGATATGGGTGTGTTGATGGGGAAATGTACAGGGGCGGGATCGTGAAGTGGAAAAGTATGTAGGAGGAGTGAGCGTGATGATGGGCGAAACTGTAGGGGAGTGAACATAACAGTGGGCGAGTATGTGGGGAGTGAGCGTGAAAGTGGTGGAGTGTGAAAAGGCGTGAGCATGAGGTAAGAGAGTTTTCAGGGGTGTGAGTGAGGTGGTGGGTTAGTGTGTGAGGGGAGTCAGACTGACAGGGAGTGAACGGGAAATGAGTGCCATGCTGTTGGCGTGTGCTTGCGAAAAAGTACGACGGTGAGCTAGTGTGTGGACGTGTGAGGTTCACACTGAGGGAGCGTGCAGGGGACTCAATATGAAGTTGGGACAGTGTGTGGGAGAGACGTGTGACCGTGGGGGAGTGTGCACTGGAGTGTGGAGAAGTGGTGGAGAAGTTGAGGATCTAAATTCTGGATTTAGGCTGTTGTCAGGAGCAATCACTAAATGCATGCTTTTACTTACTACAAAATGGATCCTTTTTACATTTACATTTGTCTTGCTTTGTAATTTAGGTTGTACTGTCTCTTAAGAAACAGAGAATTGTTTATTGTTGAAATTCAATTACCCAATTTCTCCATGGAACTCATAAGTTTCTAAGGCCTGTGTTGCAGGACAAATCTGCCGCCAGCTGATATGATTAAACTATGTAACCTTGCTGAACCAGAACATCCTCTTCTTGATTCTTTTGAACGATCTCAGAAGCGAAAGGCCCCTCCTGAGGGTCCAGATCTTCATATGCTGCCGTGAATTGTGGATTCTGCATGGACGGATCGTGGACAGCAGTGTAAAAATCTTGACTCCTCCGCTATTGAGAGTCGAGGAATCAGCCAGAAGTGAGTTTTTCTTTTATCCAGTTAGTTTTCCTCTCATTCAAGAAGTGGTTGACCTGATCCGCGCAGTAGATTGTCCTAGCCCAGCCCGAACAGGGACAGTCTTCGCAAGGATGGGATCAGGGAGATCCTATACATACAAAAAAGGAGGAAAAAGTGAGAGAAAAGAAGTTGACGACATTTGCGGGAGTCGAGTACCCACTTAATTGAGAAAAGAAGGTCGAGGACTTTGCGGGAGATGAAGAATCCATCAACAAAAAAACAAGAGAAAAAGTCGAGGACTTTTGTGCATCTGGGGATCTGAGGACTGAGTTGAGAGACGAGTATGAATAGGGTAAATCGGTCAGATTGGCATTATATAAATAGGCACTTAGGTTGTTCTGTGGGATAAGGAAGTATCACGATATTTTATAATGAAAGTCTTGAAGGTTTCAGAAAGTTAACAAGGGTCTATGGAAGTCGCGAGATTGTGTGCTGACGGGCTGTTCAATTGTAAAATTTTTAGTCGGGACTATAAAAAGAATGTTCTTTGAGAAGGAGAATACAATATGTGTGAGAAGTTTCAGGAGAAATCTGGCAACCTTCAGAAGCTTTTCGCGCCTTAAGAAAGATATTAGTTGATAATCAGTGGCGACGAGATGGCCGTAAAAGTATTCAATTGGTTAAATCAGCTCAGCAATTAATTTGACAATTAAAGTACTCTGGCGACACTTCTGTGACAAAAGCCACATAGAATCGGTTTTCTGCTCATGGCTGGATACTGCCACCGAATTGCGAATTGGATTAACTAATAATGGTCACATGAAATCTATTGAGAACCTCAAAAATGAATGTGCCCGTGTTAAACATCAACACAGACAAAAGGAAAAATCCCCTGGTAGTCAAACGTTCAATAATTGACTGTTCAGTTGTCTTGTTGCTTGTTGTACCTGTCGTGCTTCATCGGCTTGTCTTGTCTTTCTGTGCTGCTTTGTTTTACTATTCTGTTCGTTTTGCTGTTTGTTCTTCGTTTATGAAGTATGCCGTGTTAAAAAAAAAGAAAGCTGCCCAGGGACAAAATATGTTGTTGGAAATTATGATACTATTCTTGCTACTCGGCCACAAGATGCCAATGTGTACTTAACAGGATCCTAGTGTTCGGACACAAAGTTCTGCTGAAAGCATCTTAAGATTTCAAAAATTAGAAATATAGAATTTGCTTGCCACAGGGTTGTGTCTGGGTGAAACCCAATTTGATAAGCCTTGGACTCACGCAGACCTTTGTGTCACGCTTCAAGATATTACCGATACATTCAAGTGTCCAACTTTAGTTTTAATTGGCGAGTACAAATCTGCTGTAATTATAGCTGGTTGCTTCAGGATGTGCTGACTTAATGAAGTTGCCATACATGTCATATTGGGCAACTACTAAAGACTCCGGTGTATTTACCTTGGTTTCTGTGCGAAAGCAGAGTCATGAAAAACCTGTCTTTAGAGGTAATGTTTTCACTCTATGCCTATTCTTATATGGCTGCTTGCACACTGTGTTAAATTACAGAAAGGGATTTTTAGCTCTTTTCATATTATTCAATTACGTGCAAATTTGCACAGGTCGTTAAAGTTATCCAAACACCAAAAAGTAACAAATATGCAATGTTTTGATTAGGCTCAAGTATTGCAGGAAAAACAGAACAGTGGATTTGAAATTCATTCCATCAACGAAGATCCCATTGAATGTCTAAGTAGACGCAAGGTGAATGGAAGCTTCATGAGGAAAACTGTGCTTTCTTTACGAAACTCGCCACTTCACAACGTGCGTTCAATCGGACAGAAGCAGTAATGGTGATTATCTTTATTGATTGTTCAACTTGTGAACATGACTGTTATTGTGCATGCCTGTGTTAATATCACAGCTCTGCAGCTTCATGCCGGCTTCCAGCTTTGCAATGAATAACGCACCGAACTACTAATCAGGCGATTGTAGTTTCACTCTAGTTTGCTCCACGGCAACGCAAGCTTTTATTCCGCTTTCAAACTGCTCTTCCTCATTCTGCAGCCGAAATGAGATTGGAGTTCCTAATCTGCACGAACGAGAATCCCTTCAGTAAACGACCCGAGAACATCAGAGTCAATTTCCCAGCATTATAGCAGCAGGGGAAACTCATGGGCACGTTTCCATTTCACAAACTCCACGACCCAATCACTGCAGCTCCTGGGAACTGTAAGGAAACCAATTAAATAGCCCATTCTCAGATTTCATAATTTTCAGAAATTCTTTGGGAAGCAGAATCAGGCAGGAATGAAGGGTGAACTGTCCGACTGAGCAGAGACGGTTGTTGCATCTTTCCCTTTCTTAAGAGGCTGTATGATGACTCTCATGTGCATTAATTGATTGATTGATTGATTGATTAATTGATCTGATGCATTGACAGTACTCACGAGGCGGATGCTTTGCTTTTGCAGTTGTCGCTGTCAGGAACAAAAACTAACAAATTCCCACTGCAGGCAATCAAACCCGGGCAACGGTGATAAAATTGACGATTCCTAACCACGGAAAAACCCGGGATGACGACAGGAGGTGAGCGCACAGCAGAGGTCACAACCCTTATTCTCCTTGTACGTGCACTTCACAGAAACAACTGCTTTACTGTCCTTATCCCATGTTCCATCACTTGGTCGTGTATGCCTTAGCATCTCAAATTATCATCTGAGAACTTCTGAAGTTTAGATGGGTTTCTGCCGTTGCTACTCTTACAGAGAGTTACAGATCATTCCTCCCACTGACTGAGAAAGCTTTCTTCCATTTCTACTCATACCTTTCGTCCTCTTATCTTAAATCTACACCCCCTGGTGTTCAATCAAGAGGAAACATTTCCTTCAGTCCACCCTTTCCATGTTCCTCATTATTTTGTACACCTCAGTCATGTCTTCGAAAAATAACTTCTACTGTAGGAAAAAGACCCCATTTTATGGACGAGGCTGGACCATTCAAAGTATTCTGAGGCAGATGGCCCAGACAGTAATTTCGCTATTTGTTTTGAAAACTGTACAGGGAGTATTACCTGGATAATTTAGCTGGATAGATGAGGAGGTTTTAAGACAGCCAAAATTTTATTCACAAAATTGCGGAATGAAACAAAAACAACAGAAAATACAATATCCACGGAACTGAGTCGTTCCAAACTAAACTTAATTATGCCTTTTCGAAAACAACACAACTTTTCAAATAAACAATTCCGTTAAACACAATGTAAAAATGAAATAGATGCTTACACGTGAAATTAGGAGGGCAGAAAGAGAGATCGAAGATGCAGTCTCAACTCACTAACTCTGGAAGCCTTTCTTCACACAACCACTACTGATCTGAAGAGAAACAAGAATTCAGCTTTCAGGACTGAGCTATCCGTTTACTTCGAAAGCATAAACGATTTGTCCTAAAGTGCCATCACTTTCTGTTTGGACAAGCCAGGGACTATACACCAGTGAGCCTGATGTTGCTTGTGGGCAAGTTGTTGGAAGGTGAGCTTAGGGATAAGATGCATTTGGAAAGGCAAGGACTGATTTAGGATAGTCAACATGGCTTTGTGACTGGGAAATCATGCCTCGTAAACTTGAATGTTTTTTTGCGGAAGTAACAGAGAGGAGTGATGAGGGTAGAGCGGTAGATGTGATATGCATGGACTTCAGTAAGGCGGTCGCCAAGGTTCCATACGAGACTGAGAGGCAACATTAGATCTCATGGATTACAGGGAGAACTAGCCATTTGGATACATAACTGGCTCAGATGTAGGAGACAGAGGGTGGTGGTGGAGGGTTGTTTTTCAGACTGGAGGCCGATGTCCAGTGGAGTGCCAAAAGAATCGATGCTGTGTCCTCGACGTTTTAGTCACTTACATAAACAAATTGCACAGTTCGTACATAAGAGGTACAGTTAGTAAGTTTGCAGATGACACAAAAGTTGGAGGTGTGTTGGACAGCGAAGAGGGTTGCCTCAGATTATCTTAGGATCTGGACCAGGTGGGCCAATAGGCTGAGAAATGGCATATGGAGTTTGATTCAGATAAATGCGAGGTGCTGTGTTTTTGGAGACCAAACCTTAGCAGGACTTATACACTTAATGGTAAGTTCCTACGGAGTGTTTCTGAACAAAGCGACCTTGGAGTGCAGGTTCATAGCTCCTTGAAAGAGGAGTCGCAGGTACATTGGATAATGAAGAAAGCGTTTGGTATGTTTTCCTTTATTGGTTAGTGTATTGAGTACAGGTTTTGGGAGGTCATGTTGAAGCTGTACATGACATGTCTCGGCTGCTGTTTGAATATTGCGTGCAATTCTGGTCTCCTTTCTATCGAAAAGATGTTGTGGAACTTGAAAGAATTCAGAGAAGATTTACAAGGATGTTACCAGGGTTGGAGGATTTGAGCTATACGGAGACGCTGAACAGGTTGTGGATGTCTTCCGTAGAACATCAGAGGTTGAAGGGTGACCTTATAGACTTTTACAAAATTATGAGGGACATGTCTCGGGTGAATAGGCAAAGTCTTTTCCCTGGGGTCGGGGAGTCCAGAGCTTTTGGGAGAGAGGGGAAAGATATAACAGATACCTAAAGGGCAATCTTTATATACAGAGGGTTGTATGGGTATAGAAGGAACTTCCAGAGGAAGTGGTGAAGGTTGGTACAATTGCAACATTCAAGAGGCATTTAGATGTGTGTATGAAGTGGAAGTGTTTGGAAGGATATGGCCTGGGTGCTGGCAGGTGACACTTGATTGGGTTGGAATATCTGGCTGGCTTGGACGGGTTGGACCAAAGTGTGGTTTCCCATGCTTTACATCTCTAGACTAAAAGACACTATGACCATTCCATGTCACTCATGATTTTATGCATGTCTAAGTGGTTACACCCCGGGTATTTTGATAACGGAATAAGCCCTTTCTGATCAGTCTCTCCTCATTTCTCTCGTCCCAGCGATATTCTTGTCCAACATTTCTGCACCCTTTCAAGTTTTGCAAAATCCTTTCTGTCAACGGTGATCATAACTGGACGCAGTATTCTAAAATTGGCCTGATCAATATTCTGTACAGCCACAACATCGCATCCCGGCTCTAATAATCGATGTGATTATTAAAGAAGGCAAGCCAGCCAAATGTTTTCCTCATCAATCTTTCTTCCTCTCACATCACTTTGCCTGTTCTTATCATCTATGCCTTGACTGACACACTCGTGTTTATTTTTTTAACCACTGTTCTCTGCTCCCTTCCTGGATCTGTGGACCAGCATGCCAGGTTTCTTTATTCCACTGGGTTTGCTATATGTCGTGCTATTCTTTGAGTACCTCTTTGATGTGTTATTTCCAAACTGCATCACCTCGTACTTATCATGTTCATTTTCAACTCACACCATCTGTCTATTTGACAAATCCATCTCTGACCACTTGGAACCAAAAACCTTTTTTCCTTCCTGTTTACTAATTTTCCAATCGTCGCATCATTCTTTAAATATTTCTCCTTTCCCCCACATTTTTTATAAATTTTATCTACAATCACAAACAATGAGGGGCCCAGTAGTTTCCCTTGTTTTACACTGATGTACACCAGCTTCAATTCACACACCTGCACCATCTTTTGTCTCCGACCACCAAACTAAATTTGGATCCAGCATGCCACGTGACCCAGATTTCCTTTTCATTTTTACCCTGTTGCCAGTCTCCAATGTGGGTTTATTGTCAAATGCTTTGCCAAAATCCGTATAAATTGCAATAACTTCAATACCTTGAATTATACACCTGCTCACTTCCTAAAAAATATTTAATCATATCTGCTGGGAATTACCTGCTTTGGCCAAAAACCATGATGATTCTCACTGATCAAACCTTGCCTCGACAAAAGTTTACCTAACACTGATGTGAGACTCACTGCTCTGTTCAAAGTTTGTGAGAGGACTTGTAGCTCGGGTGCTCATTGTTGTGGTTCTGTTCCCCGAATGGGCATTTCTTTGCAGATGTTTCCTCCCCTGTCTAGGTTAATCCTCAGTGCTTGGGAGCATCCTGTGAAGCGCTTCCTCCGGTATTTATAGGGCTTTGTATATGGCGCTTCTGGTTATCAGTTCCAGCTGTCCGTTCAAGTGATCGGTATATTGGGTACAGGTCGATGTGCTTATTGATTGAATCTGTGGAGGAGTACCATGCCTCTCGGAATTCTCTGGCAGTTCTCTTTGGCTTATCCTATGATAGTAGTGTTATTGGTGAGTGGTTGTCTGAGAGTGGCTGTTGGTGTGTGTGCTGTTATGTGTCCTACTGGTCGTAGGAGTCTGGCTGTCAGTTCGGAAATGCTCTTGATGTAAGGTAGTGTGGCTAATCCGTTGGGCTGTGGCACGTCCTCGTTCCGTTGTCTTTCCCTTAGGCATCTGTTGATGAAATTGCGGGAGTATCCGATTTTGGCGAATACAATATTTAGATGTTTTTCTTCCTCTTTTTGCAGTTCTGGTGTGCTGCAGTGTGTTGTGGACCTTTTGAACAGTGTCTTGATGCAACTTCTTTTGTGTGTGTTGGGGAAGTTGCTTTCGTCGTATCGGAGTTCATGTCTGTGTGTGGCTTTCATGTATACCTTTATATATAGGAAAGCCACACATCAGAATGAAGGACCCAATACCCAGCATGAGCAAAACCAATGTAATGTACAAAATCCCATGCTAGAACTGCACAAAACACTACATAGGACAAACAGGAAGACAGCTACTGATGCGTTTCCATGAACACCAACTTGTCAGAAAACGACATGACCAGCTATCCCTTGTAGCCACACACGCAGATGACAAGCAACATGAGTCCGTCTGGGATAACACTATCATAAGACAAGCCAAACAGAGAAAAGCCAAGGAATTCCTTGAGACATGGCACTCCTCCCCAGATTCAATCAATAAGCACATCGACCTGGACCAAATATACCGACCACTGCAATGGACAGCTAGAATTGACAACCGGAAGCGGCATATGCAAGCCACTATAAATGCCGGAGGAAACATCGCAGAAGCGTTTCACAGGAGGCTCCCAAGCACTGAGGATGTCACCGAGACAGGGGACGAAACGTCTGCAAAACAAATTCCCTTCTCGGCGATCAGAACCACAATCACTTTATTGTAATTCACTGGTTTATCTCTACCAGCCTTGGTAAACATGGAACCACCTTCGTAGTTCTGCAGTCCTCTCCAACTCCGCTGTGGCCAAAGAGGAATGTAAAACATTGTTCACAACACCTGTAATTTCCTCTCATTGTTTCACAGAGCAAAGTGAGATACCACGTCAACCTGACCTGGGGATTTGTCCATTTTAAACAGGTAAGAATCTCGAATACCTGCTTAGTCCCTCTGTGAAACTGTTCTAAAACCTCTCAGTATCTCTTCCTGCATCGGGTACGTATATTTTATCGCAACAATGACTGTTCCTCGGCTGAATGTGTAAAGTGATTCGCGCAGGAAGCCCACTTACATACACAACTGCACTGTCATACTGGAGGCAGATCATGCAGATGTTTCACCTGAGTTCATGAATGGCAGGTCATGCTTGGCAAATCTTTTGGAATTCTATGAATACATTTCTTGGAATGGTGGACACCAGGGACCCAGTGAATGTGGTCAACCTAAACTTCAAAAATGCGTTCGACAAGGTGACACAGAATAGTCTTCGTTAAAAAAAGTTGCATGGTTTTCGGGTTAGAGTACTAACATTCATAGAGGATTCGGTTCCGAACAGGAAGCAAAGAGTGTCCATTTATGAGTGCTATTCTGGTTGGAAATCGGTGACTGATGGTACGTCTCAGGGATCCATGCAGGGATCGAAATTATTTGTAATTGATATAGACGATTTAGTCTTGGAGAGCACGTGTAGTGTGAGTTGTTTGGCAGATGACAACAAGATGAGTGGCAGAGTAATGTGTGCAGATGACTGGGAAACGTTGCGAGGATATAGGTACACAGAGTGAGTGGGCAGAACAAATGCAATTGTAAAAAGTGAAAAGCCATAGATTTTGGTTGGAGTAACTGTAGAAACGTTTATCACTTGAATTCTAAAAGGTGTCAGCTTGCTGCTATGCAGCAGTACCTGGTTGTCTTTGTACATAAATAATAGAATGCTGCTCTGAACGTACAGCATTCAATTAGGATGAAATAGAATATTGACCTTCGCAAGAGATTGAGTTTAAAATATTGGACGTTATGGTGCAGTTCTGCAAGGTGATACTGAGGCCATTCCTGGAGTACTGTGTGAAGTTTTGGTCTCCTTACTTGAGAAATGACATACTTGCACTAGACGGAGTGCAGAGGAAGTTGACTAAGTTGATTCCGTAGTTGAGGGGTATGGCGTATGAGGAGAGGCCTGAGTAGACTGGGATTATATTCATTGTTATTCAGAAGAATGAGAGAGGATATCATAGGAACATGTAAACTTATGAAGCGATTGGATAAGATAGAACCAGAGAAGATGTTATCACTGCCAGCGGAAGCTAGAACAAGAGGGACTGCACTCAAGAGGAAGTAGATATAGACCTGAATTGAGAGGATCTTCTTCATCTAGATGCTTGATAATCTATGAATTACTTGCAGAGCAAAGTAGTTCAACCTTGTTCAGGAATATTTTTTAAAGCTAAGGTCAGTATTTTTTGAATAAAAAAGATACAAAGGAATACGGTGAAATGGTGGGTAACTGCATCTGAGTCCACAGAAATATCAACCATAAACTTCTTGAATGGTAAAACACACTTGAACGTCAGATGGTCCCCTCCTGCTCCTAACACTTCTTTTCCATGCATGTTTCTGTCACATTTTCATCCATTGCATACAAGATTCCATGAGGCTTTGGAGGAAGGTGTTGAGAATGAAAGCAGAGTGCACCACGGTGTCTCGGATGGATTTGTTCGTGCAAAAGAGGAATAGGAAGGAGAGATGACTATGTACAGAGTGATGGCATTTCCCTGGAGATGGTGGAAGAAAAAAAAAGGGTGATGACGTGAAGCACCGCACCGCATAAGGCTTCAGATCATGTTCTGGAAATGTGATGAAATAGGATAGGTGCTTGATAGCTGTCTTAGGAAAGCTGGTTCAAAAGGCCACATTTAATGCTGTAGCGGTCCCAGTCCCTATGAGAAACTGATAGCATCAGCCACATTAAAAATGTGGGCATAACAGGCGGTCAGAATCCTGGATTTCTACAACAAGTAGCACACTTACTCCCTTAAGTCTGTCTATCACACCGCCTGTCATTACACACCAAATATGATTCGTCAGTAACACTGTCCATGAAAAGGTACAGACTCTCTGAGTCAGATATTCATTCACTCCTTTGTCTAACTGTTCTTCTCTTGCTTTGAGTTCTTTCCCCACATGTCGATTACTCCCACAAATGACAGAGGAAAAAAAAAACTTGATGGGATACCTGGAAGACTGTAATGTTGAAAAAAAGGTGTCGTAGGAGAAGCACAACAGATAAGGCAACATCTGAGTAGCAAGAGACATTTCAGTCTCTTGATGTCTCTTCAGCGCAGCTGCAAAAATACTGAAAATGTCAACAACATCCAGCACAGAGCAAGCGATACGATCAGCACCACATCACAATTGCAACATCGACAAACATTCACGCCCTTCACCACCAAATACTCAGAACTGCAGTCTCTACCATCCACAAAATGCACTGCATAAATTCACCAAGACTCCTTCAACAGTACGTTTCAACTCACAACCACTTCCATCTAAAAGGAAAAGGGCAGCAGATCGATAGAAAAACCTACAAGATGCTTATCATCTTGACCTGGAAATATTTTGTCATTCTTCCAGTCTCATTGGGTCAAAATTCTGAATTTCTCTCTGTTATATTTTGGGTCAAAAGACAACAGGTAGACAACAATAGTTCAGAAGGCAATTTTTCATCGCCTTGTCCAGTCTAATTAGGAATGTAGAATAAATACTGACCTTGTCTGGAATACCAACATCCGATGGGGAATTAAACATGTTTGCTTTGGAGTTCTCTCTTACTGAACTATTTAATTTATAATTCCAGAAGGTCTAAAAGTGAGGATGTGCAGTTCAGAATCTGAAAGAAAATATCACATCAGAATCTAATGAAGCTGTTTTGCTAATGTGCCGCGACACTCATAATATTTTGAACATACAAAGAGAAACCAACATTCACAGTGGAGTTCGATCTGTGGACACGTAATTAGCCAACCAGCTGGACTGTCAAGACAGTAATGAAGGTTCGCTGAAGAGAAACTGTGGAAATGCCGTGACTGTGGAAAGTATTCAATTACTCGTCTGCTCTGAAATTTCATCAGTGCAACCACACTGGGAAACAAACATTCACATATTCTGAGTGTGGAAACGATTTACTCAGTTTTCTAATCTGCTCATACATCGTTTATTTACACTGACGAAAGACCATTGAATTGTCAAGAGTGTGGGAAATGCTTTGAGAGTTCTAAGGAACTGACGTGCCATTAATAACTTCACACTGATGAGAAATAATTTCACTGTTTCCACAGTGGAAGTGGTGCGAGGGCATCATTTGACCTCCCTTTACATCCGAAGACACACACTACACAGAGGGAGTTCCCTGGCTGTAAGTGTTGGAAAGAACTCACTCAGAGATTCAGTCTGCTGAGACACCAGAGAGTTCACACAGTGGAAATACCATTCATCTGACTTGTTCCATTTTGAAGAAATTAATTGATTCCAGCAAACTGCTGAAATGCAAGAGAGGTCACACTGCTGACAGACACCTCAACTACTGTGTATGTGGGGAAGGATTCTCTCACTTACGATACTTGCTGACTCACCAGCGACTTCGCATTGTGTAGAATCCAATGAAATGTTCAGAATTTGGGAAATGATGCACTTAAGTTATCCATCCTACTGAAGCACCAACGAGTTCACAATGACAAGAAACTGTTCATTGCCAGGGTGTGGGACGCGTTTTATAATTTCTAAAGAACTGAAATTCCATCAACGTGTACACTCTGATAAGGAACTATTCTTGTGCTCTCATTGTGGGAATGGGTACCCACAGTGCATCAGCACAATTTCACTGTTGCACCTCCGTTCACACCGATTACACTTTACAAGGACTTCAGTTGTTGTAAAGCACATTCAGGGATACCGAATTTTGTGAAAATACATCAACGAATGCAAAATAAGCCTTAACAATGAAGGAAAGGACCAACAACAGGGGAGTAACAAATGTCCACCATTCTCCTCTCATTGGAGTGAAATCAGAGGAAATAGACCTGTATATTTGATGTGATTGACATATGAAAAATTTAGCACCAGTTCAATGAAAGAGATAATTCACATCTAATGAAGTAAAGACGAGAAGACAGAATGAGCACAGATCAAATATGGATGCAATTACAGCAGAATACAATGCGTGTTCTCACTGTAATGCATGAGTCACCATAGTCTTACCAGAATTTAACGGCTGTTCTCTTCATGACAGAGAAAAATTGACTGATACTGATTTAACAAGCAGGCTACCAGACGTGGGCAGAGGTGGAGCAATAGAGTTTTCCATGGAAATTTAAACCGTGCTGCTGGTATCATACTGTTTTCTACACCAACAATCCAGCACACTGAGCTCAATCAATTGCCCCTTCATGGATGTGCAGATGAGTCATTGAATCCCTTGCTACACACAGTGCAGATGAAAGGACTCTCCTCCCAATGCGTTTGCTGGTGTTTCATCAACTCATGGCTACTCCTAAAGCTCTTCGCGCTGTCAGAGTATTAACATTTTCGCTCATTGGTATGAAGAGTTATATATCTGTTGTCATTGGAGAATCAACTGAATCCATTCCCAATCAATGCACAAGTTCTTTTCGCATTAATGTGAATATGCTGGTGGTCACTGAGTACAGATAAACAAATGAATTATTCATTTGTTCTTTCAGCGGCAGTTCGAGTGTGAGGAGGGACAGCGAGGACCAGTATAATCGGAATGCATACTGAGCAGGAGCAGACGTTGGCAATTTCGAACAGTGGGAATGGAGGTTAGAGCATTGAATGTTCTTCCGGCAGAATGTGGGAGGTGAGGTTCACAATTAATGTCCTTGCTGACTAGATGTGTTGGAAGGGCTCACAACACAGCTCTTTCAAACCCGCATTAGGGATTTGGAGCTGGAGCTGGATGAACTTCAGATTATTCGAGATGGGGAGGGGATTATTGAGAGGAGTTACAGTGAGATAGTCGCACTTCAGGTAAAAGTAGAAGGCCGATGGGTTACAGTCAGGGGATGGAAAGGAAACAGGTAGGCAGTGCATAGATACTCCGTAGCCGAACCTCTCAACAACAAGTATACCGTTTTGGATACTGTTGTCAGGGACGACATATAAGGGATGAGAAATGGGCCAAAGGTGCCTGCCACAGAATCTGTTCCTGCTGCTCAGAATGGAAGGTGGAAGAGGAACATAACATTTGTCATTGGGACTCCATAGTTGGCAGGGCAGATAGGAGATTCTGCAGGAATGAGAGAGACTGACCTTTGCAGTGTTGCCTCCCAGGTGCCAGATTTCATGATGTCTGTGATCGTATTACGGGAGAGAGGGAGCAGCCTCATGTGTTGGCCTACAGACGCATCAACGATACAGGTAGGAAGAAAAATGAGGATTTAAAGCAGAAATTCAGGGATCTTAGAGTTAGAACAAACAGGGCTGCCCGTGTTACATGCGATCGGGGCAAGGATGAGGGAGAGAGAGGAGGTTAACACATAGCGACAGCGATAGAGCAGGAGGGAGGGTTTTAGTTTCCTGGATAATTGGGAATTGTTCTGGGTAAGTTGGAGTTCTGAAAACAGGGTAGTTTCCAGCTGAAACAGGAGACACCAATATCCTGGCGGGGGTGGGGTGGGAGTGGGAGGCAAGTTCTTATTGCTCTTCAGGTGGGTTTAAACGAATTCAGCAGGGGGGTGGAACCAAAGTTTTAGTTAGACTATACGGAAGAATGACAGTACTGAAGATATAATTAAACTTTCCAGATTGCAATAAGGCTCTGGCAGGCAAGAGGTTGCTTCCCTCATTGCTGCAACAACGTGGGCGAAATTGCAGAGCGGGATGTTATATGGGATTTCGATGTTATGGCCATTTCAGAGACATGTGTGCAGCAGGGACAGGAATAGCTGTTGCATGTTTCGGCAATTAGATGTTTCGGTAAGAGCAGTAAAATTGGTAAATGAGGCGGTGGTGTGGCACTGATTGTCAAGAACAGTATTACGGTTGCAGAAACAACTTTAAGAATTCATCTACTTACGTAGTATGGGCTAAGGTTCGAAACAGGAAATGATGCTGGGTCCTGTTGGGTGTCTTCAACAGGCCTCCAAAATTCCAGAGATGGAGAGTGCAGTATAAACAAGGCAATCCATGATAGAAGCGAAAGTGGCAGTGTTGTTGTTAAGGGAGCTTTAAATTTCCAAATATTGACTATATATGTTTTAGTTCAAGTACTTTCGATATATCAGATTTTACTGCAATATTTGCTGGAGGCTTTCCTGACACAATATGTAGAGAGGCCAACAAGGGGCGAGGTCACGTTACATTTGGTACTGGGTAATGAACCCGACCAATTGTTAGACTTGAAGGTCAGTAAACACTTTGGTGATAGTGACAATAATGTTATATTTACATTATTGATGGAAAACGATTGTTATATACCTCAAGGAACGAGTTATAGTTGGAGGTAAACCAATTACGATGCGATTTGGCAAGATTTAGAATGCAGAGGATAAAGGGCAAACTTGAAATGTGGATCTTATTTAAAGATTAACCACAGCAGTCCTTGGTAAATATGTGCTGTTCAGGCAAGGAGGATGTTGAGCGCAGGAGACGTTGTTAAATAAGGGAGTTGAATCTCTTTTCAAGAAGTAGAAAGCTCATGTTGTGATGAGAAGTGCTGGCTCCGTTCGGGCATTTTAGAGTTGTGTGTGAGCCATGGAAGTCCTGAAGCGAACTGAGACAGCCCAGAGGGGAAATGCGACGCTATTGACAAATAGGCTCAAGGAAAAAATCTTGCTTTCTGTAGGTATGTCTGGGGGAAAAAAAAAACGAATGACCACAGTAAGATTGGGGCGAATCAAGCAGGGTCATGGGAAGTTATGCAGAGAGACAGAGGAGACAGCGGAGTAGCTAAATGAATGCTTTTGTCAGTGTTTATACCAGAAAAACACAATGCGGCCGGGAAGAATAATGTGATACAGGCTATTGGACTAAATGGGATTCAGATGCATAAGGGGGGAGTGTTAGCAATTCTGGAAAGTGTCAAATTATGTAAGTCCACTGGGCCAGTTGAGTTTTATTCAAGGATTCTCGGGGAAGGCAGCGAGGAGATTGCAGAGCCTTTTGCTTTGATCTTTATGTCATGGTTGTCGACAGGAATAGTGGCAGAAGACTGGGCGACAGCAACTATTGCTCCCTTGTTCAAGAAGGCGAGTAGAGACATCCTCGGAAAGTACAAACTTGTGAGACCAACTTCGGTTGTGGACAAGGTGTTGGAAAAGGTTATAAGAGGTAGGGTTTATAATCATCTGGAGATGAATAAGTTGATTAGCGATAGTCAACACAGTATTCAGAAGAATAGATTAGATTAGACTTACAGTGTGGAAACAGGCCCTTCAGCCCAACAAGTCCACACCGACCCGCCGAAGCGCAACCCACCCATACCCCTACATTTACCCCTTACCTAACACTACGGGCAATTTAGCTTGGCCAATTCACCTGACCCGCACATCTTTGGACTGTGGGAGGAAACCGGAGCACCCGGAGGAAACCCACGCAGACACGGGGAGAACGTGCAAACTCCACACAGTCAGTCGCCTGAGTCGGGAATTGAACCCGGGTCTACAGGCGCTGTGAGGCAGCAGTGCTAACCACTGTGCCACCGTGCCGCCCACAAATCGTGTGTCATAAATCTTGTTAAGCAAATTGAGAAGGTGACCAAACAGGGGGATGAAGGTTGATGTGGTATATATGGATTTCACCAAGGTCTTTGATAAGATTCCCCTCAGAAGAACATTGCACAACTTAAAGTGGCATGGGATTGAGGATAATTTAGCGGTTTGGATCAGAATTTGGCTAGCTGAAAGAAGATGGTTGTTGTTGATGGAACTCCAGGATATTCATCCTGGAGTTCAGTTATTAGTAGGGTAGCACAAGGCGTTTGTCGATGGGCGTTTGTCATTTAAATCAATTTGCTAGATGAGGGCACAGAAACATGGGTTAGTTAATTTGCGGATGACATTCAGGTCATTAGAGTTGTGGGTCGTAATGAAGGATGCTGTAGGTTAAAACGGGACATAGATAAGCTGCCTAGCTGGGCTGAAACCTGGCATATGAAGTTTAATGCTGAAAAGTGTGAGATGATTAACTTTGGAAGGTGTAACAAGAATGTAGAGTGTCTGGATAAGTGTAAGACTCTTGGTAGTGCTGGTGAACAGAGAGATCTCAGTGTCCAGGTACGTAGATCCTCGAAAGGTAACACTTATGCTGACAGGGCTGTTAAGAGGTCATGCAGTGAGTTGACACTTATTGGTGGAGGGATTAAGTTTCCAAACCATGATATCATGTTTCTCCTAAACAAGACGCTGGTGTGAACACTTTGGGGTATTACATACGGTTCTGGTCACCACATGATAGGAAGGATTTGACAGGACTCAGGTGAGATTTCCGACGATTTTGCCTCGTATGGGGCAGAGGTCTCCCCGGTCTTACGAGGAAACGTTGTGGGAATTGACGCCGGTTTCGTTAGAAAGAAGTCGGTTGAGAGGCGATTTAATAAAGACATGCAAGCTAATCAGAGGGTTAGATATGTTGGACATTGAGAAAAGTTTTCCCCAGATGAGGATGGCTATCTCGAGGCGAAATGGCTTTAGATTGAGGGGTGATAAATATACAGATTTCAGAGGTGGTTTATTTAGTCAGATAGTAGCAAGGGCATGGAACGCCATGCCTGCAACAGAGGTAGACTTGCCAGCGTTAAGGGCATTTAAATGGTCATTGGATAGACATATGGAACAGAATGGAATTGTGTAGGTTAGGTGGGCTTCAGCTTGTTTGTGCAGGTCGGCATGAGATCGAGGGCCGAAGGGCATGTAATGCTCTGTAATGTTCAATATTGTCTGTTCTATAAATCCCTTGCCACACTCCGTGCAGGCCTACAGTCTTTCTTTGGTATGGCTACGCGTGTTTATCTGAGGCTTTGCTGATTTACTAAATCACTTCTCACACACGGAGCAGACGAATGGTCTCTCTCCAGTGTCAACACGGCCAGGTGACATTAGGCTGGACTGTAAACTTTATCTATTACCAAACAGAGCATACAAAGCTTCTCTCCAGGTGATGAAGATATTTGTGTGATATTAATCTGGATTCCCAAGTGAATATCATCACAGACATGGAACAGCTGGATAACATGTTCCCCAGAGAACAGCTTGGTGTTTAATTAAAACCTTTGAATTTAAGGCCTTTAGAGTTCTTAAAGTTTTTTTTTATTTCCCCGCAGTCGGAGGAAGGTCTCTTGTAAGTGAAAACTCACCCACGTCACAGGAAGCTGGAAAACAGATCAAATCCATTCCCATACATGATACAGGTGAGCAGTCCCTCCCCATAATGTCTGTGTCGATGAGTTTCCAGCCGGCCTGGGTACTTGTGATCCTTCCCACAATCCAAACATTTCCATGGTGCTGATTTCCTCACATATATCCAAATTGGATGGTCTGTTGAATCTTGACTATAATCATAATATATGTGAGCTTTCTTTGTGAATGGATCTTTTTCAGAATTTTAATTGCATAATGTTCAATAATTTATGCAGCCAGTTCATTCGAACACTTACACTCTTGTCTGTGTGTGGGTGTGCGTGCGTGTGTGTCGCGCATCTGTGTGCGTGTGTGCTGAACCTTTGCCACTCACACTATTTTTTAAAAATCTTTATCCGCAGACATTCCGGGTAAACACGTTAGCTTCATATCCTGAAAAATTGTGTGCCTTTGTTAGATCTCTATGTCATGTTTGTCTTGACTCAGTCATCTTCAAAATTTGAACGTATTACTCTGTGAAATGATTTACAAATATTATCGCTGTCCATTCAGGTTAACGTCTCAGAACGAGAAATCCAATTTCAGAAAGATATCTTTTCTCTATTCCACACCCCTCCTGACAACAAATCCGATGATATTGAAAGATGAGAAAAATCACGACCAAAAACAAAAAGGAGCATTTCTGAATAAGTCAGGTTGTTGTTCCCAACATTTCCGGACATTGTAAGTCCTGAGGTGCGAACTTTTTGTGGCATGTACCTAGCCAGCTGCTACAGGCATAAGCTTACTGTTCAGAAGCAAGTTACGCTTGAGGTGATACCGTTTACTGCAACTGTACATCAACGGCAAAGAAAGTGAATGGGGAAGATAATTGGCAATCAAAAGTGCAGTTTTGTCCTAGATGTTGATAAGTTTCTTGTGTTGTTGATGCATTCAACCAGTCATTTGGAGAGCATTGCATATGACACCTGACTTAAGCCTTGTCACTAATGGGCAGTCAAGCGGTAAGATCAGCGCTGAAAAATCTTTAGCCTATGCTCTAACTTTGTTTCAACTGCATTTGTATGGTTAGTCCTGTTAATTTTATAGTCAATAGTACATCCCCAGAGTACTGATCATGAATCATTCAATACTGATATTGCCGTTGAATGTCAACAAGGAATGCTCAGATTATCTCTCGTTGAAGATGATCATTCGCACTGTTCAGGTTAAGTCTTTTCTCAATGAGAACAGCGAGCCAACTTGCAACCTTTTAACATAGTGATCTGTGCTGCTTTAGTTTCTGAGCAGTTGTAAATGATGCCGAATATTGCACAATCGTCAACCATCACCTTCGCTTCGGCAGGTAAAGGCATTAGCAAAGCAGCTGAAAATTGTTGGGCTAAGGATTCGACCCTGATGAACTCCAAAAGATAAGTGAGAACTACAGATGCTGGAGTTCAGAGTCGAAATTGTGGTGCTGGAAAAGAATATGAGGCAGCCTCGGATGAGTAGGAGAATCAAAACGTCAATGTCCGCGCTTCCCCTGCACATGCGTCCAGATCCCTGGCCAAGATGGCAGCTGCACACCTCGGAACGCAAAATACTTACCCACAAGTTATTTTTCAATGTGCTCGCTTCTCACTGGAACGTTAAATAAACACTTTAGGACTCAATCCCTCTCTCTGCCTCATGTGTACTTACCGTCTTTTAAAGCAAATCTCTTCCCATTTTCCACAGAGTGAAGGCTGGCACTGCAAAGGGACCGTCCTCTCCTGTAGAGAGTATCGAGGACATTAATCACTCTGAGAATGCTGAGTAGTTACTCTGCCATGGAATCCAATGCTTATAGAAGATGTATTCCATTTATTAATAATTTTCTCTATTCTACATTTGAAACTTCTGCTATCCAAATAATCTTTTAGAACAAAATTGGCGGATAGACTGACATCTTAAAATTGATGCATCTATCGTACCACTCAAACCATCTCTACAATATTTCCTTGTATTTAAAATAATTGATCCCTCAAATCGTTTTGTAAACTGCGATCTTCAACTGATGGTGATGGAAACCGATTTAAAATGTAGATATTTAGTCCTCAAACCAAGGGATATATTTGTTTCTTCTGAATGACTTTCAACGCACTTGTTTTATCATTTCATTTTAAAGAGAAGTGGAAGATAAGAAAATTGAAGTGTTTCTCTGCTTCCAGTTCTGTGTGCCAGCCTTTCAGATACAATTTCCAGCAGGAGAGTTTACTTTGAAGCACAACGAAATTGTTTCAAAGGTGAATATTGTTGAGCTTTCATCTGTAATCCGTACTTGACTTGCTTTGCTGTCATTCATGGGTCAGGACCTGCTGTGATCCATTCAGTGAGGATCTGCATTTATGTCCATTAATTGCTCTGTTTCATACTTGTCAGCTATGATAATCTTTTTGCCATTGTCCTATCTGCACTGCATTTAATACTAAGTATTTTAATCACAAGTGGTAGGTTATTGTTGTTTTTTTCCATTCATGTGTTGCTAATTTATTCCACTTGGATAGGTGGCCGCACTCACAAACATCACTCAGACTCGCCTATACTCCTTGTTGGTTTTCTTCTTCGTGCTCCCTCTTACAAACTGTATTCCCTTCCTTGCTGTCGTGCCACCAACCCCTTTCGCTCTCGTTCATCTCGGAGATGACAGGATCTTTTATCGGTCCCAATCCTTCCTTGTTGGATGACTGTAAAAGAGTTACTTCGAACATTGAACAATGCAGAACAAGAACAGGCCCACGATGTTGCGTTGAAAATCACACGAAATTTTACTAATTCCTTCAGTATTTTCTGATAATATTTCCCTCCAATTCCTTGTATAGTCATGTGTTATATAAAAGCCGCTTAAAAGCTGCTGTCGCATCACCTTGTACAACCATCCCGACAGCATGCTCCAGGCACCTGTCACTTTCTGCGTAAAAAAATACTCGCCCCTCACATCTTCATAATCTTCTGTCTGTACAATGTTACATATACCTTTCAACTTCTCTGGACTCCAGAGTCCTCCCTATCTATGTAACCCCCTCCAGTCATTTTAATCCTTCCTATCCCTGTCACCTCGTCCAGACACTCCAATCTTCCCTGCTGCTGCCAACTCTTCCTGTCACTCCCTCCCCCCTTATATTTTTGACATCCTCCAATTTCTCCAACCCCTACGTCTCGCTGTCGCCTCCTCCAGGTACTCCAACCAACCCTATCGCTGTCACATCCTTCGTTCACTACACCACTACATCTCGCTGTAACCTCCTCCAGTCTCTCCAACCTTTACTCTCACTGTTGCCTCCTCCAGGCACTCCAAACATCCCAATACTTGGCAGCTCATCCAGTTACTCCAACCCTACCTCTCGCTGTCACCGCCTGCAGCCACTCCGAACTTCCCCATCGCTGTCACCCCTTGAGTCACTCCATCTCGCCCTCTTGCCGTCACTTCCTCCAGTTTCTTCAAACCAACACCCTCGCTGTAACCTTCTCGAGTCACTCCTATCCTCCCCATCATTGTCACTCCTCCAGTTTGGCTAACCCTTCCTGTCGTTGAACTTCGTCCAGCCATGATTTTGCTAAAAAGAATGGGGTGACAGCGAGAACAGGGTATTGAGTTACATGATCAACCATTATTGTATTGGACAATGGGATAAGGTCGAGTGAATGAATGGCACATACCTGTACGTCTCTGTATCATTCCGTACCTCTATGACTTCCTTCAGTCCTAACTACACTCCCTATCTGTTTAATCTACACAACCTCTTCACAATTGCATTTCCTCAGAGCTCAGAATGTTCCTTATCTGTCCTCCAGTGCATTTTAACTTTGTTACATATTCCTGGTTCTAAATACTTCCAAGTCTGAATGGTCCTTTTCATTTTATCAAACTTTCTTACCTCGTCAGCCTACAACAGTCTCCATAGCCTTTTTTACATATGTATATTTTTCCGGTCCTTGCAATACATTCTGTGTCAGCACATACTTGCCACCCCTATAATACTCCCCATTCGACAGGCCGACTGCAGCTCTAGCAGATTGTGCGGTCAACTCTCTCTCTCGAACCTCCTTCAGGTGCTGCAAGTCTTCCTGCAATCTGTCCATATCTCCTGCTGTAACAACTCTCCACGATCACTGTTCGCTTTTCCACTCTCTACATCCCTAACAGCACCTCAAACATCCTTTCTTTCTGCAACTCTGCAACTTTCTCTCTGTGTTACCTGTTTCTGTCCCTTAAATTTCCGTCTTTGTAAATCCTCCAATCCCACCAAATCTTACTATCTTAGTAAACGACTGCAGTTCCTCCAAACTTCCTTAATTACCACAGCTAATTAAAGAGCATGTTCTCCACTTGAAACCCAGAAATATTTCAGACACCGGATGTGTTCAATGGAGAGTAAGAAGTTCAGGGGGTTGACACACTCCTTGCCAGTGTTACCTTCCAAACCCCTGCAACTCAGGTCATTTTATATTCTCTTCCAGCCCTAAAAATGTTCCGTTGCCCTGTAACTCTTCCTGTATTGAGGTCCCTTGAACATCATTAACTTTTACGGTGTCCCCGAAATCGTTACTTCCTCCAGGCACCGAAAGTCGCTTAACTCTAAGATCCACGGGATTCGAGTACACCAAAGCTCACTGACTGTCATTTTGCCCTTTGCTCAGTCATTCATATTTCTGTAACCATCTTGCTACAAGACTTTTTAAAAAATATTATGGAAGTAGTATATGTGTAACCACTTCCAGCACCACTGAGCTATCATATGTTTCCTTTGCTTCTTCAGCAGCTCTGGCAGCTCAGCTCAGATCTTTCAGTAACTTGTTGCAGACCCTCCAGCTCTCCCTACTCTTTAACATAAATCGTCCCATTCCCTACAGTGCTCACAATCACTGTAACATCCTCTGTGTGCTCTAATTCTGCTGCTCTTCTCAACTGTCTTCCAGGTACAAATACGATCCTGTGAGGTAGCACTGCGGAATGGGACATCATAACTCTCAGTTTGAGGTCTGCTATTACCTGGGTATTCAAACACAGAGAACCTAAGAGTGAGCAGAATTGTATGGGAGAATATAAATCGGCAACGAGGATTGAGGCCGTCTTAGATTTGGAATCGAAGATGAATCAGAGCTGGAGGCTAAAAATCAGCAACGAGTCATGTCGGAAGTGACCATGATTGGGAGAATCTTGAGCAAAGGTTTGACACAAACTCAGATCTGGGAGCTATAGCAGTAGCAAAGTGAAAAGATGTAAATGAGAAGTGATGGTTGAGGCCTAATCATACATGGGATTCAAAGGCATGGTAAATCTGTGTGGGATAAGCGTGCACTGGGAGATAGAAAATTGCACGTAGCTGTGGGTCACAGAGACGGATACCCTGTGACGTAGCAGATTTGTGTGGGAGCTGGGGGATAACACACACTTGGGAGTCACAAAGACTGGAACACTGTAAGGGTGCAGAGCGGTGTGGGACCTCGTGGATTACATGCACATGGAAGTCAGAGAGACACATTTTTGCCACTGAGTCTTGCCTGTACTGAGATTGCATGAACGCAAGAGGAATCACAGAATAAATGTTCGCTAAACTCTTATAAGTAACTGTCTCTAAATTACTACATTGCAACCATTTTTCTTAATTGTTCAGAAACAAGTTGTTCACTTAGAAATACCATGAATAAGCGAAACTGCAAGGCAGTAATAAAGTAACCTCAGTAATCTACAATTGAAGAAGGCACTGCAACTCAAAATTAAGTAAGTCCAGATACATGTCATGGCTGACATGGTATGACAAGTCATTCAAATAAAAAATGCGTTCTGTTTCATTTGGTAGGCATAGCCCCTACTTGTATCATGAACGAACACAAGATCTTGGACCTCAGAACACGACGAGCTTTTGAGGTACATCTACGCCACTGAGAGTCACATGGATAGCACATCCAGCCAGGGGATAACACTACAGTCATAACTTCATCCAAGAAGGAATGAAATGGGTCGTCAATCTGCCCAACAGAAACAGTCAAGGAATACAGTAATTGTTCCAGGTCTCAACCAAAGACTAGTGTTCCAGTCTGGAAACGAATGAAGGTGCTGACAGCTTAGGGGAATGCAGTCAGAACAATATCTTTGACACGGCAAGCAGTCTGACTGTAGAGCAGGGGAGGAAAACGAAGTAAGTGCAGTGTTCAGATGGGATTAATTACTTTGAAGAAGATGCAACGGTTTCTGTGACTTACAAAGCAAATCCAAGATGGTGAGGTCAAAGATGTCACTGTGTCTGCAATGCTTTAGAGTGGAGGACTGTTAGCAGGCAGAGTTAATGTCCATGTTGGGAGGAACGAAATCGGTAGAAGGGGTGAAGTGTTCTGGGAATGAGAATTTCCGGAGCTAGGTGGAATATGACCAAGCAGGACCTCAAATGTTGCAAGCCCTGTAATACTCCCAGTTCCATGTACAAGACAGAACTAGGAGTGTTTAACATATCAAAGTATGACTGGAAAGATGATAAAGCTGGAAAAGTTTCACATTGCTGCGGTATTGGGATGGGTTCTGGGGAAGACAGCAAATGTACAAGCTGGAGGGAATAGAAAATGACATAGTCGGGATTGTGTGCCTGTGGGGAAACGTGGGAGGGATTTAAACAAAATTTTTAGGAGAATCGGAACGAGAAAAGATCAGTAAGTGATGATGATCAAGGTTCCGACAATACGTGGAGATGCAGCTGGAATTAAACTAAACAGTAAGTTTAACAGTTGAAAATGGAGTAAGAAGTTAAGTCAAATCGCAAGTAGACTCCATGCATATGAATACGTAGGGTTTACGAAGTTACACTTACAGGTTAACGTGTGTAAATTTGCTGGTGTACTGATAACTAAGCGCTGGCACAAGGAATGGCAGGACTGGGTGTTAAATATTGCTGTGGAAAAAGTATTCTGAAGCAGAAGAGAGGGAAGGAAATGATGAAGGGGAGAAGCATTGTTTACGGATTGCATCAGTTCAGGAGGCCGAGAGAAAAACGACTCCAACAAGAAAGTATTTGGGTGGAGCAACAGACCAATGAGGGTATTTTAACACTTTTACGCACCGTCTGCCAGCCACAGACTAGTGGAAAGGATGGAAGGAATATCTATGCAGAGACAGTTCAGAGCAATGGAAATACCATCGACTAGTTACATTAAGACACTTAAGTTGTCCAGTTTTTGACTGGGATATTAGCAATTTCAAGGAATTGATGGACAAGTATTCCATGAATTGCATGTAAGAGCGCTTTCTAGAGAATTGTGTGTTCATCATAAGAAAGCATGTACTATTGGACATGGTCATTGGAAATGAGATGGGAACTTGTGGGCGTCATGGTGGCACAATGATTAACACTGCTGCCTCACAGTGCCAGACACCCGCGTTCAATTCCCGCCTCAGGTAACTGTCTGTGTGGGATTTGCACATTCTCCACGTGGCTGCGTGGGTTTCACCTGTGCACTGCTGCGGTTTCCTGCCACAGTCCAATGATATGCAGGTTAGGTGAATTGGCCATGCTAAATTGACGGTAGTGTCAGGTTAAGGGATAAATCTGGGGGAATGGGTCTGGGTGGGTTGCTCTTCGGAAAGTCGGTGTAGACTTGCTGGGCCTAAGGGCCTGTTTCCACATTCTGATGATCTGATCTCAAAATGGATCCTGTGTCAATCATGAACATTCTGGTACACAGCTGTTATTTAAGTGTAAATATCAGGATTTTGGTCGAGAATGGTATGCAATAACTGAGAATATGTAGAATCAATTAACTGGAAGCAGCCTGCAATGGGGCAAGGATGAAGCTGGGATGTTTTAAATGGAACACCACGTTGGCCAGAAAAAGTAAAACTGAAGATTGGGCTCCCTTCATAGAGGAGGCGTTTTGGGTACAGTTGAAAGGCAGGTTAAACAAACTCAACGCTTCCTGGATGACGGAAAATAACAATAGAATCGGTGTCACATAGAGAATCGAATTGGGAAATATGCGGAATGCTGAAATTTCAGTGAGGAGATAGCAGAGCAAGGGATAATTATGGGAAAACTGAAAGCCAACATAGACCTGTCCCAAAATCGTCTGTGGGTACGTCATAGTTGCGTGTTAAAAAGTGGAGTGAAGCTAGTTCAACAGTGGAAGGATGGTTTATAGTGTGAAGAATGTGCAGAGGGAACTCTGTCAATTGAACGGTACAATATTGATGAAGAAGATGTGTATAGAATAATCGACAAAACACATTTCATTGTGAGTTTTAGAATACTTGTAGCTCAGATTTACTCGCTGATTTGGAAGATTTCCTGTATTTCTCTCGATATACATAAATATAAAATTATTCCTTCATTCATTCGTGAAATATACAAAGATTGTATCAATGCGGGTACAACACTGACTGACTGATTGGAAACCAAGAGGAATGGTAATTAAATGTTTTTCAGGCGACAGAAAGATTTTCGCTGACGTTCTGCAAGAGTCAATTCTGGGAACCTCATTCGTTTTGACATGTATGAACAATTTACATTGGGTGTACAGAGACCCATTTCAAAGTTTACAGTTGACACAGGGCTTTAGAAATTTGCAAACTCCAAATCGACATTGAGAAGTTGGTAGAGTTAGCGGAGAGGTAGTAGATGAAGTTTGGCGCAGAGAAGTACGAGACAATGTGTTTTACTGGTAAAAACATTAAAAGACAAGAGCAATCGGATGTAAAATCTGAAGGACTAAAGGACGGAGGGCCTAAGAGATATTTGTGAACAGATTATTGAAGTTGGCAGGACATTAAACATACAGCATTTATGGTTTTCTAAAGATTGGAATAGGGTACAAGGGCAGTGAGCTTGAACTTGTATGAAACGCATGTTAGACCTCTTCTGGAGTATTGTGCATATTTGTAGATATCTGATGGTAGGACTGCTGTGAACACTTTGGAAAGGATGAAAAAGTGATTTGCAACAATGGTTCCACTGATGAGAAACTTCAGTTGTGATGTCAGAGTGAAAAATGTTGGACAGAAGATGAGGAGGTCTGATGGAATTTGTCAAACATATAGGCATTTAGAATAAAGTAGATCGATTAAATCTGGTCCCGCTAATAAACGGAACAAAAATGAATAAGTCATAGATTTCAGGTGATATACAAAAGAAGAAATATTGATATAAATAAGAATTTTGTGCTCGGCAAAGAGTTAGGATACACTTAGATGTATTGTAGATGTATGTCCAATGGAAACATTCAAGAGGGGATTGAATAATTATTGTGATGAAAACTAATGTGTAAGGATATCGGGGGAAGCAGGAGATCATTGAAGAGTTGGCCAAAACTCATGGGCCAAATGGTATCCTTCTCTGCCAAAAGGTCTGCGTGGTTCAATGTAATGTCGTCGGAGAACGCCAACTCCAATAATGTCCTGTCTCTGTTATCTAATCGATCCTGGATGAGGTAGTCGTATCTCGATGATGTCCATCAACCATTGCAGCCCTCCTTTTTCTCCATAACTCACAGAGGCCAAAGAAACTTAATTTTTCTGGAATCTCCTTCAGACCATTCAATTCTTGCTCTTAATGTTACAATTCACAAGTTCTTATAGGTGTTCCTACCTCTGTAACGATTCCGATTCACATAAATCTCCAAATCTCTGTACCTGTTCCAGTCCACACCAAGAGCAATGTCACGAACATCGTCCAGTCAAATCTCATTATCTCCATAACCTCCTCCAGTCACGACAGTGTTCATTATATCTGAAAATTTCTCCAGTAAAGATAACTCTGCATATCTCTTTAACTTCCTTCAGTCCTAACAATTTTATCTGTTGTGTAGCCCACGCCAATGACTAACCATTTATGCAATATCCTATTGCCCATACAGCGCTCCCGATGCTGCAACCACATACAACTCCGACATAGTTTCCTGGGTCTGCAATCTCCACATTCTCATGCCATCCCTCTCTGTGAAAATACCTCCAGCCATCCTTGCCTCTGAAATTTCTACCAAATGTTAAAACTTGCCACATGTCTCGAACCTTCATTAGCTCCTACAGATTTCTTGGTCTCGATACATTCGTCCACACTGCTGCATCCCTTATCTAACTCTGCAAATTCCTACAAGAGAAGTTACATCGTTTTTTCAGTAGAACCTCAACTCAGAAGACCCCTGCAGTGCTAATGCATGATTTGTTTTCTGTTTGTGCCAAGCTCTTGATTTCAACCTTCTCCACCCAGAATGTCCCTTGCTGTTTCTAACTCTTCCAAAATTCGATCCATCTCTATTTGTGTGATTTCTATGAGGAGCAGAGGTTGTCGAGAAACGGGATTTTTGTGGGCTCTATGGATGTCGCCGAAGTCGCAGCTGATATAGAAACTTGATTACAAAGGTGGAAGGGACATAGAATATGAAGAATATTACAGAGACTGACAATCCGTAGGCACAGAAGAAAATAACATGCGATTTTCCAGGTTGACATTGGGTCATCAAGGAAAATGCTATTGAGCTGCAAATGCATACGCAATAATCAAGCCTGTGACTTGCCTGTTGTGACGGTGGGAACCCGTAATAGAAAAAGTACTGGCAACTGACAGTGCACAAGTTGGGGAGAGAATCTGTGATCTTCCTCTTTGGATTTGAAACACGGATTGACATTACGTAAGAGCACCTGAACGTTTTCAGGGAAGACAGTGAGCCTGGGATCTTCCTGTTCTCAGAGTGACACTCGTTTCCAGAATGGAGGTGAGTAGCAATAAATGCTGAGTGGAATGAAACTTGTTCAGTTCTGAACTTAAGGATATTCTCTTTATGTCTTGATGAGACTCCAACCTGAAACAGTTACAGCAGAAATGACTCCAGGCAGCAGCAACTCCCAGGTATCAATTCTTGATCAGAGGTCAACTGAACAGAGTCTCAGATCATAAAAGTTCTCACGTCCTGAAATGTTGTAATTCAAAAGTATTATTGTGAGAGCACAACGTGCTGGAGCTGATATGAACTGAATCTGCATCACTGATCAAAATCAGTGCAGGTCCACAGGACAGATCGTCTGCCACAGTCTGGGCTCTATGTGTCTGCATTCCATTCCCAACACACACCTCCCCTCCCCGTTGTTTGTTTTCTGGTGCCACTGGAACCATCCATATCCCTGTAGTATAACAGATTTCAAACACCTCCAATCTCTGTAACCTCTTCTGGACCCTACAGCAATCCGGATCTCTGCCAGTACCTCCCATCCCTGAATTCCTTTCTACCTTTCACAAAGAAAATGAGAAGACGGCACAAAATAGCATGAAACAGGTGAAATGTACTTGTCACTATGGAGATATGGCTGCAGTGTAACTAAGACTGAGAACTGGGTATTCAATGTCTTTTCACCAATATTGCAGGATTGGTACCTACTCCACAGCTCCCCCCTCCCACACCCCGTCACCCGCCCCATGGATCTCTCCACTCTGGAGTCTTCCTGCCTCTACTCCTGATGAAGGGCTTTTGGCCGAAAAGACGATTTTCCTGCTCCTCAGATGCTGGCAGACATATTGTGTTTTTCCAGCACCACTCTGATATAAACTCTAGTTTCCAGTATTCGCAGTCCTCACTTTTGCCTAATTAGGTGCTTCAGGCAAGGGTAGTGGATTAACGAAGTGAAAAATCATTCATTATGCAAAGCCAGTGAACAAGATGTAAAACATTCATACGTGAAGCCATTGAACAAGGTTGAAAACATTCATTGTGTAACACCAAATGCCTTAATCTTTATTGTTGACGCTGGCCGATTGTAACAGCAACCCAGTCAATGTTGACGTTGCATTATTTGGATGGGACTCCCAGTAAGTGACTGCATCATTCCTTAAGAATCTGGTGTTCGAGAGAAGACCGAGAACTCAATCTGTGTGCACATGCCCTTCACACCCACCAACGCTGCCATCTGTCATCTGCCAGCCTAACCATGCGAACACAGACCATCTTCCACCCACTGATTATATTCACTGGCCCTCCAGGGCCCTGAATAATTATGAAGGAGGTAAAATCAGATTGTGTATCTGAGTGCTTCTTTCGACTAATACGGGATAGGGAAACAGGACGACAATATTGGCATAGTCCGCAGTATCCAAACGAATAGCAACAATTGGGCAGTGTCAGCAGTCGTCCGGAACATAGGCAACTCGGGCCGGACAAGCCCACAAGGTAATATTTGAAACTTTGGTTGCTCTCGATATTCCGTGTATAAGAAACGGTACCCTCATTCAACTGCTCTTTATTCTACAGACTCCTCGAACGTTAATCAGATCAGTCGAGGGATATAGCTTAATAAGTGCGCTGGAAAACATAGGCTAGAGTCCCTTGGGTTTAAATGGCATTTATGTTCTCCGCTATGTATTGGGGTTCAAATCCTCTGCGTTTACGTGAGATTCGAGTCCTCTTTTTTTTGAGGTCCCTGTCTTCTGTGTTTAATTGAAATTCGAGTCCCAGTGAGGAGTAAAGTGAGAAAATGGTTAAAATCGCCCAGCGGCGAGATTTGAGGCTCTGAAGTCTTTCTTCGGTGGCAAGAGATTGGCTTGGATTATGGCACCATGTGGTCTGCTTCGATGGCTTTCTCTTTTTTAAGTACATCATCAGTTTGAGGATGCAAAACAATTACAACTAGAAACACTTAAATTAAGTTTGTACCAATGCTTTGGTTGAAGAAGTGAAGCTTCAATATCAATTGTTCCATGCTGAGATTGTTTGATGTTTATAAAATTGTTTTATTGCTCAGATCGTGGTTATGAAAGTCCATTTAAGTGATTGTTTCGACTAGTTGGAAGCAGGATCTCAATTCAATGCATTTTGTACGCTACGTAATGGGACAGATTTTGTTTTTACATAGAGATTGTACAACATTATGCCCCTTTAAAATAATCGAAACGTTAACCTTAAAGCAAATGGATTGAACTCTTGAATTGTTTGTAATTCGACGATGCCTGCTCAAAAAAATGTGTGGTCAGTGGTCATGCTTTCAACAGATGATAATATTGTATTAAATATTATTGCTGATTTTTTTTTCTTTTTAATGCAGCGTGTTCACGACCATTTTCAGTTTGTTTTCCGAGAGTTTTCGAAATTGAGGCTGAGCTGTTTCAGTTCTTTTAATTATTGTTAAGTATTGATTTTGCCCATTTATAGTACAAATTCAACTAATGCTGATTTCTACTAAAGTAGCCATTATAACTCCAACTGTATCATTTGAGCAATCTCATTTGTAAACCATATTTTAAAATATTCTGTATTTGTTCCCCACGAATATTTGAGATTTAAATTTGAAATGAAAATGCCCCTTTAATTGCTGAAGTCGTGGAACCATTTTGTTATTTTCTTGTTGTTGCAAACTTTTGAAGTACTTTTCCTGACAGCTTTCACATTAGCCAAGTAACAATTTATTAAAGGATTATCATTTGTAATAACTTGAATGTTGTCACCTAATTTAAACCAGATTTTAGTAAAATTGATTTTTGTTTCCTAATTGACTGAATTGTTGATGCAGTAACATTTAGAAGTAAATTAATTGAATAAAACTTGATAATGTCATAAATGGTGAATAGAGTAACAGACTTCAAGTATTCAAGGCAAGTTGAAATATGCACACGCAATTTATTATAGTTAATGTGCGACTGACTTCATAATGATAACTTCCTTGGCAAGGAAGGAATGAGTGAGCAAGTGAAAAGATACTTTCAGCAGCTAACATCATCTCTTCAGTTTCTCCATTCACGTGTTAAGCCCTCCGTCAGGCAACCGCCCACACCTCCACATCATGATCCAATGGATTCAATCGGATCACCAGTCATGAGCAAGAACAGTGAAGATAATGACAACAATGAAGCGGAGGTTGGTACGTTTTTTGTCAGTGGACGCCCTCTGGACATTAAACGACGTGAGCTTTACCTTGTTTCTCGATCATTTAATGAATATCTAGGCTCACTGATCAAGCTAACAACAAATAGTTAACTTTGTTACATTTAACAGCACAGCGGAGCGGACGTAGCAACGAATGTTGCATCCACCTAGCCTTTAGCTGCAGCTGCTGCACTGCACACAAAGATGCGCTCGTATCCTCCATCTGAAAAAAATCAGCAAAGATGGAAAACTCGTCCAGTTTGTTCAGTATTTAACTGCCTTTATCCAAGATTTCAGATTTCTCCGATGAGTGGCGTAAGGACAGACTGAACTTTGGTTTCAGATTCGACTTTACTGAAGGAGATTTTGGAGAACTGGCTCATTTCCAGTCGAATCAAAGATGTTGCTGTGGCCATAAAGGATTGTGGATTTAAAACTTTACTGGCGAATTTTCCCCATATGGAATGTTTCTTCAATTTCAATTCAAAGTAACGGACGAATGATTGTTGTTGTTATCATCATTGTATGTTGTGTATCAATAACTTGCTTAAATACTGTCTTTCAGACTCTTTGCTAGCTAGCAATATCATCTCGTTGGTTATCATGAAATGATTAAAGGAGGGAATGAAAAGGTGTATAAGCTATGAGGAGGTAGGGAAAGAGTTAGGTATGTGTCGTGTGAGAGAATGGCTCAGCTTGCATGAGATTGGCCAAATAACAACATGCGGCAAGCAACGAGGTGTTGGAGACAAGGGTATTGTGTCAACGAGGTGAAAAAGCTCACATTCTGCTAAGCCAGTTAACAAGGGTAAAAATATTTCATTATGTGAAGGCAGTTAGCCAGGTTAAGAACATTCAATGTGTAATGTTAGACACGTTAATCTTTCCTGTTGATGCTCACTGATTGTAACGGTCGCCCAATGAATATGGTTGTTGCCCTATTTGGTTGCTGCTCCATGAAACTGACTGTAAAATTCCCGAATAATCTGCTGTTTAAGAGAAGACCGACAACTCATGTCTCTGTGCACATGGGCGTTCGTTCTCTCATCCTTCAGGGCCTGGAATAAAACTGAAAAAAGTGAAGCCACATTGTATCTCTGAGTGTTTGTTTCGACTGATATGGGACGTGGGACGACAATTTGAAGCTGCAAACTGATAAGAGAATCGATATTAATGTGGGTGTTAATAATCAGTCATAATTTAGACAACAACTCACTGCGACCTTTCTGAAATCTCGTCTTAAAAACAGTACATCACGAGGATGGGCACTTCCACCTGCCAACCCTGCACTAACACTCGTGGCGTTTCGCAATTCTATAAAGGTCTATATCATTCTATTCACTGCTTATTCGTCTACGTGTCCAGAGACCTTATATGGTTTACCTAAGTACCTTCTTGTACAACGTCCACCATCAGTGCATTCCAGGCATTTTCACATTCTGTCTGCAACAGAGAAAAAACTCGTTTCTCATATCTACTTCAAACTTTTCTCCTTTTGCCTACAACCTATGGTCCTAGTAATTGATCTTTCTACCCTGGGGAAAAGGCATTCACTATTTATTCTATCCATGTCTCACATAATTTTGTGAACCTCACTCAGGTTGCCCCTTAACCAATTTGGAAACCTCAGTCAGGTACCCTTGATGTTCAGTTGAAAACATACCAGTCTTGTTCAATTTCTCCTCACGGACAATATCCTCCAAACCAGAAAACATCCTGGTAAACGTTTTTCAAACTATCTCCAACAGTGCACGTGTACACAATATTCCAAAGTGGCCGAAATAAAGCTGTATCCAGCTGCAACGTGACCTGCCAATTTTTATACTCTGTGCTCTGATTGATATACGCAAGCATGCGATTGGCCTTGCTGGGCACACTGTTTACCTGCGCTGCCACTTTCAGGGAACAGTAGCTTATCCACCACGATCTTTTTGGATGTTGAAGCAAGTTAGAGCTCTTCCGCTTATTGTTTCTAAAATGCATCATCTTGCAATTGTCCAGATTAAATTACCTCTCCATTTTCTCTGCCTAAGTCTCCTGCCTACTTTTATCTTGCTGCAACTCTGCCAATCATCTAGACGATCCGCAAATCTTCAAATCTATTCACAGATCTCGAGTCACAAAAACACTGTTCCAATACTCCTCTGTCTTCTCTGAGAAATCAGTTCTGTATCCATCTTACTGACTGACAACTGATCCCAGTTGCATTCACCTTCCTCCTGGGCCTGCTATAAGGAATCATTTGAAAGTTCAACATAGGCAACATCCTGTTTCATGCCCTCATCAATCAACTTTTCTCACTTTTTAAAAATATGCAATCACTTTGTGAGAAACAATCATCCCTATACAAAGCCATGTTTGATTTCACTAAAATGTCCGTATTTTGTTTCCAAAATTGAGTCAGTCCCTTCTCTAAGAACCTCCAATAATTTCCCAACCACTAACGGAAAGCTGATTGGATTTCTTGGACATTTCTTCCATTAACTCTTTTGCCTACAACTAAGGAAACAATATGAGCTATTCTACACTTCTCTGAAATTCCTCTTGTGACTGAAAACTACATCGTCTTGGAAGATCCAATCTTTCGTACTTTGTGCCTTTAGCGCCCATGGTCTCAAATCCTGCTACCTGTCACCGGACGCCTGTGCCAGTGACACGTGAGGAGCTAACCCTTCCACATCAAAAAGATGCGGTCTACTTGCCAGTACAGATACTTTGCATAAGTTCACACTGACTGCGCATCTGTGATCACTCAAAAAATAGTCGCACAGTAAAAATTGATCTGGTTTAACCAACCTCGTGAACCACTTCTACTCATATGGTTCATCATGGTCATCGCGGTGTATCGGTGCTTTGCAGTGCAGCATGTCCCCATCAAGAATATCAGTGTTGATGGGATTAACTTTATTGCTTGCTTCCAGGGCAAATGAAGCGCTCAATGAGCTTATCGCTCTCTGGCTTAATCGCCACTAATAGATATATGTGTGTATAGTTGCTGCGAAGATTGACTTTCCCAAAAAGTAGTACGTCGCATTTATCTGAATTAAACTCCATCTGCCACTTCTTAGCCCATTGGCCCATCTGGTCAAGATCCTGTTATAATCTAAGGTAACCCTTTTCACAGTACACTACACCGCCAATTCTGGTGTTATCTGCAAGATCCTAACTCTGCCTCATATTCACACATCTAAATCATTTATGTAAATGACGAAAATTCGTAGACCCAGCAGCATCCTTGTGCCACTCCACCAGTCATAGGCCTTTGGTCTTAAAAACAACCCTGCACCCCCATCCTCTGTCTTCTACCTTTGACTCAGTTCTGTACTAAATGGCTAGTTCTCCCTGTACTCCGTGAAATCTAACCTTGCTCACTAGTCGCCCATGGGGAATCTGGTCAAACGACTGACTGAAGTCCGCATAGATCATATCTAACGCTTCTTTCCTCAAGAATCCCCTTTGTTACTTCGAGAAAAAAACTCAATCATGTTTATGAGACATGATTTCCCATGCACAAACCCATTTCGACTATCCCTAATCAGTCCTTTCATTTCCAAATACATGTACATCTCTTCCCAAGGTGGAATGTGAGGAGTTCTTCCTCCAGGAGTCGTGTGGTCAAATTTTGGCGGTGAAGGAGGCCAAGGACCTGCATACCCTTGATGGCGTGGGAGTGTTTGACTTTGAATTCCTACAGTGTGCAAACGGGTCTTCGGCCCAACAAGTCCACACCATCACCCTGAACCGGACTGATGGAAACCCATTCCCCTAAGCTATATTTACAACTGACTAATGCAGCATTCCTACACATCCCTTAAAAATATGGACAAATTAACAGTGCTAATTGACCTAACCTGCCCATCTTCAGGTTGTGGGAGAAAACCGGAACACCTGGAGGAAACCAGGTAAACTGCATTCAGGCAGTCACTGAAAGCTGGAATTGCAACATGGTCACTGGCACCGTGAAGCAGCAATGATAACCACTGAGCCACCATGCCACCCGAAGGAGATTTGTAGTTTGATGCCATTGGGCGGTTGGGTCAGTTGATCCTTTTGTCTCAGAGATATTCTCTGAAACGATCCATAAGTTGGCATTCTGTATCCCAAATGTCGAGTAGTCCACATCAGGATCGATGGGCAAAAATGATGACATGTGGAGCTGCATGTAAATTTATGCCAGATGTGAAATGATCCTTTAGGGCCTTGGACGGAGCTGCGGGGGAAATATGACTGTCGGTTTTACACTTCCCGTGGTGGCATTGGAAGGTGCCAAGAGTAGTGGGTAGGCTGGTGGGGGAGTGGATGTGGCGGGGGGGGGGGGCGGGGGGAGTGCGGCGAGACCTGACAAGGGAGCGCAGAGGAAATGGTCTCTCCGGAAAGCTGGTAGTTACGGGCAGGGAAATATGTCTCTGATGGTGGTGTCCGATTGTAGGTGGAAGAAACGGCGAAGGATGATGTGTGATGTCTGTTGTTTATTGTGGTGGATGGTGAGGACAGGGGCTCCCTGACATTGTTTTGGTGGGAGAGGCGGTTTGGGTTTTCAAGAGTGGAGAGATATAGAGGTGATGTGCTGGAACGCATTATCCACCATTTTCGAGAGTAAAATGTGATCTTTGAAGAAGAAGGCCCTCTGGGATTTTCTTATTGGAATTGGTCATGCTGGGAGCAGATGCTGCGGAAGTGAAGGAATTCAGAATAGGAAATGGCGTTTTACAGGGGTCATGGTGGGTGCGCGTATATACAGGGAGCTCTGGGTGTCAGTGAGCTACAAGATGCAAAGTTGAGTCTGTCACCATTGATGGAGTTGGAGAGGTCCATGAAGTGAGTGGGGAAAGGTGTCTGAGATGGCCCAAGTGATATTGAGGTCGGGGTGCAATATGATGGTGACGTTTATGAACTGTGTGGCGCTGATAAAGTCATCAAGGTAGTGGAGAGAATGGTTGGGAATTGTGCTGCTATACTTACAGAAGATTTCCTGGAACATTATGTACCGGACATTATACAACTGACATTGTCCAGAACATTCTGTACTTAACATTCTACAAAGGAATTTTCCCGGAAAAGTCTGAAGAACGTTGTATAACTGCCATATCCAGGAATATCCTGTACCCAACATTCTATGACTGACATTCCCCGTAATATTCTCTACCCAACATTGCATAACTGACATTCCCTGATATATTTTGTACCCAACATTCTACAACTGACATTCCCTGGAACATTCTGTCCCTGTCTTTACATATGAACGGCTGGACTTCTGTGAATTGAGCAAACGATAAGGTCTCAAGCGAAGAGATCTCATCCCAGGGAGAAGGAGGTGATGTTCCGAAGTACCCTCAGGGAGTTAAAGTGTTTAATACGCTTTCCCACATTTTAGACGAAAAGACAGAATTTTCCGAACTCCATTTGTCTTCAAGGAGCTTCGAGAGGGCATGCAGGACAGAAACGTTTTCACTCACCGTATTCGGAACTGGAAGGAAGCGACTTGTGTCTGCTTTGGAGTGATTGATTGAGTGGGAATATTCCAGAAAACACCTTTTGTTATGGATATGTCTTTGTGTGTTTGGGGAGGGAGAGTATTTTGTGTTTTATGATGTATTTTTGCCAGCAATTCAGACTTTCCGTATTGTTATTCAATCTCAAATTATTTTCATAAATCTCTACATACGGTGACACATTTGAAAATTTCACTGGCCCCTCTGTCAAACTGGTCACTTTGTCTCCAGGCTAATGTATAATGTGTTTGTTTTTCTTCCTCACAGTTAACGTAGTGACCATCTACGGCCTGCTTTTGAAAGATTGTGAATTGTCTCCATGTGTCAGACGTTACCTGGCGGCCATGGCAGTGGCGGATCTACTGGTCATTATCCTCGATCTTAAAATGAGACACATGCCCATTGTTTATAATGAAAAAAAATTTTAAAGTCCATCCCCGTGTGTAATATCCACGCCGTCCCGCTTTATGCAGACACCGACTGTTCTGTCTGGTTCAACGTCACTTTCACTTTTGATCGAATTGTGGCCATTTGTTGTCAGAATCTGAAAAGTAAATATTGCAGTGAGAAAATGGCCGCTGTGGTTCTGAGAACAGTAACTGTACTGAGTTGCTTAAAGAATATTTCCTGGTATTTTAAACTCGCAACTCGGTATCGGCTGGGGCACACACCCTGGTTTTGTGTGGGTACAATTGGTGTTTATGACTTCAATGTCTGGATCACAATTGAGTTCGTCCACAATATTCTCACCCAGGCTCTGCCATTTTTCCTGATTCTGTTGCTCAATGTTTTCATCGTCAGATATATTGTAGTTACCAGTAAAACCCGCAAAAGGCTCCGGGCTCATACAAATAGAGACGCTCAATCTGACACAGAAATGAGAAATCGAAAAAAAGTCCATGATTTTACTGTTTGTTATCTCAGTCAATTCCATTCTATTATGGTCAATGTTAATGGTGTATTTTGTATGGTACCGTATTTGGTATATTGCAGATATCTCTGTATATCTACATTACTTTGTGCATGAATTGGGCTTCATCCTGCAGCTGCTCAGTTGCTGCACAAACACCGCGATTTATGCCTTGACACAGTCTAATTTCAGAAAGCAGTTAAAGAACGTGCTGAAATACCCCTTTACCCAAATTTATCAATCGATCAAATTCACTCATTAATCAATCCATCCTGGATTTTCGAATTTCAGTGATGAAGTTGCGCGTTGCTATGGTAACAGGCTGGTTTGTCCAACCTTATCGCACAGCATTGTAACTGGGACACTTTTCAATATCTTTCCTAGCCCAGGGGCCAGTTATGAAAGGAACCATCCCAATTACTGTATCGATCACATACATTTGTAAACAATAAAACTCTTCATGAAAAAGCGCCGAGCAGCAGAGTGAACAAGATTATTGTTTGACTTTGTGTTGACGAAGCTGAACTGATCTTCAGGGAAGAAGAGGGGATTGGGCCTGATCCCAGGAGTTGAGCCTAATTCACCCAGTCCTTGCTATCACCACTGGGTACACCCACCATTACATGGACTACGGCGCAGATCATCTATCGACCCCATTATCCCCAACTCCACTCAACAAAGTCCGCCTCTCTCTCTCTCTCTCTGTCGCTCGATCACTTGTTCTCTCCCTTGCCCGTTTCTTACACCCTATTTCTCCCTTTCTTTCTGCACAACCTCTCTTTCTCTTCCTCTCTCCATTTCACTTGCCATCTTCAAATCTGTCTCTTTTTCTGTGGTACATGCCACAGTTTCTCCACCGGAATGCACTCTTCTCTGGCGTGAGAGGGACGAAAGGTGAGAGAGAGAGAGAGATAGGAAAGAGAGAGAGAGTTGGGAGAGAGTTGGGGTTGGGAGACGGGCGTGTGGAAGAGTGTGAAGGTGGTAGGGTACTGTAGAGAAAATATGGGTGCAGGGAGGGATAGATTTGGGGAGAGTGGAGACAGGCAAGGAAATAGTGTTAAAGAGAAGGGAAAAGAGGGAAATGCTGAGGGGGTGAGGGAGTTGGAGAGGGGAGAGAAAGTGGGAGGACGTAGAGACAGTGGAGAGAGAAGGTGGCGGGGGAGGAAGGCCTGGGAGAGATAGAGAGGGAGGGAGACAGGAATGGAAATCGAAGAGTGAGATAAATTGGAGGTAGAGAGGGAGGGAGGGAATAGAGAGAGATGAAGGGGCGGGAGAGAGACAGAGTGAGAGGGATTGGGGAGAGAGAAGGATTGGGGCGTGGGATAGAGTGTGAGAGGGGAGCGAGAAGGGGAGAGAGAGGGAGGTGGGAGAGCAATAGGTGGGGAAGAGAGAGAGGAGGTAGAGGTTGCTGACAGACATTGATGAGGACAGGAGTGCGTGAGCGGCGGTGTGGGTGTGGGAGAGAGAGCGACAGGAGAGAGAGAGTGAGGAAAGGAGGCGGAGAATGACTGTGGGATGGAAAGTGGAGAGAATGGAATAGAAGAAGCAGGAGAGAGATGGAGAGAGGAAGATGGAGGGGGAAGGAAATGGGAAATGGGATGAGAAGAAAACGAGGTAGGGGCCAGAATGGGAGAGAGTTGGAAGAGAGAGGGGAAGAAAGAAAGTGAAAGGGACGCTCGGGGATGAAGCGAGGAAGAGGAAAAGTGTGGTAGGGGCTGAGGGTGAGAGAGAGAGGTGAGAGCCAGGAATAGAGGTAGCAGAGAGGATGTGGTGTGGAGAGAGGGAGGCGGGGAGAGAGAACGGGGAGTGAAGAGACAGAGGTGGGTCGAACGACAGCGGTAGAAAGAGAGTGAGGGAAGAGAGTGCCATGCTGTTAGACAGAGGGAGGCAGAAGAGAAGGAGACTGAGGCGAGAGTGAGAGAGACAGACATATAGACAGACAGAAGGGGGAGATAAAGAGAGGTGTGGAGAGAGAGGGTGTATAGGGAGACAGTTTGAATGACAGGAGCGTAAGTGTAAGAGTGAGCGAATGGGAAGGAGAGAGACAATGTAGAGTGTGGGTGGCGGGAAAGGTAAGGAATGTGGAGAGTGTGTATTCTAGGGAGACTTGGAAAGAGAGACAGGGTGAAGGGGAATGACCGAGAGTAAGACACTGAGAGGGAGGGATGCAGAAAGAAAAAAATGCAGACGAGAAGAGAGACAGGTGGTGGATTTACAGAGAGAGATAGACAGGGCAGGGAATGTGATCGAGGCGGTTCGGGAGTGGGAACTGAGTCGGAAAAGGAGAGGCAGACGGGTTGAGGGACAGATGGAGCGGGAGAGGGGCAGAGCGAGAGAGCGAGAGAGCGAGAGAGAAAGAAGAGAGAGCGCGGTGAGGAGAGATTGGGAAGAGAAAGAGGGAGGGGAGAGAGAGAGATTAAGCGTGGAGGAGAAGAGAGAGTGGGAGGAATGGGAGACGAGATGGATGGGGGAAAGGACAGAGCGAGAAAGTGGGAAGAGAGTGGGGAAAGGAAGACATTAAGAGGGGGAGCAGGAGAGCGAGAGTGTGAGGGACGGGAAGAGAGATAATGATGTTGGGAGATCGATTGAATGATGGAGAGATAGAATGAGGAAGGAGGAATAGATCTGGGGATTTGTGAGAGACAGAACGAGAGAAGCTGCTGTAATAGAAAAGTGTCGAGGGACAAAGAGAGCAAGAAGGACTGTGGGAGACCGGGCAAGACAGAGGTACAGGGGAGAATGGGTAAGGGGAGGAGAGAGAAATGGAGGAGGTGAGAGAAAGGGAGGTAGGATGGGAGATAGGGGTATAATAGAGATCGGGAGGAGGGAACAGACAGCGAGATAGAGGGGGAGGAGGGAGAAAGAGAAGGAGGAGAGAAAGACCGAGGAAGAGGGCGAGACAGATTGGTGGGAGAGTCAGTGAGTGGGCGGAGAGAGAGATTGAAGGAACGACGAAACAGAGACATGGTGTGAGACAAAGAGTGAGAGATCTGTACAAAGTGACAGAGAGGCGGGGGAGAGAAAGTAAAAATAGGTGAGAGAGAGAGGGCGGGAGGATGGGAGAGAGAGGTATAAGCACATAGAGAAAGGGAGGGGGTATGAGAGTGTGTGAGAGAGAATGGGGTCCAGAGAAAAGCCGCAAGAGAGTGTGTTGAGAGAGAGCGCAGGACAGATGCAGGCAAAAGGTGAGGAAGAGCAAAGCGGTGGGTGCAAAAATTGAAAGGGAGAGACGGGAAAGGGATATGTGAGGGAGAGAGCGACGAGGATAGATAGAGGGAGGGGAAACAGGAGGGAGAGGGAGGCAGGAGAGAGAGGGATGGGGAGAGACAGAGTGCGGGGTGAGTGGGAAGCAAGCGAGAGAGTGCAGGGAGAGAGGGTGAAGAGACGAGACAAAGAGAGCGAGAGTGAGGAAGAGAGCAATATGGCTTAGTAAGGGAGAGAGAGGGATTTGGAAACAGAATGGAGGAATGAGAGAGAGGAATGAGAGGGGTGAAATAGCAGGACGGATAAAACGGTTTGAGTTCTAGCGAGAGATAGAGAGGAGGGGGCAGAGATGAAGGGGAAACAGGGATTTAGAGACGGAGTGGGAGACAAAGAAAGAGGAAGGGGAGAGACAATGTGAGAGAGATTGAGTGTGGTGAGAGAGTGGGATGGAGAGGAGTGGAAGAGAGAGAGGAAATCTGGAGGAAGAGAGAGGCGGAAAGACAGAGAGAGTGGTGGTGAGACAGAGAGAGCGGGAGTGATGAGGGAAAGTTGGAAAGGAGACAGTGAGGAGGGAATGGAAAGAATGAGAAGGGAAGAGAGACATTGGAAAGGGAGACAATAGAGAGCGCAGGAGAGAGAGCACGAGGAGGCAAGAGAGATATGGATGGTGGAGAGAGGGAGTGAGAGAGGTAGACAGGGAGAAGGGAAGAGCAAGTGAGAGACAGAGGAGGTTGGAGAGAGAGAAGGCCAGAGTGAGCGTGAGAAAACGAACAGTGGGAGTTAGAGACACGGAGGGAGTTGGGATATAGAGGCACCGGGAGAGAGAGAGGGTGGAAAGATGATGAGAGGAGGAGCGGGAGGGGAAAAGAAAAGGGAGATGAGGGAGAGAGTAAGGGCGGTGCTGAGAGAGAGGGAGGGTGGTTTAGAGAGAAGTGGAGGTGGAGGCACAGACGGAGAGGGGGTAGAGAGAGAGGTCTGAGGTGAGCGAGTGAAGGAAGAGGGGGAGCAAGTGAGACAAAAAAGGCGGGGAGAGACAGTGAGCAAGAACGAAATGGACGGTTGAGAGACAGAGAAGAGGAGGATAAAGAAAGGAATGGTGGAGAGAGAGGAAGGGAGGCATGGTGGGAGAGTGAATGAGATGGAGAGTAAGAGACTGAGAGTAGTCGGGATAGCGACATTAAGGCAGCGGGCGAGAGAGACCGAGGGCGCTTAGGGAGAGAGGAAGGGTTGAGAGTGAGGGAGGATCGAGGGAGGGGCTTCGAGATAGGGAGGCAGGATTCAAAGGGACTATGTATAGAAAAGAAGGTCTGAAGAGAGAGAGTAAGTTGGGGAGAGCGAGAGAGGTGGGGGAAATCGGGGTGGCATGAAGAGAGGGAGGGCATGAGGAGAGAGGGTGTGTTAAGAGAGACGGAAATTGGATGGAGAAGAAGAGAGCAAGACTTAGAGAGGGAGAGTCAGAGAGGTAGGGCTGAGAAAAAGAGAGGCAGAAGGAGAGACAGATGGAGATTTAGCAGTCGAGAGGAAGAGGGAAGAGGAGGAAGTGAGAGTAAGAGAGAGAGGTGGGAGGGAGGGAGAGAGAGAGACGAGTACAGAAATACAGGCGGGAAGCGAGAGAACGAGTGGGCTTGGATAGAGAGATGTATGAGGGAGGTAGCTACAGACATGGCCACCGTGTAGAGAAAGAGGAGCAGGAAATGAGAGAGGGAGGGGAGAAGGGATAGAAGAAGATGGGAATGCGACAGTGTGGGAGGAAGGGAGCGAGGGAGGATGGAACCAGATAGAGAGAGGGTACAGAGACACAGAGATGGCAACAGGGAGGTTGTGAGAGGGCCACAGAAAGGTTTGAGAGAGGGCCAATGGGAGGTTTGAGAGTGCATAGGAGGGTTTAAAACAGAAGGGGAAAATGGATTTTCAACGAATGGGAAGGGGAGAGATAGGGAAAGGGAGGGAGAAGGGAGAAGAGTAGGGGTGGTGGAGACAAAAGGAGGGGAGACAGAGAAGGAGAGGCCGGATGAAGAGGGTGAAAGCGATGGGGAGGTAGAGAGAGTGAAGGGGATGTGAGCGAGCTAAAGAGCTACGTGGGGGAGAGAGGGAGCTAAGGGGAAAGAGGAAGTGAGCGGGTGAGGGAAAGAGAAATTGGGGTTTCGATAGGTGGAGAGAGAGAAGGGGAGACAGAGAAAGGGAGTCAGAGAGCGAGAAATAGAGGGAGTTAAAGAGAGAGGCGGGTAAGAGATTGAGCGCTCTGGGGAGAGACAGAGAGGAGGGGAGATAGAGAGCGAGCTGGGTCAGAGAGATTAGAGGGAGTGGGAGACAAAGATAGTGGGAGTGGGGAGAGATGTGCAGAAATAGTTTGAGTGTGTTGAGAGAGTGATGTGGGGAGGGAGACGAAGAGGGAGAGAAAAGCTGGGTGAAGAGAGAGAGAAGTGGAGAGACAGAGAGAGGGGTGATGGGGCAGACAGAGACCGATAAGGATGAGGGCGAAAGAAGCAGACAGGACTGAGTAGAAAAGAGAGACGGAGGAGTATAAATGGATACAGACGGGAGGGAATGGAAAGAGTGAGAGGGGAAGAGACAGCGGAGCAAGAGATACGTTGAGAGAGGGGAAGGGAGAAAGGGAGGGGAAAGCGAGATGGGGCGGTGGCAGAGAGGGTGAGGAGGAGAGCGTGAGAAAGGGAACAAAGAGGGAGAGGTACAGCCTGAGATAGGGAGGGACGAGCGAGAGAGGGTGGACGGACAGACAGCAAGAGAGACAGAGCAATTTGGAGACAGAGGGGGCCACAGGGATTGTTGAGAGAGACAGCAGTGGGATTTAGAGAGGGGGTGGTAGAGTGTGGGAGAAAAGAAACAGAGGGAGAGTGGAGAGAGAAGGAGAGGACGAGTGAGGGGGAGGGGAAAGAGAAGGAAGGTGAGGGAGGGAAGTAGGCCTGGGCTGAAGAGAGGGAGGATGCTGAAGAGTGATGAAGGGTATGACAAAGAGAGACGGAAGATCGAGACAGAGATATGGGGGAGAGAGAGTGAGGAAGAGAAGGGACGCAGCGGGCTACAGAGAGCGGGTTAGAGAGAGTGAAGAGGGAGAGAGAAAGAGATGGAGAGAAGAAGGAGAGAGACGGAAGGATAGGGAGTGTGGGGAGAGAGAGAAGGGGACACAGGTTGGGAGCAAAGGAGTTAGAGGGTGAGAGTGATGGGGATAGCAACAGTAAGACTGCCATGAGAGAGACCGAGGGTGGATGGAGGGAGATAGAGGGAGGGTTGCGATTGAGGGAGGAGAGACGACAGGTTGTCGAGGTAGGGAGGTGGGAATATAAGGGAACGGGTAGACAGAGAGAGGCATGGAGAGAGCGAGACAGAGTTTGATGGGATGAGCGAGAAAGAGGTGGGGAAATCAAAGGGCGAGAAACAGCGGGAATGGAGGGGAGAGAGAGGACGGTCAGAGACACGGATGTGGTAGAGAGAAGAAAAGAGGGTTAGGCAGAGAGAGAGGCAGAGAAGCAGGGCTGAGATAAAGAGAGAGGCAGGAGGCAGAGTGATAGAGAATGAGGGGTTGAGAGAAAGGGAAAGGGGAGGAGGCGAGAATGATAGAGGGACGTGCGTAGGAGACAGTGAGAGAGAAAGAGGATGACAGAGATATCGGCGGGGAGAAAGAGATGGAGTGGGCAGGGGTAGAGAGATGGGGAGGGAGATATAGGAATACATGGCGGCCATGGGGGGAAGAGAGACGGAGGAGGAGGAGGAAGGGAGAGCAGGATGGAGAATTGAGAAAGCCAGAGAGGTGGAAGTGACAGAGGGGGAGAGACAGTGCAATTGAGGATGGAGACATAAAGAAAGGGACGGGAGAGAGCAGGAGAGAGAGAGAGAGATGATTTGGAGGAAGGGGAGAGCTCTGGAGGTATGAGAGAGAGAGAGAAAGGGGAGACAGATGAGGCGAGAGAGGGGAGAAGGATAGAAATTGGATGTGGGACAGAGTGTGGATGGAGAGGGAAAGTGGATGAAGGAGGGGAGGGTGAGACAGGTAGAGGGGTAGAGAGTAGAGGTTGATAGAGAATGACGAGAGAGAGGCTGAGCTGGACTGTGGTGGTGGAATCAGTAGAGGGAGAGAGTGAGAGAGGGAGGGAAGAGATGGATTGGGAGAATAAGATAGACAGAGAGGGAGGGAAGAGAGCGGAAGAGAGATGTATTGGGTTGAAGAGAGAGAGAAGTGAGTCAGAGCAAGGAAGAGAAAGAGAAGGAGGGGTGAGAGACAAATGAGTGAACGAGAGGGACGGAGAGAGAAAAGAAGTGAGGAGTGAGAGAGAGAGAGAGATGGGGTCCAGGCTAGATAAATTTTGTATTGCGAGAGTGACTTAGAGGGGTGAGAGCGCGAGATGGAGGGAGCCGCAAAGATATATAATCTGCTCAGTGTGGTTTCTGCTAAGTACCCATTTGTAAATAGTACTGTTGTGGAAATGCAACTGGAGTGCTAATACGGATCAGGCTGACGCTCTGGCAGCTGTTGGATGTTAAAAACAAGTAACAAAATTTCGAAATTTAAAATCTCCTGACAGTTATTGAGCACGTGAAGCCAATATCCATTGCAAATTCCAATTTACTTTACCAAAGTACTTTCAGGAAACAAGTGTCCCCTGCTTTTTGGTCTGGCCTTGAAGTGACTCCCCACACACAGGATATGTGATGAACTCTTCGATGGTGTCTGAAATGGCCAATCAAGACACCTACACTGGTGCAATGTATGGAAAGATCAAACCAGGCAGAACACACAGCAACAGGCTCGGTATCGGAAAAGTGGATGGGAGATACAGTTCTGGCGACACTTCAGAGAGGTCTTCGTCGCATCTGCGAATTTATGACAAAATTTACAGACTGCACGGTAAAAGAAGGAGGATCAGGTCATCCAACCCATTGTGTATTCGCCCATTCAATTTCATGGCCGAATTTCTCTTCAGTGTACTTATCCCACAACATGATCATACTACTTGTGATTATATATCGGAAAGAATGTAAAATAGGATCTTTAGTCACTTCGGTCCATTAATTTTGCTTCCCCAGGCAATAAATTGATGGATACGCCCATATCCCAAAACGAGTCATGACCTCTCCTCATTAATTGACAGTTGAAATCTCCTCATTTATATTCAGTCTCTTGGCTTCGACAACATTATGTGGGGGAGAATTCCCAAGGTTCACCAGTCTCTGAGTGCAAACCTTTATCCTCATTTCAACGCAGAGTACCCTGCCTATACGTAAGAATGTGGCCCCAGCTACAAATTGAAGGGTAATAGGTTTAAGACAGATGTCAGAGGCAAGTTCTTTATGCAGAGAGTCTCAGGGCGTGAAATGCCCTACCTGGTAAGGTGGTCAACTCAGTCACATTAGGGAGATAAGGCCATGGCTGATTTTGAGACAGTGTAGGTGGACGAGCTGGGAATAGTTCACAGGTCACCGTAACATTGTGGGCCGAAGGATCTGTTCTGCTCTCTATTGTGTTTTATTCTATGTTCTAGGTCCGTGTGTTCAGCAATACATCCTCTCTGCAGACTTGGAAATAATGCATTTGATTGTCTCAAAAGAAATTTGGTATCTATTACAAATAGGTAGCGCCAAAGAACAAATCTGTATGACATCCCATGAGCCAATACGAACATTCCTTTATTCCAGTGTTTCTAATGGAAGATTAGTGGCTGTGGAGGAATCCTGTGCTGCAGGTTGGCCGCTCTGACTGCTTTGCATTTTTTTCTCCCGTTTCTTGATTTTTGTTGTTTAATTAGTTAAGTCTCAGCTCTGCCATTACTTGGATGGTGGCGATCGCTCAAAACTGTATGCTTGCAGTTTGCACATTTTCCACGTGCCTGCATGGGTGTCCTCTGGGTATTGCAGTTTCCTCCCAAAGTCCAAAGTCAGATGAATTGTTCTTGGTTATTTGCCTGTTTTTTGTCCATTAATCAGAAGTAAATAAGTCTGGTTGAGTGACTCTTCTGAGGGTCATGGTGTACTTGTTGAGTGAAGAGCCTGTTTGCACACTATTGGGAATCTAATCTGAAAGAGTGCACATCAAGTTGTTTTGAGCTGGGGCCAAGGATTGGCCTAGAGCAGGGACTGGAGTGTGCACATAGAGATAGATCCAGGTTGCGAACTTCGAATTGGCCCAGGTTGTAGACTTCGAGATGTGTCCAGAATGTGGACCTGGAAATGGGCACAGGTGTGGATTTCGAGATGGGCCAACGGGCGGTTTTTCAGGAGGGTGCAGAGTGTGAACCTTGACTGGGCCCAGAGCACAGGAAAGTGAGTCATTACTGGCTTTTGCGAACCAGAGAGCATCCGTGCAATCAGTGGCTGCTACCGAGTTTTCATAAGATTTGTACCTCAGGTTGAGTTTCTGGGTGTTTGTTCGCTGAACCTAGTGGCTGCTGCATGGTCGGTGGTACAAGATGGCCCACGTGGTTTAACAAATTTGACAGCAATGGGCTCTCATGTATATGAAAGTGAGGCGTTTCTTGAAGGATGGCGGTGTAGGCATCATCAATGTTCATGACTTGTCGCAGGATTGATGGACTCCCACCAGTCTAAATGCTCCTTATTTCCTTGTTCTTATGGCAGATTTCCTGTTAACAAATGAAAACATTCGCCCTATTTTATTGTATTTTTTCTTCAAAATACATGTGTCAAGGAAATGAAAATCCAAATCCAAAATTCTACCCAGTGTTCCATGCCAACTCAACTATTCGACAACCATGTCTTTATATTAGCCGCAATTCAATAGGATTTGATCTTTAACAGTAAGATTAAGACATTAACAATGATCCTTTTTAAAATCCAAATATATTGCAAACTGGTTTTCTGTAATTTATCGGTTAGTCAGTTTTTCAAGTGAAATTTCCACTTCATTAATCTATCTTGACGTTGTCTGTGCTGATTACTTTCAGTTGTAATAATTTCTCCAAAACTGTTGATTCAATGAATTCATTTTATTTTTGCACACCAGACCTAAATTTCCCAGTATTGCTGGGAACAGTTTTGTTTTGATTTTTGCTTCTTCGAAGACAGAATGGAAGTGGCTGTTTCATTGTTCAGCCTTTTCCCTGCTCTCCAATCTCAATTCATTGATTTCAGACTGTAACAAGGGTGCAGTTGCTTTCTCCATCATTTGCCGTTGGAACACTTTTAGAAGCTGTTCGAGTCAACGGTTTTACACAATGCTCAAATACACTTTTGAAATCCATCAGTTCCAGACTCAACCTACACAATGATTGTCCTTCCACAATCACAGATACCAGACAGAAATACAACATGATCTACATTAGACCGACATTCAAACACGATGGCCGTAGCCGAGAATGTTATCACACTTCAAGTGCTCGTGCAAGTACGTTTTGACTGTTGTGAGGTTACCTGTGACAACTTCCCTCTCAGGAAGTACATTGCAGACCCCAATAGACTTTGATAGAAAATCAATCTTCCAGTCCTATTTTACCATCAAACACTTCACTTCAAAAGTGTTTTCCCTTGCTCCTCGCCCTTTGACTTGAACTATCAACTGCTGTCTATCCATCATGTCCATTTCACTCATAAACTTGTAACTCTGAATCACGTCCCCCCAGCCTTCTCTGCTCCAAAGGAAACAACAGGATCTTATCCAGCCTCTCTTCATAGGTGATATGCTCCAACCCAGGGAACATCCTGGTTAATCACCTCTATGACACAATTACATCCTTTGTGTGATGCGACATGAAGAACTAGACCCAGTATGCCATCTTGGCATAAACAAGGTCCTGTATAGGCTTTTCAATCTATGGCTCCATAAATAAACACGATGCCTACGGTACCTTACACTTTCTTGAACTTGTCCATTAGCCTGTCCATTCACTTCAGGAATCCGTGGAGAGTCGCCTTCACAGCTGGCTAATGTGCTGCCATTCTTTGAGTACTCGCCGCCTCGTTCCTTCTTCCTCGGTGAATGACTTCATATTTAATGGAATTACATTTCATCTGAAACTGAACTGCCAGTCTGCTCATTGCATCCATATATTCCTGTAGCATAATGTCTGTGAAGATAACCGTGACAATTCTATTTGCAGGTAATGCGTGAATGTAATTATTACACTCCCCATTCACGTTCCTCTCCACATCATTCAGAAATACCACAAATAATGCGGAACACAGCGCTGACCCTGTAGGAGACCAGGAGGTATTGTTCTCCTGATCAAAAATGGCTTCAAGTACCACCCACTGTCTCCTGCACTGAAATATTTTCGAATGTAATGTGTTAAAATGGTCATATTATTATAACATTTTACTTTTTAAAATCTGTTTCCTATTTGGGGTTTTGTCATAGTCCTTTGGAACGAACTAATTAAGGATGACTAGGGTAGGTATCGGTCAAGTCAAGGATAGTAATGGGAAGTTGTGTGCCGAGGCGGAGGAGATTGGAGAGACACTAAATCAATACTTTTCGTCAGTATTCACTCTGGAACAGGACACTATTGCTGATGTGAATATTGAGTCACAAGTGATTAGAATGGATGGCCTTGAGGTATGTAGGGAAGAGGTCTGGGGAATACTGGAAAGGATGAAAATAGATAAGTCCCCTGGGCCCGATGGCATTTATCCTAGGATCCTCTGGGAAGCTAGGGAGGAGATAGCAGAGCCATTGGCCTTGATTTTTATGTCGTCATTGTCTACGGGAATAGTGCCAGAAGACTGGAGGATAGCGAATGTGGTCCCCTTGTTCAAGAAGGGGAGTAGGGATAGCCCGAGTAACTATAGGCCAGTGAGTCTCACTTCTGTTGTGGGCAAAGTCTTAGAGAGAATTGTAAGGGATAGGATTTATGAACATCTGGATAGGAATAATGTGATCAAGGATATTCAGCATGGTTTTGTGAAGGGCAGGTCGTGCCTCGCAAACCTTATTGAGTTCTTTGAGAAGGTGACTAAGGAGGTGGACGAGTGTAAAGCAGTAGATGTGGTGTATATGGATTTTAGCAAGGCGTTCGATAAGGTACCCCATGGTAGGCTAATGCAAAAACTACGGAGGTATGGCATTGAGGGTGCATTAGAGGTTTGGATTAGGAATTGGCTGGCTGGAAGGAGACAGAGGGTAGTAGTTGATGGAATAGGTTCATCTTGGAGTGCAGTTACTAGCGGTGTTGCACAAGGATCTGTTTTAGGACCATTGCTGTTTGTCATCTTTATAAATGATCTAGAGGAGGGGCTTGAAAGCTGGGTGAGCAAGTTTGCGGATGACACGAAAGTCGGTGGAGTTGTGGACAGGGAAGAAGGATATGGCAGGTTACAGCGGGATATAGGTAAGTTGCAGAGCTGGGCAGAAAGGTGGAAAATGGAGTTCAATGTAGCTAAGTGTGAAGTCATTCACTTTGGTAGGAGTAACAAGAAGATGGATTACTGGGCTAATGGTAGGCTAATTGGTAGTGTGGATGAGCAGAGGGATCTTGGTGTCCATGTACACAGATCTGTGAAAGTTGCCACCCAGATAAATAGTGCTGTGAAGAAGGCAGATGGTGTACTGGGCTTTATTGGAAGAGGAATTGAGTTCCGGAGTCCTGAGGTCATGTTGCAGTTGTATAAGACTCTGGTGCGGCCTCATCTGGAGTATTGTGTGCAGTTTTGGTCGCCATACTATAGGAAGGATGTGGAGACATTGGAACGAGTGCAGAGGAGGTTTACCAGGATGTTGCCTGGTATGGTAGGAAGATCGTATGAGGAAAGGCTGAGGCACTTGGGGCTGTTCTCAATGGAGAAAAGAAGGTTTAGGGGAAATTTGATAGAGGTGTACAAAATGATTAGGGGTTTAGATAGGGTAGACACTGAGAACCTTTTTCTGTTAATGGAGTCAGCTGTTACTAGGGCACACAGCTTTAAATTAAGGGGTGGTAGGTATAGGACAGATGTTAGGGGTAGATTCTTTACTCAGCGGGTTGTGAATTCATGGAATGCCCTGCCAGTAGCAGTGGTGAACACTCCCTCTTTATGGTCATTTAAGCGGGCATTGGATAAGCATATGGAGGTTATTGGGCTAGTGTAGGTTAGGTAGACTTTGGTCGGCGCAACATCGAGGGCCGAAGGGCCTGTACTGCGCTGTATTTTTCTGTGTTCTATGTTCTATGAGTATCTCAAACAAATTTAATCAAATTTGTTGCACACAACTACCTTCCGTTAATGTTATGCTCACTATTGTTGTTGAAAACTTGCCTCGAAATGGAAATCTTTTATCTCATTTCCGTAGTTTCTCCAATATATTCCTGAGCAATGATTTGATACTCACTTCTCTATGGTTATCTATTGCATCTCTGATATATTTCCCATCCAATGGAAACACAATAATTGTTGTTTGTTTCTCTGGCAGTTCCCATAGCTATTTTGTTACACTTGATGTATTCTTAGAATATAATGGGATTCTCCCTAAGCTTGTCTGACAACAGTTCTCCGAGTCCTGTGATAGACAATCTCCTCCATGTGATTTTTCGAAGTTTCACTGCGATCACCTCTCATTCCCTGAAACTGTTGACAACAGTCCGAGTTCACTCATCAGACAATCTTGGCATCTGAGGGATTAATCTGGAGAATTCCATACAGCAAATGTAGTCAGTATATGATGCTTTGCATCACGACACCAAAACTATACACAGTCACCAGATACAGTTTCATCAACACAGTGTTGCAATACGTCGTTACTTTGAGTCGAATCAGATGCTGATATCTGTACTGAAAAGAAAACAAATATTCGGGATCGCAGCCAGTCAGATAACATCCATGGAAAGAGAGAAAAATAACATTGCAATCGAGACGACGTTTCATCACCTGCATGCTGATTCCCTTGAAATGAATTTTAACATAATTTTAAACTTACTATTTTCAGGTGCTGCTCCGAATGCCCTTCCGTTCTGAGTATCAAATATCACATTCTTTATAATAAATTTCTTCTCGTTGATGAAAGGTTAAATGCTCTGTAGTTCTCCATTGTCCATCTTCTTCCTTTTTTGCATGAATGGAATGCATTTATAACCTTCGAAAGTGAATCGGGAAGAATAAATTGATTGGCAACACAATCGATAGATCTATTGCTACTTGCTGCGAAATTCTGGTATGAAGGACAGCTGGTCCATCAGCCTCATCAATACTCAATGTTCCAGATACGAACATGCCACTGAAATGCATGCTTTTCGGCTTGAGTTGCTCATGTCTCATGATCCCGTGGTATTTCCGAGAGATTTTCTGTATCCTTCTCTGGGAGACGTGTTACAACACACGCAAACATCTTTTCATATATTCAAAGCCTGGAAAAAATTTTAACGCTTGTATGAGTGTTTGTTTCATCAAGCTTGTACTTTCCCAGGCTCAGTGAGATGGATGCAAGTTCAGCAGATGTCCTCGCAACTGATAGTGCACTCGTTCCACTATGGGAATTTTCTTCTCTTACAATATTTATTCACATACTAATACTTACTGATCGACTATTAAGTAGCACTGTCCAGACGATATGCGACTGGGGCTCGTGACTGGGCTGAGTGCCCACTTGCTCATTGTAGGGCAATGAACGTTTGCTAATTGTTCAATGACTATAACCTACACAACCACTCAGCTCTCTCTACCTCGTCAGAGTGACTTTTGACCATAAGGTCGACTTGTCTCTCCCCTTGAGCACACGAATAAACAGTCAATAACACAAGGTTTGTGTGGTGCAGGTTATTGTTCCGTGAAATTGGTGTCTGAATCTGTTTGTCTGTTGTATCTGTTTTGGCTTGTCATGCTTTGCTGTTTTGTCTTGTTTCTGTGTTCGACTTTGGCCTGTTTGTTTTGGTGTTTGTCCTCTGCTTCCTGTTGTTCTTTTCTTCCATTCCAGGATAATGGAATTGCTGAATTCTAAATGCAGGAGAATGTCTGTAGGCAGGGACAAATGAATCTAATCTCGCTGATCACAGTGTATTTGCATCTCGAGGGAAACACAGAAGCGTCGTGATAAATATACTCGAATCAAGGTAATAGATAATCTGGTCCTTCCAGGTCACCGGCCGATAATCTTTGAAAGAAGAAATATTGAGATCGTTTGCTCTTTTGTCCCATTCAAAAATAAGAAGGAAAGCTCACCAGGGACAAAATGCTACTAGATATGTTGATACACTTCTCTCTAATCGACCACAAGATATTGGCGTGATTACTCAATGGGATCCTAGTTTCCGCACCGAAAGTAATGCTGAGAGCATCTTCGGCTTTTCAAAATTAGTTTTTAAAAATTTGGTGGATCCAGGGTTATGACAGGTGAAACCCCATTTGATAAGCCCTGGACACAATCTAAGGTATGAAGCATGCTCCTAGATGATCCGATCCGTTAAACTGTCCAATATCATTTTTAATTAGCTATACAAATCTGCAGTAATTCCAATTGCTTACTTTAGGATATCCAGAATTTAATGAATTTGGGCAATTATTAAATGCTCAGTTGTATTTCCCCTGGGTGTTGGACACACGTGGAGGCACGCACAACTTGCCATACTCATTCTGTTAGAATTGCAAACGAAACAGCTGGAAGGTTTTAGATTTTCGTTCAGCAGCCATGAGTCACATCCCTGATTTATGTGTCTTAGCTCCATAACTTGAATATTCTGGAATGTAACTGCCTCATTACCCTTCTAAGCATCATTAGATTTAAAATAATAATGGAAAAGGATAGATCAGGTCAAAAAGTTTAAGTTCTGAATTAGATAAAGACAAATTTGGACGGCATTAGACAAGAACTTTCGAAAGCCGATTGGAGGCAAATGTTCGCTGGTAAATTGACGGCTGGAAAATGGGAAGCCTTCAGAAATGAAATGACGGGAACCCATAGAAAGTATATTCCTGTTGGGGTGAAAGGAAAGGCTGGTACGCATAGAGAATGCTGGTAGGTGTAGGAAACCCTAAAGAAATTGAAGGTTAGTTTAAGAAAAAGAAGCAAGCAAATGTAAATTATACACGGGAGAGATCGTGTGATTCCTTAGAAGAGCATAAAGAAAACAGGAGTATACTTAAGAGGGAAATCAGGAGGGCAAAAGGGGACATGAGATAGCTTTGGCAAATAGAATTAAGGAGAATCCAAAGAGTTTTTACAAATACAAAAAGGACAAAAGGGTAACTGGGGAGAGAATAGCGCCCCTTAAAGATCAGAAAGGCAGCCTTTGTGTGGAGCCGCAGAAAATGGGGGAGATACTAAATGAGTATTTTGCATCAGTATTTAATATGGAAAAGGATATGGAGGATATCGATGTAGAGAAATGGATGGTGACATCTTGCAACATGTCCATATTACAGAGGAGGAAGTGCTGGATGTCTTGAAACGCATAAAAGTGGATAAATCCCCACGACTTGATCAGGTGTACCCGAGAACTCTGTGGGAAGCTGGAGAAGTGAATGCTGCGCCACTTGCTGAGAAATTCTTATCATCCATAGTCACAGATGAGGTGTCAGAAGACTGGAGGTTGGTTAACGTGGTGCCATTGATTATGAAGGGTGATAAGGACAAGCCAGGGAACTATAGACCAATGAGCCTGAAGTCGGTGGAGGGAATCCTGAGGGACAGGATGTATATGTATTTGGAAAGGCAAGGACTGATTATGGATACTCAACATGGCTATGTGCATGGGAAATCATGTCTCACAAACTTGATTGTGGATTTTGAGGAAGTTACAAAGAGGATTGAAGAAGGCAGAGCGGCAGATGTGAACTATATGGACGTCCGTAAAGTGTTCCATGGGAGACTGATTCGCAAGGTTCGATCTCATGGAATACAAGGAGAAATAGCAATTTGGATACAGAACTGGCCGAAACGTAGAAGGTAGAGGGTGGTTTTGGAGGTTTGTTTTTCAGAGTGGAGGGCAGTGACCAGTGCAGTGCCAAAATGATCGGAGCTGGGTCCTCTAATTAACAAAAGTGATTTGAATGCGAGTATAAGAGGTGCAGTTAGTAAGTTTGCAGATGACACAAAAATTGGAGGTGCAGTAGACAATAAAGTGGGTTACTTCTGATTGCAACCAGATGGGTCAATGGGCTGAGAAGTTGCTGATGGAATTTATTTCAGACAAATGCGAGATGCTGCATTTTGGTAAAGCAAATCTTAGCAGGACTTATCCGCTAATGGTAAGGTTCGAGGGCGAGTTGCTGAACAATGAGACCTTGGAGTGCAGTTTCATTGCTCCTTGAAAGTGGAGTCGCAAGTTCGATCAGCTGCTGAAGAAGGCGTTTGTATCATTTCCTTTATTGGTCAGAGTACTGAGTACAGGATTTTATAAGATCATGTTGCGGCTGTACAGGATATTGGTTAGGGCACTATTGGAATATTGGATAAAATTCTTGTCTCCTTCCTATCGAAAAGGTGTTGTGAAATTGAAAGGGTTGAGAAACGATTTACAAGGATGTTGCCTGGGTTGGAAGATTTGAGCTACAGGGAGAGACTGAACTGGCTGGGGCTGTTTTTTCCTGGATCATCGGAGGCTGACGGGTGACCTTATAGAAATTTACAGAATTATGAGGGGCATGGAGAGGGTAAGTTGGCAAAGTCTTTTCCCTGGGATCGGGGAGTCCATAGCAAGTGGGTTTAGCGTGAGAGGGGAAAGGTATAAAAGAGACCTGCGGGGTAACTTTTTCACGCACAGGGTGGTACGTGCATGGAATGAGCTTCCAGCGGAACTGTTGGTGGATGGTACAATTGCAAGATTTAAAAGGCATTTGGATGCATATATGAATAAAAATAATTTGTAGGGCTATGGGCACGGTGCTGAGAGGTGGGTCTAGCTTGGGTTGGGACATCCGGTCAGCATAGACAGATTGGACCGCAGAGTCTGTTTCAATTCCACACATCTCTATGATTTTATGACTCTATGAAAGCAGACACATATTTTTTAATGCAGATGCAGTCATTTCACAGCCTTTCACGTTATAAATGTGCACTTACTGGTCAGAATTGCTTAAGGTATCTCATCTGGAATTTATATTAATGGATTAGCACCAGATAATTTTAATGGACTGCAGGGTTGAAAACTGTGCAAGTTTTAGATTTTCATATTGAATTTTGAAAAATTGAATTTCTATTGGTGACTTTTAAAGTGTCTTCATCACTTCTTTAGTTTCCACCTCTGAATTACTGTTAATGATTTATTTCATTTTCTTTTAAGATTCAATTGTAATGGCCCTGAATCACAAAATCAAAATTATTTGGCAGGATTGATTGGTTTTATTTCTTTATACATTGTCAGTGTTCTATGTCCTTGCGTAATTTGAAATGCTGTTGCATTCATTCATTGTTAACTAAAGAATGGGAAGATACCTTACTGGCCAGTTGAAAGAATTCAACATGTGATAGGGCGATAGAGATATATGCGCCAGATAGAACTCGCACAAACATGGAGATGTTCTTAGCTGACCTTGAATGGATCCAAAGAAAATTTATTAAACGAAGGGGAACGGTGTAAGGCCACTAAGGCTGAGGAATATACAAACTTTGTTAAAGAGGTGAAAGTGAGTAGTGCAGATGCTGGAGATCATGGGTAAGAGTATGCTGCTGAGAAAGGCACAGCTGGTCAGGAAGAATCTGAGGAGCAGGAAAGTTGATATTTTTGGCAAAAAGGCTTCATTAGGAATTAGGCTGGCCGACGGGGGGATGGACAGATCAATTGGATGGGGTGGGACTGAGGGTAATTTAGCTAGAAAGTGCAATAGGTAGCTGAAGGTGGGGGTAAAGATGATAGGGCGGAGAAGAGGGAACAAAGATAGACAGAATGGACGGGTCCTGAGCTGACAGTTTGGTCCTGGAGTAAGGCGGTGTGGAGGGGAAATGTGCAAACTGGTGAAATCCAAATTGATGCCCTGGGGTGGGAGGGTCAAGAATCGGAAGATGAGACGTTTTTCCTTCAGGCTTCGGATGATAAGGGACAGCTGATTGAGGAGGCACAGGACCTGCATGCTCTCGGCAGAGTGGGAGTAGGAGGCGAAGTGTTCGGCCATGGCGAGGTTAGGTTGATTGTTACGGGTGTCCCGGAGATGATATAAAGGAAACCGCATTGAGAGCAAGTGGTTTAGTAAATGATATGTGTGGAAATACAGGTGGAACATTGATGAATACTGAAGGCTTCTTTGCGGACTTAGATGGAGTTGAGAGAGAGGTGTGGGCACAGGTTTTGCAGTTACAGCGTTTGCAGGAGAAGGGATATGGAGAGGAGGGTGGAATGTTAGGGTGCATGATTCTGAGGAGGAAGTCTTGGAGGGAATTTTCATTACAGAATGCTGATTGGGCCGGGATGAGAAATATATCTCTGGTGGTGTCCGTTTGTAGTTCGCAGATATAGCGGATGGTGATGCGGATTATACGGTGAGATGGAAGGTAAGGAACGAGAGTCTGGATTTGCAACAGTTGGATGGGTGGGTTTCTAGGCCGGAGATGCGGGATGTGGATGAGATGCACTGGAAGGCATCATCAGCCACGTGAGTGGGAAATTGCGTTGTTTAAAGAAGTAGGCCATCTGGTATGTTTTGTGATCTTCCTGGAAGTAAATGCGGAAAAGGCAGAGGATTTTGGAATAAAAGATAACATATTTTTGCAGGAGTCAGGGTGGGATGTTATGTAATCCAGATAGCTGTGGGAGTTGTTGGGATGGCACAAAATGTCAGTGTTCAATTGGTCAACGTTGATGGAGATGGCGAGGTCCATTAAGGGGAGAGACGTGTCAGAGATAGTCCAGGTGAATTTAACATGCTGGTGGAATGCGTGCTGAAGTTGATGAACTGTTCTACCTCCACGTGGGAGCATGAGATGGGGCAAAGCAGTCATCAATGTATTGGAGGAAGATGTCTGCAGTGTTGCGGGAGATAGACTGTTCCATGTCACCTACAAAAAGGCAGGCATAGCTCGGGCACTTACGGGTGATCATGGATACCCCTTTCGTCTGGAGGAATTGGGAGCATTCGCAGGGAGAAATTGTTGAGTGTGAGGGCCGGTTTACAAGGGAATTGGAGTGTCAGTGGAAGGGTACTGGTGGAGTGGTCGGGAGAGGCAGAAATGGACGGCTGGATGTCCTGGTCACGGCGGGTGGAAGTTTATAGATACTGTATGTCCATGGTGGAGATGAAGCAATGCGGGACAGGGAAATGGAAATCTTGGAGGAGCTACAGGGCGTTCGCGGTATCCCAAACATATGAGGGGAATTCCTGTCACGGAGTGAGGCGGGGACGGGGTGGGGGGGGGCGTGGTGGGAAATGGCAATATCGAGGTGTTTGGAGATGAATTCGTTCTGGCACGACCTGATTGAGATGACAGGCCGCCGGAGGTGGTCAGGCTTGTAGATCTTTCATATGGGTTTGAATCGGGTGGTGAGCATTTCCCGAAGCGTTGGAAATTGTGACTGGGAGATGCCCTGATGTGATGAGTTTGCGTACTGTCTGATAGATAATCTATTGGTGCTGGGTGTGAGGTCGTGGTCAAATGGATGGTTGGAGGAGGTGTCTTTAAGTTGGTGCCTGGCTTCAGAAGTGTAGAGGTCAGTGCACCAAACTACCACTGAACATCCGTCTCTGCTGGTTTAATGATGGGTTGACCATTGGAGAAAAGGGAGTGGTGGGCCTGGCTTTGTGAGTGTAATACCTTGGTGTGCGGAAGTCTGTGGACAGGTTGAGGTTGTGAATATCTCGTCAGCATTTCAAAGTAAACGGCTCGAGGGAGGGAAACAGATGGGAATCGTTTGAGCAGGGAGGTAGAGTGTTTTGTAGGTGGGTTATGGGTCCTTGGATGGGGGAAGGAGTCTTCGTGGAAAAGGTGAGCTCAGAGGCTGACATGGCAGCAGTGTTTGATTTCACAACACATATTGAATTCGTTGGTATGGGATGGGATGGGAATAAAGTTATGGCCTATACTAATGATTGTTTGTTTGCGCTCAGTCAGGGGGAGATCTGGGAAGAAAGTTAAAACTTGGCAGGGCTAGGGGCCAGATCTTAGAATGGGGCTGGATCTGCGAGGGGCAGAGATTGTAACTGGGGTGGGCTTCGTATTGGGGAACCGGGAGTGATTACATTTGGGAAGTGATGCTCATCCCGGGGTTTTGGGGCAGTGGTGTTGACAGTGGTCACCACAGCCATGGTCGCTATGAGGGCAGACAAATACCCCCAAAATCCCTAAGAGGACCAGAAATCTGCTGCCATCACTATTTATGTCCAACTACCACTGAGATATTCACTGCTTAACTCTGTCAACCGCACTCCCCCAATCCAACATCTCATCTTCACAACATGCAACCGTCCACTCCCACTACTACAACACCAAACTCACCTTCAAACCAGCGGACTAGCGGGCTGCAGTACTAGTTTAGCGCACTGACCTGTACACAACTGAAGCAAAGTGTGAATTAAAAGACACTTCCTCCTACTGCCCCATCGACCACGACCTCACCTCCCATCAGCAAACCAGAATCTCTCAAACAGTACACAAACCCATCACCTCAGGGTGTCTCCCACCCACAGCTTCCAAACTCACCGTATGTGAACTCCGCTCCACCCAATCCCTCCTCTGCCCTAAGACTTACAAGCCTGGGTACCCCAGCACCTATCATCTCAGCCTCTGCGAGCGCCTCCAACTTCATCTCCTTATGCCTCGATACTGTTCTAACCAAACCCAGTCAGAGAACACGCCACATCTGTTCGCGACTCCACCCATGCCCTCGACCTCCTCCAAGACTACAGTTTCCCTGATCTCGAATAGCTCATCATCACCATGGGCATCAAGTCACTATACACCAGCATCCGTCATGGACAGGGCCTCCATTCCCTCTGTTATCCCCCTCCCGATGTCCACACTCGTATCCTCGCACTGACACGTTTATTCCCATCGCCGAAGTGGTCCTTGTCCTCAAACATTTCTCCTTCAAATCCCACTTCCTTCAGATGAAAGAGGGAGCCATGGGCACCGCAAGGGCTCCAGCGATGCCTGTCTCTGTCGGCCATTGGAACATGCCATCTCTCGTAGTTAGACAGTCAACTCTCTTCACATTATCCTCCGCTACATTGATGACTGCGTCGGCGCCTCCTCGTCCTCCCATGAGGAGGTTGAATGTTCATTAAATTGACCAGCACATTCCACAACACCTTCAATTCATTGGACAATCTCTGATACCACTCTTCCTTTCCTGTACCTCACCATCTCCACCGACGCTGACCAACCAAACACTGATATTTTAAACAAACCCACTGACTCCCGGAGCTACCTGGAGTAAAGGTCCTTCTACCCTGCCTCCTGCACAAATGCTATATTTTATTCCCAACTGCTCTTCCACCACCACATCTTCTCCCAGGAGGACAGAACATACCAGCTGGCCTCTTTCTATAAAAAACAATTTTCCCACCCACGTCACGCATGATACTCTCCAGTGCATCTCAACCACATCCCTCACCTCCACCCTCGAAACTCGCCCTCCAACCACTCAGCTTCTCATCACCAATCTCCTTATACATCCCATCTTCTTCGATCATTTTTGTCAACTGCAAATGGACCGCACCACCAAAGATATACTTTCCTCCACAAACATATCTGTTTACCGTAAAGACTATTCCCTCCACAACATTATCAGAATCACGCCCACATAAAAAGCCACCCACCCATTCCAACACCTTCCTGTGCCACCGCAGGATTTGCAAAACCTGCGACCACACCTTCCCACTCATCTCCTTATACGCCCAAAAGGAGTCTGCCACATTCATCAATGTTTCATCTACGCATCCACACATGTCTTTTCTGGTCTGTTGCTCCCGATGTGGTCTCCTCCACGTTGGGGAGACAGGACGTGACATTTAGGAGGCGTCAGTTCACACCTCTGGAATATCCGGATCAATCAATCTGACCACCCCTTGGCCAACAGTTCAACTCTGCCATCGCACTCTGTAGGGGACATGCAGATCGTAGGCCTCCTCATCGTCAATCCCTCACCACGCGACGCCTGGAGGAAGAACGCCTCGTCTTCTGCCTCATAGCATCAATATGAATTTCATCAGTTTCCTCATTTCCCCATTCCCCACGTTACCCCAGCACTTTCCTCATGACACGTCTCATCTTTCTATCTTACTTCGCACCTGTTCAACTCCACCCCCGACTTCGATCTGTCATCACTTCCCCCACATCAGCTAGTTTAGCCGAGCCCCTCCCTCCCCGCCTCTTTCCTGATGAAGGGCATCTTCCCCATAACGACGGTTTTACTGCTCCTCGGATGCTACTTAACCTGCTGAGCTTTTCAGCACCATACTGTTGACGAAACACAAAGACGGTATGCTCTTCAGGAATACCTAGCCTATGGCTGGCATACTGCCGGTATTTGAGGATGGTGATGACACTGATAGGAATGAGGAATAGGGACTTTATTCCAGGATACACAATGAGCCGATAAGATCACCTAATTGTCCCAAGCAAACCCCTGCATTACAAACCCTTCCTTCATTTGAAACTGAAGCGTCCAGTCTTCATGGCTGATATCATCAGAATAATCGGGCTGAGCTATCCTAAACCAGCTGCTATCCGGGAATCGGAGTAATCAGAGCCAGATACTGAGTGCATGATCAAAACGACCCAATTTGCTCAATATGTCCAAAGGATGATAGAGTTGTCATGCCAGCAGAGTTCTGGGAGTGGCCTGAATCCGAATGCTTTGTGTTATTAAACTGAAATAAGTGGTTCCTCTCTGAGGGAGGTGTTATACAGCCCACATTTGGAAAATAATCGAGAAGCTGATTCACTTGTGTTTCACCCGACACTTCTTCCTCCTGCTGCCACTGACATGATCCAGACAAACAATACGAAATTGTCCAGGAATTTCCAGTCGCAAATGGGGTGGGCAGTGATTTTCAAATGAAATGGTCAGAACTAGACTGAATCACGAATCGACTTACAGATAAAAGTGATTATATCCCGCGCCCTCGCGATCCCGCATGCTATCTACTACGTGTTACACTCTTGATTGGGAACAAAGTATCCACTGGGGCTGGAAGGAACCTCCGATGACCACCAAGCGAGCATGGCTAGCAACCCTTTCACAAGGTGACCCTGGATATGGGGACAGTCAAGCATCAGTACAGCACATTTACGACTGGGAACAAATCAACTATAACTCCTGGGGACGAATGAAGAGCCTTTGCTTTAAATGTGGAAATATAACTACTGTGGGGGATATGCGTCCTGAATGTACACTTGGATATATTCTGGTGATCGGTATGCTTACATCCGAGCAAGGAGAAATCATGTGAATATACACTGGCTGTCGTGGTATATTTGATCTGACCCACTAACTATGATTAATTGGGACACAATAGATAACCTGATAACCTTCAAAAAAATCAGGAGTCACATACTTTAGTTCGTGCACAAAATTTCAAGAACTTTAGCTAATTGGCATGCACCCATATCCCCATCCTGTCCAAATTCGCACCATTGAACCAGTATCGAATTTGAGCTACTTGCAGCTTTCCCTTGCATTTGAAACTTCTAGACGAGAAATCGAAGTAAATCTGTACACAATCCCATGTTTGGTTCAGTTCACTGTTGTCGCCCATCTCTCCAGCGAACTCGAAGGTACCTCGATTTCCCGTTCATGATGAAACCCCCGATGATGATTCCCAGTCCGTGCAGCCTTCTGCCTCTTTGCTTTCTGAACCTGAGGATGATCAATCCGATCTCTAACCTCCACCCCTGAAAATCACCCGGCTCTATCTCTCTCTCTCTCTCTCTCTGTCTCTCTCTCTCTCTCTCTTTTTATATATATATATATATATATATATATATATACATATATATATATATCTGTTCTGACCAAAAAATGCTGTGGGAGTATGGAAGAAATTTTTACCAGATTTGACACAACATGTCTTTGGAAGCCATCCTGCACAACGAAAACTTTGCAGATAGATGCATACTGCTGAGCCTGCTGACAGAAACTGCGCTGTTTTATTGGATTTGATTCAAACGCAATTTTCATGGAAACAGCCTTCTAAATCACTTCTGAACTCCCCCCACAACCTAAAAATATCCTCAATATAACATGATAACTGATAATTGTCATCGTACTCCAGGAGACGCCTCACCATTGTCCTGTCCAACCTTAACATGATATCCCAATACCTATGACCGAAGATCCGAGCAATTACAGCAAGCAGGCCAAATGCTTTCTTAACCTTCTTAAATGCTATTGCGATTCGGGAGACTTGGTTGACAGAAGGGTATTTTTTGGAACGTGAATATCCTCAGATATCGATGCTTCGGGTGGGAAGGGAAGGGAGGTAAACGGGATGGAGAAGCATATGTAAACAAATGATGACATGATGTCGGAGCAACAGCGTGGTGCCGATAGGAGATCTTAGTTTTCCAAATTGATTGGTATTTACGTAGTGGTGGAGGTATGGATGGAGATGAATTTGTACGGAGCATCCAATAGTGTTTTCCATCGCAGTATGTAACTCGTCCAACTTGCGAAGGGGCTGCAATGAACCAGGTTTTGGGGAATGACTGGCCAGGTGTTTGAAGTTTCAGTAGGGAATTACTTTGGGAATATTGGTCATAATACCATAAGATTTACAATACTGATGGAGAAAGGCCAGTGTGGACCAAAATGAAGCAGCTAAATTGGCAGATATCCAATAATATCAAAACTCGGGAGGAGATAGAGAAGATACACTGGAAGCAGCCGTTTGAAGGTAATTCCGCATTTGATATGTGAGAGGTCTTTTCAAGCGAGGTTGGTTCGAATTCAAGAGAGATAGGTTACTCTGAAAATGATAGATAGAAATGACAAGATTAGGGAACAATGGATGATCGGTGAAATTGTTGCGTTAGCTAAGAGGAAAAGGAAGCGTGCACAAGGTTTAGGCGACTGAAGAAAGACGAAGGTTTGTAAAAATATCGGAAACATATGACCAACCTGAAACGATGAACTAAGAAGGATAAATGGGGCCATGAGACATGCTGGGTTAAGGAAAATCTCAATCCTTTTACTCATATGAAAGGAAAAAGCGTGCAACCAGAGTAAGGATTGGCCCAACAAGGGCAAAGCACAATTGTTATATTTGGAGTCAGTGGAAATGCATGTGTTTCTTAATGAGTACATTGCACTGTTACTCACTGGGAGGAGGGGAATGACGGTTGTTCAGGTTAGGAATAGATTTTGATTACTCTCGGGCAAGTCGGTATAAGGAAGGAGGAAACGTTGGTATTCTGAAAGGCATGAAGGTGGACAAATGCAGAGGTCCGGATGAGATCTATCGCAGGTGAATGAGAGACCAGAGCGAGGAACGAGCTGGGGTTTTTACATTTATTTTTTCCAGCATTCTTTAACACGGGTGTGGTCCAAAGAACTGGAGAATTGATAATATTGCTTCTTGTTAAAGAAGGAAACAGAAATGATCCAGGTAATTATTAACCAGTAACTCTGACTTCAGTGGTAGGGAAGCTGCTGGCTGAGATACTGAAGGGTAGGATCGATTACCATTTGGAGGAAAATAGGCTAATCTGTGTAAGGCAACATGTTATTTTGCAGCGGATGTCATGTCTTACAAACTTAATAGAATTCTTTGAGGAAATGACAAAATTGATGTCGAGGTAAGGACTGCAAATGTCATGCACGTAGACTTCAGTATGGAACTTGATGTCATTCCCTAGTGGATAAGGGCAATTCGCATGAGGTCAAGCGTGTAATAGCTCAATGGATAGAGAAATGGCTTGGCAATATGAGACAGAAACGAATTGTGGAATCGAGTTACTCAAAATGGAGAACTGTGATTAATAATGTCACAGAGGGATTGGTGCTGGGAGCACTTAATTTTGATGTACATACATTTTTCGGAGAAATGTACAAGTTGCCTGACGAGAAAGTTTCCATATGACATTAAAGCCAAGGGAGTAACAGATAATGAAGAAGTCTTTCAGAGAACACAGGAGAAAGTGAGGAATGCAAATGCTGCAGATGGGATTCGCGAGTGTGTTGCTGGCGAAGCAAGGCAGTTCAGGCAGCATTCGAGGAGCAGGAGAATCTATGTTTCCAGTAGTAGCCCGTTATCACGAACGAGGCTTGTGGGAGGGGTGCTGAGAGATGAAAATGAGAGGTGGTATTGGGGACAAGGTGGTTGAGAAAAGGATAGGTGGATTAAGGTGAGGGAGAAGGTGGTTGGTCAGAGCAGGAATTGGTGGGCAGATGAGGACGGCGGTGTCGAGTTGGCCGCTTGGGACTCGGATAATGTGGGGGTGTGGGGAAATGAGGAAGCTGTTGAAATCCATATTTAGCCGGTGCGGTTGCAGAATCTCAAGGTGGAATATGAGGTGTTCCTCCTCCAGGCGTCAGTTGGTGTCGGGTTGGCAGTGGAGGAGGCCAAGGACCTTTGTGTCCTCGATGGAGTTGGAGGGGGTGTTGAAATGTTCATCCACGGGGTGGTGGGGTTGGTGGGTGTGAGTGCCCCAGATATGTTCTCTGAAACGATCTGCAAGAAGGCATCCTTCCTCCCCGATGTAGAGAAGACCACATCGGATGCAACGCTTGCTACAGATGACATTGGTAGAGATAGAGATAAATTTCTGAAGGAGGTGACAGGCTCCCTGTGTTGCATTCGGATTGAGGTGACACGAGTGGCGTAGGCGCAAGTTTTCCAATTCCGGCAGTGGCAGAGTAATGTGTCAGGAGTCGTATGCGTGCTGTGTGTGTGTGGGCGGGGGAAGGCGTACGGATGTATTAAGAGAGTCGCGGAGGGGAAAGACTCTTTGAGACGCTGATTGGAACTACAAGGAACATACATCTTTGGTGGAGGCGTCCGTTTGGAGGTGAAGGAAGTCGCGGAGAGTGATGCAATGTATGTGGAGGTTGATGGTGTGGAAGCTGAGGTCCAGGGATGCTTGACCTTCTTGCATTTGCAGGGGTGGAGTTCAAGGACAGTGGTACTTGACGTAGAGAAGATGCACTGGAACGCATTATTAATCCTGTGGAACTAGAAGTTACTATCTCAAAAGAAATAGGTTTTCTGGGATATTTTGAGGTAAAATTAGTCATCCTGGGAACAGATGTGGCAGAGGAGGAGGAATTGGGAATGAGGGAGGTTGGATGGGAGCAGGCGTAACCTAGGCAGCTGTGGAAGTCGGTGAGCGTGTAATAAGAGATCGGGATTCACCTGACCAATCTCGCCCACCACCCTCCCCTTCCTGGACCTTCCATCACCATCTCTGGCGACCAACTAACCACAGACACCTATTAGAAATCCATTGAGTCCCACAGCTACCAATACTACACCTCCTCCCACATTTCTTCCTGAAAAAAATGCTACCCCTTATTAAATATAATTAATGGCCCAGCCACGACAGCCCTTTGCAGTGTCAAGTGAGGAATTACCACAGATTCCTTACTTTGTGAAAAAAAGAAATTACTCTTCATCTCCATCTTGAAAGAGTGAGCTCTTTCTGGGATTTTATGCCCCGGTTACATATTTTTGCACAAGGAAACAAAGGAAGTGGCAATGTTAATTTTTGAGAGTAAGGAATGTGGAGTGGTACATTTGTGACTGGAGATCTGTAGCTTGTCGTGAAAAACAAGGATCAGTGCTGTGATTGCTCCTTGTTATTTTCATCAGTAAGTAAGATGGAAATTTCCGGAACCTGATTGGTAATTTTGCACTCGACATTTGGAAAGGCATGTTCTAAGTAGTGATATTTGCGGGAAACAGTGGGCAGTTAGGATATATGTTGAAGTTTGCAGCAATATGTTGATCAAATGGAATGCTGGACAGAGAAATGAAAAATTCAATTTCATCGGCAGAAATATGAGGTGATGCATTTTGGGAAGTCCAATACAAGAGAAAATTGCACTGCAAATGACCAGACACTAAGGAACATTCATATACAGTGGGATCATGGATGAAAATTCATAGCTCTCCGAAAATACCTGCACAGCAGAAGAGATAATAAGGAAACAGTTTGGCACGCTTCCCTTCCTCGGTTGCATTGTTGAGTCCAGACATTTGCACATCATGTTGTGACCTAATAAAACTTCAAATCGGCCACTTTTGCAATGTTGTGTGCAATTCTCATCGTCCAACGATAGAAGGATTTTAAAGTGGCACTGAGATAGAAACATGAACAGGCAGAGAATAGAGCGGTATGGAACACGTGCAGGCAGATGGTATTAATTTGGAATGACATCATGGTCGGTGAAGCTATGGTGAGCGAAATGGCCTAATGATGTGCTTTCCTGTTCTATATTCTACCTTCCCAGCATCTACCTTGGCAAAGCCCTTCAGAACCTTGGATATTTCATAAAATTTGTCGCTTATTCTTTCAAATGTCACTGTGTTCAACCTTAATACATTCAACTCTTGTCATCAGAAAATCCCTTAATTCCTATGATTTACCCAGTGAAAATTCTCTGATGTCTCTCCAATGGAAGAATATCTTTCCTTTGGGTACTCACACTGTTCATGATATTCTAGGTGCGGTCCGACTCGAACCTCAGCCTGGATTTTCTAAGCACATTTTCCACGTAATACCTAATTGGTGACGTCTTGTCGGTCTAAATCCTGTGTAGCGGGTTCTTAGGGCTAATTGGAACATCAGAACATGGGATTGAGCGGCATCAAATTCAATCCTTTGACATCACTCTATCAGTAAACAAGGTCATGGCTCATCTCTTTGTTCTCCCCGATGCACTATTCCGTCAATACATCATTGTCCCTCAATCGCCTGTCGATCAAAAAAGCAAATGAACTCAGCTTCGAGAGGATTTACATTTCTGACCAACACACATTTCTGGGAAGGAGAATTACCAACTGACTGAATTCCCAATTTGTGAATTTCTTCTCTGTTCTGACGCAGAGTGTCACTGTGTAATTTTCAAATTCCACTCCTCTTCTGATTGCAACAGATTTTACTTGTCACCAGTTCGATGACATGACCAACGAAAAAGGAATCAGGCTGGGTCACGTTCAGTGAAAGGAACAATCAGGCAGGTTTTTATCATCAACCACAAATATACGTTAGAACCTACAGGGGGGTCATTATGGATGTATGGTGAGCATTGCTGCCCCACACCACCAAGAAGTTGGGTTCATTTCCAACATCGGGTGAGCCGCTATGTGAAGTTTGCATAGTCTATCATGTCTGTGGACTTTTCGTTCAAATGGTTCAGTTTCCTTCCGCAGTCCAAAGACACACAGATTAGAGTGAATTGGCCATGATAAATTGCCCAATAGTTCACAGGGATGTGTATCTTAGGTGGGTTACTCATGGAAAATTTAGGGTTACAAAGATAGGGTAGAGGAGCAGCTCCAGGTGAAATGCTGTTCGTTGGGTCCCTGTGGGCTCAATGCGTCGGACTGTCCTGCCTCCACACTGCAGAGGTTATTTTAGAATTACAATAGATTTTGACTATATGAACACCCCGTGGGTAAATACCTGATCCACTCTGTTCAAGGTCTTGTATATATGAATATATGAATAATGCATGTGCCTCTCATTACAAGAGTAAGCTATTCAAGCCTCCATAATATAAATCATTCTTCGCAGGAATACGTGAAGTGAAGCATCTCTGAAATGCTTTTAATGTAAACAGATATTTTCTCATGTAAGGACTTGCAACAAAGTATAACTTCACACATCGAGTAGTAGATTTACTTTAGTTTTCGCAGAGTGTTGTGAGCCCTTAGAACAGTCTTACCCACAGAGTCTTGGAGGTAGATTTATTGAATATTTTAAAGGCAAGATTCATTAATCGCAAAGAAGCCAAGAATTATCGGGGAGTGGACATAAATGAGCAGTGTTGGAGAATATGTTGACATTGGTACCAAATGACACGGCTCCACATCATCCAGGAATATAGTGCAAAACGAAGAGGTAATATAATTTTTCTTTGGTTGGTCGTGTGATCCCAGGTAGCCACAAACAAACCACAGGTTAAGACGTGCTCTAACCCACTCTACCGACCGATTTAACCTTTTTCAGTGGAAATGACAAAACACGGCAAAGGATGAAGGAAATCCCAACGCCCGGGGCAATTGTCAGGAGCATCGGTTGTACCTGCAGCTACGGTGAAAATCGCCTCTGCAAATTCGATGGATCGATCCCTTACCGTCCTAGATTGTGGACTTCACAAAGAGGCGTGAAATGATTGAAGCCATAAATGAAGACATATTCAGCAGTAGGTAGACCCAGTTCTCAGCCATGCTCCAAAGCCATGTGCAGCAAACTGAAAGCCTTGAAAACAGAACGGACGAAGGCAAACGAAGAATTTAAGCGGCAGAGACTGAGATTGATCCCTCTGAGGAGCGGATACAAAGCCCTTCAAAAACAGTCCCGTTACTTAACTGAATCACTTGACCTTGGCTATAGGGGCAGCATGAAATAAATCGCACCATCGGTCTGCTAGACTGGATGGAAGGCCATCAGTCAGTGAGATATTGTTTGAGAACTGGCTGTCACGATTCCTTCAATTAGATGCTGAAACGGATTGGATGAAGAGTGAGACAGTTAATCGTGCTACAGCGCACAGGCAAGCTCGGATCAGCGCCTTCGCCTTGCCCCAATGTGATTACGTAGTTATGGGAACAAACAAAGAGCTTTCAAAACCCAGTGGAAGTTTCGGATGGTTTGACTTCACGAGAGCTTCAGGATTACGTTCTTTCAGGAATTTTCTGTGGCGGCTATTCAAAAAGGAAGTTTATCGATGCTATCAAGAGAACTAAGAGAACTTGGGATTCAGTATTCCTTCAGGCACCTAGCGGTGTTCTATATAATTTTCAATAGGCCCTCGAACTTACTTGACTCTCCAGTGAAAGCGAAACTTTTGTGGACACTTAACATTGTGTTGGATGATTTAAAAATACAGATAATCGTGTTTTTTATTCTTTCAAATGTTGTTACAGTTTGTCCTTCCTAACGATGTACTGAAATGGTGTACCTGGAACATTTAGGGGAGCCATTCGCCAATCAAGAGGAAAACGTTACTCTCTCCTCTTAAAAAGGTGATGGTTGATATTGGTCTATTGTGGGAAACGCACCTTGATGACTAGAACGTTTGAATTTACAGCAGGGTGGGCTTGACAGAGTCTATTACTCTTCTCTGAATACCATGAGTAGCGGAGAAGCCATACTTCATAGGACGAAACTTCCACTTGAATAGTTAGATAGTAGAAGTCACTCAGAGAAAGTTCATAATCCTGCTGTAATGCTCCTCAATTTGTACAGTTTTTGAATTGTGTTGTTATTGGTTGATTATAAAATTAATAAATCACTTTCTCAAGAAAAGCATTTTTAAAACTTAAAATGTTAACATTGATAGAGTCCCGAAGGATTCTCATTAGAGAGACCACAAATGGTCATTTAAATTAAGGATCAGCACATTTCGGGGAAGGGATGAGGTTGAGAAAGTGGACTCTTATTGGTAACCTCAGTCAGTCTGGAGAATTCAATCTGTGAATTTGACCTGTCTCTACATCACAAACCAGCCGTCAAGCCAACTGAGTGGGAGACGATTACTAACTGCGATTAGATTTCGAAAACCATAAAATACGTTTCGATTTTTGATTGGCCTGTGTAAAGCGTGCTTACTGTTACATGAAAGGATAAATCTCATCGAATATGTTTGAGAGTCAGTCCTCTTGGGAAATGTTTCCTGAACACATCCTCGATGAAAACTTGGGTAAAAGTGTCTGAGCGTCGTCTGATCAATGACAGGAACACAGGAGGTGGAACGAACGAAAGTTCCTGTAACATGGAGCTGAGAAAACATACAGATCAGCCGTGATCGAATAAAATGTTAAACCACAATTGAATGGCTATATGGACTCACGATAGATTTGAATTGCAAGTGATTTTAAAAAACATACATATCTGCCCCTCCCTTTTATGGTCCACACTGGGGCCCTGCCATTCTCCTGAAACTGGGAATTATTTGAAACATTATTTGGGGCATTCCGTCATCGGCACTCTTCACAACATTCTCTAACAGTTTAGGGGGTATTAAAAAAGCAAGACAGAGAGAGGAAAGATCCTGTCTTCAGCAGTGAGAGTAGTTCTGCCTGCAAAAGAGAGCATGGGTCTTGTTCTGGATTAAGCGCGATTACAGATATGCTGTGAGGTTGAGAGAGCAGTGCGGATATAGTGGCACTTATCCTGATGGAGTGGAGAAATTTATTGATTCTAGTCATGTATTGCTGGACATATATTCACACCGCAGACATTGAAACTGAGCTGCGTTGTGAGCTCTGACCATGGAGCTGATAGGTCTGATAGTTTTCCCCCACCCCACCCCCCAGGAAGCTAATTGTCCCCTCTGTACTAGCCCTTTCAAAGGCCCTCCACTCCCCTGTCGACGAACAGTGGTGTAATTGCCCCTTATCTACCATTCTCGGGGTAAACTATGCAGGGCAGCTCTGAACTGAGATAATCTCAACCGTGTGCGCATTGGTTTTTAAAAATGATACCTGTGCCTGGAATCACAGAAAGTCCAGGACCATCTGGGTAATGGTGAGTATCTCCTGCATGATGGGTGGAGATGCAGCTGGCATTGAATTTAGGAACACCATGGGGTGGGGTAGGCAGTTAATGAGGTGTGTTCAATATGGTAACACAAGGAAACTAGCTCAGCTTGATGCAGACAATTCCTCTTTCAAACTCAATGAAAATGTATTTGAGATAAATTATTATTAGATTCAGCTCAATAGGTTGAAGATTCTCCTGACCAACTGAGGCCTCAGCTACATCCTGTGCATCTGCAACACAACGTCCCAACTTCTATACTCAATGTCCTGATGATGGCCAGTGTGCCAAAAGCTTTATTCACTGCCCTGTGTATCTGCGATACCACTTCCAGAGAACCATACACCTGAAATGCAAGGTATGTCTGCTTCACTACATTCATTTAAGGCCCAGCATTTATCATGAATCTACTACCTGGATTTCCCTTCTTGTGTATTGGTATCCTGGGGCCTCATTTTCGTCAAGATTTCCGGATGCCCAACACTCAAACATTTGAATGACTGCCTTCTGTCCCTGTAACCTAGTCTGGTGCAGCTGAATGACTGCTTTCTGTTCCTGTGTACCAGTCACAAACAGTTGAGGGATTGTCTGCTGTCCCCGTGTACCAGTCTCTAGTAGATGAATGATAGCCTTCTGTCCTAGTATCGAACAGTTGAATGGCTGCCTCTTGTTCATTTGTACTAGTCTCGAGCAGTTGAATGATTGGCTGCTGTCTTTTGTCCCCAGATCGAAAAGTTGAATGACTTCCTTCTGTTCCTTTGTCTCAATCTCGAGTCGAATGACTGCCTCCTGTTCCTGTCTTCTAGTATCGGGCAGATGAATGACTTCCTCCAGTCCCTCTGCTCCAGGTTTGTGAAAATAGATGTCCTCCTCCTGTTCGTGAGTAAAATGCTCCAATACCTGTTCGCTCTCCTACTTCTCCTGAGTGACGAGCTCCAGCAGCTTTGTGCTACCCTGCTGCTCCTTTCGAGTGGCATTCATGAACTAATTGGTCTCTTCATATTTCCCATAGCTTCTGTTGACTGGAGACCTTTCTCCTGCTTCTGTAACACATCCTCAAAATCTAAATGATGTACTTTTGTATTTTATTCTCAGTAATTCAGCAAGCAAACTGACTGACAGATTTCTGATGCTGAATGATCTCTTCCTGTTCATTTGCTGCACACTCAGAAGAGAATAGTGTCTCAGAGATGTACAGCACAGCAAAAAAGAACTCTTTGGTCCAGGTTATCCATGCTGACCTGATATCAGAACTTATTCTCGTCCCGTTTGTCAGCATTTTGCCCATACATGTCTGAAAGCATTCTATGCATCAAAATGTCGTTTAAATTTTGTAATTTTACCTGCTTCCACACCCTCTTATGGTTGGTCACTCTACACACATCACCCTATGAGTAAAAAAGTTGTGCCTGATTTCCCACTTTTAAATCTTTCCACCTTCTCCTCAAACCTTTGTCTTCTAATTCTTGACCTTCCCACACTGGGAAAAAGATGTTGACAAATGTCCTTATTTATCCCGCTTATGATGGCATAAAACTCTAAGACGTCATCCCACAGACTCAACATATAAAAATTGTCCCAGACCATTACTAAATGGCAGTGAATAAACTATTGATACTTGTGGCACGCCATTGGACACAGGTCTCCAATTTCAATAAAGAAACCTGCACGTGCTGTTTCCAACCTTGATGAACTTTTGTATCTAAATTGCTAGCTCATCCTGGATTTCAAGCAGTCTAAACTTGCTAACCAGTCCAGCATGCAGAACCATGTCGATGTCTTACTGATACCCATGAAGATAATTTCGAAAGCCCTGCCTTCAAAAATCAACAAGACAGTGAAACGCGATTTCCCATGCACAAACCCTCTTCATTGCTGGCTCTTCCAGATACATATATAGCCTTTCCCTCATAGTCCGTCTTACAATATCGTCATCATTGATTTCAGACTCACCAGTGTATAATTCCATGTTTTTTTCTTACTTTCTTAAATAATGACACTATGTTAGCAGCCAGGCAAAATTGAGAATTGCAGATGCTGGAGATCAGAGTCGAAATTAGTGGGATGCTAGAAAAGTACAGCAGGTCAGGCAGCATCCGAGGAGCAGGAAAATCGACATTTCGGGCAAAAGACCTTCATCAGCACCACACTAATCTAGGCTATGTTAGCAGCTATCCAGACTTTGACACCATACCTCTGGCAATCGACGAGACACATATATCAGCAAAAGACATGAAGATCAATCCCGAGCTTTCCACGAAGTTCTGGGATTCAACTGATCAGGTCCAAGTGTTTTGTTCATCTTTATGTGTCGTTCTGTTAATCTTTAAAACGTCCAACATTTCTTGAAAGAGAACCACTTTTCACGATGTCCCGAAGTATTTCTCCATGTTCTCTCGCTCTTGTCGTCTAGTACACAGAAAAAATTGAGGGGAATAGTCGTTTAACATCTCATCCAACTCCTGTGGTTCCACACATAGACAGTCTCACTGATCCTTAATGGACCCTATTCTCTCCGTAGTTAATCATCTTACGTATTTGTCCAATTTCTTCGATATATCGCCATCTCATGTTCAACATTTTCTGCCCCGAAAGCACTGTTAACTTTCCACGTACTGCCCTTGTACTCCACTGGGAATTCACTCGGTCCCAACTCTGTTTACCTTCTTTCCTTTCCTTGAAAAGAGCATCAAAATCACGAGCCATCCAACACTCTCTGCACTTGCCAACCTTTCCCATCTCACTGATAGGAATGCCTTGCCTATGGAAATGCAGAATAGAATTTTTGAATGCCTTCCATTTTCCAACCAACCCTTCACCTGTGAATATGGTCTCCCAATCAGCCTTTCAAAGGGCTTGCCTGACACTTTCAAAATTGGCCTCACTCCAAGCTAACAAACTAGGTGGGATTGCGGATCATAAGGAAGATTTATTAGAAATCGTGTAGAGTGTGAAAATAGATAAGTTCCCTGTGCAGGATGGGATTTATTCTTTCGAAGCCAGAGAGTAGATTCTCGAGCCTTTGGCATTGACCTGTAAATTGTCATTGTTTACAAGTATAGTGCCAGAAGACTGGAGAAGAGCAAATGTGGCTCCCCTTTCAAGAAGAGGAGTAGAGACAACCCTGGTAATTATACACCAGTGAGCCATACTTCAGTTGTTGGTAATGTGTTGGAAAGCTTAGAACAGAGAGGATTTATAATCATATGGAAAAGAATAATTTGATTTGGGATTATCGGCATGGTTTTGTGAAGGGTCGGTTGTGCCTCACAAAACTTATTGAGTTCTTTGAGAAGGTTACCCAACAGGTAGATGAGAGCAAACCGGTTTATGTGGTGTATATGGATTTCATCAAACTGTTAGATAAGGTTCCCCACAGTCGTCTGCTGTACAAAATGGGGATGAATGGGATTGTGGGAGATAAAGCAGTTTGGATCAGTAATTGGCTTGCTGAAAGAAGACAGAGAATGGTGGTTGATGGGAATATTCATCCTGGAGTACAGTTACTAGTGGTGTACCGCAAGAGTCGGTGTTGGGTCTACTGCTGTTCATCATTTTAATAAATAGGAGGTAGAAGGGTGGGTTAATAAATTTGCAGAGGACACTGAGGTCGGTCGATTTGTGGATAGTGGCGCAGGATGTTGTCGGTTACAGAGAGGCATAGATAAGATGTAAAGCTCGGCTGCGAGGTTGCAAATGGAGCTAACTGCAGACAAGTGTGAGGTGATTCACTTTGGTCAGAGTAACCGGAATGCAGTGTACTGGGCTAATGGTAAGATTCTTGGTAGTGTGGTTGAGCAGAGACACCTCGGTGTCCAGGTACACAGATCCTTGAAAGTTGCCACCCTGGTCCACAGTGTTATTCAGAATGCATACAGTATTTTAATTTTTATTAATAGAGTTATCGAGTACCGCAAGCATGTGCTGTACAAAACCCTGCTGCGGCCGCACTTGGAGTATTGTGTACAGTTCTAGTTACCTCATTAAGAGAAGGATGTGGAAGATTTGGAAAGGGTGCAGACGAGATTTACTCAGATGTTGCCTGGTATGGAGGGAAGGTCTTTCAAAGAAAGGCTGTGGGACTTGAGGCTGTTTTCGTTTGAGAGAAGAAGGTTGAGAGGTGACTTAATAGAAACATATAAGATAATCAGAGGGTGAGATAGGCTGTACAGGGAAAGCCTTTTTCCAAATATGGTGATGGCAAGCAGGAAAGGGCATAACTTTAAACTGAGGGGAGGTAGATATTGAACAGATGTCAGGATAATTTCTTTCTTCAAAGAGTCGTAAGGGTATGGAATGCTTTGCCTGCAACGGTATTAGATTCGCTAACTTTAATTACATTTAAGTCGTCATTGAACAAGCACAACGAATAGTGTGGTTTAGATCGGTTTCAGAATTGGTATGACAGGTCGGCATCGAGGGCCGAAGGACCTGTACTGCGCTGTAATGTTGGATGTTCCATGTTCTATGTAATGTTGACATCAAGTCTGTCGTTTTCTTTAACTATATTAAAACTAATATTTACGTCGTAACTGACTTGCAAGGTTGAATGAACTCCGCCTTTCCCTTTGGACAAGTCATGAGAGCTGAGTGGTCTCCTACTGTGCCTCTGTAACAGGGTTGAGCGGCTGAATTGCCTCCTCCTATCCGTCAGCAACGTTCCCCCAAGTTGAATGGCCTCCTTCTGTCCCTCTGTAGCAGACACAAGAGGTTAAATTACCTCCTACTTTCCAACTATAGCAGACTCGAGAGGCTGAATGACCTCCTCCGGATCCCGTGTGTCTGGCCTGAGAGGTTTAATAGCCCCCTCCAGTAATATGAAACAGGCACATGGGGATAGAATTGATTCCAGCTGTTCCTGACCCACAGTCTCAATGCTCTGAATAATGTCTGATTTTTATGGAAGTATTTGACAACGGAGCACTTAAAACCAGGAGTAGCGTTGCGCAATGTCGATGGGCAATAAATATTGTAACCGTGGTTTATGATCTGTAGAAATTTCCCCACCAGATATTTTATCCAGCTGATCTGTTACTTTATACTTGTCACCTTTTATAAGCGGGTTGGAACATATTTAACCCTGAAGTGGTCTGGCAATATTCTCACATACAAGAAAGCTAGAGTAAAAAAGTTTGAAAATTTATGGTATGTCTCTCAGCAAACGTCATAAATTCAATCGAGATCGAGTACGTGTTTCGTTTTGTTATGATTTAAAAAGTGATGTCAGGAAGGTGTTAACTGAAACTGTTTGTTCAGTGACTGTGACTAATCTCAGTCTCCATGGATTATAATTATCTCAGTGGATGGTTTCCATCGTTTAATTATGAATGGTCTCTGTCAATGTATTATCGCAGTGTATGTGTGGCAGCATCACCAACAGAATTTAAAGGGATCAGCAGTTCCAAAGAGAAGGGGAGGAGAGATCCGAACCTGAGTATAAGTGATTGGAATATTATAACATTGATTCAGGATTTGAGCAAGGTAGATTGAAATATTGTAGGAAAGAACAGGAGTTTATCTTGGGATGTTTGGTATTTTTCTACATTTGATGAACAAGTACCATTATCATGGCAGACCCTGTATGCACTTTACATTATTCAATATTTTTATTATCCAATCCTGGCTTTCGTCGGTGTCTCTTGTAAGTTTTACTGTTCAATCATTAACTCTACAAATCATGTTGACTATAAAACTGTTCTTTTAATTGAATCTCAGCTGATCGTGCGGCCAGTAACACGAGGAAGCATCACGAGTACTATTGTAAAGGAACAGGCATCTAACTTGTAGCTGAGGGGCTGATGACTGGCACCTGTTATTGAAAATTTAGTGGAGGTGCTGGATTTGCTTTGCTGCAGGTTGTGCTCTGAATTGCCTCAGACATTCAGGGAGACCAGCCGATTTAATGTAGGAACTCTAGACACAGCACGGAGACTGTAGTTACAGCATCTGGGTCTGCAAAATGAACAGCGAATGAAGCAGAGGCTTCAGAGAGAGAAAACTTTGAAAACACGGAGTGAGTTTGTGTGGGAGGAAAGAGATCTGCCATGTCTGTCTGGGTCTTCATCGAGACACCCACATACACTCATTCTCACCGTTACACACACTCAAGCACACAAACATACACATACAGATTAGCTCCGAGCTCTCTGTCACATACATGCGCACACACACTATCTCAATGTCTCCCAATTTCAAACTCTCCATTTATCTCTCTCTCACACACACACAGACACACGCACACGCATACTATTCTATTTGTTGAATTTGCATTTGCAAGTTTGTGCATACGTTCCACTTGTTCTAAAACATACATTTCTGTAGACAAGCAATCAATATGGCATTATTAATTTCCAACTTTGAAAATGGAAATAATCTGATTCCAGGTTAAGGCTCAGACTGACTTTGCGCAGGGAAGGTCACGTCTTCGCAAACTGAGGTGAATTCTTGCACAAAGTGACAAATTTGAACGTGCGGAAATGATGGTTGGTGTCATATACATTGACAAGGCGTCTGTTAAGATAGATTAATGGAGAAATTAAAGTCGCATGTGTTCTAGGATGTACGAGACTGCTGGATCGTGATCTGGCTGGGCAGCAGGAGTCAGAGAGGAGTGGTGGAAGGGAATTTCTCAAGATGAAAAACTGTGACCAGTGGTGTTCCCCAGGGATCCGTGATGGGGTCACTGTTGTTAGTGACAAAGATAAATGATGTCAAGGCCGGTCAAGGTAGTCTGATGAATACGTTTGCAGATGACAGTAAGATCATTGGAGGATCAAATAATGATGGAGACTGTCAGGACATACTGCAGAATATAACATGGATTGGACAGCTGGGCAGAGAAATGGCAGGCAGAGTTCGATTCGGGCAAATGTGAGGTGTTGAAATTTTGAAAATCCAATTCAAGGGCGAACTATATGGGAAATGGAAAATATCTTGGAAAATTGATGCACAGAGAGATCTGGGAGTTCAGGTCCATTTTGCACTGAAAGTGGCATCGCGTTCAATAAAATGATCAAGAAGGCATACGGTATTCTTTCCTTCTTGCATTCCAAGGATTTAAGAACGGAAGAACAGAGAAAGTGGAGAACTACTGTGATGAATTGTCATCCACAGTAGGGAATCTGTTGGAATTTATTCAGTACAAGTGTTGGCAGGGTTTCTCATGTTTTTGCAAGACTTTGCTTCGGCCACATTTGGAATACTATGTACAGTTCTAATCATCGCATTTACAAAAGGGTGTAGATGGTTTGGCGAGGGTGTAGAGCATGTTCACCAGGTGTTGGCTGTATGGCAACGCTCGCTATGACGAGAGGATGAGTAGATTTAGATTGTTTTCATGAGAAAGACGGAGGTTGACGAATGACCTGATTGACGTCTACAAAATCGTGTGGGGTGCAACCACGATGGCTGGCAAAATGCTTTCCTTCCCGAAGTGGGGGCACAATTACTACGGGTCACGAGTTCAAGCTGAGAGGTGATAATGTTTTGGAGGATATGCTCAGAATGTTCTTCACGCAGAAGTTGGTAATTTTCTGGAATCTGTTCCCATCAGAAGTGGAAAATCGACGATAGGTTTAGATAGAGGACCTACGTCGGTGCAGACTTGGATGCCCGAAGGGCCTGTTACTATGATGTGATTGTTTTGTCTCTTTTTGTTCCTTGCAAATATTTGCTAAAATCTTCCATTGATATTTGAAAGGAAAATGAAAACAAATGTTGAACAGTGAATATGTGGACAGGATAATTTATTGTAGAGAGCAGAAAACTGACAGGGAAGCTAAACAGTTATATTGCGTTTTTTTGCATGGAGGAAGATCCAGAAAAGGTCCCAGAAAGACCGAGTGACGATGGTACCTTATTAATTAAGGCGAAAATCAATCATTTTAGTAAGGATGTAATATTTAGAGACACGGCTAGATTTAGGATTTTTAAGTCTGACGGACCAGATGTCCTTCATACCGAAATTTGGGCGTAGGCAGGAATGGGCCAAATGAATGAATTGGGATTCAGAGATGGAATTCGAGAAGATGGGCTGGAAAACTATTTTACAGATTGTCAGAAGAAGCAAATAGTGATTGACTGTTTTAGCTGGTATAACTTTGGAAAAGTCCCGAGGCCTGGGTGAATAGTATCTCAAGCTGCTGTTGGAGACAAGGTAGGAACGGCGCAGATGCAAACATTTTTAATAGAATCTGTTCACAGGGGTGGTGCCAGTGGACTGGTCAACACCCTTGATGGGAAGTCTGTTGGAGATAAACAAGGAAAGTAGAGGCCAGTGAGTATTCCAACAGTTTTAGGGCAACCGAAGTACATAGTTGGCGGCAGAATACTCTTTGTGCGACTGGAAACCAGCATATACCAATGTGCCACAGAGATCACTGCTGTGACCTTTATTACCTGTGGCATTCATAAATGGCGTTGGTGTGAATGTGGAGTCACCAGTATGGTAAATGTGATAAGTAAGTTTGTACTTGACACAAAGGTTGCGTGGGTGGTTGGCATTAAGGGGTGGGTCTTATGTTACAGGAAGACATAGATAGAATGCTCAGATGGGCAGAACAATGGCACGTGGACTCGAACCCTGATAAATATGAGGTGAAGTAATTTGGAAGAAGGAACCAGACGGGGAATGACAGCATACTGGGAGGTTCAGAGGGTGTTTCTCCACAAATCTGTGAATGTGACTGATCTGGGTGGTCGGTTATTAAGAAGTCACTGGGAGTAGTAGTGTTTACTCATCAAGATGCAGGTTGTAAGAGCGATATAAAAAAAAGTTCAAGGTTTGTGCGAAGATTTGTATCTCGGGTGCTCGTTGTTGTGGTTCTGTTCGCCGAGCTGGAAGAGCACTGATGATGTTGCCTAGCCAGGGGACGAAACGTTTGCAACAAACACTTCCAGCTTGGCGAACAGAACCACAATAAAAAAAGTTTCAGCCAATGCGGAATAATGCGTACAGTTCTGCCAGCCACATTACTGGATGGATGTGATTGCACTGAATGGGGTGCAGAGGAGATTCAAAAGGATGTTCCCTGCGATGGAGCATATCAGCTATGAAGAGAGGCTGGATAAGCTCGGGTCATTTGCTTTGGAGCAAAGAAGGCTGGGGGTGGTGGGATTCGGAAGGATAGGTTTCCGAAGAGAATGGACAGAGTGAATGGACAGCAGCTAATCCTTTTAGTCAAAGGATCAAGAACTAGGGAATACACTTCTGAAAGTGAAGATTTCGAGATTCAGAGAGGGTTTGAGGATTATTTTCACCTTGATGAGGTTGTGGATTTGGAACTCACTTCATGACTGAACAGTTGTCACAAAAAATGGTAAAATAAAGGTAATTGGGCAAGCACCTAGAGTATCATAACCTACATGACAAAAGGGTCCTGTGTCGGAACAGGGGACTAACATAGACGGTGTTGTATTTCTGATGGTACAGATTCCATGCTTCTCTGACTCTATGATTGCGGAAAATCAATTGCTTAACTGATTAAGACAGGAAGTAATGATTTTATGAAAACAGAGTTTCAGATTTGAGAGAAGCAAATATTACCATAATATTTCCCAATGAGGCAGGGAGACACCAGGAAATTGCAGTCTGCTGATCACCAAAGAAGCAGTCGCAACAAAACAAGAGTCGATTCTAAAGGATGCATTACCAGGAAATTCGAAAATTGAATTAATTAAAACATAATGAATATAGGTGAAGAAAATATCGAAATATTAAAAACGAATCATATTTGACAAACGGACTAATGAATAAATAATGGGTGAAGCAATGGACGTTGTAAATTTTGATTTTCACAAACATTTTTGATGATATCCCAAGTCGAGTGTTGTGACAAAGCTGCTCCTTTAACAAGGTTAAGCTGTCCTTGGTGTTTTTTCTTTAATCAGAGATGTCTTAAAATCAGCGTTTCCGAAAAATCTGGATTTGACTATGAGGGAAGCTTTTGAACGTCAAAATACAATTTGTACAATGAGAAGCTAGCTATCCTCGATGTGGCCCTGTGTCATAAGAAAGGAATAATTAATGACTTCATAGTTACAGATACTCTGGGATGGAGTGATCACAGTCTGAATGAATTTAGAATAAAGAGAGAGACTGTGAAAATAAAATCTCATTCCATGGTCCTATGCTTAAACAGGTAACACTGCAATAGAGAGAGAGGAGCACTTAGGCGAAAGTAGACTGGGAGCAAATAGTTTATGGTGAGAGAGTTGACGAGCAGTGAAGGATTAACAAAGCAAAGTTTTTTCCAAAGCTAAAATATATACCAGTGAAAAGGAAGAATTGTGAGAAAAGGGGCCGTCTGCCATGCGTGTCTAAGGATATGAAGGAAGTCTATCATGTTGAAAGAGAAGGCATACAAGGTGACCAAATTGAGTATGAAAATGGAAGACTGGGAAAATTTGAAAGGTCAAAAGAAAACCACAATAAGTACTATTTGAAAGGTAAGATAGAACATGAGAAAAAACACAGAAAATAAAAATAGACAGCGGAAGTTTCTATAAATATTTAAAACGATTTTGATTGGCTGAAATGAACGTTGGTCGATTCGAGGAAGAGAAGTTTCATTTAGTAACGGGATCTGATTAAACGTCAGAGGCATTGAACAGGTATTTTGTGACTGTCTTCAAAGTGTGTGAGTAATACCATTTCAGTATTTGATAAAGAGTTGAAGGTAAGTGAGGAACTGGAAACAATCATTATAATGGAAAAGCGGTGTTGGGCAACCTAATGGAGCTGAGGATAGGCATGTCTCTTGGCCCTGATGGAATGCATCTCAGAACACGAAAAGTGATGGAGGGAGAAATAGCAAGTGGACTTGCGCTAATTTCCCAAAATTAGCTGCACTCTAGGGATGTTCTAGAAATTGCAAAACAGTGAATGTGACATCACGATTCAAAATGGGAGTTGGAGAAAAGATCAGCAATTGTACACCAATTAGAATAACCTCTGATGTGGGGAAGATGCTTGAGGATATTAACACGGATTGAGGGCAAGGCATCTCGAGATAAATTGTCCAGTTGAGCAGACACAGCAGGATTTAATGAAAGGCACGACAGGCTGTACAAACTTGAGGAAACCTACGACGGCATTACCAGAAAAGAGAGCGCCGGGTACCCGGTAGCTATGGTGAACTGAGCTTTCCAAATCACGTTTGACAAAGTGCTGCACAAGAGGCCACTGCACAGGATAAGAATGCATGACGTTCGGGGGAAAGCATTAGCATGGACATAAAATTGAATGACTAACAGGAAGTAGAGAGTGGGGCGAAATGTGTTATTCTGGCAGACAGTCAGTGACTCGAAGAGTGCATCAGGAGTCGGTGTTGGAACTGCAATTGTTCACATTTTATAAAGATGATGAGGAGTTGTGGACCACGTGTAGGTTGTCAAACTTTGCTGTTGACGCGAAGATGAGTGGCAGAGCAAAGTATGCAGAGGACTGTGAAACGATGCAGAGTTATATAAATCCCCAATGTGAGTGGGCAAACGTCGGGTAGATGGAATGCAATGGTAATAAATATGAAGTCAATAATTTTCATAAGAGTAACCGTAAAAACGAATATTACCTGGATGATAAAATTTGTAGAATGCGGCTATGGAGAGGGACCCTGGGAATTCTTATTCATGAATCACAGAAGGTCGGTGAGCAGGTGCAACAGGTACTTAGGAACGCAAACAATATTTGTCCATCATGTTACAAAGATTGAGATTAAAAGCAAACAGGTGGTGCTGCAGCTGAATAGGGTGTTAGTAAGGCCACACTTGGAGTACTGTGTGCAGTTTGATCTCCTTACTTGAGAAATTGTAAACTGATACTGCAGGGAAAGCAGAATACGTTCACTAGTTGGATTCTGGAGTTGAGGGATTGATCTATGAAAAGATACTGAGTAATCTTGAAATATATTCATTGGAATTTAAAACAACGTGGGGGGCTGTTGCAGAAGCATGTAAAATTATGACGGGAAGGCACAAGACAGAAATAGAGAGGATAGTTCAAATGGCAAGTGAAGCTCGGACAAAAGAACATAGACACAAGGTGAGTGAGAGCAGATTTAGGATTGAATTGAGAACGAACTTCTTTACCCAATGATTTGTAAATCGATGGAATTCTTTGCTAAGTGAAGTAGTTGACGTTACTTCAGTAAACGTTTTCAAAGCAAAGATAGATATTTTGAGCAGTAAAGTGATTAAGGGATATGGTGAGAGCGAAGGTAAGTGGATGAGAATTCATGAAAAAAAAATCTGTGATCCTTTTGAGTGGTGGTGCAGGCTGGAAGGCTGAGATGGCCTACACCTGCTCCTCTGCTTTAGTTTGTTTGGTTTGGCGTTTATCAGGCTGGCTGAACACTGAAAGTAGGGAGCCAGTTGTGAAGATGCTGAACCCAAAGAAGCAGTCCCGCACTGATTCTCCCACTCTCTGATATCTCTCCGTCAAAAATCTGTGATTGGATTTTTTTTTCCTTTTATTGCCATGTGTGTTTATGTGGATTGTTGCAAATACTTTGAGCAGCTTCATTCATTTGCGATAATGGGTTCAGTTTTCACATAGGCTAAGTTATTCAAAATTCTATCCTCTTTTGTTTGTGATTCGTTTGATAGTCTTGAAAAGAAAGTCTGTTGTGTTAAAAACTAAGTGTTTGATTGGCTGTACCACTCCTGGAATATCCACCTTAAACTTGCTTAAGATAACATACAGAATTTGATTCAGAAATTGGAGTGGAAAGCATGGGCTGGCGGGATAATCCAGAAATTGATATTTGCGTCCCAGATACTCAGAAAGCAGATCACAGTTTTGTTTGAGGGTATTAAATGCAATCTTTTCAAATCTGCTGATGCCATAAAAGTGGGATTGAGAGTTGGTGAGGCCCATTTAAAGAAGTTCCAATGTGATTGAAACAAGTAAACTGAATAGGCAAATATGTGGGACAGGGAGAGCAATATGGATGGACGTTGCCTTAAGTAATTTGGTCGCATAACAGAATGGCTGGTTATCATTTCAAAAGATATAAATGTAATCATGTTGGATTACACACGTTGTGATTATACGTTGGTTGACTTCCTCAGCGAACTCTGAAGCTCATGAATGGCAGTTCTGAAGCCAGAAGTTAATCTTGGGAATGGCATTGGCACACTGATTAGTGTGCATAGATCTATCAAGTGGGTAGCTGGAACATTGAAGGGGATCTATATTTCAATGCATATCATCACTGAAAACAATATTGCATGAGCACAAAGCCGTCAGGACGATAGTTGATGTGTTGATCTCCACTTCAAGTGGGTTTGACTGGATGAGTAAGGTGTTTTTCTGCAGCTGTACAGACCTTGGTGAGACACATCTGGAACATTGTGCAATCTTGTGTGCAGTTTTGCTGTCAAACAAAGGGCAAACTTGACATTGAGGGAGTCCAGGGAAGAATGACCAGACTGATCTCTGGGATGAACGGATGTAATGGGAGGAGAGTTTGGGTCGACTAGGCCGTAATTCCATCGGGTTCAGGAACATGAGTAGAGATCTCCGTGAAGTATATAAAATTCCGACTATTCTCCTGGGTGGGAAGTCTAAACCAAGGTGCTACCATAGTAATTACAGCGGGACAAGCTGCATTGAGATGTGAACAAATGTCAGCATGCAGAGACTGGTGAGGCTAGGAAATTATCTCCCACATAAGGCTGTGGAAGCCAAGGCATTGAATATGAGTAAGGATTTCTAGGTACGAAATGCATGAGTTTACACGTGGTGTATGATGTGAAGATAGAGGATCAGCCCTCATTATATTGAAGGCAGAAGTAAAATTGATGGACTCAAGGGCTGACTGCAGTTCCGACTTTGTATCTTTCCGATAGTTAATAACATCAAAGGGTTATAGTGCACAGTGTTTAGGAAAAAGAAAAAGAAGCTGATTAACCATGAACTGGAATTGGGCAGGCTCAATTCTTTGCACCTCCACCTTACCGGATGTTTCTGTGCAGTCTGTGGGAAAACTCTCTAAATGTTGTCAGAAGCTTTCCGATGTTCGGAAGTAGGTCTAGGACTCTGTTTCTCATTCCCTTTTCCAATACCAAGTCTAGTGTCGGGTGTTCTGTCAGCGCTTATCCTTTAAGATATCGGGGCAGTTTGATGCAGTTGAATATCGTACTTGGCCGTTTCACAGACGATTGAAGTTTTTATCACACGTTTATGTGTCTGAGGTCGTTTTCAGGCAGGAATCAGGAAAGCAGGGGAGATATCCTTCATGAAAATACATTGAGGAATGACATTGTTGTTTACCATCGACTTTGGTGTCAAGGTCAATATTACTGGCTTCGTAACCCATCCTGAGCACGTTATTTCTTTGCTGCCTGAATGCTCTGTGAAGAAGAGCCCCCACTAGTTTAACTATCGTGATGAAAGTGAGGGAATGGCAATTAGTCAGATTGTAATTGTTTTCCTCTTAAGGGACTGGCCATTCTTAAGAAATTTTCCAAATTGCCAGGGAGATTCCAAAGGTGGAGCTGGAATTAAACAGCTTCCCCATTAACGCGGCTTATGGTCCAGCAGAAGTATTCAGGTCTATTGCAGGAATAGTGTCAGGGTCCGTTGCCTTTATCATATCTACTGTGTTCAGCTATTTCTTGATGTGCAGCAATCGAATGATATGAAGACGGGGATCTTTAATTTTGTTTATGTCATCACGTAACACTTCTGGCAGAGAATGCTGCAGACATTGCATCCTTGTCTTTATAGTGATATACAGGGCTGTTCCATTCTTCAGGGGAATGCCAAAGTAATGATTTAGCTGTGTTAGTCCAGCAGTCCTGGTAAGGTTCTGATGACATGACTTCGAATCCGATCACAGCAGATGGGGGAATTTAAATTTAATAAATGTTTGGAATTAAGAGTCTAATAATGCTCATGAATCCATTGTAGATTGTTGGAAAAACTCGTCAGATTAATTAATGTCCTTCAGGGAATGAAACTTCCATCCATACCTGCTCTGGACCACATGTGACTCCAGACCCAACAGCAATGTGGTTGACTCTTAACTGCCCATTGGACAATAAATGAGACCTATCCTAATCCCAAGAGTAGTTTTTTGATTAAAAATACTATTTATGCAGTCATTGTGTCTCGTCAGATGTTTCAGAGTTCAACTCCAATTCTGACTGGTTGTGGCAGGAATGCAAAAAATCGATCTGATGTTTAATTTGTCATTTCGCCCTCTTTCCCAGATGTTACAGATGTAAGCAGTTAAGTGTGGTAGCTTTCACGGTTTGTCATCAAGTTTAGGTACACTTGGTTCTGACCTTGGCATGTTTGCCCACACTCTCACTGAACCATAGATTGGTTTGATGGTAATAGTAGACTGAGGGATTATTCCAACAAAAAAGTTACAGATTCTGTTTGATTACAATTCTGCTTCTGTTCTGCTGTGGTGCACAACACCACATGAATGCCAGTTTGTGCTGAAATATCTGCAGTTAAAGTCTGCTGTCTGTCCCCGAGGGAACACCGACACAAATACAATATCAGCCCTGTACCCATTTACCCACTCTGATGTCTGATATGGTAACACATCCATTTCAATATTCTAATTCCCCTGAGGGTCTGTCCATGGTGTTATGTTCTGCAAAACTATGCAACATATCCACTTGAAACCTTTCATTCGAATTTTGTTATCTTCTCTGTTTGAAATGATGTGTTTCACTTTGTTTCTCTGCCCGACTATGATTAAGAGCTCTGTCGTGTCGGTGAGTCCAACCGTATGTAGTTTCAGAACAAATGAATTTGCACACCTTGTATTATCATTCACTCCCCCAGTGTACGGTGCTTCATGGTTGAACACACATCTTTTGAATTGTTCAAAAACATAAATTTCTGGACAAAATCAGAAGGTATGGCAGCATCTGTGGCGAATGTCAAACAGAGATAACTTTTCAAGTCCAGTGGGACCACTTTTCAGAAGTAAAAATGAACCGTAAAATGGGCTTTCTCAGAATTTGACAGACGTGGAGGGGGTGACGGGAAATAAAGGATGTGGAGGCACAATGCCACAAAAGAATGACCATTTAGTTGTGGTTATAGGCAAATAAATATAAACAGGGTGAAAATTAAGGGGTGCATGGGGGAAATGGGTTCTCTCTATTGCAGCAAGATAAACAAGACACAGGCAAGGTAATAGGGAGGCCAAAAGGGAGAATGTAAGAACAATAGAGTACGGTCATGGTGAGGTCTGGCTGTGAAGTTATGAAATTGAGCATAATTTCCTGTAGGCGTTACAATACCAAAATATAAAATGAGGTGCTACTGGACATTTGGTTGTGCTTCATTGAAACATTGCAGAAGCCCAAGGCTGAAATGTCCACATCAGAGCAAGTTAGGTTATTGAAGTGGGAAGCAATACAAAGGTTAGGATTATTCCAACAGATGGGGTGACAGCTTCACTCAAAGCAGTCTCCGTTTGGTTTTCCCAGTGTAAAGCAGACTGCATTCTGAAGAGCAATGACAGGAAACTGGATTGAAACAAGACAAGTGAAATGCTGCTTCATATGGAAGGTGTGTTTGGGGCCTCGGACAAAGAGGAGGGAAGAAATATTAAGGCAAGTCTTTCAGGTCCTGCAATTGCAAGGGAAGGGGTTACGGGGGAAATCGAAAAGTGTTCAAAGTGATAAAGAATTTTACAAATGGAGTTGGACTATATGAAATGCGGACAATGATCCGTAGAGGAAGATGGGAGAGGCAGAAAAAAAAAATTCATAGAATCGTCTACAAACGTAGGATGGACTGAGGTTGGAAGCAGGAATGGACTGGTCACCCTGTTTGAAGCTCTTGTCCAGAGAAAAAAGGAAGCTGTAAGGATGACACATGAAAGTTCAATTAGGATGATTGACAGTTAAACCTTCGCCAGGAAAGTACGAAAGCTGTAGGGCAGAGGTGTCAGGAAGGGGCATGACAAGGCATTGTGGGATAGGATCAAGCAAAATCCTTTGGCTTTCTATAGGTTTGGCAGGGAAAAAAAAAGAATGTCTAGAATACATTTAGCACCAACACGACTGGAGTAGTAGTGGAAAGCTGTGCATCGAGTCAGAGAAGGTAGTGTAAACGCTGAATGAACATTTTTTGTCGGCATTGACACTGGCAAACGAAAATGCCGTGGAGGATATTGCAATAAAATCTACTCGACGCAATTGGATTCAGGTTCACAAGGAGGAGTTTGTAGATATTCTGGCAAGTGTGAAAATGGATTAGACACCTGGCCTGGATGGGATTTATCGTATGATTCTTTGGAAAGTCAGGGAGGAGATTGCAGAGACGTGGGTTTTGATGTCTATGTCGTCATTGTCTTCAGGGATAGTGCCAGAAGACGGTAGGGTGTTGATTCCTTGGTCAAGAAGCTGAGTAGAGGCTACACTTAATATTTTAGACCAGCAAGCATTACTTCGGTTGTGGTAAAGTGTTGAACAAGGTTATAATAGAAAGTATTCAAAATTATCTAGAAAAGAATAAATTGTTTACGGATAATCAACGCACCTTTGTGAAGGATAAGTCGTGCATCACAAATCGCACAACTGTTGGGTAGGTGACCAACTGTTGGATGAGGGTAAAGCGATTGATGTGGCATTTCATAAGCTTCTCCACGGTCGGTTATCGCACAAAATAGGGAGGTTTGAATTGAGGGTGATTTGGCTGTTTGGATTAGAAATTAGCGAGCTGAAAGATGACAAAGAGTGGAGGTTGCGAGGAAACGCCTATCCTGGAGTAAAGTTACATTTAGTATACCACAAGGATCTCCTTGAGGGCCACTGCTTTTTGTTATTTTCATAAATGACCTGGATGAGAACGGAGACGAATGGGTTTGTAAATTTGTGGTTGAATTCGGAGAGTTGCGGATTTCGAGTGACTTGAAATGTCTCCTCAAGTATCTCCATAACACGATGGAGATTCTGAACAGTCTCCTGCACGTATCCGTGAAATGGCACTGAGAGAGAGATAGAGATAGATATATAGATAGTTAGATAGACAGATAGAGAGAGAGAGAGAGAGAGAGAGAGAGAGAGAGAGAGAGATTGGTCGTCTCCTGTTCCCATACAATAGGAAGGTGGATGAATCATCTCTGCCCTTTCATATCAAATCATCTGAAACGGTTTCATGTCCTTCTACATAATTCTACACGAATTATGCTGAATGGCCTTAACTTAGTGTGAAAATATCCAGTGATGTGGCCTTTTCCAGTTCTAGTGTTGCTCAATGGTTAGCAGAGTTGTCTCACAGTACTAAAGATCCAGGTTCAATTCCAGCCTCAAGTTACTGTCTGCGTGGAGTCTGCATATTTTCTCCTTGTTTGCGTGGGTTTTCATCGTGTGTTCCATTTCCCCCACAGTCCCAAGAACTATAGGATCAGCGGATTGGCCATGCTAAATTATCCGGGATGTGCAGGCGAGGTGCATTACTCATGGAAAATGCAGGCTTACAGAAATTTTGTGGGGGACGGTGTTGTTGGTTCGTTTGGATGGAATGGTCTCCTTCAGAGGATCAGTGTGGAGTCTGTGGGCCAAATGGCCTGCTTCCACACTGTAGTGATTCTATGATTACCAACTTTGTAACAGAAATTAATTGAGAGAATAATCCCTGAGTTAATTGCAATATCCTTTCCTTAGTGAGGAGTTTAAGTATGTACACACTACTGCTGATGTCATCTCACTAAAATCCTGTACAACATCATCAGCACTTCTCCATACTGCTGTAGGCTTCCCACCACCGTTAGACTAACCTCAGCTGTCTGGGGGAACGTACTGCATTTCTGAAGGATCATTGTCGTTGTCTAATCCACCAGTATAATGGAAGCTCTGGTGAAAACGTTACAATAATGCTTGAGAGGAATTGATAAAATGTGGCAATATAATGTCAATACTGAGATATGCCTCGGGAAACATTTTGCCTAAATCGACCATTAATCTCGCCAGAGCCCATATCACTCAAATTCGACAGAATTTGATAATGTGCAGCTTAGAAACAGCAAGAGGAATCAAAAATGATGGGAATTAAACATCAATGTCAAAGTTGTGATACAAGTATTGGCTATGTTACAAAACAGGAAATTAGAAATGCAACTTTGTCGGCATGGCAGTAATGGTGGAGATATTCAAGTTGCATCCAAATTATATTAAACCAAGTTAATTTTAACGCTGGGAAAAGTGAGTGTCACGAGTGTTATTGAGCTGGTTTTCGTAACAATATGTTGAGCATCAAAATAGAGATCAGGCAATTTGGAATTAGTGATATGTGATCAGAACAGCTAATCGAGACCTAGACAGTCAAATAACTTTTGGGAATAGTGTTCTTAAAATATTGAAGTTTAGATGACCTCTAAATACATCATCTCCCGGAAATGCAAAATGACCAGTATTCCAATAGACCAACGCAGCAAGACGCATATGGATTGCATTAAGGATCACTGTATTCCTTTTCTGCAATCAATTTGGAAGGTTGTTAATGTATTCCAAAGATTCAAGTTGGAAAGAAGGGAGAATGGAGAACGATCGACCCGTTAACATGCCATCCACAAGAGAGAATCTGTTAGAATCTATGATAATGAAAGTGTTTTGTCGGTTGGAAAATAACAGCACACTTCAAGAGAAGGCTTCTGCACGTATGTAAACGAAGTCATATTTTTAAAAGTATTTTGATTGAAGATATCGTTTATAGATATAAACAATGGAGAGCCGATGTATGTGAAATACATTGCACATTCAGGAGGATATTTTACTGAAATCGCATAGTAAGGCATTTGAAAATAATTGAAGTAAAGGGTATTGGGAAGACCATGTGCAGCTGAGAAAATAAAATTTAGGTTTGTTTTCATTTCAAGGGTATTAGAGTGTAGATGATGAAGAGCCAGACAGACTGGAAGCCTGAGCTTGCGTTCTCTGCATGGATGCTGTCTGACCCGCTGTGAACAGCAGCATTTGTTGATTTCAGAACAGATAAAAGCATATACAGTACGTTTCTCTGAGTAAAAGGCAATATGCCCTGCACAACCGGCACAGAGTGCCGGCGAAAGTGTACCTGGAGTTCGGTGCACACTTTTGGTTACAGATCTAAGGAAGAACATACTGACAACATATACTGAATAGACATTTTCCAGATTAATCCCTCAGATGACAAGATTGTATGATGAGGGATTTCGGACTGTGTTTCCTCGAGTTTCAACTAATGAGAAGTAATCTTAATATAAACGAGAAAATTCTCACGGAGGGGACTGACTAAAACAGGTACATGGATAAGTGGTAACAGGCAAGATTGTAGAAAATCCCAAGATAATCTGCATAAACATCAAGCAGAATACGATCACCAGGGAACAATCAGAACACATTAGACCCCAAGTGGACAATCTGTGTGTGAAGCTCGTGCACTTTGACAGATTGTTACATGAGCACTTCACGTCCGTATTACTTGACAGAAGAAGGATTCAGGTACAGAATTCGAGAAGATAGACTGGGATGCTCTTGAGCAGATTAATACAAGATGTGAGCGGGGACTGATGGTTTTCGCTCGTATAAAATTGGACAAATGATCCGATTTCTTTCCTCCCAGGCTGATGTTTGAGACAAGGGAGGAAAGCTACTGATCATTTTCTTAATGTAGAATCTGTTCGCAGGAGAGATGCCACAGGACCGATGTGTTCCACTTCAAAGGAAGGATAGTGCAGATAGACCAGGGAGTCTAGCGAATACCAGTCCACTGTTAGTGATAATTATGGACTAAATAGGTCAGGAGCAAATTGATCTCCATTTGAGATGCAATGTTTGATCAGGGATAGTCAGCATGGCTTTATCAGAGCGAAGAGATGCCTGAAGAAATTGTGTTGAAAATTTTCAAGGAATTCATTTAATGGGTTTCTCAGCAAGCGTTTGATAAAGCCTCATATGAAAAACTGAAAAATAAGGAAAATCTCATGTCATTAGTGGTAACTTGGTAAGATATATCTAAAACTGTCTTAATGGTAGGAGACAGGGGGTGGTGGCAGAATGATGTTTGTGTAACTAGAGACCAGTGACCGGTGGTTTACCACAGGGATCAGTGTTGTGTCCCGTATTATTAACGGATTTCATAAATGATGTTGGCGTGAGATCGGTGGAGTGTCATTAGTAAGTGCATGTTTGAAAGCGAGGAGGAAAGTCTTGTGTTACAGGAAGATATAGGTGGAATGGTCAGATGGACAGATCCATGACAATGGAATGTAACCCTGATAAATATGAGGTGATGCACTTTGGAAGAAGGAACCAGACAGGCGGTGAGATTTGATTTCCTCCAGTATGGAAAGAGGTCCTTTGGCCCAACAAGTCCACACTGACTCTCTGAAGAGCAACCCACACAGTCCCATTCCCATAACCGATATTTATCCCTGACTAATGCACCGACCACTTTGTACAATTTATCATGGCCTTTTCACTTTGGATTCTTTGGATTGTGGGAGGAAACCGGAGAAGCTGTTGGAAACCCACATATATATGGGGAGAATGTGCAAACTCTACACAGAGATTTTCCCGTGGCGAGAATCAAATCCTGGTCGCTTCCACTGCGAGAAAGTAGTGCTAACCACTGAGGCACCGTGTTGTCCCAGTTCCATGTAGTCAATGAATGGCAGCACACTAGGAAGTTCAGAGAACGCTTTTCCACAGGTTCTTGAATGCGACTGCACAGAGTACAAAGTTTTTAAGAAGTCATTGTGGACAACAGTTATTGTTTATATTCATCGTGGCAGTGTTTACAAGAGCTATCAAGGACTTTTGTGAGGCCAAGATGGAATAATGTCTGCAGTTCTGGGAGCCGCTTTACAGGAATTAAGTGATTACACTGGAAGGGATGCAATGGAGATTCACCAGGATGTTCCCGGCGATGGAGAACGATGTTTATATTGGAGCACAGAAGGCCTAGGGCGATGTGATTTAAAAGAATAGAGATAAAGTAAACGTAGATCTATGCAATGAGAGTCATCTTTGAGAAATTGACTGTTCCACACCTTAGGGCGAAGCAGTGGATGCATTGCACTTCGGTTTTCAGAAAGTTTTTTGATAAAGTCCCAAGCCTACTTTGCAAAATCAAATCTCATGGGTATGGGCTAATATATTAAAATAGTTTTAAAATAGGAGAGTTGACAGAAAGCAGTGTAAACGTTAATGGCACTCTTTTTTTGGGATGTAAGTATCGTGTGGGATCACAGGGACTGGGTGTTGTACCTCAGGTATTCCCAATCAATTTCAAACCTTGATTTCTGGAGTCCAAAATAATATTTCCAAGCCTGCTGATGGCAATATACGACGTTGGCTCGTGAGTGGGTGAGGAGGACACAACAGAAGCTCCAAGGTGACTGATATAAGTAGTGCGAATGGACAAATATTTTGCAGGTGGAGAGGAATGTGGGTAGATGTGACGTTGTGCACTTTGGTAGGAAGAATAGAATACTACCCTCGTTTTTTAAAAGGGATTTCACAAAAAATGTGGTTCTATAAAGGGACTGTGCTATTTTCTTATTTCCTTCTTTACAGACCTCTGAGGTTCATACAGCACAGCGAGTTCTGAAGCCAGAGGTCAATGCCACGAATGGCAGTGGCACACTAACCAGTGTACAGAGACACACAAAGTGGGTAGCTGTAACTGAATAGGAGCTGGATCTCCTTGCACATCAGCCACTGAAAGCAATATTGCCGGAGCGGACAGCAATTAGGAATACAAATGTTGTGTTGCAATTCATTTCAACGGGTATTGAGCACAAGAGTAAGGATGTCTTACAACAGTTGTACAGGGCCATCGTGAGACATAATTCTGAACATTGTGCGATATTGTGTGCAGTTTCGATCTCCTTAAGTAATGCCGGATAAACGTGACATTGAGGGACTGAAGGATGACCAGACTGATCTCTGGGATGACCGGCGTGTTGTGGGAGCAGACTTTGGTTCGACTGGATCTGTGCTTCATTGGATTTCGGAAAATGAGTAGAAATGTCTAAATCTCTGACAGGGCCAGACTGATTGGCAGCAACGGTGATAATTCCCCTGGCTGGGACGTATAAAGCATGGAGAAAGTGAGGTCTGCAGATGCTGGAGATCAGAGTTGAAAATGTGTTGCTGGAAAAGCGCAGCAGGTCAGGCAGCATCCAAGGAACAGGAAATTCGACGTTTTGGGCATAAGCCCTTCATCGGGAATGAAGGGCTTATGCCCGAAACGTCGAATTTCCTGTTCCTTGGATGCTGCCTGACCTGCTGCGCTTTTCCAGCAACACATTTTCAACACGTATAAAGCATGCCACAACATTCTCTACAGAATGCCACTCTGCATTGAGATGAGAATACATGCGTGCACTGAGAGACTAATGAACCTGGGAAACTCCCTCACACATCAAGCTGTGGAAGCAACAGCACGGAATATAAATAAGGATATTGAGACACTAAAGGGATAGAGATAGCACAGAACTATGTTGTGAAGAGAGACAATCAGGCATCATTTTATTAAATAGGCGAATAAAACGATGGATCTAAAGGATTGCTGATGTTTATATTTAATATGTTATCTAATGTTTATTCATATTAAGGGATGCGTGCATTGTGGGGGCGAGGTGCACTGGGGAGATGTTCACTCGTGAACTAGAATGGGTGAGCCTCAATTTGTTGATTGACCGACTCCTTTCCCGTTGTTTCTGTGAAATCTGTAGGTAAGCTCCGTAAATGTTGTCACAAGCACTCAGATGTTAGGAAATATGTTTCTGAAGAGTCGACATAACTGTTTTTCCCATTCTCTTATCCGATACCGAGGCTGGTGTCTGGTGTTCCATCCGGTTCTATTCTTTCAGTCGTCGGAGGAGAAGAGCTTATCACATGTCTGTGTCTGGACTCACTTTTAGGCCAAGCGAGGAAAAGACCGGAGATCTGCTCCTGAATGTATAATGGGGAAGCAAACTGACGTTGTATCGACATTGACTTCAGGGCTCTATTACTGACCCCAGATTTTAGATGCCGATATTATATAATTGTTTTTAACTTCCGACAGCTGACCTAACATTAGCCCTGTGTAGATGAGCAATCCAGTGACGCTTGCACGACGGCTGCACCTCCACATGGGGACACAACGGAAACCACATTGAGCAGGTTAATTCTGTGTTGCTTGACAGCTCTGTCAAAAAGAATTGCCAAAGATTTGACGATCGTGATGAGACTGGGTGGATAGTAGTATATTAGATTGTAATTCTGCCACTCTTATCGAACTGGAAATAGTTGAGTAATGTTCCACATTGCCAGGGAGCCGTCAGAGTTGGAGCTGGAATGAAGCAGCTTTCCCAAATACACGACTGGTTGTGCAGCAGAAGTCTTCATTCCTATTGCAGGAGTAGTGTCGGGCCCATTGACTTTGCCATATCTATTGTCTCCAGCTGTTTCTTCATGTCATGTGCAGCGAGTCGAATCTGTTGAAGACTGCCATGGGTGATTCTATGGGCTTCATGGCAAGGCTGAGGTGGATATCTGACTCAACCCTTCTGGCTTTGCATGATGCAGTTGCGACATCCTTGACTTTTGCACTACGTACAGGTCTGTTACATCAATTAGCATGGGGATAATTGCAGAGCAATCTCCTGAAGTGAGTCGTTAAAACACCCATCATCATTTATGACTAGATTTTGAAGAGCTGTTGGTCTGTTGATCTTGGGATCGTTGCGCTCTGTCTATCAGATGTTCGTCCTGTTGTTTGGAACGTATGCAAAAAATGAAGTAGCTACAACTGGTTTTCGTCAGTTTTTGCTACGCATGGTTCTGACTCTGGCATGTTCACCCGCACTCAGTACTGAAACATAGAGCAGCTTGATATTAATAATAGATTATCCTGGTAAAAAAGGTTTCAGATTGTGGTTGAATATAATTCTGCTTCTGCTTCTGCTGCTGTTGTGGTTTCCAGCATCCCATCAATGTCACGAAATCTCTACTTAAGGAATTTCACAAAGCTAGACTTTGAAAGCATGTACAGAAGATGTTTTGACTTCTAAATGAATTGATTGCAGGAAAGAATTAGTGATGAATAGTTCAGTCATCGACTCTTAGAGTCATGCAATATTCAGACAGAGCATTCGACCCAACACATCCATGCTCACCAGTTTTCCTGATCTGAACTAGTTCTGTTTTTCTTCTTTAGGCATATATACCTTCAAACATTTCCCTCTTCAGGTACCCATCAAATTGTCTTTTAAATGTTGTAATTGTACTCAACAATACTACTTCCTCTCAAAGCGTGCTACATTAATGCACCACCCACTCTGAGAAACAGCTGCCCCTTAGATTTCTTTTAAATCTCTCCGCTCTCACCTTCAATTTAACCACTTTGGTTGTGGATCCCCCCTACATTTGGGAAAAGGCTTTGCTATTCATCCTATACATGTCCCTTATGATTTTATAAATAACTCACCTGTCAGCCTCCAATGCAAAGCTAACAAATTCCCAGGCCATCCATATGTCTCAAAACCTCCAGTATCCACTCCTTAATTTTAAATATCTTATCCCCTTTTCCAGTTTATAGCATTCTTCCTGTAGCAGGTCAATAGGAATTGTACTCAGTAACCCAAATATGGCCTTACCATTCCCTTGTACAGCCCCAGCATAATGCCCAAATTCAGTTAAACAGTGCTAAAGCCTTCTTTACACCCCTGTCTAAATGCGACTCCACTTTCAAGGAACTAAGTAGCTGGTCCCTATATCTTTCTCTGTTCAATAGCACTCCTCAGGTCCCTACCGTTAAGTGACTAAATCCTGCCCTGGTTTGTCTTACAAAATGCAATTCCTCACATTTATCTGCATGACGCTCCATCTACCATACCCCAGTAGATCAGGATCTCATTGTTCTCTTAGATACATTTCTTCACTGTCCATTATCTCACAAATATTCGGACCGTCTGCGAACTATCCATGGTTCCTGTCTTGTCATCCTAATCTTTTACGAAAACAATGAACAACAGCAATCTGATCACTGTGGAACACCGCTGGTCACTAATCTCTCCCAGCGCCCTCGGTGTATTACTGTCAAGCCATTTTTGGATCAGATTGGCTAGTCCTCCTAGATCCCCTGTGATTTTACCTACTTCATCAATCTACCATTTGCAAAGTTATTGGAGAAAGTGAGGTCTGCAGATGCTGGAGATCAGAACTGAAAATATGTTGCTGGAAAAGCGCAGCGGGTCAGGCAGCATCCAAGGAGCAGGAGATTCGACGTTTCGGGCATAAGCCCTCCTTCAGGAATGAGGAGAATGTGCCAAGCAGGCTAAGATAAAAGGGAGGGAGGAGGGACTTGGGGGAGGGGCGATGGAGATGTCATAGGTGGAAGGAGGTCAAGGTGAGGGTGATAGGCCGGAATGGAGTGGGGGTGGAGAGGTCAGGAACAGGATGGCAGGTTAGGAAGGCGGTGCTGAGTTCAAGGAATTTGACTGAGACAAGGTGGGGGGATGGGAAATGAGGAAACTGGAGAAATCTGAGTTCATCCCTTGTGATTGTAGGGTTCCTAGGCGGAGGATGAGGCGCTCTTCCTACAACTGTCGCGTTGTTATGTTCTTTCGATGGAGGAGTCCAAGGATCTGCATGTCCTTGGTGGAGTGGGAGGGGGAATTAAAGTGTTCAGCGATGGGGTGGGTGGGTTGGTTGGTCCATGTGTTCCAGAGGTGTTCTCTGAAACGTTTCACAAGTAGGCGGCCTGTCTCCCCAATATAGAGGAGGCCACATCCGGTACAGCAGATGCAATAGATGATGTGTGTGGAGGTGCAGTTGAATTTGTGGCGGATATGGAAGGATCCCTTGGGGCCTTGGAGAGAAGTAAGGGAGGAGGTGTGGGCGCAAGTTTTGCATTTCTTGTGGTTGCAGGGGAAGGTGGCGGGAGTGGATTTTCGGTTGGTGGGGGTGTGGACCTGATAAGGGAGTCACGGAGCAAGTGGTCTTTTCAGAATGATGATAGCGGAGGGGAGGGAAATATATCCCTGGTAGTGGGGTCCGTTTGGAGGTGGCAGAAATGACGGCGGATGATACGCTGAATATGGAGGTTGGTGGGGTGATAGGTGAGAACCAGTGGGGTTCTGTCCTGGTGGCGGTTGGAGGGGCTGTGCTCAAGGGCAGAGGATTGGGAAGTGGAGGAGATGCGGTGGAGGGCATCGTCGATCACGTCGGGGGGAATCTGCGGTCCTTGAAGAAGAAGTCCATCTGGACTGTGCGCTATTGGAACTCATACTCCTGGGAGCAGATGCGGCGGAGAAAAAGGAATTGGGAATATGGGATTGCGTTTTTACAGGGGGAAGGGTGGGAGGAGGTGTGGTCTAGGTAGCTATGGGAGTCAGTCGGATTATAGTATATGTCCATGCTGATTTGGTCGCCCGAGATAGAAAGGGAAAGGTCTAGGAAGGGGAGGGAGGAGTCTGAGACCGTCCAGGTGAATTTGAGGTCGGGGTGGAAGGTGTTGGTAAAGTGGATGAACTGTTCAACCTCCTCGTTGGATCACGAGGCAGCGCTGATACAGTCATCAATGTAGCGGAGGAAAAGGTGGGGTGTGGTGCCAGTGTAGTTGCGGAAGATGGACACTTTCACATATCCTACGAAGAGGCAGGCATAGCTGGGGCCCAGGCGGGTGCCCATGGCAACCCCTTTGGTTTGGGAGAAATGGGACGATTGGAAGGATTGGATCAGACTCCACCCTCCCCTTCGTAGACCTTTCCATTTCTATCTCGGGCGACCGAATCAACACGGACATCTACTATAAACCGACTGACTCCCACAGCTACCTAGACTACACTTCCACCCACCCTGTCTCCTGTAAAAATGCCATCCAATATTCCCAATTCCTTCGTCTCCACCGCATCTGCTCCCAGGAGGACAAGTTCCAATACCGTACAGCCCGGATGGCCTCCATCTTCAAGGACCACAGATTGCCCCCAGACGTGATCAACGATGCCCTTCACTGCATTTCCTCCACTTCCCGCTCCTCCGCCCTGGAGTACCGCCCCTCCAACCGCCACCAGGACCCCGCTAGTTCTCAACTACCACCCCACCAATCTCCATATACAGCGTATCATCCGCCGTCATTTCCGCCACCTCCAAACGGACCCCACTACCAGGGATATATTTCCATCCCCTCCCCCATCAGCGTTCCGAAAAGACCACTCCCTCTGTGACTCCCTCGTCAGGTCCACACACCCCACCAACCCAACCTCCACTCCAGCCACATTCCCCTGCAACCACAAGAAATGCAAAACTTGTGCCCACACCTCCTCCCTTACTTCTCTCCAAGGCTCCAAGGGATCCTTCCATATCCGCCACAAATTCACCTGAACCTCCACACACATTATCTATTACATCCATTGCACCCGATGTGGCCTCCTCTATATTGGGGAGACAGGCCGCTTACTTGAGGAACGTTTCAGAGAACACCTCTGGGATACCTGGACCAATCAACCCAACCACCCTGTGCCTCAACACTTTAACTCCCCCTCCCACTCCACCAAGGACATACAGGTCCATGGACTCCTCCATCGCCAGACCATAACAACATGACAGTTGGAGGAAGAGTGTCGCAACTTCTGCCTAGGAACCCTCCAACCACAAGGGATGAACTCAGATTCCTCCAGTTTTCTCATTTCCCCTCCCCCCACCTTGTCTCAGTAGAATCCATCGAACTCAGCTCCGCCTTCCTAACCTGCGATCTTCTTCCTGACCTCTCTGCCCCCACTCCACTCCGGCCTATCACCCTCACCTTGACCTCCTTCCACCTACCACATCTCGATCGCCCCTCCCCCAAGTCCCTCCTCCCTACCTTTTATGTTACCCTGCTTGGCACACTCTCCTCTTTCCTGCAGGAGGGCTTATGCCCAAAACGTCGAATTTCCTGCTCCTTGGATGCTGCCTGACCTGCCGCGCTCTTCCAGCAACACATTTTCAGCAAAGTTGTTGGGCCTCACTCAGGTGTACGCAGATAACTTATGCTGTTTAACTTCCCCTGACTTCACGATCACCTCTTCAAAAATTGCATTCGGCTTTGTGAGACACGCTTTCCCAGACAGAAAAAAAAACATTGCTGACTATTATGTCCTTGTGTTTCGAAATGCATGTAAATCCTGCGTCTGAGAATCTTCGACAAACACTTACCCACACCTGACATCAGACTCACCTGTTTTTCGTTCCATGGCTTTTCCTTGTAGACTTTTTCTTTAATATATAATCTAACAACATTAACTGTTATCCAGTCTTCCTGCACCTCACCCGTGGCTGCCAGTGGTACAAATTTAATTAGAAAGAATTGCAGATTCTGCAAATCAGACACAAAGTCAGAAGGTACTGCGAAAGCTCAGCAGATTAGGCAGAATCTGTGCAGAAAAAAACAGAGCTAATATTTCAAGTCCAGTGATCGTTCCTCAGAATTCTGACAAATGACATGAATATCTCTGCAAGTGACCCTGCAGTTTCTTCCCCAGCTTTCTGCAAGTCCTGGGTTACAAGTGAACAGATCCCGGGTATTTATCTACGATTGTGCATTTTAAGACCTCCAGCATTTCTTCTTCTCCAATGTGGTCACGTTTCAAAAATCACTTACTTTTATTTCCCCGAGTTCCCTCGCTTCCATGTCTTTCTCCACAGTAAATATTGACGTGGTATATTCATGTGGAATCTAACAAAAGGAGCAGTAACAGGCTGTAAGGCATCGGGGAGGGAGATGCCTTGTGAGGAATGTGAGCCCGGCAATGCCAGGCACTTATGGGATGTGCTGTTGAATTGTTAACTGTGCTCCTTTGTTTTGTTTTTCCTCTTTTACAGGAAGGGCTGCAATGTTTTACATTTTAACTTACTTTTCTTTATCTTCTGCTTTATAACAAGTTTCTGTACATGAGAGGTGGGTGTGTGGAATTTTGTACCTGCGACAGTGTCACTTGTGCAGACATGCAAACTTTTGACTGTCCGCGTGTGAGTACGTGTGACAATGACACTAATACCCTAATTCATCTCCTCTGAAACTGCATATACATGGCTATTTGATTTAAAGGGGACCCTATTCTCTCTCGAGTTTCTCATCTACCTTTAATACACTTACTTAATCGCTTTCCATTTCTCTTAACTTTACCAGCTACAGCTATCTCATGCTTCCTTTTTGTCCTTCTGATTTCCCTGGTAAGTGTTCTACTACACCCCGTATGCTAAAGGGATTCATGATCCTAACTGCCTATTGCTGATGTACACCTTATTCCTTTCCCATGACTGGGAAAGTACCCTGTCATTTCTTTTTCCCTGCTCTTCACAATGACAGGAACATGCTGTCTCTGAGCTCTCACTATCTCGCTTTAAAAAGACTCACACTTGCCAGATGTACTTTTATCTAAGAACAGCTTCCCATGAATCATCTTTTGAAAGTTCTTGCCCAATACCATCACAATTGGCCGTGTCCAAATTTGCAACATTAACTTGTGAAACAGGCCTATCCTTTTCCAGAACTATTTTCAAACGAATAGAATTCTGGTCACTGGTCCGAAAGCGCTCGTACTCTAACAGCACAGTCACTTGCCGTTCCCTAATTTCCAAGAGGAAATAAAGTTGAGGCCAGAATGAGGGGCGGAATAATTCGTCATTATGCTTGTGTTTCTGTTTGTGTGTATGTGTGTGTGTGTGTGTGTGTGTGTTTGTGGACGTGCGCATGTGCATGTTGGTGAATCCATTGAAGTGGGAATCAAAATGTCTCTTCTCTCTCTCTCTGTCAAAACTCTTGTATTTCAAGTAATGTATTTCCATCCCCTGCTGGCCGCCGCTGGCCATTTCAGAAGCAGCAGCTTTTTTGGGGAAAGACACCAAAGATTTGAATTAAATTCGCTACATTGTCATGTGCACACTAACGAAAGGAATGAAATTTTAATAATGTATTCGCTTATGACACCATCTCAGGTGCAAGAAATCTCGGTACACATTCTTCAGTATTTGGTGCAGAAGAATAGTAAGGTAAAAAAAAGAATGGAATCGAATTACTGACCCTTACACCCTAGTGTGTGCAAGCAACGAGATTCTAGACTGCACCAGGGTTCGTGTCCAGAACACACCAGTCTCAGTCTCTAAACCGCACCAGGCCCAGTGTCAAGGAGCACGAGCCCAGTCTCCAAAACATACAAAGCCCAGTCTCCAGGCCGCACTGTGCATTAAATCGCAAGGCCTTGACTCCCTAAGCCAGCCTTTGTTCTGGGTCTCACCTTCACCATTACCATTGGAGTCACTTTTAAAAATTAAAAGTTTGTGACGGTAAAATACACTAGGAAGCAGAATAAAAATGAGAGACACAAAGTGGGTTGAAGCAGATGAATTCCTAACCTGCCGTCATCCTTCATATTTTACACTGTTTCCTTTCATATTCCACACAGCATATTTCACGATGTTTCCATCTTCCACATATAACTTGACGACTCAGAGCAGTTTTCTCCAATTCCGTGCAATGCTGTCCCTGAAATATGAACAGATGGACATGAACATGACCATTGCTATCCGGTATGTTGCCATTGGCTGTATTTCTGGACGTCATAATCCATTCTCACTGCAATTTGGAAAGTACATCAAATCACATTGAAATTTAGATAAATTGATATTACTTTCATCTCAACCTCTTTCAAAGTGATTTACTCAGAGTGACCTTGTTACAATCGTACTGTTGTGGTCAGCATAGCTCCCCTTGCTGGAGATAATTTTATAAAAATTAATTCACGGCAGCGCTGCCCGTGCTGGACAGACATCCATTCACGATTTATAGATCAATGCACTGCTGACGTCTGCACAATTTTCCACACATGGCAATTTTCTGAGTTGAACCGAACACAGCTTGATCTAAGCAGTGCTGTGTCCTGACCAGATACTTAGGCCCTCTTGATTAATGGCTCTCTGTGGTGGATTGAGAATTTGATACAACTAACCATTTGAGTTGATCTGACACTGCGTTTTATTTCTGTTCTCCTTCCTTTGTTTGGAACCTTCGCCTCTCACTCTATTAATTTGCAGTGAGCCCATGTACAGTAAATCATGTTTGTGAGTTCACACTGTTTATGGCAGCAGCCACAGTCTCTTTATTCAGAAACAATCAGCAATTCCCATTGTCTTTGTGTCTTCATGTAGAAAGAAAGGATGGCCTTTATTCTAAAGGCCATCCGCTTGGTACATAGTTCAAAACATGCTCCCCCTCACTACTTCACACCGCCAAGCAACCACATGAAAATATTCAGTGTGTAATGAGAGTAATCCGACCACTGGAAACATTAGGGAGCAGACTATCAGGGAGTTGGAGTGACACTTCCCATGTCTGAACTGGTCAGAGTGAACACTCCAGTAATCACTGTGTCGCAGAGTCCTGTAATTTCTTTTCGTTGCAGTAGCATACTGCATTTCATTCTTACTGAAAAGTTCAAAGGTTTAAACAGGTTATTTTCCAGCTGCCAAATTATTGTCATCTGCTTATCCAATCAGAGTGCCTCAACCACGTTATGATAACTTCACTTCCGAACTATCTTAGTTAGAATACATATTTTGCATTTGTCTAAATCTTTGATATCGTTTGCAAATAATTGAGGCCCAACACTGGTCACTCTGTCACTGCAGTCATTGATTTGTGTAAAATGATAAAAATCAATGGGTCCCTAATTTATCCCTATTTCCCGCTCAATGCTCTGTCCTCCCCCATTCTCGTGTAGTTACTTTGGAATGCTGAATATTCCCTTTCATTTCCTTTGTAACAGCCATGAGAGTAAAAAGATCTGTTCCAATTGCTGAGTAACAGGCTCGAATGGCTGTTCCCATTCCCATGTAAAACTCTTTATCGGCTGAATAGCCTGCTTCAGTATATGCGCAGTTATGAATGTTGCTGAATATTTTGAAACAATCAGTGAACAGACTACTTCTGATCTTTTGATGGAGGGAAGTGCATCAATGCTGCAGCTGCTGATGAACTAAATTAACTGATGGATACCCAGTTTCCATTGGCATAGACCTTCAGAAGAATGTTCTCTTTCACAGGAGGTAGTGCCACATAACACAGTGAGCAGTATCTTAAGAATGAGACTGAGAAATTCTCTCCATCTGGACTGTCTGCTCGGTATTCCTACAGAAGTTGTCAGAGACAGATCCATCTGTGCCAAGATATATGTTGAGAATGCTTCCTTCTTGTCGTTTCTCACATCACTTCCCACAGACTGGCTGTTGTGTATTTGAGCCTTCTGCCTGCTCAGTCAGTGGTGGATCTGTGGAGACATGCTTTGTAATGGACATTGCAGTCCCACACCCTGAGTGTGTTCTGTTTCCTTGTTACCCTCAGTGCTTCCTCTGAGGAACGGAGCTATCACCAAGGGGTGGTGTGGAAACCAGTAAATGCAGACCATCAGGAGATTTTCTGGACCTGATACCATGAGGTTTCCCGAGTTCTGGAATCAATGTTGGGGAACTTCAGCGTAAGTCCTTTCCTGACTTTATCCCCAAGGATTTTCCCACCACTGGTGTATCTGCCCTGCCCGTGGGACAGGATATAGCTAGGGATGGTGATGCAGCTTCATTCATTATTACACATCAGGCATGATTCTGTCAGTAAGGCAGTGTCAGACTGTTTCCTGAGCACTGCTCGGAAAACACAGCCCGTTCAGGCAGAATCATACGAGCTGGAGAATCGATATTTCTGGCATAAGCCCTTTACCACGAGTGAGGCATATGTGTCGTTTTGCGGGAAGGGGGGTGTTCGAGAAATAAATGGGAGGAGTGCTGGAGTTGGGGGCAAGGTAGCTGCAAATTCGATATGAAGATGGACCTGAGGGAATAGTTGATATTTTAGAAAATATATTAGAGTCGATAGGTGGGAAAGGCAATGGGCTTTTCAAGAGGGCGGTGGCGAGTTGGAAACTTGAGACTCGGATAATGCTGGGGAGAGGAAATGAGGAAACTCGTGAAATCCACGTTAATCCCGTGGGATTGCAGGATCCAATTATTGAAGTTGAGAAGTTCTTCCTCCAGTCATTGAGCGGTTCTAGTTTTGTCATTGAGGAAGACCCAATCCTTGGTGGATTGGGAGAGGGTGTTGAAATTTTCACCCACTGGGCTCGGTTGGTGCGGGTGTCCCAAAGATGTGCTTTGAAATGATCCACAAGTTGGTCCCTGGCTCCCCAACGTAGAGGTAATGACATTGTGTGAAATGGATACAGTAGATGACATGTGTGGAACTGCATGTAAATTTGCAACGTATGCGGAAGGGTTCTTTGGGGCATTGGACGTTGGTGATGGGTCTTTTTGTCTGTGGTGGAAGTGATGGAGGATGATGCGAAGGATACAGAGTGAGGTGGGTTTGCAGGTAAGGGCCGGGAACATTCTTTCCTTATTGCAATTGGGGGCAGAGTTCGAGGGCGGAGGTGCTCAAAGTGGATGAGAGGCGCTGGAGGGCATTATCGACCATGTGGGAGGCGAAATTGCAGTATTGGAAGAAGGAAGACGACTGGGATATTTTAAGGTTGAATTGGTCATCCTAGGAGCAGCTGTGGCAGTTGTGGAGGAATTGGGAATAATTGACGTCCTATTTTCCAACAAGTAGTGTGGGAGGATGTGTAGTCGAGGCAGCTGTAGGAGTAGGTGAGGTTGTCGCAGATGTCTGCTTTGAGGCGGTCGCCAGAGATGTAGATGCAGATGTACAGGAAGGCCAGGAAGGTGTCCGGGATGTTACAGGTTAACTTGAGTTTGGGACGGAACATGTTGGTGAAGTTGAAGAACTATACAACCTTCTCGTGGGAGCACGAATTGGCGCCGATAAATTCATCAAAGTAGCGCCAAGAAAGGTGTGGTATGTTGCCAGTGTAACTGTGAAGTTTCCCCGCAGAATTCTGCACAAAACATTCTGTCTGTAACTGGAATTCCCTCGAAAATACTCTAATCATCATTCTCTGTAACATTCTACCCCGACATTAGTTGGGAACGGCCGTCCGTCGGTGAATTGAAAGAAATGATGAGATCCCAAGTGAAGATGCCCCGTTGCAGGCTGAGTGAGACACTATTACTGAGTCTCCACAGGCAGTTAAAATGGCGAATACGTTTTCCCTCCGTTTACACTTCTTCACTGAGCAAGATCGATCACAATTGAGTCTAAAAGTCAGAAATTTCCAAGCTCCATTTATCTTCAAGGAACTGGGAGAGAATCCTCCACGAAAGCAAGTTTTCACCCTCCGTGTTACAATATGGGAAAACGTGATCTATGTCTGCTCGTTAACGATCGAGTATGTGGGAGTTTCCTCGAAATCATCTGTTCCTTTGTATGTGTCTCTGCATGTTTGAGGAGGGAATGTTTCTTGTGGTTTATGTTACATATCTGTCAGAAATTCAGATTTTCACATTTGTCATTTCAGCTCCAACTGTTTTAATAAATCGCAGAGTTCAGTGATCATTTGAAAATATCTATATATCCTCAATCAAACAAGTCACTTTTCCTCCATGTTGCTGTATAATGTGATTTTTTTTTACCTCCCTCACAGCTAACGTTGTGACGACCTACGTCCTGCTTTATAAAGATTGTGGATTGTCCCCATGTGTCAGACGTTACCTGGAGGCCATGGCAGTGGCGGATCTACTGTTCATTATCCTCGACCTGATATTGAGACACATTCCCATTGTTTATCGGGAACAATTTTATTTCATGTGGGACATTTCCGTGTATAATATCCACGCTGTCCTGCTTTATGCAGTCACTGACTGTTCTGTCTGGTTCACCGTCACTTTCACCTTTGATCGCTTTGTGGCCATTTGTTGCCAGAAGCTTAAAGGGAAATATTGCAGTGAGAAAACGGCGGCTGTTGTTCTGGAGATAATGACTGTGTTGAGCAGTTTAAAAAATATTTTCTGGTATTTTATGTTCTCAGGTCAATATATTTTATCGAACCAGTCCTGGTTTTGTCACGTAATTGTCGGTGTTCATTTCTCCCCTCTCTGGGTGGCAATCGAGTTCCTCCACTACATTCTAACCCCAGCTCTACCATTTCTCCTGATCCTGCTGCTCAATATTTCCTCCGTCAGACACATTTTAGTGAGCAGCAGAGCCCGCAGGAGACTCAGGGCTCACACGAGTGGGGACGCTCGGTTTGACACAGAAATGAGCAATCGCAAAAGATCTATCATTTTACTGTTTGTGATCTCGGGCAATTTCATCCTGTTGTGGTCAATATCAATGATATTTTCCATATGGTACCGGATGGATGTGATCGGGCGTCGATCTGTGTCTTTGCATGACTTTGTGAAGGAACTGGGCTTCATGCTGCAGCTCCTCAGTTGCTGCACAAACACCGCAATTTATACTGTGACGCAGTCAAAGTTCAGACAGCAGCTGAAAAATGTGCTGAAATATCCCCTAACCCAAATATATCAATCAATCAGATTCACTTATAAATCAATCCATCTGGGAGTCTCTCATTTTAGTTGACTTTTTCAGCGATGACGCAGCCTGTCGCTTTCGTATCAGTCTGTGGGTAGCGTTGGTTTGTCCAACCTTATCCGACAGGCGGATAACAGGGATATTTCAATGATTCTATCAACTCAGGTGCCAGTAAGCAAAGGCACCATCCCACTGACTGTATCGATGACTTCAAATTATAAACATTAAAAATGTTCATTAAAAAATACCGAGCAGCAGAGTGAAGGATATTGTTGTTTGTCATTGTTTTGAAAAAGCTGAGCTGGACAGAGGCAGAGTCAGCCACAAGTCTTGGTCCTTGCGGAAAGGGAGGGGACTGGGGCCTGAGCTCAGAAGTTCGATTTAAGTCATTGTGTCATTGCTTCCACATCTGGGTCTCCCACACCGAGCTGGACTTCAGCACAGTTCATCTCCATACACCGTTGCCGCTATCTCCAATCAATCTCTCGCTTTTTCTATCAATGGCTCGTTCTCGAATCCTTCATTTACATACAGTCTAAAATTTCATCTCATTTTCCTCCCTCACTCCCTCTGTGCACTCGACCTTTCTCTCCACTCTCACTTTCACTTCCGGCTCTTGCCACCCCACTTTTTGTCTTGCTCTCTCTTACCTCCACGGTTTCTCCACCATTGTCCACTCTTCTCTCTCTCCACCACATTCTCTCTAACTCTGACTACCACCTTCATATTCCTCCCCCATTTTCTCCCTACTCAGTCAGAGAGAAACGGAGTGAGGGCGGGGAGAATGCGAGAGTCAGAGGCAGCCAGTCAGAAGAAGTCACACAGAGGGAGTGGGGAAGATAAAGGATACGAGAGAGAGAGAGGGAGAGAGGCAGCGATGCAGTGCGGAGCGAGGGGCGAGGAACGCAGTGAAAACGAAGCTGAAAACAGAGAGCAGAGACAGAGGAAGGGAGGGGTGAGCAAGAGAGGAAGGAGGCAGAAGAGGAAAGGAGAGTGATTAGTGATAGAGAGAGGTGAAGCGAAAGAGAGACAGTCGAGAAAGAGTGAGTGGCAGGAAGGAAAGAGGGAGACAGTGGTGGAGAGTGTGAGGAAGGTGAGAGAAGTGGAGAGAAAGAGGGAGGGGTCAGAAAGAGAGGGAAGGTGCAGACTGAAAGAGAGAGAAAGTGGAAGAGAGGGAGGCTGAGAGACAGGGTAACAAAAGGAGGATGGATGGTGAGAGAAAGACAGATGTGGAACAGAGAGAGAGAGAGAAAAAAAAAACAGAGACATTTCAAGACTTCGTGAGGCCAAGAGAGAGTATAGAGAGGGAGGGGTGGACAGAGAGATACAGGTGTGAAGAACGAAATCAAGAGGTGGGGACAACGAGAGGAAAAAAAGACAGATCGGGAGACGTTTACTGAGAGTGAGTTTGGAGAGAGAGGGAAAGGGGAGTGAGAGACAGGGAGAGTGAGAGATAGAGCAGTAAGGAGATAAGGAAAGGAGTGGAGACGGGGAGAGTGAGGCGGAGAGAGAGATTGTCGGCGAGATAGAGATTTGAGCTGAGAGATACTGAGGGTAAGAAGAGAGAGAGGTAGGGATGCTGGGAGAGAGAGGACAGAGAAAGTGGGTGGAGAGAGGAAGAGAGGGAAGGTTAGTGAAAGAGAGTGTGGGAGGATGGGAGAGAGAGTGACTAACGGGGTGGAGACAGATTGAAGAGGACAGAGAATGAGAGTGAGGGACGAGAGAATACAGAGACCAGGAGGGAGGATAAATAAAGCGAAGGGGCAGAAAGAGGGATAGGGAGGCTAAGAGAGGGGGGTTGAGAGAGAGAGAGAAGGAAGTGGGCGATTGAGAGGAAGGGGATGAAGAGAGTGAGAGAGAGGCAAGAAAGGGGAGGAGAGAGTCGCTGGGTAGGGAGTTAAGAGATACTCGATGGAGAGAGGATAATGGTGACACATATAAGCTGAAAGAGAGAGAGAAAGGAGGGGATAGACAGTTAAAGTGGGTGTGGGAGATAGAGAAATTGAGAGAGTGAGGTGGAAGTGGAAGACGGAACGATTGTGGACAGAGAGAGGGAAGAACGAGAGACGGAGGCAAAAAGGTTGAGTGGGTGAAGGGAGAGAGGGATACGGCAGGGGAGAATGAGAGAGAGAGAGAGGCGAGAGAGAAGGGGTGAGAACGAGGGAGGCATCAAAGAGCTGGGGAGTATGCAGAAGAGAAAATGATTGAAAGTGGGAGATTGAGGAGTCTTGTATAGTGGGAGAAAGAGCTTGAGGCCGCTGAGAGAGGGCAGAGAACGAGGGACGTGTGAGTGAATGAGCTAGTGGAGAGAGACGGTGGGAGAGAGAGGCAGTAGGGAGAGAGCCTTGGGGGTGGAGAAAGAGAGGCATATGGGGAGTGAGATTAAGAGTTGGGTGACAGAGGCAGGGAAAAAGGGGGGTGGAGAGAGAGAAAGAGAAAAAGGGAAGGAAAAAGCTAAAGGGAGAGGGTGTAAGAGAGACAGTGGTAGGGCCAAAGAGACAGAGAATGAGGTGGAGGTAAAGAGAGACAAAGGGGAGAGCGGAAGATTGAGGGATTTGAGAGGTATGGGGACGGGGAGGAAGAGGGAGAAGCGTGGAGATGTATAGACAGAAATTGGGACCAGGGTAGGGAGAGAGAGAGAGAGAGACCGGAAGGTGGGCAGAGACAGAACGGAGGGAGAGAGTGGAACAGGTGTAGAGAGAGAATGGGGCAGAGAAAGGCAACGGGAGAGCATGAAAGGACGAGGATGAAGGGAGGAGAGAGAGGGAGTAGGGAAGAGGGATGGCGGGCAGTGAGAGAGGGAACGGGAGAGAGTGAAGGAGGGGAGGCATGAGGGACTGAAGGGGAGAGAGGATGGAGAGAGTGACGGACGTGAACGTGCAGCAGCAGAGGAGAAAGGTCGAGTGTGAGAGGGGGACAAATGGGTTGGTGAGAAAGAGAGGCTGAGGGGATAGAGACAGAGCGGGGGACAGAGAGGATCGGTGGGTAGAGAGGAGGAGGTGAAAGGCAAAGAGGAATGGGGAGGGAGAGAAGGTGGAAAGAGAGGTGTGAGACAAAAGGAGAGGTGTGAAGGGGCGTGGAGAGACACGGAAAGGAAGATATTGGGAAAGGGAGAGACAGGAGAAAGAGGGAGGGTTGGAGAGAGAAAGAGATGGAGGAGAGAAAGGGAGAGGGTCAGGGTTAGAGGGAGAGACAGGGAGAGAGGGAGGGGTGACTGAGAGAAATGGAAACGGAGGTGGAGAGGGAGAGAAAGGGAGAGCGGGCGGTGGTGAGAGACAGAGAGTGTCAGGAGGGAGAGTGGTGTGAATGAAATAGAATAAGAAAGTGAGCGAGAGACGGAAACGTGAGGAACACAGAGTGAGATAAGGAGGGAGCGAGAGGGGCGGTGCGACAGGGAATGGAGGGGTACAAGGGAAATAATGAGAGAGGTGCAAGAGGGAAGATTGGCGCGTATAGAAAGAGGGATGAACAGTCGAAGTAAGAGAGAGGGGTGTGAGAGAGATACGTGGGGAGACAAGGGGAGACATGGAACGGGAGAGAGTGTGGATAGGTTGGAGGGAGTGAGATTGTTGTAAAGAAGGAGGAAGTGAAGGGAGAGAGAGACAGGGAGAGAGAGAGGGAAGCGGGAGAGAGCAAGGGCAGGGGCGAAAAATTGGGAGTTGAGAGAGATTGGGGAGAGAGGACGAAGGAGTATGGGAGGAGAGGAGTGGGGACAGCGAAAGACAGAGAGGGAGGGGAATCAAAGACAGCAAAAGGGTGTGAAGGGAGTTAGAGTAAGGTAGGAGTGAGAGTGAACATTGGAGGGAGAGTGGGGGAAGAAAGGGCGTGTAGAGAATTTATGGGGGAGGAAGTATGAAGTGAGAGAGACCAATTGATGGAGAGAGCGGGTGAGAGAGAGATAGGGAAAGCGGAGAGGGTGCGTGGAACGAGAGAAAAGAGTGAGGGGGAGAATGGGTTGGTAGCGGAAAGAAGAACGGGGAGAGAGAGAGAGGGAAGGGGAGAGAGAAGGGTGTGGCGAGAGTGAGGGGAAGAGAAAGGGGAAGCGAGAGATGGTGGCAGAGAGAGTTCAGGATAGTCAGTATAGGGGAAGGGGAGGAGGGCAGCAAGTTGATGTAGAGAGATTGGGAGAGAGATGGGGAGAGAGAGGGAGTGGAGATGGGGATGCGATAGTAGTGGTAGAGAAGGTGTGTGGAGGGTTAGGAGAGGAGTCAGGATGGGGAAAGAGAGTTAAAAAGGCAATTGAGGAAGAGAGGGAGCGGGGCTCAGTGTGAGAGAGTGTGGAGGTTTGAGAGAGTGGGATGGAAGGAGAGGCAGGAGAGGTTGAGAAGGAGAGAGATGGGGAGGGGAGAGAGACAGAGAAAGGGAGGGCTGGGAACGATGGAGAGGGAGAGCGAGAGAGGTGAGCCAATGAGAGAAAGTATGATATGGGAGTGAGAGAAAGAGATGGAGAGAGGGCAGGAAAAGAGCGCGGGCATCAAAGGCAGGGTTACACAGAGGATGTAGGAAAATAGAGAGGCAGAACGTTCGGTAGAGAGGGAGAGACAGCGCAGTGGGGAGAGACAGAGAAGGGGAGGAGAGAGGGAGAGGAGGAAACGGGAAATTGGAGAGAGAGGTGGGAGAGTGCGGAGGCAATACTAGGTTTGAAAGTTAAACAGAGAGCAGGAGGCTGGTTGAGACAGAGACAGAGTAGGAGCAGGAGGGAGGAGATAAAGGAAGGAGGGAGCGTGAGAGAATGTGGGCTGGGCAAGATAGGGCGGGAGGATGGGAGACACAGTGGGAGAGCGCGAGCAGAAAGAGGGAGGTAGGGAGGAGGGAAGAGATAGCGAGAGAAAGAGAAGTGAGAGTATGATGGGGAATTAGAGAGAGTGGGGAAGATAGAGAGAGAGGGAGGTGGGCATAGAGACAGTGAGGGAGAGAGAGGCGTGAGGGTGGATGGAGGGGAGAGAATTAGGGAAGTGGGAGACAGTGAACGAGTGGAGGAAGGGAGAGAGTGTAAATCAAGGCACTGTGTGGAGAAACCAAAGGGTGGAGAGGCAGAGGCAGAAAGAGAAGAAGGGAAAGAAACCTATGGACCGAGAGGGAGTGAGAGAGGTAGGGCTCGGAGAGGCAGAGAGTGAGGGGAGAGAAATAGCATCCAAGGGGGAGAGCGGGAGAATGAGGGGTGTGAGTGAGAAGAGGAGGGGGAGGAAGAGAGGGGGGCAATGAGTAGCGGGAGAAAGAAATGAGGGAGGGTTAGGAAGAGACGGGCACAGGGAAGTGGCGAGATACAGAAAGGAGTGGGAGAGAGGACTAAGAAGATAATGTAGGTGAATGTGGCAGAAATACAGAGATGTGGGGACAGAATGGGGATGAAGGTAAGATGCCGAGAGAGGGAGGGGAGTGAACTGAGAGAGAGTCCGGGGGGAGAGAGAGGTAAATGGGGAAAGAGAAAGAGAGAGTTGGAGGGAATAAGAAAGAGAGAGAAAGTGAGGAAATGTCCAGAGAGAAAGGGAGGGTGTCGGAGAGAGGGAGGTGGGAGAAAGCGTGATAGAGGGTGGAGTGTGTGAGGCAATCAGAGGCAGAGACGAAGAGAACCAGCGAGAGAGTGGGCAATGCGGGAAGACAGAGAGGTGGGGAGAGGGAGAGAGAGAAAGACAGTACAGAGAGAGAGAGGGAATGATGGCGTGAGTAAGCGAAAGGATGGGAATGTGGAAAGGGCGAAAGACAGAGAGGGAGGCGGGAGGGTCAGAGAGAGAAAGAGACGAGGAGGAGAGAGAGGGGAAGCGAGGCAGAGAGGGATTCGACAGGGTCAGGTGGAGGAGATGGACAGGAGAGAAGTGGAGAGAGAGGGAAATGAGGGTCGGGAAGGTACGGGAGACAGAGAAAACAAATGAAGAGAGAACAAGGGGAGAGGGACAGGGACGGGAGGGGCGGAAATAGAGTGAAGGAGAGGGCAGAGAGGGTCAGTTAGAGATGAGAGACACCAGGGAGAGAGAGAGCGAGAGGAGAGAGGAATGGGGAGAAAGACTGGATGTGGAAGAGATGGAAGGTGAGAGTGACTAGGAGGACAAAAATGAGAGTGAGGAAAGAGGAAGAGAGAGTGGGGTAGTGGATGAAGAGAGGGAACAGTAGAGACAAAGAATGGGGTGGGAGAGAGAAGGAAAGGGAATAGAGGAGCAGAGAGAGGGAGGAAGGTGGAAAGAGACAAGGCAGTGAAAGAGAGTTTGGGCGTTGAGAGGAAATTGAGGACTGGGGTTGGGTGAAATGGGGAAAGGGAGACACAGAGACAGAAGTAGAGAAAAAGACAGTCATGAGGGGGGAAAGATAGGTAGGTGTGGGGGTGAGAGGGAAGCAAGAAGGAGTGTAAACAGAGAGAAGCCGGAGCGAAGGGGAGAGAGAGAGGGAGAGGAGAGACAGTTGGGGAGCAAAAAATGCTGCAGAGGAGAGAGACAGCAAAGGGGAGATAGAAAGAAATAAGGGAGAGAGAGAGAGAGTGCGAGGGAGATAAAGCATAGGGAAGTGGAGACCGATAGAGAGAGAGATGGTAGGGAAATAGAGAGATGAGGAGGGGCAGACAGAGAGAGGGAGGGAGGAGGGGCGAAGGAGGAGATTTTTAGAGAGAGGAAGGAAGAGAGGAAGTGGAGTGCGAGACAGACTGAGAGAGAGGGAGAATGAGTTAAGGAGAGGAGGATGGGGAGGGACAGAATGAGGCGAGAGGGAGAGCCGCATAGATTTCGAGATTGAGAAAAATAGATTGGGGAGATGCGAGCGAAAGTAATAATGGGAGTAGAGAGAGGAATGTAGAATAGAGGGGGAGAGATTGAACAGTGACAGAGAGAGAGCGAGGTGGAGAAAGGGCGACAGCAGTGGTGAGAGACAGAGAGCAGGGGAAGAGGTGGAGAGAGGGAAGAGTGAGAAGGGACGAGCATGGAAGGGGGAGGCGATAAAGAACATGACTGGAAGCTGACAGCGGGGGTGGGGAGTTGGGACATAGAGAGAAAGTAATGGGGAGAGAGGGAGAAAGTGAGAGGGAGAGAGAGTGATGGTGAGGGATAGAGGGGTAGGTAGAGGGAGCGAGAGAGATCGTGGGCAAGCGTTTGAGTGATAGGAGGGAGATAGAGAGGTGTAGAGAGGGAGAGGCACTGAGAGGGAGGGCAGAGACAGGGAAAGAGAAATAGCGAGAGAGGCGGGAAGAAGGGAGATAAGGAGGGAAGCAAGATAGAGAGATTTAGAGAGAGAGAGAGAGAGAGAGAGATTGGACTGGCAGAGGGGTATAAGAGAGAGTGAGATATGGGAAAGAGAGAGTCGTGAAAGCTAGTTAGAGAAAGAGGGGCGGGTCCAGATAAAAATAGCTGGAAGGGGGGCAGACGGGGGAGAGAGAGGGAAGGGTGTGTGAGTGACAGGGATGGGAGAATGGGAGAAAGACATACAGGAGCGAGAAAGAAAAGAGCAAGGGTAGAGACAGAGTAGGGCAATCAAGAAAGAGAGATAGAGAGAGGGATATGCATGAGAGAGACGGAAGTGGAAAGAGAAGGAGTGGTGTAGAGCGGGAGAAATGTGTGGGGACGCGAGAGGGAGAGAAAGAGAGGGAAGGGAGTGAGAGAGTGAGTTGGTTAGAAAGAGGAAGGCAGGGAGATATGGAGTGGGGAAAGTAAGGGACAGGTTGAGTGAGAAATTGGGAGGAAAGGGAGAGGGTAGAGATAAACAGAGATGGAGGGGAAAAAGGGATCACCAGGGAGCGGGGGACAGACAGCGGGGAGAGCCGACAGAGGGATGGGGAGGGGGGAGAGAGGAAGTGGGCCGCCGGTGATAGAGGGAAAGGGGGATTAAGAGTGAGAGAGAGAACGACGGAGGCGTTGATCTCTTAGAGAGAGAGGACGCAGAGAGAGGGTGAAGTCGAGAGGGAGACGGGAGAGAGAAAGGGGAGAGACAGAGACAGAGAGGGAATGGACTAGATAAAGAGAGTCGGAGAAGGGGAGAGAGAGGGGAGAGAAATGGAAATGGAGAGGAGAGAGAGCGGCAGAGAGGGAGGGAAAATAGTGTGGGGGGGAGAGAAAGTGGGGAGAAAGGGAGAATGGGGAGAGAGGGGGAGAAAAGATAGATGGAGGAGGGAGTCAGAAGGAGAAGGGACGTGAGCGTGAAAGAGGGAGAAGCAAGATAGAGAGAAACATGAGGGAAAGGAAATTTCGGAAAGTGATGGAGGAATGGTGAGGTGTGAGCTTGAGGGGAGTGACAGAGTTGGGGGAGAGTCAGATTGAGGAAGGGGGTATGAGATGGAAGGGAGAGTTAGAGGGAGGGTATGAGTGAGAGGGAGATGTCTAGTACAGAGAAGGTGTAAGTGGGAGAAGAAAAATAGCAGACGGGAGAGATAGACGGGGAGGAGTGGAACGGGATGGGGTAATGGACAGAGAGAGAGAGGGAAGGAAGCAAAAGAGACCGGGAAGTGGGAGAGAGCGAAAGAGAGGCAAGATTTAGAGGGCGAATGAGAGGGGTGCATAGACAGGGTTGAAAGAGAAAGAAATTGTAGGGGAGAGGAAAATATAGAGAATGAGGGTGCAGAGAGAGAGGCAGTGTGATGGTACACAGTGAGAGAGAGGAGTGAGAAACTCAGGGAAGTGGAAAGCGGATGGTTAGAGGAGGATAGCCGGAGGGGGGAAGTTTCAGAGAGGATGGAGAGAGAGTGTGACGGAGAGAGAGATTTGAGAAAGAGAGATAGAGTGAGGGGGAGTATAGAGAGACACGATGAGGGAGATAGGGAGAAGGTGATCTGGAGAGACCAAGTGAGAGGCAGGAGAGAAAGGAGGAAATAAGAGGTTTGAAGAAAGAGTGTGGGGCGTGGAAAAATGAGTGACAGGCAACAGTAGAGTGTGATTGGGGAGAGGCAGTGATAGTTTGACGGAAAGAGAGAGATGGAGTGGATAGACAGAGAGAGATGGATGGTGCTAGCGAGCTGCAGTGAGAGTCGGACCGAGGGGCGGGGGTGAGAGAGACGGAGGAGGAGAGAGTGTGGCTGGATAGATAGAGGGGGAAGAGATAGCGAAGGAGGGGTGAGAGAGGAAAGGGTTGGAAAGAAAGAGAAGAAGGAGGGTCAAGGGAAGAGGGACGGTAGAAAGGAGAGAACGAGAGAGGTGGAAGAGAGAGTTAGTTGATGGAAACGGACGATAGAGAGAGGAAGAGGGAGATAGAAAGAGAGGACGATGGTAGAGGAGATGAGAGCGAGGGGGAGAGACAGGGAGATGGATGAGAGAGGGGGAAAGGAAGAGTGAGCTAGACAGGGAATGGATGAAAAAGACAGAGCGAGAGAGATGGGAAAGGCAGAGAGAGGGGGAGAAATAAACAGAGGCAATGGAGAGAGAGAGGCTGGGATAGAGAGTGAGAGGTAGGCGGGAGGAGAACAAGAGGGAAGGAGAAAAACAGTGGAAGGGGAGCAAGAGGAAAGTGACAGAGGGACAGAGGGAGGGATTACAGAGAGGGAGTGAGGAGAGGACCGAGAAAGGGATGGAGGAAGGATTGCTAAGTAATATACGAAGGAGGAGACTGAGAGAAATAGAGAAAGCGAGGAGAGTGAGTGAGAGAGAGAGAGCTTTGCGGGAAGCAAAGACCAAGGGGAGAGAGGTGACGAAAGGTGAGAGATGGCTGAAGGGATAGATAGGTGGAGCGGGGAAGCGGGGATGTGGGGACAGTCAGAGAGCTTTGGGAGAGAGTGGAAGGATGAGCAACAAAGAGGGTAAGAGAGGGACGGAGAGAGGGCAGTGACAAACAGGGAGGGGAGGTGAAGAAGGAGAGAGATAGAGGGAAAGGTAGAGAGAGAGGACAGTGAGCAGAGAGAGATAGTAGGGGGAGAGCGGGCGTGAGGGAGAGTGAAGGTAGAGAGGTGGGGAGAGGGGAGGGGAAGGAAAGAGATACAGTCTGAGGCGGGAGGAAGAGAGAGAGACAGAGAGAAGGAGGGTGAGAGAGGAGGAAGGTGAGAGAGGGGAAGGGAGAGAGAGGGGAAGGGAGTGAGAGAGACTGGAGAGGCAGAGGTGAAAGGAAAGAGTGAGACTGGGACAAGTGGGAAAGAGGACAGAGAATGATTTAGTGACAAAAGGAGGGGCGATTGAGAAAGAGAGGGAGAGAGGGTACGAGAGAGGGAGGGCAGTGATAGAGCGGGAGAGTGCTGACCGATGCAACAGAGAGAGGGAAGAGGCAGGAGGAGAGAGTGCGGGTAGCGAGATACAGCGAAAGCGAGGAAAATGAAAGAGTGATGGAGAGGGTTAGAGAAATGGAGGCGGGAGAGAGAGGGAGCACAGAGAGTGAGGGACAGGGAAGTAAGAGATCGGGAGGGATGAGAGAGCCAATAGATAAACAGCTACGGAGGGGGAGAAGCGCAGGAGCAGGGAGAGAGAGAGACAAAGTGTCAGGAAGCAAGAGGGTGGAGGGGAGACATAGAGGTAGGTGTAGAGAACGTGAGACTCAGGAGAAGTAAGGAGCTTGAAGATAAGCAGGGGAAGAGAATGTGATAGAGGCATTGATGTGTATCTGGGAAAGGGGACGGGGAGCGAGCCTGAAGGAGAGAGAGGGGTTGGGAGAGGTACAAAGAGAACAAGAGGAAGAAGGAGCAAGAGGGAGGGAAGATAGTGAGAGTGGAAGAGTGGAAAGGGAGCGAAGAGCAAGAAGGAGAGAGGCAAGAAGTGGAAGGAGAGAGTGGAAGGGAGAGAGGGAGAGAGAGGAAGATATGGGCCGTGAAAAAGCGGTGGGGGAAAGGGTAGAAAATAGAGGGGGCATGCTCGTGGGCAAATTGTGAAGGGGAGAGAATGTGTTGAAGGGGAAAGTGAGGGGGAAGAGAGACAGTGAGGGAGGTAGTTGAGAAGCAGAGATGGTGGGTGGAGAGAAGGAGAGCAGATGGGAAAGGACAGAGAGAGAACTGGGAAGGGAGATTAGGAGGCAGAGTGGAATCTGAAGCATAACATCATCATTCTGGAACTCGATCACTCAATTCATATAAGCTTCAACGCTGTATGCCTTTTAACACCATGTCAACCTTGGTGGTAACTTTCAAGGATCTGTGTACCTGGACACCGAGATCTGTCTGCTCATCTACACTACCACGAAACTTATCATTAGCCCAGTACTTTGCATTCTGGCTACTCAAACCAAAGTGAATCACCTCATACTTACTCGCATTATACTCTATTTTCCACCTCTCAGACCAGCTCTGCAACTTATCTATGCCTCTGTGTAACCTACAACATCCTTCGTCACTATACACAACTCCACCGACCTTAGTGTCGTCTGCAAATTTACTAACCCGCCCTGCTACGCCCTCAACCAGGTCGTTTATAAAAGTGACGAACAGCAGTGGTCCCAACATCGACCCTTGCGATACAACATCAGTAACTAGACTCCAGGATGATCGTTTCCCATCAAACACCACGTCTGTTTTCCTTCAGCAAGCCAATTACTGATCCACACTGCTGTATCTCGCACAATCCTATTCCTCGACAATTTGTAAAATAGCTTACTTTTTGGAACCTTATCGAACGCCTTGCTGAAATCCAAATACAACAAATCAACCGGCTTACTCTGATCTACCTGTTTGGTCACCTTCTCAAAGAACTCAATAAGGTTTGTGAGGCACAATCTACCCTTCAAAAAAACTTGCTGACTTACACCAATCAAATTATTATTTTTGAATGATTACAAATCCTACCTTTTATAACCTTTTCCAATATTTCACCATCTACTGAAGTAAGGCTCACTAATCTATCATTATCAGGTTTGTCTCTACTCCCCTTCTTGAACAGGGGAACCAAATTTGCTCTCCTCCACTCTTCTGGAACTATTCCTGAGGGCAATGACGATTTCAAGAGCAATGCCAGAGGCTCAGCAATCTCCTCGCTATCTTCAAAGAGGTTCCGAGGATACATCCCATCCGGCCCATGGGACTTATCTATTTTTACACTCCGCAGGAGTTCTAATATGTCGTCCTTCTGAACTTCAATCCCACCTCGCCGAGTAACCTGTATCTCAGTATTCTCCTCGACAACATTGCCGTTTTCTCGAATGAATACTTTCGAAAAATATCCATTTAATGCTTCCCCCATCTCCTCTGACTCCAAGCACAACTTCCCACTACTATACTGGATTGGCCCGAATCTTAATCTCAACATTCATTTATTCCTTAAATACCTATAAAAAGCCTTCGGGTTTACACTGATCCTATCCGCCAATAACGTCTCATACCTTCACCTGGCTCTTCTGAGCTCTCTCATCCTAGCATCAGCCTTCTTCCTCCTCTTGATCAGAGTTTCCACTTCCTTTGTAAACCACGGCTCCCACACTCTACAGCTTCCTACCTGCCTGACAGTTACATACTTATCGAGGATACTCAGGAGCGTTTCCTTGTATAAGCTTCACAATTCTAATGTGCCACCCCCTGCTGTTTCATTCCCCATCAATGCTTCGTAAATCTTGCCTAATCGATCGTAATTGTCTTTCCCCCAGCTGTAACTCTTCCTAGTGGTATATAGCTAATCATCTCTATCACCAAAGTAAACATAACAGAATTGCGATCGGTATCACCAAAGTGCTCAGCAACTTCCAAGTCGAATACCTGGCGGGGCTCATTACCCCGTACCAAATCTAGTGTGGCTTCGCCCCCTGTTGGCCTGTCTGCATATTGTGTCAGGAAGCCCTCCTGCACGCACTGGACAAAAAACTGACCCATCTATAGTACTCATACCGTACCGTCCCCAGGCAATATTTTAAACGTCGAAGACCCCCAGGACAACCACCCTGTGTCTCTCACTCCCATCGAGAATCATCTTTGCTATCCTTTCCACTACATCTCTGGAATTATTCGAAGGCCTATAGAAAACTCTCAACAGGGTGAACTCTCTTTACCTGTTTTTAACCCAATCCTCAGTTGACGAGTCCCCAAACATCATTTCTGCAACTGCAATACTGTCCTTGACCAACATAGACAGCTTTCAAGTTATCATTATTTATTTCTCCATGTTTCCTCGCTTCCATCTCCATGTAGGTGATAGACATGATCTCGGGAGAGTCAGGACTTGAGTTATAGACCGCAGTATTATTGTTTACTGACATGCTCTTGTAGTCACTGTATTTTCGTTGCGTGCCATGTTCAGATTCCGGTGAATATTAACTCGATGATACTGACCGTGAAAGAGTTAGTAATGGTAACACAATTGCATGTAATGGGACAGTGGTGAAAGAGCGTCTCAATGGAGATGACTTTGCCTATCACCTATTAGGCGTGACTCTTATACATGGCTTCGCAATCCATTGCTGTGGTTCTGTTCGCCGAGCTGAGAATTTGTGTTCAGACGTTTCGTCATCTGTCTCGGTGACATCTTCAGTGCTTGGAGCCTCCTGTGAAGCCCTTCTGTGATATTTCCTCCGGCATTTACAGTGATTTTTTATCTTCCACTTCCGGTTGTCATTTCCAGCTGTCCGCTGCAGTTGTCGATATATTGGGTCCAGGTCGATGTGCTTATTGATTGAATCTATGGATGAGTGCCATGCTTCTAGAAATTCCCTGGATGTTCTCTGTTTGACTTGTCCTATAATAGTAGTATTGTCCCAGTCGAACTCATGTTCCTTGTCATCTGAGCGTGTGGCTCCGAAGGAAAGCTGTTCGTGCCGTTTCGTGGCTAGTTGGTGTTCATGGATTCGGATCGTTAGCTGTCTTCCTGTTTGTGCAGTCCTTGCATGGGATTTTGTACACTACATTGGTTTTGCTCATTCGAGGTATCTGGTCCTTCGTCCTGGTGAGTTGTTGTCTGAGAGTGGCTGTTGGTTTGTGTGCTGTTCTGAGTCCTAGTGGTCGCAGTAGTCTGGCTGTCAGTTCGGAAATGTTTTTGATGTATGGTAGTGTGGTTAGTCCTTTGGATTGTGGCATTTCTTATTCTGTTGTCTTTCCTTTAAGCATCTGTTGATGAAATTTTGGGAGTATCCGCTATTGGCGAATTAACAGTATAGGTGTTCTTCTTCCTCTTTTTGCAATTCTGGTGTGCTGCAGTGTATTGTGGGCCTTTTGAATAGTTTGATGCAACTTCTTTAGTGTGTGTTGAGGTAGTTGCTTTCATAGTTCAACACTAGGTCTGTGTGTGAGGCTTTCCTGTATACCTTTGTGGTGAATTGTCCGTTCAGTGTTCTCTATACCATCACGTCAAGGAATGGGACTTGGTTGTCCTTTTCTTTCTCTCTAGTGAATCGGATTCCTGTGAGTGTGGCATTGAAGATCCAGTGTATGTTCTCTATTTCCGCGTTTTTAATGATTACAAAGGTATCATCTACATATCTGACCCAGAGTTTGGATTGAATTTGCGGTAAGATTGTTTGATCTAACCTTTGCATTACCGCTTCTGCTCTGAGTCCAGACATGGGTGAGCCCAAGTGTGTGCCATTGATTTGTTCATGTATTTGGTTGTTGATTTCGTTATTTCCTTATTAGCCACAGACTCAGAGGAGAAGCAACATAAGTTCGACTGTGAAAACAATACTATTATAGGACAAGCCAAACAGAGAACAACCAGGGAAATCCTAGAGGCATGGCACACATCCACAGATACAATCAATAAACATATCGACCTGAACCCAATACACCGGCCACTGCAGCGGACAGCTGGAACTGACAACGGGACGCGGGAGAAACAAATCACTATAAATGCCGGAGGAAACATCACAGAAGCGCTTCACAGGAGGCTCCCAAGCACTGAGGATGCCACCTAGATAGGGGACGAAACATCTGCAACAAAAATTCCCAGCTCAGCGAACAGAACCACAACAACGAGCACCCGAGGTAAAAATCTTCTCCCAAACTTCTCAATGCATGTCTAGACTTTGTCCAGATCTTCGTTCAATTGGATACGGACAGATTGTGGATTTCAAGAATCCAATATGATACAGGACATAGAGATGGCATTGTTTAAAATCGCTGCTATTGTGGGAAGATCATTGATGAAGCAGCTGGAGATGGTTGGGAAGAGGAGAAACTTAGGGATTACTGAAGAGATATGCTCGAGCTGGGATGATACATCCCCAACAACCACAAGCATCTTCCTTTTTCCCAGAAAGGAATGGAAAGTAATTGTCATGTTTCTCATAGTTTCCTGTTTGTCCGCGGCTTCTTGATGCTACATTCGGGCAGTTATGGGCTTGAAGCAAAGAGCTGACCTCTAATCTCGATTTTACGTCTTTTTGACTCTGCTCAAATTAAGCGCTGCCATGGGTTCTGGCGTTAGTTAAAAACCAAACAACCTGAAAACGTCTCACCTTGCAAAATATTCAAATGTGAGAGACAGGAGAGTTCCCATTTTCCCATTTAAATAAAAATATCAATTTATTGTCCTCATTCTAATAGTGAACATTGAACAAAGAAGCTGTTCTCAAATTCAAGCTCCCTTTTCTTCACGTTTTACTCTCTCACGCAAATCTATACAATTTGCTATTCCAGTGCAATTATTATACATCCCATCTTAATCTCAAGGTCGCACAGTGTCTGTCTTGTTCGCTGACTTCAATCTTCGTCAGCTGATCGCTCAACTTTATTTTCTTTTAACTGTTAGTATGTTTTACATAAAAAGGCGCCTTCAGTAGAGACATTTTCTAATTTCGTTGAGAGAAAGATATTAGATGGCCAGCAACGTCTCCAGCTTGATGACCGATACTTAGCTGATCGAAAGCTGTTGCTCACTGTTCCAATTGTCAAAATTCCCTTGGACTTAGGGAACCCCCAACGTCGGAACTTTGTGTTGGACTGATGTTGTGAAAACAATCAATCCAAATTTGATTTGTTTTTTGTATCACGTGGCTTATTAAACAAATTTGTTATATACGAACCGTTGTGATTCAGCAACCAAAGCTCAGCTACCAAAGTCACAGCCATATGCCACATGTATCTATCTTGTTTCACAACCTTTCCATTTGCTCAACTGAGCATGCACCTCAAGTGTCCTTCAAAATTCAAACAGACTTTCTGTTTTAAAGTAGACATAAATGTTTAGGTCGTAGCATTAATTGGTAAGGTCGCATCTGCATTTATGAGAATGACACTTGTGATTGCACTGAACAAAGTATGTTGTTGTGTTAGAAACATAATGGAGAGCCTCGACCAGCGAGGCTGCACTTGAGAGAATCAGAGGTGACATAATTGAAATAAAAAAAACCCTCCTGAGGAGAATTCACTCAGTGCATTTGGAAATCGTGCTTTCTTTTGCGGTAGCACCAACAAAAGCAGATTCAACATTTCTTTTTAAAAAAAGAGATGACCCAATCTGGAGAGAAAGACTGGTAAAATAAATATCTCAGGCATTTTTTGGTTCTCTGCAATTCACTTTGTTAAAATGAAGTTAATGCAGAAACTTTCAAGGATTTTTAGTCAAAGGTTGACACACTGTTGTGTGTAAATAAGCGAAGAAGCTGCTGACTAAAAGCATTATGTTGTCCTTAGTTTTATTTTTCTTTCCAGAGAGTTCGTAAATGACTTGGAGTCCAAACAGTCAATGGTTGAAGGGATTGAGGGCCAACTTGATACTAGCTAACCGATGCTTTCTCAGGCTGAAGGCGTTCACTTTTAAAAGAAAATTTGCGAAAAGAAAGGGGAGTGGCCAGGTCTCGCAGCTGATATTTAGTCAGTTTTGGCTTGGTTTCCGGCACGAGTGTGGAAGAAGTTACTGTACTCAAAGAAGCAGATCCAGGCAGGTATTCTCTTTCTGATTTCTATTCTGTAAGAACCTTTGTTGGATTTTACTTTTTGTGTCTCGAATGTTTATGTATATTGTCACAAATGTTTGCAAATCATTAACTGGGATGATATGCTGGATTTTCGGAGAGGTGAAGTTATTCGGTATACTGTTTTCTGTTAAAAGTGGATGATCGATAATCCCCTCAATAAATTCTGCCTTGTTTAAAAGTAAATGATTTCAACATTGGCATCTTTCCTGAAATATCACGTTCAAGCTGCTTCAAACAAACCAGCAAAGTTATGGTCTTCTTGAAAGTTTTTTGGGGTCTTTCTTGGTCCGTAACAGTTTGTGGGCTAGTTGAGTGATTTGTTCTGTATTTTCGATTCGGTATAAGGATTCTTGGACTCGACAGAAGCATATGGTTGGTATTCTTTTTTTCCGAATGCTGAACTCAGTTGGTTCAAACTACGCTTGAAATAACAAGTTACAAAGAGTTTGCTAAGAGTGGAAGAATTGGTATTTGGGGTTTTACAAAAGGCCATCAAGGCCAGCCTGCTGGAATGAGCAGATATCCTGGGCTAAGAGATCACTTCTTGCACGAGGAAAGAAGAGATAATTCCAGCAATTGCTCAACATTTAAATTTGCTGGGAATATAATCAGAATCAAAAGCAAATAGAGCTGGTGAAATTTCAATTGACAACAAAGTACCTTTAGTTAGAGGTAAAATACAATGACAGTGCAACAGAAGCGAAAGAGTTTGATTCCCGAATAAAAGCAGGCGAGAGAGAAAAGGAAAGAGAGTATGAAGACAGAGAAATTGAGAGTGAGGAAAGGAGGCAGACAGGCATTTTGAATTTCGACGTACAAGAATGAAGATGAATGCTGAAGATGAGCTTAGTGAGGAAGAGAGTGAGGATGAGCAAAAGCCTGACATTCAAAGATATGGTGACAAACTGCTTAAATGCATTCATGCATCGCCTAGTTTTGATGAGAAGGATGCAGATGCCTTTTTTGTTAATCTCACGTGATTTATGTTGATCCAAAAAAATTGTGGTGAGAGCTGATGAGGCATTTCCATCACTGTAACAGGACGGATTAGGGGTTTATGAGGAGTTAAAGAAAGCCTTCGCAATTCCATTGAAACTGGTGCAAGAAACCTACGGAACAACCTTCAGGAATCTAAGGAGGGAACCTGGTTGAACTTCCATTGAGTCTGAAAGGATTAGATAAAGTAATTTTGTATTTGGGTAAGGGCATTAAAAATATAGCAAACCTACGACGCTCTTCGAGACAAAACCAGTTTGGAGGAATTCACAAATTCACGTCATGAAATAGCAACAATCTATGAGGAAAAGCAGAGGATCAAAACGGATAGATTAGCAGCTAAAATGGCTGATGGCTATGAATTTGGTCCGTTATCAAGTTTGGCTTCCTTCATAAATTTCAATTAGTCAGGGACTGAAATTCGGGAAAAGAGAATTTCTCACGTGGACATGGAAAGATAAATTTCGATGAAATTCATGAGGATAATTTACCACAGGTTAAAAGCAAACCGTTGAAATGAACAAAGAAAATAAAAAAATCTGCAAGAAAGTACGACATAGGAAATCACACTGCTGGTAGGTTAGGAAAAGCTTTTGGAAATCAACTGTAAGGAAACACGATAAGCCAATAAATCTTTTTGCTCTGTTGGCAGAAACTCCACTGAAGGTTTGAAAACTGAACCAGAACGTACAAGCTGGTCGGAGTTTGTTGAGGAGGAAAAGATTTTCTTAAATCATATAACTCGAATGTAAAATTTACTCCCATATGTCAGGAGCAGGAATTGAAGAGTTTACAATTTTCCAAGATGCCTCTCACTATCTGATGCTGAAAGATGAGATGTTATATATCTCTGAAAGTCTATTGCTGGAACAGGTCCCAGAGACAACAATTCACGGTGAAACAGTAACGCTTTATTATATAAAGTGATGTTACAGTGTATTGAGAAGAGCGGGGAAGTAATGGTTGGACAAGCACTCTATTCAAGGAATGTAATTTGTCATTGATAATGATAATGATGATTCACCACTAGAAGTGATTGAAACTGAATGGAAACTCAGGTAATTGAATTATTCCATGACACATATTCTAGAATTTTGGCTGACTGAATGGTATCGAGGTCACAAAGTCAAAAGCTGAAAGAGGATAAAACTAGATCACAGATAAGCAAGTTGACGTTTCATTAGCAGAGATTTGGTTTGATTAGATGGTGGAAACACTTCAGGAGCAGTGAAATGACTAAACAAGTATCTATAGCTCAGATAAGTTAACTCACAGCAGAAATATGAAAGCTGAAATTAATATATCAACATTCATACACAGAAAAATAATCGGAATGTATTTCTGTTTCTTTAAAATTATGTCTTAATGGGAAAATGGAGACCATCACATATTCAGGTAGACGTGTCATGTGCAGAAGTTCATCGAATTCGATTGCTAGTGGTTTATGGAAAGGAGCTGTTGTGGATGGCACAGAAGCTACCTCCAATGGTTCATTTAGGAGTGAGAGCAACTGAAATTAAAACAAAAAAAGTGTTTTTATTAGCCTCCAGTGCACAAGGAAGTGTTTGCATTTTGCCAACCGTGCCGTACTTGTCACGTAATTGGAAAACCAAATGCGCACCTTACTCCCATTGCAATAGTCTGAACTGCTGTGTAGCACCCGTGACCAAAACAAAAGGTGGGATTCAGTATTTGTTATCAAAAGTGGATGTGTCGAATGGATTTCCAAAGGCCTTTCCATGATGCAATATCACAGCTAAATGAATAATTGAGAAATGACTCAAATTTTTCACACGATACCGACTACCCACAGCGATATAATCACATCAGTGTCAAAACTCATATCAACAGTATTCAATTAAGTTATGGACAGCTCGCAATATAACAATTTAAATCTACTGCATACTATCCTGAGTCACAGCGAGCACCAGATTGGAGGAATCGGAAATTAAATACCACGTTAAGTACTTAGAGTGAAGAATATCCAGATAACTGGAGTAAGAAGATTCCGTTTGTGCTTTATTGTGATCAGAAATGCACCACATGAATCGATCAAATTCAGTCTATTTAAACAAGTGTTAGGCATGATGTGAGAGGTTAGTTAAAACTGATCGAGGAGAATTTGCTCAGTCAGAATTCTGACACCTCGCACCGTAATCTGTTAAATTTGGAGAGGCAAAGAAATATTCCAAATTTCATTACCTCAAGAAAACAAAACTAATAATTTCATTCTTTAAGACCAGAAAAAGAACATTAGACAACGACTATTTGCAAATCTTATTCTTAAACATATCATTTACCCCCCACTCTACAAGACTGGTTTGATAAAAACACCGGATGAGGTTTACAAAAAAATTTAAAAAAACGCGTCTCATAGCTCGCCAGCATTGTCAATTCTCGATGTCGACTTACCTCTGTCAATTTTCCTCTATCATTTTCTCTGTGTCACTTTTCCTCTGCCGATTTTCTTCAGTCTATTTTTCAGTGTCATCTATTCTTCGGCCTTCTGCCACACAAATCTCTGATGGGCCGGTAGCTTTCAAAGAGCTATTGAGTTAGCAGTCGGCTGACCTTTGCCGTTCTTGCAACTGACTAAAGTACCCGATTTTATGCCCCACAACATCGAATCGTCTAATTGGTTTAATATCATCAAAAGATTAAAATTCAAATTCGTATGCATTTTGGTATCTTGAGATATAATATAAACTGATTGTCCAAATTTGAATTCGTTGTGCACGATGGCAACGCAGCTCAAGCTGTTCTTTTCACAACCAAACGATACCTTCTTAAATTGTTCTGCACACTCTGTGCTTTCAGTCTTTCCTTGCCAGGTTTCATGCTCTCTCAAATGTACAATATTCATGTGCGCGTTCATAAATAGCAAATTGTCCTATTATTTAAATCGTAAAAACATTGTAGAATTCTGCAGTGTGGAAGGACCTGGGTGTCTTTGTGCACTAATCAGAATAAGTTTGTTTGCAGGTGCAGCAGATTATTAAGGCGGCATATGGAACAGGTACACACCCAATGACACAGAAAAACACAGATACAGACACACATACACAAAACCTTAATCACAGATCATACAGAAACAATATTTTTATAATTACAAAAATAAAAAAATGTTTTTGATTCATAAATGATCAAGTTTTATGGGTGAAAGGCAGGAGAATGACGTTGAGGAACATAGCAATCATTATCGGACATCAGAGTGGACTTAGCGGTACAAATGACCTCAGTCTGTTCCTTTTAACGCTCTTATTGATTTATGGGATCTTAAAACCTGTCCTTCGAGTCCAGAGTCAATTAAGGCTGCTGAACATTTGATTGGGGATTCAATGGTAAATTAGGAGAGGTTTAAGAGCTTAAATTATATATGTCTGTTTCTAATTGTTTTCTGTAGGTCTCAAAATAGTTCGTTCCTGAGTGTGGGTTGAACACACTTTGATCATAATGGATCACTGATTGAGTTAATGTTGTCCCTTTGTCGTTTGCACTGTGCCATCTGCAGTGCACTCATCCTCACGGATAGCAAAAACTGGATCTTTGTAGAGGTTGAAGGCTGAGCTCAACGAACCTTTGGGCACTGCAATCAATAATTATTTGTCCAATAATGTTCAGACACAATCATGTCATCAATGAGCATTCTCACTTGTGCAACAGTCTCGGGGAGCCGAAGGCTAACTCTATGCGTTTCTGTCTCACACCAGCCGTCAACGCCTTTGCGCAGTGAGAGGAAGATCCTATTCAACCAGTCAGGAGACGACAATTCTATGCCTCAGGAGTTAAACAGGAATAGAATGAAACAATTCCGCTCTTTATGTAATTGCAAAGCAAGGGACCAAACCATTCAAACATTCTATACTGTGACGTAGGAGCATCTTCCCCCTGCTGACCTCAACATGTTCCAATTTGGGAGTCGAGTAACATTATTGTATGTTTCAGATCAAAGAGGGAGAAAATGGAACCTGTCTGAGAAGGAATGGTCTACTCCACTTTCGGTCATTCTTTATTCCTCCTCATACCAAATTTGGGGAACAGAAAGCTTTTCACTCATCTTTACCATTCGTACAGGATTCCTGACGATGATGCAATGAAATGCCCCCACCATCTGAATCAAAGGAAATCGCAAAATCCAAATGTTCCAGGTGGAAATCCCATTGCCAACAGAATGTTTGAGCAGAATAACTTCTAGGTGCAGAATACTATTTGGGAAATCACCTTTTTTTTACTTTCTCAAGTGCTTAGGTATTGCTTGGACAAATGTTATTTCACGTTGACGTTCTGTACAGGCGTATGTCTGTGTATTGGCGTACAGACAGGAATGTTTGCTGCGACCCCAAGCAGATTAGTTACCATCTCAGTGCTGGTGGAACAGGGTCAGAGATTTTCTGCTCCACATTCGTATTCCCTTTGTTACTTAAAGCTCCGCAAAACTCTGCTGAGAAGTGTTGCTTTCAGGGAGATCGTAGGATTGCATAAGCCATCTCTGGGTGAGATGTGGGGCCTGTATTGACAGTGAACCTGGGACTGCAACAAGGCCAATAGATGAAGCACAAGTTTCGGAGAGGGGAACCTCTGTAACGAAAAAGGAGGGGACTCTTTTGTACCCAGGCGTATTTTTCACGAGCATTGCCCAACCTACACCAAACTGTATGTTATTGATTTGATGAGGAAATGATCTCCTCTGTTTTTCTGCACAAGGTAGAAGGAGGGCTAACGGCTGGGCATTGGAGTGAGAGACAGTGTGCAGAGGTGTGTATGTTGAAAAGGTCGTTAGAGGTATAGGGTCTGAAAGAGTTGAGAGTGATAGAAAATAGTGTCAGTTCTGAGTTTTAGATATGTAGGGATGTTGTAGAGGTTGGAGGAAATCGGAGATAACTGGAGAGATGTAGGGAAACTTCGAGGTGACGGGGACAGGGAGACAGCGAAGAATGAAGTGGTTGGAGGAGAAAACAATGTTTTTCAAACGCGTAGAACGCAGTTTGGTGCCTGAACAACTGTTACTATTGCCGTATTGCAATATCTTATTTTCAGTTGCTGGCAAAAAATGACAACAAATCAATCGAAAGATAACATAACAGGAAACAGTCTGTTGCTGCAGGAAGAAGGACTGCAATAAAGCTTCACACAGGAGCGATATCCAGGAAAGACAATGGGAAGCAATCATTACTAATATGCCTCAAGATAACCTCCGTGACAATAACAAGCAGATTGGCTATTGCTATGGCCACAAAGTAGTGAACGGTGGAGGAGGAAAGGCCACATTTTCGGTTGGACTGATTCACAATCCCTGGTAAACACATTGGAAAAGACAGAATGAAAACTGAACGCAAATCACTTCAAACGATCTCGAATTCTGACCTTCACACTGAATACAAAATGAAACGTTCATTCGTGCATGTGTGTCTGTGTGAGTCTGTGAGATGTACAGATATATCTCTATGTGTCTGTTTTTGTGTGTGTGTGTGTGTGTGCATGCGCGCGTCAGTCAGGGCCAATGCAGAAGTTGTGATGTTGCTGCGCCTATAAATAGTTTACATTGTCCTTGGCATTTTATTCGGATAGTTAGTCATGGACATAGCCTCTGAAATGTATAAGTTTAAAGAGTTTTAGGGCGAGTTTGATCACAGCTAACAGATACCGCCGAAGGCAATAAAAAATCTTTGTCTTCAAAAGTAACCTCTGTCCAATGAAAGGGCAGTAAACGGTTTTTTCTTTTTTCCAGCTCAGGTTTTCTCAGGTTTGATATAATGTTTGATCGTGTGGTTGCTCACTGAAAGCAGTGAGACAGTTTTAAAGCTGCTGGTCCATACTCACCAACGCTCTATTAACGCTTTCCTGTGAGACCTTTTGTTTGATTTTCCCTTTTATGACATGGGGTAGAAAAGATGTTGTTGCAAGCATTTAAACCAACAGGAGAATGTTGTGATTATCTTTTTGTTTTTTTTTGATAGTTAAAGTTATTTTGTGTTCTGTTCTCTTTGTTCTTGTTTCATGCAGTAAATATATAAATAAGTTATTTTTTGTTTAAAACGAAATGAGTTAACCAGCTGCATTCTTCTCGGAATATCAGCAATAAACCTGCTTAAAGCAAGTTCTACTGTTAGGTTTGGGCCACGTTCTTGAAAAGCTTTGAAAGTGCCTGATCTGATCCAAAACAGTGTTGGTAAATGAGAGAATGGATGTTATTTGCGTGAGTCTGTAAGTAATGGGAAAGGGGTTATTTCTCAACTTTGATTTTGCGATTATTATCACCACCCGAAAACAGATATAAGATGTCTGTTTCCCTTACATGTGACAATCATTAGCCAAGCAACACTCGGAAAATTTATATGAAATACAGCAAATAATGGAGAGCTGAAACATGGGAAAATTTGGTGAAACAGCAGATGTGGCAGGGTCAGCGTTAACGTTTCCAATCCGACATGCCTCTTTTGCAGAATAACAAAGCATGGTCAATAGTTTTCAGAAATGCACTTTCATTAAAGGAGGAGCGGGGCGCGTTTGGAAGCTCTCCAACTTCAGTCATGTTGCCCATATAGATATTCCAGGTTTGTATACTCTATCCACAGCTCCAAAATCCTACTTGAACCTTCCCTGTTTGAAAGGGAAGTTATTTTATATTAATTTATACTTTGTTTATTGGATGAACTGGGAAAACAAACCATTAAAGCAAAATATAAGGAGCCCTCTTCATGATACAGTTGATGTACATTTTTGAGGCACACAGTCTCCCCTGTATTATGCAGTGTCTCGTTGATGAGAACGTTACAATGGGGAAAACTTGAGACTGTGCACGAGTGGAGTTTCACCTTACAATTAATAACTGATTCATATGCGGATTTCTGAGATATTGTTGATTAAATTCTTCCGACTGAGAGTAACTATGTTATGGCTCTGAAAAGCTCAACACCTTAAGTTGTGAACAAAGCGTTCAGAGGTAATCAGATCTTCACAAAAGCAAGAGTTGTTTATACCCTCTGAAATGCAGTAACATGAAGAAGAAAGAAAACTTTTTGTGTTTTTTTCAGCAGCTGCCGTGAATTTTACGTTTAAAGATTAAGTGAATAGATCAGAGACGTTTCTCACAACACTCAGCCTGCATGTCCAGCAGCCAAGTGAAATATGCCAAAATAAATTGCACAGAAGCATTGTTTTGGACAACTTCGAAATGGTACACAACATTTTTTTATCGGCAGCGATGGTTAAGTTTAGGCTGGAGATAATAAATGGATGTGGAAATTGCAGGACTTTTATGTTGGTGTTCAAAAGTGCAGAAACAGATATTAGGTTTAAGGAAGTTTTAGGCGGGTTGATCAAATGGGCAGATGAGCAGCCGGTCGAAATTTGCCATGAAA